>NW_003804563.1:297635-897635 GCF_000255335.2 Galendromus occidentalis
CCCGGCCCGGATCCTGAGCGCTGCGCGAGGGCTTTCGGCCCGGGTCCTCATCGCTGCACCAGGGCCCCCGGCTCGGATCCTCAGCGCTGCACGAGGGCTCCCGGCTCGGATCCTCAGCGCTGCACGAGGGCTCCCGGCTCGGATCCTCAGCGCTGCACGAGGACTCCCGGCTCGGATCCTCAGCGCTGCACGAGGACTCCCGGCTCGGATCCTCAGCGCTGCACGAGGGCTCCCGGCTCGGATCCTCAACGCTGCGCGAGGTCTCCCGGCTCGGATCCTCAACGCTGCGCGAGGGCTCCCGGCTCGGATCCTCAACGCTGCGCGAGGGCTCCCGGCTCGGATCCTCAACGCTGCGCGAGGGTTCCTGGCCCAAATCCTCGGCGTTGCGCGACGGCTTCCGGTTCGGATCCTTAGCGCTACGCGAGAGATCCCGGCTCCGATCCTTGACGGTGGTGGTGCGTGAGTGACCCTCTGACTCATATCCTCGGCGGGTCACCCTGGAAGCTGGGGTCTTCGGCTATTTTCGCGATCACGTGTCGCGTCTCGCGTCTAAGGTGTGAGGAACTGCAATTAAAGGCTGCTTCTATCCCCTAGATGTCAAGTAAATATTGCAAAGTTTCTAGTCGTAAAAGATGTAGTCGTGAGTAGTTCAATATGACAAAGTTCGCATGCGTGGAGTATCGAGATCGAGATACATAAATCTGGGAAAATTCGGGATTCGTCATGTCCCCAATGTCTCCGATGCCGTACCGTTTCACGCATGTCAATCCTCTCTCCCATGAATGGACGGCGGTAGTCCCGTCTTATAAATTTTCGTCGCTCCCTAGGTGTCCAAACGGTGCGACCGTCCCCAGGAGCGGACGATGTTCGCGTAGGCAGACCGTTCAAGCTTTTTGCAAGTAGTGAGTACGATTGCGTGGCACTCTCCACGAAAGTTCTGCTCATACTATGTGTGAATCGGATTACGAATCACGAATGGTCGAGTGTCGAATCAACTCGGCATTCAGTGCACGCAATTTAGTATGAGAATTCCCTTCAATTCACAGGCAAACAAGCAGAACAGGCTCATTCCCCCACGCTCGGCGAAGCAAGCCGAGTGAAATCATACGTGGCATCTAGCCCTCCCGGTCCCGATTTCTTTTTCTCCGGCAAAGCCAGCCGTGTGAACTTCTTCGGGAAGTCGTCTCTCGCTCGTGAGTCTTGAGTCTTGACTCTTGACTTTCATGGATTACAGTCAACGATATCAATGCCTTGACTCCTCCTTTTGGAGATGTCTTCCTCCCCACCTTTCCCGAAGGATAGGATGACTGAGATTACTATATGATTTCCCATCTATTCGCAGGTAAGTCCGAGTCAGAGGAAGAAGACCCACCGAGAGACGAAAGCCACGTCGCTCGTGGGGTCCGGAGACAACCCACAGAAGATGACGTGCCCCCAGTTGGGGATATGCTGGATCAGCTCATAGGAGCCGAGTCTGTGTCAGAAGGAATATCCGACGAAGATCAAGAGTGGAAACCGGAGAATCGCTCTGAGGGTTGGTCCAAATGGAATCTTATTTACGCACCCATTCAGCTTCCATGACGTTTCACTTTCTCCCTCCTCCTTCTATCCTCAAAACTGTGTGCTGACGGTGACTTCCTTTCCCGAGCCACAGGTCGAAGCGAAGGAGTGAAGGGGTCACTCGAGCGCCAGGGCAAGGAGGACCGTAACCCGGACTTTTCCCCCCCGAAGCGAGGCAGGGGCCGTCCGAAGTCCAAAACGAAAGGTGAGACAGGAGACAGGAGATTTTACTGTTCCGAGTAGTTACGAAGGCCCTGAAAAGGATTCAAAGCTGGACCCGACAGCCAAGTTTGAACGTCCCGGGTCCCGGATCCAGAGAGCGAATAGCGAATGTACCCTGGACGATCAAGGCAGAATACCTGCGCTTCCGTGAGGAATATTTTGCGGCAGCAGGGATAGAACCAACGAAACCTCGCGCACGAGTGGCGTCGTTGCGGCTGGGCTCGTCCGCACAAGAAGTGACGAACCCGCCAACCACCTGACACCTGACCACCCGTCGGTGAATACGAGTGCCGTGGGCTCATCTGAGTATCATACCTCATACTCATCCACAGCCCCTGGAATTTCTGCTCCTCTTCTGACCTCGCTTTCCTTCCAGACCCAATTTGGTCCCACTTCACGGAGGGAGAATTGGAAAACACGTGGCGCTGCAAGTACTGCCCGTCGGTCTTGAAAGTCTCCAACGACAGCAAGACCAGCCTCGGCGTGCACATCGCCATGCACCGCAGGAAGGGTCCACTAATGAAGTTGCAAGAGACGAAAGCTATGGTTATCGGAACCATGGTAACGGTGTTGAACTATCCACCTAACACCTTCAAGCATCCCGTGTGGGACGTTGTGTCGACAATCGCAAAGTGGGGAACCGTGAATGATGCGGTAGCCCGAAAGAGCGCGTCGGAAGAGGCCAAGTGAGTCAAGTTATTAAAAGCTGGCTGGATGTATCTGCGCCTCAGCTTTCATAGACGAGACGAGCCCCCATTGCCGCACATTTCAGATTATTCAGACATTTCAGGCATTTCAGACGTTTCAGACATCTCAGACATTTCAAACATTTCAGACATTTCAGACATTTCAGACATTTCAGACATTTCAGACATTTCAGACATTTCAGACATTTCATTTCAGATTGTTCTGTTCTGATTACATCGAAATCGCATCATTTGCAGGAAGGCCAAGGAACAACTGCGCCGGGATCTGCTCGCTCTGCGAGACTGTGGCGCAGTCTTCACATTGACCGCTGACGAATGGACATGGAGGCGGAAGAGATTTCTCGGTGAGTAATTATTAATGTCAAATTCAGCAGCAGCATAAACCTCATGATCCGTAGTCTCATGAGATTTGAACGAGCACTTGAAATTGTTCAGGACTCCCGGAATCAACATAATTGCCTGGTTCGACTCCGATAACCTTGCAGCCTCGCGACTCGCGAATCCACTTCCTCCTTGTTTTTAGGCGTTACGCTCCATTGTTCAAGGACGATTCGATGCCTCGGAGGCACATCATTTGCATTGCTGAGCCGCTTCACAGAAGCCGCGAACGCCGAAAACATCTTAGAGGCCTTGGAAAGGTCCCTGGAAAACGTTGGCCTAGCCCTCGAGGACGTCCGAGGCCTAACAACAGACGCAGCTTCCCCGATGGTCAAGCTGGGGAAGTTGGTGAAGGCGAGGCTTGGGCAGAAGCCGTTCTTCCACCAACTTTGCTTCGCTCATGCTCTCCATCTGGCAGTGAATGACACATTCAAGGGTGTGGGCTTCGCTACCGCAGGACAAGATGAAGAAATGGAGACCGACAACGAGCCGATCGGGGGAAGGGAGGCGCTCGAAGTTGGGCGCGAGATGGCTTCGTGGGGACTGGTCGCCATGGCAGACCCGGATGACCCAGAGGAAGGTGAGCTGTTTTCGAAGCTGAGATGGCTGGAATACCATAGAGAAAGTTTCTCTTGAAAATCTGAGTTGACCTGCGTCTCCAATTCAAGTTTTGATCGAGCGAGAGCTGGAGCAGGAAGAGCAGCTCGCCGGCAGCCCCCGGATCTCCGGCTGGGAAGGTCTTCTTGTCGGCAAGGTTCGCCTGGTATGCAAGCTCTTCCATAAAAGGGGCGCCCTCAACGACGAGCTTACCAAGGTTTGCGCGCAGATGGGAGCCTTGACGAGACGGAAATGTGTCTTGGACGTGAAGACACGTTGGAACTCGACATTGCGCATGCTCCGCATATTCATGCAGATGCTTGAGCCCATACGACGAGTTTACGTCGAGTCGCAGAAGCAGCCCTTTCCCTTGACTGAAGGCGACCTACATGACATCGAAGAACTTATCCGAGTCTTGCGGCACGTCGAAAAGGCGTCTGAACGATTGTCCAGAGCGAAGATCACAATGAGGGATGCCGACCTGGCACTACAGGTAAGTTCTCGATTCAGAGAAACGTCTGAGTTCATTGTTGATAGTTTCATGATGATTCAGGGTCGACACTCGCACTTGCGCTTGGAACAGAAACCGACTGCAAATGTGAGTATGATGTTGAAAAGTTCGATCAATGTTCCAGGCCATGCTGCGGAAGCTCCAAGCGGGAACCACGGCCTTTGCCCAAGCCCTCTTCAAGAACCTCTGCAGGCGGATCCTGCAGAGGAGAGGTCTTGCGTCACGGCTCGCTAGATACATCACGAAATCGAGCGAATACTCGCGACTCGACGCGATTCTCGAAGAGGCCCGGGGGAAATTCATGGAGACAGGAGAGGCTGCGGATTTCATGGAGCCGGGGGACATCGCGGAAGCGATCGCCGACTTTCGACAGCTACAGGGGCGCCAGTCGCCGGCCCGTGCCGGCACGGCCCGTTCCGAGCACGCGGGGGACTCATCCGAGGATGAGTTTGACAGGTATAACGGCACAGACGAAGATGATGAGGACGGGCCGGCTGGGTCGGCCGGCCCTGAGGGCCTCATTTCTCTCCACAGGGGCAGCGGGAAGAGGGCATTCCCGGATGCCCTCCGCGAACTTATGGAGGCGATTCAGCCGACGAGCGTAGCCTCCGAACGCTCATTCAGCATCGCGAGGCACGCTCGCCGGGCATGCCAAGAGAGCATGTCCGACGAACGTTTCAGCGAAAACCTGCTGCTGAAAAATTATTTGGTGCAGAGCAGGCCGTGGGAAGAATTTCTTAAGCAGAATGCCTAGATCATCATCATCGCATTCTCATATCATAACATTCTATCACAAAATGATATGAATGTGAATGATAGACAGTTTCGTTCATATTAATATATATAATGATGTGTATTGATATATAATGATATTATATACAATGATATGAATATAATGATATGACATGCAATGATATGGATATAATGATAGAATTATCGTTCATATTATCATATCATTCTATCATATTATCTCAGTCATATTCATATATGTTAATTAATAATATTGATTCTATGCATGATTATCGAATAAACCGTTTGATAATATCATCAGTGGAGGCCCTGCTGCTTATCTTTGCTTCACTGATCCCAGAAAACAGGTCGGCTCGGGGGGGGAGCTTGGGGAAGGCAGGACTATTTTCATGCCAAATGGAATCCAATTGAGTTTCTGGGTCATCAGATCGTCGATCGTTCTTGAATTCTTCTCAGGAATCGCGACAGGAGCTTCTCTAGCCACTCGGCGTCACCTTTTCACGATGACGTTTCTCGCATGAAGAAAAAGTTTTCCGTCACGAGAAACGGAAATTATTGGAGGGAAACGGGAAATGATTTTCGTTTCTCTTTTGAAGTTGAATGGAAATAGATGATGCAGTATGAATTTTGATTTCGATTTTGAATTTTGATCGCGCCTGATTCCGGAAGCAATACCCGTTTTCCGTTATGAGAAACGAAAATTGTTTTGAAGTTTCTCGTTTTCCGTTACGGGAAACGGAAATCATGTTTCTTCTCCCTTTAAAAGGAAAACGGAAAAAGGTTTTCGTTTTGCTTTAAACGGTTCTGAGGTCTATTAGCGTCTCGAGTCGTGGTGGTGGTTCGGTCGTAGAAACTAAGGGACGTCGGCTCCGCGAGCTGTAATTTCGAGAGACCGTCACCTGTGGATAGTCTGCCGGGTGAGCAATCCTGTTCGGGAGCTCCATCTTAGTCAGTGGGATGAAATTTCGGTCCGATCTTATTTTTTCGTCTCGGAACCTCCAACTTCGAGGGAGGGAAGGTACCGCAATCTGGGGGATGTCTAATATCATAGAAGGAGTTTCGGAGTTTCTCGCAGCGACTGTGCGATACTCATGGATGGAAGTCCAGATAAGGAATGTGCAATCACTTCCAGATCACTGAGACCGAGTGTTCAGGATCGGAACAAGTTTCTTTCGCATTATCAGCGGTATTCAGTGTTCAGCTCGGCGTTAAACCCACATCGATCATGACTTATGACCGGGTGAAAACCAATTTTGAAAAGCCGACGATCGATACTCGGAACGTGCTGAATAAAAATATTCCAAAGGATAACTTCGCGCGCATTCGGAGGAGGAAAACCTCGAAGGTTGTTTCCTCCTACCTGTAGATAGATATCTTTCTGATCTATGAAAAATATTCGACTTCGAGAAATTCGGAATGAGTTCAAGTACGCACCTAATCACGAAGAACACTTGACAGAGCGATGGTTCCGTCGAATAGCACCTGGTCTGTTCGTTTCGCAATTCAAGTTTTCTCTCGTCGTCACTCGCTCTACCAGCACTCACTCACTAGCTCGCTAGCCTGCTTTTGGGGAATCGGACGTCAAGCGCCAGGGCAATCGGTGCTCGCCTGTGGCAAAACGTTCGATTCGCTCATTGGTCGGATTACCGCCGTCAGCAAGGATCAGCACGCGGGCTGACGAATGATCATCACCAGAAAACACCGGTCATCAGCAGTCTCTTGGTACTCGATGGCTGGCGGCGTGACAACGCATTTTTGTTGTCGCGCTTGCCGCACAAAAGATCGAGCAAGCCGCCAAGGCGATCTATACGGAGCATGCGTTGTATTGTAAAGAGACACTTACAACTGGGAACGTCGTTGTCGGCGGCGACTACTAGTTGAGAGCTTCGGAGAAAGGGTCTCTCCTCGGCGAGGAAAGGGTACGACGGACTTTCTCGGCGCCCGCTGCTGGCCTGCTAAGCAGTGCTCTATTTTTTTCGCCCGATAAACATTGCTCGATGATTTCAACTCGAGCCACCGGTACTTCTGCTGCCGATTCCGTCGACAACGGAATAGACGTTGCACGGGGGAAGCACAACCCGGCAAAGCGTCCCAGTAACCTTCTCGCCGCTGCGAAGGAGACCGAACTCGGGAGATGAGAATTTCCGCATCTGCGCCATTCCGGACCGCGAGATCGCCCTAGCCGCAGTATATCCTCGCTCTTGGCGTCGCACGCCGAGGAAGAACGCTGTCGAAACCATGCTTGGGTTCCCTTGGGCCGCTTTTAGCTGACTTAACCAGGAAGTAGTTTCCCCCTGAAGTTTTGTCGATGTCACTCGAGACGGAGAAATCGTCCGGAACATTTCCAGGTGGACTGTCGGCTGGCGAGAAAATTCTCAATGAATCGACAGCCGCGACCGAACACCCCGGCGGAGGGGTGGGAGACCCGAGAGCAAATGAATTGCCAAGCCATGACGCCGCCGGTAATTTCTTCTGACTCTCAGCAGAAACTTCCCAATCCTGATCCGCCGGAGTGAAGAAGAGGCGTTTTTGGTGTTTCCTTCCGTCTTCTCTCGTCTCTGCGGAGCTTTCTATGAAACTTCGACGTCCATTGAATACAGAGGGAGCCAGCGAATGTCTTTCTGTTTCCGATGCGTCTCCATAAGCTTCTTTCAAGGTCATCAATTGCGTCGACTGGCTCACTCACTCTCTCACTGACTGACTGACTCAACTCGATGCGCGAACTAGGTGGGGAGCGAGCGAGTGTAAAGTCCCCCGACGTGCTGCGGCGTGGGATTGCATTCTCTCTCTCTTTTAATCCGTTCCTCGGCGCTTTCATCGTGCGTTCTCCCAGCGAGCTCTCCCCAAGGGCTATCCGAGCGTCTGAGAAAGAGACGCTGAAGAAAAAAAGGCCTAGCCCGACCGCGGGACGCAATACGGAGGGAGGAGCCGCCGACATTGAAATGAAGTCGCGGAGCTGCGCATTGATGGGACGGAAAGAAATTCTAGCCGGTGACGATTTACCAAGCCTGTCCCCACCGCCGTCTCCTCTCCGGAAGTCTCGACGAGGAATTCCGCTCCGATTTCGGTCGTAAGGTCTGTCGCATGAGGAACTCGAATCCGCGGAGACTAAAAGCCGCTCATGTGTCGCTCTCGATTGGTTGGATGCTTAGAAATTCTGCGAAAGTCTGAGTTTCCTCCGCTTCCTTCTCCTTCCCTCTATCCCGAAGCGTGCCTTTACTGCGGGTGAAGGCTGTAGACACGTCATTCCAGTGTTTCCCGGCTGGCCGGCCGGCTGGCAAGAAAGCGGCCGACAGGCTGTCTGGTTCCGCCGGCGGCTGAGAGAATGCTTTGCATTGCAGGACCGGGGTCTCTTATTACATCGTTGTCCCGAAACTTATGGTTGAGGCGAGAGTGCGCCGCGAGGCCGGGACGAAGAAACGCGGAAACGAGATTTACACCTTATTGCGATCGCGACGGGTTCCCCTCGTTCCGGATCCCACCGAGTTACAGCGGCCGACTTGCATCTGGCCGTTCGCTCAGCCATCCATCTGTCTACACACATAACTATCTATTATCTATTCATCCATATCCAACGACCGAGGGAAGAAACAGGCAACTCGTCTCAAGTTTCGAAATTTGCGCGACCATATGCACTGGGGATAAGGGCGGGTCGCGCGCGAGTGATATGATCTGTGAACGAGCTCGCGCCCGTAATAAGCCGACCGGAGGCGAGCCGGAAGAACGCGCAAGAGTCTCGCCGGCGAACGGTCGTCATAATCCGGCTTATTTAGTGAACAACAGAGCTCGAGCGGGAGGAAAGCTGTGCCCAAAGGCCGGACGGAGGGGAAAAGTGTCGCAATGAAGCCCCTGATGAAGGCAACTGGAGTTGGAACGCACAACTGACGAGAGAGGAAAAGACAAACGGACGACGTTTCAGCAAACACGACGGCGGCGATGAAAGCCAATCGAGCGACACGGCGGAGCCATGGCTCGCTCAGAGTGGGGCTCGGTGTGCCGAAGTAATTATCTCGAGGCAAACTAAGTTTGGTCGGACAACTGTAAGGAATAGCGGACTGGATGGCTCGGTCGCTTCCATGTCCGCTTAGCGTGACAGGGGGGACTGGATTCGCGGCTTGAGGTCGAGTTCCCACGAGCGAGCGATCGTATGAATGGCTGAGGGTGTCGGCGGCAATGAGATGGCGGAATACGGAACCGGATACGCCAGAGATAAGTTGGGAGCACTCCCGCCGGACAGATGACTGGAATCTCATGACGAATAGCATTTGACGCTGGCCGGATGATTCCACCCTTATGAGCGAGAGGCACGCTGGCGACGGGACGAAGCCGACGTGAGCATCAGAAAGGGCCGTAGCGGAAGTCTAACGAAGAACTTGACGAACGCTAAGAAGGCTAAGACGAGTTCCAACCGCGAGCCGGACAGAAATGAACGGCTACGAACGCCGAAGCCAACCACATGTAGGATTCTTTCGATGACTCCACCTGTAGCACCGGAGCTCCTTCGTGAAACACGTCTATGTTCGAGCCTCTTTTGTTTCAAGAGACGTTTTCCCGTAAATTCGACCGGATGTTTATCAGAATCAACTGAGCAAGCTTTGCCGAGGAACTGGTGCGCTGGAAGCAATTCAATAAGGAGGAAGAGGAGGAGGCTTGGGAATCGTGCCTGTCTCGATGCGGGAGGGTCGGCTGAGTTCGGAACGATTTACGCGATCGGGCTCGCATCTGGACGAAGGCCGAGGGGAAGAGGGGAAGACATGGCGTGCTGTTGGATGCTAACATGAAATTCTCACCTGATAGGGGCGCCTTCTCCTCCTGGAACAACCGGTTCGTGTCTTCACATCCTCGAGCCACTCCGACGACGTCCTCGCGGTCGAACCTTCCACTCGGGAAACCTTTCGCTCCACCGCTTGGAGACGCGAGTTCTTTGAGCACCGTCGAATCTCTACTGCGCGCGCCTCAGAATCGCGAACAGGGGGCAGGCTTCGAGCTGTAACGCGGAAACGAGCTCTCTGCCCGAAAACAATCGCTCTGTCTCGATTCGAGGCCCGGATTTGCAGACAAGATCCAAACTCGCCCAGAATGACTCAACGGAGACATTGAAATCAAAGTACTTGTCGCTGGAGCGCATCGGGGTATGGATGGTGCGCCGAAGCCCAATCAATACGTCGCGGGGAAAAGGATCCCGGAACGAGTTCTGTGGAAAGGCCGGTCACCCTGCAGAGGACTCCAGTCGCTCGGAACCGAAAGGTCCTCCAGGGAATTCTGTGCGAATAGAGGTTCTGCGCACGCGGAGCTTCTGGACGATGAGGCGGAATACGCCGGTCGATCTAGCTATTTCGGGAGCTTCCTTTCAACCAGGAGACCTCACCAGCCCAACGCTAAGAACGGCAGTCAGCAGGAGTTCGTATGAGAAAGGATATTTCGGAAATGAGGGGCATTGCCTCGAGCTCCGCTTTTGCGCTCACTCGCGAAGAGTCTAGGATTACGAACAGCTGTCGTAGTGGCAGCTGTCGGACAAGCGCGTGGAATGGACAGTCAAGAGTTTAATCCGAGGAACGAAAACCTGCTCCTACTCCAGGCACGGCGTGCGACCATCGAAGACCTGATCGTTCACCGAGGAATCTTACTCTATCTGCTTACTCGGCATGAATCGAAAGGAAAATATCTCCTATGAGGGATTAGGCTCTGTCCTCATTGCATTACAGAGGATGTTACACAACTCCTTACACAATATTCAGCATCCCTTTTCCTGAAGCCCAGTGCCCAACGGTGGGGACTCTTATTCGATATCAGTCTCTCCTCCATCTTAATAAGCAAAGTCTCTCCCATGAATCCGTCAAACGAGTCCTTAGTCTTTACTCTATGAAAATTCGATTTGCACGGACGGAAACATCAACGTTTTCCCTCATCTCTCAGAGGAAGATCGACGGCTCCCTAACTCCACTGAGCAAATGCTGCATGAATGCTCTCCGAGCGAGAGCACAACGAATCGTATCCTGCCCCTTGTTCCTCTCCCCCCCTGCGATCTCACTATTTGTGGTCGATAAGAAGAGAAACCATGCGTCCACAGAATGTAGCTGTCATCGGATGCTGGTCCAGGAGTGTCTATAAGGAGGAAGGTGAACTGACCATCCAGATCGAAGAGCTCTGAGCCTCTCCGTCTACATTCGCTGCTTTCCTCGACGACGAGCAGGCGCTCACTCACAGAGACTCGAGTCAAATCTGGAAAATACACCACAGATCTCGTCCTCTCTCTGTGAGGGATGGATGCTTTTGCCTACCGGATCCGGCACCCAGCTCGCTCCCCTGGACGAAGTGGACTCATTCGAGATATCAGACGGGTTTTGAAATGGTTCTCCCATCCAGGGAAGCTGTCCGGGCCGGTTGAAAGTCTATGAGCCCCGGGACAAGGATGGGGGACGACAGGGCTCGCGACCGGGTTGAACTTTTCCCAGGAGGCTTGTGATTATTTGGGTTAGGATGCATCGAATCGATTATTTTTTTCTCCATCAATAGCTCTTGACGAGCTGCCTCCGGGGGACCCCCAGAAACTCGATCCGTCGAGTCGTTCGTGGGTGAGAGCGCTTCAAAGACGGAAAAGGTTCCCGCGGGATTTTTCTGGGGAGAAGGGATGGAAAAATCTATAGCATCCTATCCGACTGAAAGAGCGGCTTCCCGAAGATAGTGTGATTTCTCGGTTGCGAGCCCCAGAAGAGGCTGATATCGGTTGAGGAAGCCTCCGTGGGGTCGCTTGCGATGGGAACTGGAATGGGGAGCACGCACTAGGTGGTATCTCCATTGATAAAATGGGTTAAGCGCCGGCGCTGCATGACTCTTAGGCAGTACCTCGCTGCACCAGGAGCAAAATGGGAGGTATGTGGGCACTTTGGCCAGCCTCGGACGTATAGACCCCATCTCCGGAGTACACAGTGGCTTGCTGCCCGCCCGAACGCGGGCTTGCCCTCATATCTCTTCGATTGAGCTCGTTGTACATCGAGAATCGGAATAAAGTGCTAGAATTTTGGAGACTCCTGTCTTTCCCTTTCGGGACGACCATCCGCCTCCACTCATGTCGGAGGGAATATATGAGTCATTCATTATTCGGTGCGTATTCAAGCATATCCTGAGACGATATCAGGCCTACCCAGGAATAACTCTCGAATCCACGATTCTCGATGATATAGCGGGGGTATTTATCGTCGAAATCATGGAACGATTCCTGCCGTGACTTCTCTTGCCGTCACCGGAATCGTGTATCGTCGGTTCGCGACGAATCGTTTCGATGGGTCGCAGAGAGCCCGGGATTCACTTTACAATCGATTCAGCCCCTTGCAGCGGGATGGAAGACGTTCATCGAAATCTCCCCGCGACTCTGACCCGAAAAAACCTCCCGACAATTTTCCTCTCGGGATGTCAGAACTTCCATCCCATTCCTTTTCATCGATTGTGGGAAACTGACCACAGACGGGCTTCAGGGCATGATTTTTATCTGGGAGACTCTCTCGAGGCAATCGGGCCGACACCTCTTCTGCCTCGAGATGTGATCGCTGAGGGGGGTTTTCTGTTGCGAGGTCACCGCGGAGGTCATCTCCATGGGAATTATCGAAGTCTCCCGAGATTCGGAATGAGTTTCCGGCGTTTGATTCGAAAGACTTGATCGCCTCAACCGAGAGATTCTGACACTTTCCGACAGGCCATTCCCCCCCGATATGCTCCGTAGCGACAAGTCATATGTGTATGTACTACCGAATGCTGGCAAAAATGCATGATATATGAGTGAGACAGAGACCGGCGACCCAGTCGCGGGGAAACATCATTGACTTCCTCTCAATTGAGCCGATCTCGAATCTCAAGCTCCTCCCGAGAGGCTTTGTTGCCTGAGTTCGTGCATGCTCGACGGGTCGATTGAGATTCAAATCAACCGTCGCGATGGTCGAACAACGAACACTGTGGGTTTATTGAGATCGAATTCTTCCAGCGCTGGCCTGGATCCTCATTATCTCTGCGGCATTGTCTGAGGTCAGGGAAAGGGCTTCAGGGTATAAAGGGGGTCGGTCTAGTCGTGAGTGCCGGAGAGGAATAAGCACAGCTCATCAGCGATCATGAGGAGGATCCACTCGAGATTGGGATCACGAGAAATTCCCAGCGGATGTGTACCATTAGCGTAGAGTGTTGCAAGATTCTGCTTCATGGCCTGACTCCCGATCTGGCGGAGACGCTCTACAGATGTCAGCGGAGCTGAAGCATACTCGCTTCAATCACCGGAGCTGAACGAAGTACAACAGAGTACGCGTTCCATCAGGGCTTTGGAGCGTTCCATTAATAAAACGTTTCATCACTTTCTGAGCTGTAAAACCGATGCAGGGAGAACGCCGAGTGAAAATGTGTTCTTTTCCCCGCAGGTACTACGGCCGCCGTTGCGAACTCTGGGTGTGTAATTGGATCCGGTGAAGCCGTAACACGAGCTCAACTTCCTGTATGGTGGCAATTCAGACGACGTTTACGGTGACCTTCACCGCGTCACGTTCCCACCGGATTCCTGGTTCAGCCCGTTCCTACTCTCGACTGCTCGTAGGTCTCCGGCTACGCTCATTTTACTAGTGATACGGAGGCCATTCATTTGTCCCGGCTTTCCGACGTCGCGACTCCGCTCATTTATGGTCCACGGTAATTGATCCGAGGGGTCGTCCACCGGATACGGGATGTTCTGGCTTGCCGCATGAGGTCATGATTTCGCGACGGCAGTGATTAGCCGATTTTGTCCCGGATTCTAAGGCGGTCATCATGAACTCCTTCACGAATAGGTCTCAAGACTCCACAGCGCGAGGGAGAGCACCCGTGACCAGCTCTCTCTCGCTCAAGCCAAAATACCTCGGAACAAGAACGGTATCGATCCCCTCCGACGTGGGATCGACACTTTCGCTGCTAGTTCCCTGTCGGATCTGACATTCGTACATCATGATCGGCACTCTCTGTTCAGATGCGCAATTTTTCCCGACTGCCTGCGGTATAAACGCTCGATATCGTGTGAACAAACAGCGCAGCGTCCTTGGAGAGCAAAACAGCGACGCGATCCCGATGCAGGCTGCACTTAATGCTCTCGGAATTATCGGACCAAGCGTTTGGGGCTCCGATAGGACGCTGGCCATGAAGACAAGAATTAGAGAGAAAGAAGCGTAATCGACGTCAGGAGCATTTTTCGATGATCACAGCCTAGGTAATGAACAAGAGCAGCACCAGAGATTTCTCAGGACATTGTGATTAGCATTTTACGTCGGTTCGTTCACTTGACGGTTCAACCGCGGAACCAGGAAAGTGCGACCTCCCCTTCGGAGCTGATCATTTTTATTTTTCGACGATTTCCCCGGGCCCAAAGATCCCCGATACTCGGATTCCAGGATACGGAAAAGGCTCTTCCAATCCAATGAGAGACTCGTCGTGTCGTCGGGCTCGACAATGACTCCTTCTCTCGACGTTTCTCAGCCCGCGCACATAAGCGGATTTAAAATGGCATTCCACTCTTGAATCCTCTCGGGAGCGGTCCGGCTTCATCTTTTCGAAGCAGAGAGGGGAGAATCAGAAGCTTATTGCGTTGTGGGGTCGTCTTCGAGCCTGGTGTCCCTTTTCAGTTCATTCGAAGACCGCGCACTCGATGACAGATTGGATTCCTGAGATTCGAAATCAGCCCGAGTGGTTGACGGAACTTGAGGTAGAGCTGCGAACTCTGAACAAGAATCAAATGAATGAATGAAAAGGTCAAGACATCTTCTCTCATCCGAGAGCTCGAGATGTAAACGGATAATCTCTGAACGACTTCCGCCGTTAAGTTCGACTCACTCTCCTGTGATTGTATTGATAGCCAGTTCCCCTTAAACAGCGGCTTCCTCGCATTTTCGGGGCTCGTATACGTCCCCGGAAATTCCTTCGATGTTTGGGCATCGACGAGAGGGGGTCTCTCTGAGCTTCTGCTTTCGAAGGGGAGCCGAAGTGTTTGTGGGCTACAGCTTGGGAGGAAACGAGGTTGCGCTCTATTGCACTCCACCTACATACAGGGATCAAACGCTTCTGAGTCGGCGAACGGCGAGCGAATATGTGAATGTCTCGACTCCCAGAGCTCACTTTCTTCCCTTTGATGTTGATGAAGTGTTCTTTGCAGATTTTCTCCACCACTTGTTCATCTTGAAACGTCACAAAACCGAATCCACGCGATCTTCGGCTCTCCTGATCGAACATGATCACAACCTCGAGAACCTTCAAATTTCGAGATCTTGTGGAATGAGCAATGCGCCAGTAATGAGATGATCCTAGAGAGGCTCGATCGATCGGTCAAATGGGGATGTAAACTCATTCGAGACATGCGGTGCTCACATTGCCGTACTTCTCTTTGAAGAAAGTGCTCAGCTCATCTTCCGTGAGAAAAGCGGGTAAGCCACCGGTGAATATTTTCGGGAACGGTCGCATGACCTGTATGTACCATCAATAATTTGCGCAAAATCGCATCGTTTCGTCCCCAATAGGCGAACGTGAATGGGCTGGAATTTTTCTCGTGATCTGCCACCGAAAAGCTCCAAGTGAGCTCATTCAAGGATCAGACGTGATGGAACTCACCCTTCCAGGAACTTTGATATGATTTCCGTTCGGTCCACAAGGTTTCGGATCGACGACCCTGTTGTCGACAGAATGAGGTCCTCGCTGACAGACTATGAAGGCTACGCAAGGGTCTCTGTATGTCACGAAGCCAAAGCCTCGACTGCGTCCCTAGAAACGTATGTTCTCTCGCCGCGTTTGGAATAGCGTAACTTTCGTAGGTCCGAATTTCCCCCAAGCGAGACTTCCAGGATTCGAGGGACATCTGATCGTGAGCTACTTACTTGCTCATTTGTGACAACGGTGCAATCTTCAATGTCTCCAAATACACCGAAATACGCTTTCAAACTCTCTTTCGTGGTGCACCATGACAAACCTCCGACAAACATCTTACTCCCGCTCGATCTACTGAATGTCAGGGAAGCGAGACACTCCTCAGACCGGGGATTTACTAAGCACGACGCGGGAGTGGACGGTCCTGCTCCCGGAGGTGTATTCATCTCACTGTCATATCCATGTTACTTAGAGCTCAAGGGGATCGCGTAGCTGCTTCGATCCGCGAGATGCGCACCCTCCGACGACAGCATACGACTGTTCGACTTTGTCGTTCTCCGTGTGGCGGATAGTCGGAGTCGCTGGCGCGACGCCGGCGCCGTGGAGCACCGATATAACGAATTCCATCGGAACAATTGAAGACAAGATATTTGCGAAAAATTTTCTTCATTCAATAAGGAGCTCTCTTGATATTACATCGTGATCATCAAGCGTGTGCATTATGGACGGCTCATTGCTTGATATGCTGAAGCTTCATCCGATGATGGCCCACTACAGATTGATCCTTCCCCAACTGGCTGAAATTCATGCTTCGGGAGCATCAGGGCCGGGAGAAGCGTCGTACGAACGGCTCGAGCTCCCACACTCGAGGATTATTCAACGGACGACTATTGTCCAATCGAAATTGACTAAGAAAGACTAGTTGAGCTAAACTCCTGAAATCTCTGGCGATGGTCGTCGGGAAATCTACGTCGGAGCCATACGAAAAATCGTACCGAAGGATAAACTCTTCCGAGCTCTCCGAGTCGATTTTTTTCGCTAACTCCGGCATCGGGGGACTGGACTGTCGTGGATTGCGAGATGCCGTCCTCAATATTCCCCCACCTTATTTCATTCTCCCCTCTCCGGATAAGCAAAATTTCAGCGATCGGACAAGGGCAACAGCGATAACCAGTGAATCCCACCGCAGTATCCACTGGAATTCTCCTCTCTTTTTGTACACATCGAGTATTTACAGAACCCATCCTCTGAGTAACTTTCTGAAACTATTGAAGTATCCGAGCCATCGACAAGGAAGCAGATCATCGAATCTGGTTTGGAGAATTCGCAGCTCTCAGCTCACTATATCATGATACGATCGAGCGATTCAGCGCTCGACCCATCCAACAGGAAACATTCTAGGAGACGAATCGAAAGACCTCCGCCTCCGTCTCCAATAATTCTCCAGGAGAATGATGCCTCTGATTTCTCTCTGATGTGATATCATTATCATTCACCTAGAACGCGCGTTTGACTCGCTGTGGTAGCACGGATTCCCTGGCTGACTTGAACAGGCCGAGGAGATTGTATTTTCGCAGGGGTCCCCGATTCGAGAAGTACGACGAGGAAGTGAACGAGTCGCCATTGTCTGCAATCGTATGCGATGACTCATTAGTATCGACAATATTGTCTTTGCGAAAGCATGGACGTGGAGGAATTGTATCCTTGAGGGGACTCCAGAATCAGATGCGGGGGTCGTTCATTGATTTACCCACCGACTAAGAGCGTCCGTTCCGCCGTCGTAGGCAGGATTGAGTCGTTCGCAGAGAGCGAGACGAGGAACGCGCATGGCACTATCCACAAACAGAGTATGAAATAGGCGAGCACTTCGGACATCGGATGATAGTTAGCACCAAAGTATGAGAATGCCTGGTAGTGATTGTACACGAGCAGAACTGGAAAGAATTCGAGCTCAACTCAATATTCGTTCCATGCGCGTATCGGAAACGAGTTGCTGCAGACCGTGGACTTCCACATATCGACTCCAAAGCATAAAATTCTCAGGATGCACCCACCGAGACCTGCGATGAAGGATGGGGAGGTGACATCGACTAAGGGGAATGTTTTGAGTACCAGGAGATGGGACCCCTGATCCAAAAGACCACACACCATCATCCACAACGGGAAGTTCTCAAACACCACGAAGCCGATATGGATCGTGATGACTATCTGCAGGGGAAAAGCGATAGAAGTGAGTTCTCGATGGTGAGTCGCAAAGAGAAATGGGGACAGAGGCATTCGGACGGTCACTTTGTACGCTTCCGAAAGGTGGCTCGTGATTCGATATTGAATCCGACGATAGTTGATTCGCGGTCGAAATCCGGGAATCGTTTGATGAGGACAGTAGGGGGCGCCTCTATCTGCAAGTCTCCGCATCACACTTGTCTGCATTGATAATTATAATTACAATTGTGGCTGGTAGGATAGAGACGACTGTGAGCTTAATGTTGAGAGGATGCTTTCAGGGATTCCCCACAATGGATAGAGCGAGTCTCGAGGAATGACATAAGATCCCTCGACGATCCCAAGATCGACGGCGAATTCGACACGGAAAAATATCAGATGTCTCGAACATTCAATCGTTCTCTCCGCGGATTTCACTTATTCAGGACCACCTACCAATATCAAGCATCGAATGACGCGCGCGGTGGCCGCCGTGAACTCCTCAACCAATTCCGCTAGGTAATAGAGTCCGCATGCTGCAATCAATGTGTCTTTTTATTATAGAATCGAAGACTTGAGAAATCAGCCTGTAACTTCATCCATCGCGGATCCGATATTTCGCCGGCGCCAGAATCGATGGTCAAAGCTAGAAAAGCTGTCGGATTGCGCCGACGGTCTTGACTCGTCTCTCTTCTGATCGTGAATTCCGAAACGCTAACCCACCTAAGCAGAAAACGAGGACGAAAATTTGGAACACACTAGAAATCCACGATAATAACGTAAGGAACAGCATTTTCGCGAACGCCCCTGATGTCAGATGGGCGCGGCCATCTTGTTTCGATATTATTCGGCGTCGCGGGTCGCGCTCTATCTCTCACGAAAATCCAATTTCTCTGCGATGATCCGCCGCAAAATCAGGGAAAGCCATCAAGTATTCATTCGAAGCTCGTCCCGAGATATCAGAGAGTAAATCCAGTCGAAAATTCCAAAAAGACTCTCGAGGGCCCTCGAAAGTGGGGCCATCGGTGTCAAGTTGCGGCAGCAGCATCGACGGCTGCTGCTTGCCCAGTTCCTTGTTTTCGTTGCCGTGTCCGTCGTCGTCGTTCGGTGAGGACTTCTTCTTCCCCATTGGCTGCTTACACGGGGTCGGCCGTCGCCGTCTTGTGTGGTGTCTGGTGTGAGAGTGCTGTGTAGAAAAAAAGAGCAGCCAGCGATCCAGCCAGCCACCAGCAGGAGATAGAGCAGCAGCAGCAGCAGAAAGGCAGGCAAGGAAGCTGCTATTACGATGTGGTTTCGTTGTTGATCAGTGGGAAGAAGAAGAAGCACTGCTGCTGGTGGTGGTGGTAGTAGCAGCAGCGACGACGACGACGAGTCCAGTGAGCTCGCTCTGAAGCTCGGCGAGTTTCCTACTCGCCAGTGCAGTAGTTCCGTCAAGAGCACTCACTCATTCAACATTCACGGGCTGCTTGCTAGCCGTCCGTTTGTGTGCTAAGGAAAGTGGAGCAGTGTTGTTATCATCATCGTTGCCGTTGTTGTCGTCGTCGTCGTCATCATCGTCATCGTCGTGCTGGTGGTACTAAAAGAGACTGTTGTCGTCGTCGTCGTCGTTGACGTCGCTGTCGTGTTCCACTCTTCCTTCTCAGAGCCCGAGGATCCTCTCGACTCGAATCTGGCACTCGAATCGGTCGGAATGCACTGCAAGTGAATATAGGTGGGTATCGGGGTGAATTTACGCACTCTGGCTGCTCGTCCTTCCGCAAGCCTTCCGGACGACTTGACAAGGCGGAAATTCGGAGAACTGATACTCTTGGGAATAGCGCAAGCGCTGCGACAGTGCGTCCACCTCGGAGAGGTACACGTAGTGGATGGAGTACGTTGTGCGCATATGAGTTCATCAGCAGATCAAACAGCTGAGACACTCGGGTCGAACAAAGGATCCGAGGGTCGGGTCGTTGGCTAATGTGTGCTCGTCGGGTCGTTCGGTCAACTACTGGGTCCGTTCCTTCGTGCGTTCGCCCGTCAGTAGTTGAACAGGTCCCACATCGAACAGCTGATAGTGTTTTTGGCGCTGGAAAGCGCATTGTCCTGCTCGTTCAAAAGTCAATCTCTTGGCCAATCTATGTGGTCCCCATCGATTTCATGGAGTCCCGTGGTGAATCCGCGCTGGAAATCGCGAGAGTGCGTTGCCTGGAAAGATGAGGGGATAGGCTGCTCTCCCGAAAAGAATTTCGACATCGTTTGAGAGTTCATTCTGTCGTTGTCTTCTCCTCACCAGTCGAGGAACTGACCTTTAGTGATTCGGAAGAATCTCCGTACTTTTCCGATAGCATTCTCGTGTACCGTATTCATTGTTGTGGCCGCCGCCGCCGCCGAATGCAGCGATTCAAGTAAGGCGAGAGCTCATGTGGATCGCCGTCAGCTTTCTTGGTGGGATGATCTTTCTTCACTTCGTGACGTGTGTCATGGAATGTTGAGCCAAAAGAGGGATATGACGCGCTCATCGTAATTCGAGTCGAAATCCGAAGAGAAAATGTGTTATCCCGGAGATGATTCCATTCTTCTCCGCTCCTGCTCGCCACCATGAGAGACATCAGAGACGGGCTATAGGTACGAGACTTCGGCCATTCATGCTCGGAGGACAAGGGAGAGCCTGCGGATTGGGGGTACGCGGTCTCCGAAGGTGAAGCCGCTCTCGATGTAGCCTCTTCCGTTAAGTTTCCGAACGCAGTAGCCACCCGCCGGGTCCGAGCTAGTGACCTTATACATGACACCACTCCAAAGCGGTCAATGCAAATGTGAGCGTACCTACGCATGTGCTGTCCTTTCTGGCCTCTTTGGTGTATCCGTGCGTCCGATCGCACGAAATGTTCCTCAGGACTCGTAAAATCCCTCGAGCTCAGATCTCTAGTAGAGCTACGTGTCCCCTCTAGCTCTCGCTCCTGCATAAGTTATCCCTCGAGGATTTCTCGAGGCCCGAGAACCTCTTTCTGCCGCTGGAAATCGGAGGAGAAACCATCCCCGAAGGTTCCGAGGCTCGGATTGTATTGGGTCGCTCTCGGCTTGAATTATTGGTCGATGAACATCCCCCCGAGAAATCGCTCCAAGGTCCCAGCGCCTGTCACGTGGGAACTTGGGAGAGTTCCCCGTTTCACGGTATGAGCTTGATTTCTACATCTTTTGGCCAAGTTTGCTCTCGGCAGAGAAAGATATTCAACGCGCTGTGAAACTGGAAAACTCCCTGGGGAGGAGACGTGACGAACACTTCGATTTGGTTTTGTAGAGCAGTCGTTATGGGTCTGTGGGCTGCAACCCACCACTGCCTCTGCGGAACCAGGCTAGCGAGCAAAAGGGGCTGCCGCGATCCTGGCGATTTCCTGGATGCGAAAAATGAGTCGATGTCACGGAAGGTATCCTGCAGATTGAATGCAGAAATTGGTTGATTGATCGCTCGTTCGTATTTGATTTGTTGATTGATTGTTGGGTTGTTGCTCTTGGCCGTCGGTGACCCCTTTCAGATATCTCACATGCTGTGGGGGAAAA
Source organism: Galendromus occidentalis (assembly GCF_000255335.2). NCBI lineage: Eukaryota > Metazoa > Arthropoda > Arachnida > Mesostigmata > Phytoseiidae > Galendromus > Galendromus occidentalis. The sequence continues at coordinate 318,744 of NW_003804563.1, forward strand.
AACCGACGCTTGGGGGAGAAACCCCCTTACGTTCTATCACGTTTTGAACGGAAAAATTGGCCAGTTAACGTGTGCTTAGTGACCTTGAACGAGGAGAACCTTTTGCGTACTCGATTCCACACGTAGATTAACGCGACGAGGGAAAAAATCGATTCGCTGAACCACCGTCTTGGAGCTCCCGTGCATTCAGAAATCACACAGATGAGATCTGTCCAACTCGATACGTCTTCGCTACCGAGGTCGCTCTCCGTCAGAGGTACTCGAACACCTTTGACTATTTTTGTCGGAATACCTGAAGGTCTGCCAGCGGAACTCGATGTCTCGTACCTGCGATCAGATTGCTGTGATTTCCAGAACGTGTCTCGAATTCTCCTCGAGCTGTCCGATGACAACACCAATCAATTTCTCGAGTTCCATCCGTTCGGTGTCCGGAACGGATGCAAAGAGGAGCCTCGATGTCAGCTTGTGAACCCCGATCCGAGCATACGATTTTCCTATCCCCACGCGAAACATCTTCATTTCTAAAGAGTAGAGCGGGAATTCTTGTTTCCGGCTTATCATCTGTCGATCGGTTCCAGCCGGGAGCAGAATCCGGGTGTCCGAGCATCGGGAGAGCTCTCGATTCCGAGAGCATTTGTTACGAGAGACAACGCGGCCACCGCCGAGAGAGTGGAAATGTGATCGAGGTCCAAGGTTTCTATCATCTGGGCGAGGTAAAAATATTACCTCCGTCGGAAGGGCTCGAAGATTGTGAGATGAGCTGGCATCATGTCTTTACTCGCTCGGGAAAAGATATCCGAGCGGGTCGACTCGGTGGCGTGTGTCGGTCTTCAAGCTAGGCATCGACTTACACTCTGCGAAAACGAAGCCTGACTTGAGCTGTTTCCCAATTGAAGGCAGAAGCACTAAGGCAAAGTCTCATTGTATGAGACTCCCGTGTGTCGGATTCGTATTCAGGCATTCAGAGAGAATCGTTTGACTTGGTCTCTGGACTTGCATTCAATAGACTTCCATAAGAGCCGCTACTCCAGCCAATCCTGCGTCTCACAGAACGAAATGGAGCTCACAGCGACGGATGCATCTAGCCTGCTCGCGCTCCATGATTTCAATCCGCTCCCATGATATCAGCGTCATCTGATGACATTCTTGGATCCGTATTTGATCAATGATCATCATGGATCACCTGTGCTGGCCAATATTTTTCATGAAGACGCTTGAAACGCAATCGGATGAGGGTGAAAGACTTGGGGGGTTAGCACAACGTGATGCTGATCGGAGAAGCCTCCTCATGATTTCACATAATTCTTCTGTTGCTGCGATGAAGGGCGGACGAAGGAGCGTTCTCATATATCACCGGAAGAAATCGCGGTTCGGGGGACGGTGTCGAAGTTGATGACTACCGGCTTATCAGATTTTGTTGTCTCATCTAAGATTCTCGAGGCTCCCCTCAGAAACCTCGCGTTATCATTGGCCGCCGCAGGGAGCTCCTAATGAATTTCTGTGATTCTGGGAATCCGGAGCTTTCGGGAATAATTCAAAAGCGTCAGAAAGTCAGAATCATGGCGGCTGTGTGCTCCGGCGCATGTCCTTCAAGCGACAAGCAGCACCCACACAGCACAAGACGTCGGTCGGCTGGTACTTTTCGTTGCTGCAAATTACAGAAGAAGGAATCACCGAAGAAGCGACGTGATGCCATCGCACGAACACTTCGCCTTAGTCTCCACTTGAGTCGTGCCGCTCATCGTTCGCGTATCCGCCGTTCACTTTCTCATAGTCATTCTAGAGCGGCTTGTTTACTATTATTATCGACATCATCGTGATGGACTCTTTCCGCAGAAATGAGGGACCTTCCGATTTTTCCACCTTCGTCAAGAGCCTCCGTCAGTTCCGGCTCCTCGTTCTGTTTGTCCGACCGCTCAGGTCGGAACCTCGCGCGATTAGCTTTCACCTAGCCTGCCCAAGCCTATCTATCGGTTGAGTGCGGCCGAGTATTTGTGGAACTCCGTCGGCTCACGTCTTGGCGGGTGGCCACCAGTAGGGGGTGGTAACGACGACGGGGTATATGACTTTTTCCGAGGAACATCTCACATGAAAGTGTTTCTCGTTCGTGATATCTCGCTGCTGACTGCTATTGAAAACCTCGCTCTCATCCGTTCTCCAAAAATATGTGTCCGCTCGAAACATTATATTCGAGGTCCTTCAATGGCCTCTATCACCTGGGATGTGTCATAATGGGATTTTCTCATTTTTTCAGTTCCGATTGCGGAAGAGGCGGATAACCGTCATTTCCGCTGACGGTCGAAGTGCTCCGACTTCGGTTCGAAGGTCCCCATGAGCTCGAGCGAGAAGTGGACTTGTCCGCGATGTGAGTGAAATATTTTCAGGGAGAGATATTCCGGAATTTGAAAAAATAAATCCAAATCGAGCATAAGGGTTCTCATCTTCAGTCGGCAAAAGTCCTCTTGAGCAGAGCCCTCTCTTTTTCGATTAGGCACGTACGAGAACTGGCCACGTACGCTGAAATGCACGATTTGCGGACTTGGCAAAGTTCCGCAACTGATCGAAGAGGAGGCCGAGCAGCAGCGGGCCGTGACCCCCCCGCCCGCGCCCACACCTTTACACACCAACCAGAACAATTCCATTTCCACAAATAATGCTGGTTAGTGTTTTCGCTCAACGCATGGGAAAGGCGAAAGTCAGAGTTTGAGTTATCATTATCATATTGTGTTATCGATTCGGAAATCTTTTCCAGCCCCGTGCTTAGGAAATCAACAGCATCCGACCGGAAGCATAGAGTCGCTCAGTGGATCCGTGGGTTCGCTCTCAATCGGTGGAGGGCAAACGCAACCACCGGCGAAATGGTCGTGTACTAAGTGTACCTACCTTAATTGGCCCAAGAGCGGTCGCTGCGTGCAATGTCGATTCCCTCGAGCGACGCCAGCCTCTCCAACACCTCCGTCGTTGACTCGGAGCCCGTCTCCGACGACCCGAAACTCACCTGAAGCCTCGACGAGTAACATCGCAGGCGCTAGCGGCATGCAAATCGATCGTGAGTTCAATCACCGAGTTTTATGGTTACCCCAAGGCGATCAATGGATGAGTGGCACAAGTTCTCGATAGCTTTTTTAGGAGCCGGATCGTAACAACTTGTTTTTAGAGGAATTCCGATGATTCCACTCCGATATGAAGCTAATTGCCCTCTCTCCGATGCAGTATCAAATCCTAAGTGGGCGTGCCCGACCTGCACATACATGAATTGGCCGAAGAGTCAGCGATGTGTTATGTGCAACACAAATCGACTGAATAATCTGAACAATCAGACACACAACCAGCCCGGATCACCTTTGAAACCATCGTCGGTGAATCGGTCCACATCTCCGCCTGTGATTATCGAGACAGGTAATAATTGATTAATTATCGATGGGATTCCGGAAGCTGAACTTATTACCGTGCGGAGGGATAGCCCCCAATAGTCTTGTGTAGCCGAGAATGACTTTCGATCTTTTTCTTTCCCGAACGACCAGCCGGCGCAATGGCCATGCTGTGCGGTGAAAACGAAGAAGCAGAGCCCAACAATTACCTCTCTACCTTACGTTCGACGAATCGGAAATCTATTTCGTCTGTGGACAAGCTCTGGCTCAATGCGTGCCTTGGCGTCGTCGAGGGCCATTTGGAGCCTGTGTTGCGTTACCTCGATTCCGGGAGCAATTGTCTGAGAGTGACAACGCACTTGGATGCTCAGCATCTCAGAGCTCTCTGGTTGCATCATCAGAAGTCCGGTGAGTATTCGAGACTCAAGACCATGGCACCAGGAGTCTGTCTCGAGGATTTCCCGAGGTCTGAGCGCGGAGAAAACACGCTTCGGTTGGGTAGCATGTAGTTCGTGACCCCCTGCTGTCCTTGAAAAGATCGCTCCTTTCCTCACGGTGATTTGCGAAATTTCTTGCAGGTTCATTACAAATCGAGCCAGGACAGTCGTTGATATACCTGTGCATCAAGTATAAACGCGACGATATTCTCAACCATTTGTTAACAGTGACAGAAAACGCTCCTGTCGTCCCGAAACGAGTTCCTTCTGAAGTGTGTCAAGACATCGCAGCGGATATTCGGCGGCACGTCGCCGCGTCTTTCAAACAGCGCAGAGGCACAGACTTCGCTTGTTATTTTGTTACGGACAATGTGACGTTCTCATTGCCATCTGAAATCGAACACCTTCATCCTTCCGTCCAAAATGTTTTGTTCGATGAACTGCTCGACAAAGACGTTCAGAAAGAATTGGAAGCCGAACCCGTCATCAACTGGAGTATCGAACTGACTCAGCGCCTGGGCTCTCGACTGTACGCGCTCTGGAACCGCTCGGCGGGAGACTGTCTCCTCGACTCGGTCCTACAGGCGACGTGGGGAGTGTTCGACCGAGACAATACGCTGCGGCGAATATTAGCCGACAGTTTATGTGACGCGGCCGCTGTTCTTTATCCCAGATGGAGGGAGGCGGAAGCTTGGCAGGCCAACCTGATGCACTACTCATTGGCTGAAACCCAATGGCAAGAAGATTGGGCGATTCTCGTATCCTTAGCCTCGCAGCCAGGAGCCGCGCTCGAACAGCTGCACATCTTCACTTTGGCGCACATTTTCAGACGACCCATAATCGTTTACGGAGTTAAGTGCATAAAAAGCTTTCGCGGCGAGAATCTCGGCCTCGCCCGCTTCGAAGGAATCTACCTCCCCTTGCTCTGGGAATGTCCATCTTTCTGTTGGAAGAGTCCTATCGCGCTCGGGTACACGAGGGGTCACTTCACCGCCTTGGTCCCTATTGAGCCGCCGGAGATGGACGTGATCGCTCGCGGAGGAGCTCACTCGACGCATCGACAAGAAGACATAATCTACCTTCCACTGATGACCACCGAAAAGCAGCTGCTCCCGATCCATTTTCTAACGGAAAAAGAGGTGAGTTGGCGGCCTGTCGCCTCGTAAACCGAACGTGCTCATGAACGACTTATAATTTTCGGTATCGATGGAATCCTCTGGACCAATGTTCAGAAAAATGAGTCCCATACTCTGATCGATTTCATGTCTGGAGGGTGGTCATCCGCAATAAGCATGTTCCTGAATCTGACCGAAATTCCTTGAGCAGATCGGACGCGAGGAAGAACTCGTGCGCGAATGGTTGGATTTCCGAATCACGGAAGGGAATATCCTCGTCGCCCTGCAACGACTTCAACCCCCGCTGAGGAGACCAACTCTCGTGAATCAGATGCTCGACGAGTGGCTTCACTACTATCGCAACCTTTCTCTCGGTAGGAACGCGACCAACGCCAGACTCAATCAACTGCTGGTGATGGCGAACGAGCGACGGGACCGGAACAATCAGAGTCCCCCTCATCAGCATCCTGGCGGGGGTACTCGGCAGCGACACCAGTCTTCCCAGCAACAACATCACGACGCAGTCAGCGAATCCGATTGAGCCGGACTTCACCTACCCCTCTCTTGCATCGAAAACCAAAAAATATGCTGCTGTTCATACATTTCCTCCTTCTGCCGATCTCGGTCACCGTTTCTCGCTCAAAGAATCAGTGAGAATCGAAATCACAAGGAGCCGAGCACATCAGGCACAAGGCCCAAGTCAACGGCTCCCTGGCCCCTCATCCGAGTGAGATAAATATCGAACTGAGCAATCCCATGAAGATGCTGACGAAGGCGATAGTTGGAGAGCCAATACTAGTCTGCCGTGGCCCAGTCCGAAATCCGTGAACTTTTCCGGAGCTGCCACTGGGTTCTTCTGCATTGATCCCGTTATTCAGGACTCTCGTCCGTGCTGATAACGTCTTCGGCAATCATGGAGGCCGGATCCAGATTGGCAATCTTATGACGGAGCTCGTGATCAGTCCCCCCGAAAACAAAGTTTCTCCGACTCCTAGCCTCGAGTGGAACGGGAGGGGAATCCAACTATCATACCGATTTGAGTGGCGCACCATAAGTACTTCGTTGTGCCCATTATCGACGAAAATAGTAGCTGTGAAACTAAGATGTGATAAAAGGGAAGAAGTTGAGATACGAGAGAGGCTGCCGCGATTCGACAAGGGATCTTCTTTGAGCGCCTAAGGGACCGCCTTCAGTCAGCTTGTAATCAGATTTACCAGCGTGCATAATTCTCTTTTCCTTTCAATGTATATATTTCGTGAGAGGTAATATGAGGGGTTTCAGGCAGAGAGAGCATCTAAAATATTTGGAGCCTGAGCCGTAACCCAATATACGTTCGACGATGAGCTAGTAGCCGTGCAATATGGAGAATACCCGAATTCTCCTCTCAGGAATGTTCCGCGCGGGGCACTGCTGCAGAAGAAAGCCGAGATCGCGTTTTTACGGATGGAAGCACACTCATAGATGCGCGTACACAGTCGGAATCAGAAAGACCCACATTTATGAGCATTGTATGTAATCACATCTCGAAGCGGTATATTTGTTCGTATCGTAACTTTCAAATCAGCAACTGGAATCAGTTTCCTGAGTCGTTGGGACAAGCTTTGAGTTCGAATCCCGAAATTCCCATTACGGTGTCGGGATGTAGGCTCAATCGAATCACGGGAGTTATCGGCGTGAACGAGTCTTTCGAAATTAGACTTCGGCGCCCGCCGGGAAGAGCGTCGGATGAGGTGAACCGGTGCTCGGTGTCGTCTGTCGTCGACTCCGCTACTGAGGACTGAGGATGGAGTTTTTCTCTCTGGCAGCGACAAGTGGTGTTCTCGCAGAAGAGAGAGACCGTATTGGATTCATTCCCCAAATTTTTTCAATCATAGCTTGAAGTAAATTCATACCAAAGCTTGTCGTCAGGAGAAGCCTCAGAATAGGGAAACAGGTCCCGTCGACCGATCCGTCGAAGATGTTCGCGGCCTGATCGAGTCATCTTGAAAGTAAGGTGCTCTTCTCTTCTGTATGCCGTACAAGCTTAGGCTTTTCTAATTGTAGGAGCAATCGAGTGGATCAAGCTTCGCGAAGTGTCTCCGCTGTGAGATTGACCCATAAATACATCTTTCTCAATTCCTGGAAGTCAGTCAATGCATCTCGACAGGAACGAATGAAATTATGGTGAGGACCAGAATTCCATAAACTGAAAACGGAGCAGTGAGCTTCACCAACAAACCGTGCTGCTTGAGTGAGTTTCCTTCTCTGATAGAAGCCTTTGAAGAGCTGTGTGATACTATTAATGATCGTATTTATTGATAGTGATGATGAATATGACAGATCCGAGGAGCAGACGGAATGTTAGAGGGAATAGATTGGAACAAAGAGTCGAATATTCGCAATCTGAAAATGGTGACGCGGAATTCGAACCACAGTTCAGTCAGAGCGTTGGTTATTCGAATGCTGTTATCGCGCTGTAGAAAAGTACATTAAAACAATGGTGACAATGACGGAGGATCTCTTCTTTTCTGGCGCCGAGTTCATGATATAATTATGAACTGACAACTTGGTATGTGATGCATAGTATCTGGGAGAGTTCAGGATCAATAAGATGGGTGGTCTCGACAACGTGTCCTACAGAATGTGTCCTGTCTGACATAATGATAGCTCAAGGACGGTGCGGAATCGGAAGGACGAGTATGGTGAGGAATCGATAGCGATTGCAACGCGGCGGACTTTCTGAAAGTATAAAAAGCAAAGCCGAGACGAGTACCTTGCAACACGCTAGGTAACGGCTTATTTCGGTCGAATGACCGAGATAGCGGACGTGAAGGCCCAAAAGAGATGCGATACAGTCGGGGCCGGAGATATCTTGCGAATTTCGCCTAATAGCGGGTCGACCGATCATTCGGATGGCCGCGCGAGCGGCTTCGACCATGCATGGATTGGAGTAACGTGGAACGGGAGGGAAGCCGATCGGGAGCAATCCAGCAAGCCTTAAAGCACCATGTTGCACTGGGACGAAGAAATCCGAGGGCGGGAGAAGCAGCACGTCAATGAATCATTCGGGAGGAGGTTGTAGAAGCAAGAGATGAATGTCAGGATGATTATTGGTCTTCCCTCCCTCTCCTTGCATGGGGTCGGGACATTCGACGGCGGACCCTCCCCAGCTCGACCAACAAATGACCATGACTCGGAACGGATGTGTTTAGGGGACCTTCATGAAGTGCCATCGGCCGGCATCTTCGACGAGGGGAGGGGGGCGGGGCCATCGTTCACAAATGCGGAGTGCTTCATCTTGGTCGCCGAAATCCAAGATATATGTAGGTACCGACTTGGTGACTCTGATCTCGCCGTGCTCAACCATGTCAAAGACCTAGGTGTTCGCTTCTCGGAGTCCCTGACGTTCCCTGAACAAGCCGACCATGTCATTCGGAAGGGCTCGATGCTGTGCAACTGGATCCCACGTTCATTCTCCATCCGCCGCCCCGATGTCTTCCTACGTCTCTATCAGAGCCACGTCGTGCCCATTCTCACGTATGCGAGTCAGGTCTGGTTTCCTCACAAGGAAGAGGACATGGCCCGTCTGGAACGACTGCAAAGACAATTTCTCCGCCGGGTCGAGCTCAGATGTGGCATGCTGCCTAAATCCCTCGTGCTCCCGTCCGTGAATGACCGAATGGTAGACCTGGACGTCAAGTATCTTCGTCGCCTAATTCGCAAAAGGGTGGACCTCTTCGACAGAATATTCGCCCTCGAGCACCGTCGCACAAGACTTGGCTTCAGACTCCGCCCGATCGCCCGCAATAGAACGGAAAAAATCGCCAAGATGTTTCCTTGGAGAGTGTCTCGACTGATAGAGTGCACTCTACATGCCCGGATTGATCAATATGTACATACTCCCTTGATCTATAGCCATTGTTCGTCTAGAATGAATGAGGTTCACAGTTAAGGGGCCGACCACCGATGATGATGAGCCTAAACCTAGAGCCCCACGGGCCGGAAAGAGACCCTGAGAAAGGGGGGCTATGGCCCCTTGACCCCCACCTGGGCACGCGTCGCTGATACTGTCCGTGTCCCTTCCTACCCTTCGAGCCTTTCGTTCAAGCGCACTCTCCGAATTCCGGGTTGAAGTCCGTTTGCTTCGACCTTTGAGATTCGGAACTCCTATCGTCCGCGGATGAGAGCCTTGTTGAATCCACATCGGGACACTCTCATGATTTATTCTCCGTGCCTCATCCGTGGGGCCCGTCCTTCGTGGACGTCTCGCTGTCCCCCTCAACGCGTCCGTTTTGCCTTTTAGATCCTGAGAGAAACTGTCGCCTATCAAGCGAATCCTTGCGACCTCACGGCAATTATCGAAAGTGCTCGGTTTATCAATTTCCTGTATGGACTGAGTATCGACAATGAGACGGAATGCGAGATTACGCAGCCCCTTACTTCGTTACACTAGGGTTGAATCATCTCCGTGGGCTATCGCGTCAACGGTATCTGACAGCGTAGCTCGAGGTGGCGTTTCCCCGATCGTTGAAGTTATCCCGTGAAACAGGGAAGTTTCTCTCCATGGGACGAGAAAAGCATCAATAAAGCCGAATTTTTGGGACACACGCGGAAATAATTCAATTCGGAACTCGAGTCGGCCTGACTCTCAATCGACTTCCGGAGCGAGGTACGTCTCGCAGGTCAGCTTGGATCGGATCACGATCGGGAGCATACATGATCCAGAAGAATTAGTGGATCCATATGAATTCTGATAGGAAAAGGCATTTCCGTATTATGTGAATGCTCCGAAGAACACAGAATACTGTCGATCTCCGGGAGCAGAGTTTATTCTCGATTTGAAGTGGCATTCACAATCTGGATGAAGAAAACCCAACTTGCACTTTTCGTGAGCAGAGCGGTACCTAAAGTCCAACGCGCCGGTCCGGCTGAATGCAAATCCTAGATCGTACTCGATAAGATGATGGCCTGTTCTCTGTTCGGGACTCACTCTTTCTTCGACTCTCCGGGAGAACGATGCTCTATGGGTAGACCGTACGATCATTTGGACGAATGGAGAGACTCACTTTCGCGGAGTCCTGTGGCTCATAATGCAGGTGTCATGGATGCGTTCCCAATCATTATTTGGGCTCCGCGTCTGGATTCGTTCCCTTGGTCCATCTGTCCCAAACGTCGGCTCCATCGATTTCGATATAATCCCTCCCAAATACGGAAACTACGTTCCCGTTGCGATTGAGAATCACTACAGTTGGCGTTTGGACGACGTCGAAACGATGCAGCAGAGCCCTGTGAAGATCATAAGACATCTATCAGCCGAATCTCCTCTCTCCCAGATGCTGCCGACTGATTGGAACTTTTCCTCGATTGATTCTCATAGTTTCATGGAGAGTGTGTACGCAATGCTCACATGCGGGCGTCGCTCTCGAATGGCACGGCTGGCCAGTAGTCTCGGCAATCCGTTAAAAGATCCATCATCTCAGCATTGGAACGATCCAACGAAACCACTATGACGTTCAAACATCGGCCAGAGATACGTAATTCGTGCACGACGGAACTCAGGAGACCTCTGAACGCCCTTGAAAAATAAAGTTTGACTCTATGTGAGCCTAGCCCATATTGTTCAGCGGCTATCCGAGAACGATGAGCAGCTCCCGAAGTAGTCAACTCAATTCGGCAGAAAAACACCAGACACAATATCGTCCAGGATACTTAGAATTCGTTCGCTGCCGGAAGACGTAGAATGGGAGCATTTGAGAACAAAGAGAACTTTCGAATTGAACGTCTCATTCACTCACCGACAGGCTCCGGATCTCTGGGACGCGAAATACAGCGCGATGAATTGGGCGTCATCCAGCTGCTCGATTGTACAGTTTGTTCCGTCTCTGCGTATCAGCTGGAGCGATGTGAGAATATCCATGTCTGCTGAGCTCCCTCCACCCTCAGCTCGATGTTACCTCATATAGGAGCTCCGTCGTGCGGGCTTGCGGTCTGTAGCTTCACACGGTGAGGGCTGTACGAGGTTCGCCGCCAATGATATGAGCGGTGCGTGATCGAATTCTTGGCGTGCTATCGAACGTGAGCATATCCGGACACCGATTGATGGATTTTTTCAGCTCCGCTGAGTGACCCGTAAACGTCAAACAGTATTTTTTAGGCTACCATCGCTCCAAGCAGGGATGAACTTCCCATGGAAAACCTCGGACAGAAAGAGTTGCCTACGTTCTTGAAATTATTCCTCTCGCGGAGGGCATACCTATATACCCAGGCGCAGCTCCCGATAATTGCGAGCCCTCCCGAAAGCAGGCCCCTCGTCGAGGAAATCAAACGATGAGAATGAAATTGAGCATTTCAATGAATTCCAGTACAACGGCTTCAATCCTATATCATACATCACGCAACGAACCCAAAAAAATCAATACAAATCGTCCCTCCCGCACCTATAAACCGACCGGAGAATACCGTTAACAGACTCCTGATAGAGTTCAGCCCAATGAAGAACCTTTCGAGCGTGTACTACTTCGCATCTAAACTCCCATGAACGACGCGAGTCGGGCGCTACCAGAGTTAATCCCTCTTGGTAGGGGAGACTAAGGTGTGGGGTACCTCCCGCATACGAGCCCAAGTATTCCTCAAAAATCCGGAGGCTCGGCGTCGCAGTTTGCTGAGCCCATATATCACAACTTGAATCTGCTTGCCTCAGTTTGTATACGATACATTTTTAAAATATCGCCCGTATGAGTTCGCAGCTCATTCTTCGATCAAGGGTGGGGTATGTGATATTGTCGCCTCAGGTGGGATCCCGTGCTTGACTGGATCGAGAATGAGCAAAATAATCGCGTACAGTGTGACTGGGAAAGCCACGGAGATGACCATCGCTTGCCTCGAGAGGTCTATGGATTCCCACAACTTGAGCGTTTTCGGAAATCGCCGCTGATGGTTCAGGTAACGAACGACATGGCTCTCGTTCTGATAATGCTTGTAAATCCAGCGACGAACTCGTTCCGATTCGACGGTAACGCCGTACGAGCACTCGCACACTGCGAAGTAGCCGGCACAGAGCATTATCGCATGAGCCCACGTGGTGATATGCGGCATTGCGTAGTCGGTCTGATGGTATCTTGCCATTACCAGACCTTCGGAGACATTGCCTATAACGGCTGCGACCCACAGGCAGCATAGAGGGCCGAATAAACTGTCGGAGTAATGGATGAGTTTCGATATCGTTGAGTGGCGGACCAAGGCCGATTGGTGCGGCACCGGTTCCTCGATAACGGCGCGTAACTCGAATTTAATCGCGGCGGCAACGAGCGCGTAAAGTACCATCGTGAACACGGTCGACCCCACCACCACAAACGACTCGAAATGCCGAGAGAAATAGAGCATCAAGAATGTATAAATCGTCCAATTCTTCGATCCGACGAGATGAACGTTGCGGTGTGTGTTTGCGACCTCGTAGAATCGTAACGTCACCATAGCGGCGACGGCCGTTATCGATGCCAACACGACGACAATGCAAATTTTGATGTTCTTGGGTTGACGAGCACTGAGTGTTCCGAGGAGGAGATATAACTTCTCGGTGTGCCGGTTGAGGACGAAGTGGTTGCTAAGCGCCGCGCCCAGGTTCAGTGTCGTGCTCGTCCAAAAAATCGTGACATTCGACAGCGGGCTGATACATTTGAAGTAAATCGAAGCCAGATACAGAATTGTGTGCAACACGTACAGCAGCCGGATGATGAAGAGCCAAAATTGAGTGACGATCGCGCGGAGCGACAAAAGTGAATATGTGAGTCTACCGTTCGACGGAATGCCCAGACCTCCCCCTCCAAGGATTTGGACCAGAGTCAAAGCCGTTCGGAACTCCGGCAGTAGAGGCGGTAAGCCTTGGCTTGAGTCTTCGAACGAAACTTCTTCGATATTCGGGGTGATGGGGGACAGATGAGCGGCCATTTGCTCGGCCCCTGGTGCGGTGTTTTCGACCGATAGCGAAAGGCTGAGATGAGGTCTTGCCGGGTCGTCTTTGCGTAGTTTGCGTCTTCTCGACGACGCTCTTCGTTTGGGCGCGTGAGTTGAGTCTGCCGGAGTCGGCGATGGGGACTCCGGGGGACTCGAAGGCACTTGTTGTGAAGTTTCACTCGGGGGTTCATTGTCGTCCGCTACGGTAATCTCTACATGTGTTGCAGCCGACGAGGTCCTGCAACGAGTCACAGAGCTGTACGAGCCAACAAATTCGAAAAACTCCTTAACAGAAAGATCGAAACGATTTCTGACGATTCAGATTAGCCTGTCTATCTGAACTTACATCCCTAGGTCGATCCTGCCGCTCCCAACGAGGTCGGCGGGGAGGTTCAATGAAAACTGTGTTTTAAAACAGGGTTGCTATTCTCAGGTTTTCATCTCTTTCCTTAGCCATCTCCGGTCCGACAAGTCGAATGGACGCTCATTCTTCCATCGCCTCGCCGCCCGTCAACCTCAGCGACAACTGTGCTGACGACGACGATGGTTTCGAGCTACGGGCCAGAGAGCTCTTGGCCTCCTACCATAGCGGCCCCACACCCTTTCCAAGCCCGTCTAGCGGATAGAGAGAAGGCAGAACCTTACGGAGAGATCGACGGTTCTCAGGTAGGAGACTGAACCGCCAGACTAACAAGAACGAGCTCGCTTCAATCCAGAGCTAAATGTTTTGGACTGGGTACTACATGGTTATCATGTTTCTATTGATTTCAGCCGATCCTCATCGGAGCTCGGCCAGGAGGCTCGCTGTAACGTTGTTATGGAAATGGTCTGTTTATTGTAATTTGAAGAGTCGTTTCCTGAAGGGTAAATTCTCGTGAATGGACCGGCCGCTGCAATAATTCCGACTCATCATGCAAGAGGATCTTCTAGTCGATTATGCTGGTAGAGAACTCACACTTAGTCCGATTATCTGATAGATCGACTTGCGGAGCTTCAAGCGCTCCCCTGAGGAAGTAGGGTGAAGTCACGGCCCCTTGGGAGAGCTCTGACCTCCCCGAGGACTCCCTGAGCTAACCTATCTAGGCTACCCGAAAAGACCGCGGCCTCTCATTTGAGAACACTGCCATGGCTTATTCCGCTCGCGTTCCGCCTCATCGAAAGCTTCACAAGTCGGCACGATTGACACGAAAACGTGAATTTTCTGCCTCACCCCCGCAAGCGCGGAACGCTACATATGGAGCAAAGTCCCGGCATTAAGATCACATAAAGAGCAGCGTCCTGTCACTTTCATTTTAGGCTCCAGGCTTCTACTTCGTCCCCTGAAATCGATACATGTAGGTAGAGAGCCTGAATCGTCACACCTGTCGAGAAACGAGAATTCTCCCGTGCGCGTGAGTTCGCTAAAGAACAGCGCGTAAACGTCCAGCCCGGCTGAGTGATAACTCCTCGGGAATGTCTGCGCGGAATTTCCGAAAGCCGCTTTATCGTCCCAATAGAAATTCCGAAATGGGTTCGAGGGGATTCGGAGCTATCAGAGCTAGAATCTCTCCGCTTTCTCACCGAATCCCGGCGTTGACCCGAATCTGTGTCAAGGAGGGAGCTACCATTTGATGACGTGAATGCTTTGGCACTCCTGAGAGGGCGAGGCGGCTGCGAATCGACGGATCTCCTCTCCCTCGAGACTTCACAATACATCTATCGCTTCGGACGATTCCGAAACGAGAGGCTTCCATTCCGGGAGAAGATCGCCGGGGGTACATCATGAGGAAAAATCATAGATCCCAGCCTGGCTCGAATTGCACTGTAAAGGAGTGTCTCGAAGCTGGACAGATTCGATTCATGAATTATCCCCCCGAAAATATATATACCCAGAGAAATGATCCCCTCGGTCTGAAGTTTGAAACTATCCACAGAAGCGCAGGCGTCGATCCCAGAGGAAAGGAAATTTCGAAAGTAGCTACATAGATAGTGCCTCGATAGAGAAATCCTCACGACGTGGATATTCCCTTGAAGTTTCCAGCCAAAAAGGAATGATGGAAGAGCAAGGAACGGGACACCTATGAACTTCGCTAGCGCTCCCGGGAGGAAACCGACTTAATTTGCCTACATACCCACTCGATTATCTTTTCTCCGCTCAGAAAAGACCCCAACTGACAACCTGCACGATATTTCTCCTATCCTACTAGGCATCCACAAGCATTTCCACCGTTCCCTCCGACTGAGGTAATCTCCGTCCGTGAGTCATGAGGGGATCCAACCTTCACTACGCCATGGATCGTTTCACTCTGGGTCAGCCATTCTGGGATCTTGAGTAAGATGCGCATAAGCATTAGTTCGAACAGCGATTCGGAGCTTCCCTAGAGAATACGGATTTCCCCAGTACAGGCATCCGAAGCTTGTCCAGTATTCCGCCGTTCATTCCGCTCCTTTTCTAGGGCGGCTCTCCAGCAAAGAGCGCAGATTCGCTCTTGCGGTTTGTTTGATGCGACGGGTAGGTTGGTTCTTCAGACCGGACACCTTGCAAACAGATGCTTGAACATATGCTTCTGAACTAATGCAGGCATGCATGGGGCTTAATTTGTGGAGAGGATTGTCTCGGTGATCTTGGTTAATATCAGACGGTCCCCTAGTCGGAGCTTCTCTCTAAGCTCGGGCTCAATGGAGTTGTTCAGCAAACTTTCATAGATACGTGTATTGTTCTCATCTTGGAAGTGACCTCCTTGGCGGTAAGGTCTGATTCATTCGTTGACAGGCTTGAATCTCGTTCTGTCTTCAATAAGAGTGTGCTCGCGATCTTGTCGGAGCGGGGCACGCTTTCTAAGTTGTCCCAAGTAAATCGTAAAACGGTGGTTAGACTGGCTCTCTATCTCTTACCTCAATGGACGTCGAGCGTGGGACAGTTCGCAATGCGCGAGGGTTCTTCTGTCGCTTCTTCGAACGAGGATCTAGCTCACGAATCAGATCTAGAGCTCTCACGTCCCGCGATCGTTGTCTGCTGAAACACCCTATGTCCAGTGGGCTCACCCTCATGGAATCATGACTCCCCTGCTAATACTGTGAGGAGAGCTGACGAATCTCGACAGGGGCATCAAGCCTGCTCGGCTTTCTTCTCATGCTCGGCTCATGGGGACAAGGAGCAAGCACTCGTGCGCTTTTGACGGGGAAGCCCCCCGTTCATGGTCTCGAGATTGTCCTGCGGGCCTTCGAGAAATCAGAACTTTTCTACCTTGCGGTATCTCACCGATCTCAGACCTATTTCAGAATACAGTCTGCCGGCGGATCCACCGCATCGCAGAACGGACCCTTGTTCACGGAAATCGACATATGTCCCATTTTTCTCTTGGTACAGCGTAGCCAACAAGACACACGAGCTGTTTCCTCCTTTGATCTGGATACTTTTTCCGCGAATCTGGGGAAAAATCGCCACCCATCGACGATTTGCTTGGCACAACCCTTGACCTCCTGTCTCTCTCTCTGTCATTTTCTCTCACCCCAACGGATGATTGCAGACTCCGGATGAGCGTAGCTGTGGCTAGTCAATTGGCTCTGCTAGATCTCGCCGATCGCCAGGTTGACTAACTCGGGTGCTCATTTACTCACTCTATCATTCATCCATACATTCATAGGAGCCCCGTCTGACCGGTTGACATTCAGTGTTGTTCCGGATCCTCAGGACGTATTGGGGAGCGATCTCCGGTCGACCATGCTTCAACGCTTCTCTGTGGCTTTAGTGCTGTGCTGTATATTCATTCAACTCCTGGTCATCCATCCGACGGAGTCGAGACCGAAAAAACAGAAACAAGCCGGCCGGAACCAATCGCTCTTCAATCACTACGTCTTCGCTCTCACTACCAAGGGAGGCTTCTGCAACACCTCACGGAAATGCAACAGGTGACTGATTTATATCTGGTATCGTTCCGACTCGATCCGGGCTCCAGCCAGAGCTACCCGCCAGGCTGATTGCACGGTTTTGCGAAGCCCTCTCATATTCGTACGTCTAGACAATCGTAGATTCTTGTCATTGTTGGGATATTCACCCTACGCTCCGCAGGCAAAGCTTCAGAGCAGCTCAATGGACGATTCATGGCCTCTGGCCCAGTAACAGCACCTCGTCCGGCTCCGTGACCTCATGTGCAGCTCGGGAGAAGTTTTCCGTGGAGAAACTCTCACCAATACAGGAACGCTTGAACGACGATTGGCCCTCTTTCCGTGAGAATTCGGAACATTCGATTGCACCCCGGTTTTTGAGCTCCTTTTTCCCGCCCCCGAGCCCTGCCGCTCTTCTTTCTCCACGTGTCCTCAGCGCTCTCAGTTTTTCGAATTTTCAGTCGGCAATAACTCAAAGTTCTGGCATCATCAGTGGTCGAAACATGGTAGCTGCTCCGTGAATCACACTTTGATTAAGACCGTGGCTGATTACTTCAACACTACTCTGGATATCTACAGGTCGGTTTCCGGGTGACCGATTATCTCCTTCCGGTGAAGACAAGACACGTTCCCGTAGTGATCTCTGATAGGTTGCTAAGACATTTCGAAACTCCTTATCCCGAGCTCACTTTATCGAGGGTGCCGCTCCAGAATGACCACGAATGGATGAATGAATCATTCCACCGGCAGGAAACACAACGTGAGCAACTTCCTCATTAATGATAATATCGTACCGCGATTGGAGCCTTACAAGACGAAAGATTTCTTCGAAGCAATCCGCAACGATCTCGATAATAAGAACGTGAACGTAAGTTACTAGTTCTGGGTAAAACGATAATTTGTATAGCTTAGAATAATCCCCGTGTATCGCCCCCGTCGTCGATGGACCGAGGAATTGACTGAATCTTCATCCATATAGGTGATCTGTCGAAGAGCTGCGAACATATCTGTAGTCGTCGAAGTGCGCATTTGTTTGAATGAAACTCAGCTGAATGTTGTCGATTGTCCAAGAAAGCACTCGAGCTGTCGAAAAGATCTGTACTACCTGCCCCCTTTGAGCCCCGGTGGCGAGCCCCCGGCACCGGCGGATACAGCAAAAGTGGTCGCGACCGAGAACTGAAACCGAGGCGTGGCATTCACTTAGCACTCGAATCGAAATAAAGTCGCGATCCATTCAGTGACATAATCGAATCGGCGAATTTTGCGCACGAAAACAGGTTTGATGAGCGGGAAAGTCATGTCGGAAACTAAATATAAGCACCGGAATGAAGCCGTCTACATGGAGTCGTTTAACTGATTTACAATATGTCTATCCCAGAGCGCGTGTGTATCGCTCTCGATTGAAGAGATCCTACGGTTAGAACGTATACCCATAGTTTTCCACTGTGTCTAGCTTGCATTCCTGAGTCTGCCAACCAGTCATAAAATCGTAGAAATCGTCATAAAGCTCAAGCAGCGAACCAGGCTCCGAGGAGCCGCTCGGTCTGCGCCACCCACGGACTCTCTCACGAATGAGGGTACCTCAATCCAATCAATAAATCTGTCGATTCCACTCATCTGTGCGGAGATCAGATTCAAAATCCATGGAAAATACGACTCTCGTCCCCAAATGAGGTCTTACAGCAAAACACGTCTCATAAATTCAAAGCTGATAATGGGAATCCAAAAATTTTCACAATGGATCTCGCCTCAGCAGCTTTACACGAGACGGCTACTCCCCAATTTTATCGTCGGAGCCACCCTGAGGATGGCACACGATTCGATATTTGATGACTTTGCTAAGTGGCGTTCGGTAGCTCAATGTTTGGTTGAGCCAAGTGGAGAACTCTTCTTCTTGCTCCATTCTTCCCCGAAGCAGTGGAGCCCCTCAATGACTTCTCTCATTCGCGCGAAGGTGTCCACACGACGGCAAGGGATCATCCGGCGAGCGAACCGGCCAAGCAACGAACCGAGAAACCACCGGATCGGGCCAAACGGACGTTTGCAGGGCAAATCATCGCCAGTCCTTGTGAGCACCGTCAGAGAGCAACTTGTCTCGTATTTCTCCCCTGCAACTGTGATGTGCATGATAGCGCGAGTGCGCGCGAACGTACTACACTGTCTGACAGCAAGCGTGGAAGCTGGATCCAGGGCGGAGGCTGCTCGGCAGCGACCTCTGATCTGTACCTGTGATGCCCAAATCGCACTCTGATGAACACCAGAAGCTTAGGATAACAATGTGTTGCTACATCCCGTTACTCATCGCAGCTGTGAGTGTTTTCATTCAAATCTAGCTCGTAAATAGATCACAAGAATCGCGGCACCCCATCCGCGGCTCTGCGAATCTGCCATTCATACGAAGCCTTCCGGCGCGTGATCTTAACTTTATCCTCCGTATTCTGAGTCGACAACGTCCCGGATGTCCGAGGGGTCACCATCTCGAATATTCCGAGCGTATTCACATCAATGGCAAGCTAGAGCGCATCCGGGTAGGATTGCTTGAAGCTCCATACGTTGGCACTGTGGGCCCGGATGAAGTATTAGGATGCCCGCCGTCATTCCAGGATTTCCAAGGCGTGATTCTCAGACGACGCGCGACGACTGAATTAGCGTGTGTGCTCTCGATCGAACGTCTCGATGATAACTTCTTTAGACAGCTAAACAATCTGCGGGTGATATCGTTCTGGACCTCCAACCTCGGTTCGGGTCAGCATGGTTTCGAGGCCGGCTATATCCTCCGCATACCCACTAGAATCTCGGGTAACGAGACCCCTTGATAACTGCGAGAACTACGTATCGGGGACATCGCGTGGAATCAGTCATCTTCGAAATTTATATCCCCGACGATGGGATTGCGCTTCTCGCTCATCTCACTCACTGCGTGCAATCCATATCCTCATTCCCTAGGTTATCCATCCGAGAGTCTTGTTCCGTGAAAATCGAAGCTCTTGTGTTAGAAAACTAAAGTTCAATCGCCGGTGCCGATAATTTCGCAAGACTTCAGTCCCCTTCTGCGCGTGTACGCATTCTGCTCCCTCTCACGATCGCAATACCTTGACTGACGGCCCGATGCGTGGAAGTTCGGCTGTTTTCCCACAGTCAGGTGGGAAATTTCGCCCCGATCGCATTCGATTCATTGTCGAGCGTTGACGCCCGCAAGCGCCCTCTACGCCCAGGTCTGGCCTGCGGGACTCCATCGTGACGGGAAGCGGATGTCAAATGAGACGTCCAAGTGACGTCCGGCTAACTACCTGAGAAGCTGGAGAGAAAGTTGAGGCGGACTCGTAAAGGTAGAAGACGCTCGCCGAGGAATTCCGACTAGATCCTGCTCATCCGCGGTGTGTAGTATAGTATCTCAGACTGGTACGCGACTCCACTACATTGCAAGTGAATGGGCTATTTTTAGAACGGGTCCTCTTCGTTTAGTGTACGTCAGGCACTGGAAGAACCCCCCCAAGACCGATTTACGTCACGGGGGAGGTCGATGTAGAATGCAGTGCGCGCGCAGCCTTGGTCCCGCCCGCGAGAAGAGCGCGGGACGTGCAGCACCAACTGTTGCACTTGGTGCTAGTCAAGATTGCTATATGGTTGCTGCTCTGAAAAACGGGGAGACTTGAGCGAGTGAAGTCGGTTGACGTTCCGCTCGAGTCGAACTTCTTGGCCCAGTGCTATGAGGTTTTGACTTTGTCGGCCTCTAATTCTACTCATTCCGATACAGCATACCTACTATGTGGTCTCTACTACTCGTCTCGGTGAGTACTCTCTCAGCTGAGGAGACTGGCCCATGCAACTGTTCGTTATCCATGAGTCTCAAGCGAAAGGAAGGATAGGTACATTCCCTGCATACAGACGTTTTTGATCGCTCGATAGACTCTCCGTTGTGATGACGAGTCGAGACAAAACAAATCGCCGATCGGATTGATCGGTTTTCGGGACGTACCGAGCCAGTGCGTCGGAGCCGTTCTCCCGCGATGGCGAAACTGGACACGATCGTAGATTCACCGACCAATCGAACGATGGAACCCTGGAGAACACAATTGACCCCATTGGAAGCGTCCGGTACTGCCGCAAGGAGTGGAGCGCGAATCTTCCAGACGGCGCAGACGCTTGTTCTTTCTGCTGTGTTCTGGATTCCTCGTCGATCGCCCTGAACACCTATGTACATGTGTCGAGAATGTTTTTTTGTCCTAGCCAATAGGGTATGCGGGACCGATGTTGTATGCGCGTCGAGTCATGCTCGGCAGAATGTTTTCCTTCCGGTCAAGCGAATCGCTCCCTGTCCCCGCTGCTGGACCATTGGACTGCATTCACAGCTCCAATCGAATGCCGAAGTGACTCCATCCGTGCGATAGACGTTCGGGAAGCGATCTCTCAGCTCCGTCGATGCATGCGTGGGACCCCGAGTCTGGATCGCTCCATATGGCTCCGGACTACCGCTGGCTACCGGGGCCGAGAACAAACTCTGCAACAATGGCAGGTGTGTTGATTGACGGGATCGCTTCTTACAAAAACATGGACTGAAGACGCCGGATCAATCTTCGGAGCCTAACTGCAGCTAACAACTCGATTTAGCAAGCGAAGTCTAGCCGTGCCATCGAGAATGACCGTCACCAAGGATTAGTTGCCGAAAGTATTCCGCGGTAGGTCTCCGTCGGCGTCGTGAAGTCGATTAAGGATAGCGTATGGAGTACTCAATGGCGGCGACTCGGCGCGCGCCCTGGCCTGATTCCCGACCCGTTGACCGTCAACAATCGACGTGAGAAAGGAGGAGGATCGACGCGCGGGAAGAAGCTTGGAATATGTTTCTCAATAACTTCCGGATGTATAATCCATTCGGATCAATAAGCGGCCGATGGAAATCACTCCTGCAGAAGCCCAAGGAAAACCAGAGCTCATTTATACAGATATAGATAGAATAGATAGATATAGGGTATAGATTGGGCTGAAACCTCTCGGTGACTTCGTTCCGCACGCTAGAACATCTACCTCCCCCTGAGTTTCTGAAAACGGAAACCTGAGGACACTTGACCGGTGTCTCGTATGTACAGAGAGTCTCGGCCGACTTCACTTACGTCTGCATCGATGCTCTCTGTATATGCATGTTCTATCCGACGATTCACCAGGAACTCCGATGCAGAGTCTCGGTATCTGTTGGACGTCTGTTCTGGTCGACGTCGTTGGCACTATAGCTGCCGCCACTGTTGTTGTAGAGCTCATAGTGGACGACGTGCACGTCGGCGCAGCCGTTGTCGCTGCTGCCGCGGCGGCGGCAGCTGCTAGAGTTGTCTATTTTCGGAATGGGCGTTCCCGTTTTGTGGACACAATAGAGATATTTCGGGCGTTTCAGACGCTAGATGCTTCAGCCCCGCCTCCCGGCGACCGACGCCGAGGGCTTCAGTGACGGGGCCGCCTCCTTATTTTCCACGTGCGTTGGTCGCCTACAGGACGCGTCGCAGCGAGTACTGACGTTCATAGGGGTCCAACTTTATCCAATTCACCCTTGAACGTCGATCCTGTGATTTTTCCATCAACTCTAACCGTAGAGAGTTGATGGAAAAAAAACTCTTCCCGGCTCGACGTCCTCTGCGTGTCAAAGGAGGATGAGCTCGTTTCCCGGTTTTTCCACCGTGGGATCACTGGATCCGTGAAATCGTCCCCGCGCTCGCCTCCAACTCTTCACGTGATCGATGCCGATTGGGCTGTCCAATGAGTTTCGAACCAGTGGTGCGATTTATCCGAGCAAGGGATCATACGCCCTTGGAGCCCATCTGATTCGAGCCGCGTTATGTTCTCCTGAGGAGCGTCGAAAGAGCTAAAGCACGCTTCGAAAAGCTTAGGGGTAGCCGTTATTGCTTGTCGCTTCATTAGGTCCCCGCGCTATACAAACGGAAGATGCTGCGGAACACGGCGCGACCAGCCGGTGAGACGCCCCTCTACGAGATGATGTTCCTTAGTCAGCTTCAGCAAGCATGCACCCTGGCCACGCAAAGCCGATTGGGGACTTTCGGGAGCGAATAATTCGAAGACTTCATTCGCCGGCAGAGCTCTATCAGAAGTCATTGATCGGAACTGTAAAATGATACATTGTTTACGGGGAATTTTAATTGATCACGTCAGAGGGCAGAACTTTAACGATTCTCCAACTTCGCTTCCCCGAACGAAGGAGTCCGCGACTTACGAGAGACAACAACGCTCGACGTAAACCCCCAGTCAGCCTCGTTCGACGCGTTTTGGCGAAGCAACGAAGAACCCACGCAGAGTTCCCGGCTCCAGAGAGCAGTCGCGGAAAGTCCGGACACTCATCCGGATAATGACGCGGCATCGGGCTGTAACCATTTCGCAGAACACTTCCTCACGCGCTGAAAACGTGCATCTCCGTGGGCGCATTGATTCGAATGCTCCCGCTGACGTGAGTTCGTCTCGCATATTACACCTCAACGTGTGTACCAAGGGAGGCGCTTCGGAAAGTTGACAGTGACCCAATTATCGAATCCTTCGCTTTCGTCGGCCCCATCCGCCGCGAAACTTGAGATTTATCCTGGATTCTTCTTGACCTC
Organism: Galendromus occidentalis; assembly: GCF_000255335.2. Taxonomy (NCBI): domain Eukaryota; kingdom Metazoa; phylum Arthropoda; class Arachnida; order Mesostigmata; family Phytoseiidae; genus Galendromus; species Galendromus occidentalis. The sequence continues at coordinate 342,062 of NW_003804563.1, forward strand.
TCTATGATCCTTTCGTGCTTGCATCACGACGCCGACGCAGAGGGAGAATCACACGTCACAAAAACGACACGAGGCCCTCTCCTGACGGGAGGACGTGAATGCGACCGACCCTCCGCCAGACATGTTCCTAAAGCGTCGGGCAGTCCGTGCTCTCCATGGGGATCTGAACAGAGATAAAACTATTAGTTATAGACTGCCGTCGATAGCAGCCGTGGATGCCGGGCCAAATGTTGGCGGTCCCATGGGAGCTCGTTGCTTGCTTTCAAAGGCGTCGAGATTTATTCGTCCTGGAGGAAGAAAAGAGACGCTAAAAGCCTCACCTACTCACTCGGACGTCTTGATGAGTGGCTGCGATCTCGATCTTCTATTCTTGGAAAGCTCGCAACCCCTCACTGGCGAGCCTTTCCTACCCCACCTCGCCAGCCGGCTCACCCTACATAGTTCCGAAACTCCCCGAAACCTTTTCGCCTTCTCCTCAATCTTCCGAACCTCCCCGACACTGTTTCGAGGCCGTACGAGGAGCTCTCCGGATTGACACGGGCATCACTTGACGCCAGGTCTCGGCATGCTTCCCGATTTTTTGTTAATTACCAGCTCCGGACCTCGAGGAACGCGGGCTTCCCGAGACGCCGATTCTATCCGAGCCCCGCTGACGTACTAGCCATCTCGGTCGGAAGGGACCTCGGCTGACCTTTTCCCAAAGCATTGCATCAGCGCTCTGCGCAACGTTTTACACCCGATGCGCTTTCGATGAACAAAAATCTCCCGGCCCCGAAACGGATTTATCTGCGTTCAGTCACCTGTTCGATTACTGTGTCAACGGATCGGGTATGACGGCGACTTTCTACACGGGTCACGTTTCTCGATCGACCTAATGTTTCTCCTCAAAACACAGCAGAGTTGTACGTTTCACCTTGATGGATGTCGTTTTTTCCCTCGATAGCATCGCCGGCTTAGCAAGATTCTGAGAAGTCTCCAGACAAATCTCGAGAAATCTCGCCAGTAGCCCGTTCGGCAACAATACTCCGCGAGGATTGGAGCTCGAGCGCTAATGAAGCCGCTGCTGTCTGCCGGCAAGCTTTCATCCGGCCGTCTGTGCGGAGCGTCCACAGTGCTTCAAATTAAACGCGATGCAAAGCAACTTGGTTGGCTGTCGCAAAATAAGTGGCTCCATGTCATCAATGAGAAAGAGTCTCGACCGAGCTGGCAACTTGATAATCAAGTGGAACTCGTTCCTTCATGTGGACAGCATTCTCGGCTGTCGTTTCTTCTTTCCCTCGCCTTAACGTCTGCCGCCTCCGAAGCCAACCGACCGCCTGCGTAAGGCAGGCGGGCCGGCTGGACGCTCAAGAGAGGGATCGAGTTTTGCATTCGACCCTCCTCTTCGTCGCGCGTTAGTTTGTTTCGTTATTCCGTTAGCTTCAAACTCGGAACTGAGCTGATTTCCAAACGTGTGCCGCGCGGGTTCCACTAACTCAATCAGAGCTTCTAAAGCTCTTATTGCGTAAACTCGTTCGTTTATTTATACCGGGTCTTCGCGAACTTTCCAGTCGATGAATTCCACTCGCGTCACTGTGATATGGTCTTCGAGCAGGAGTCTCCAGGTCGGAGTGGCATTCCGGGCTCGAGGACGATTTTCCGACTGGTTTTTCATTCGCTTTCGACGCGACCATTCCTGAGTAGGAGCGAAGATCCTCGATGTAACGGATCGACTCCTCTGATGCGAGCTCGTTTAATGAATGCGGCGGAAAGTTCCGAAAAGCGAGGAGCGAACCGAGCTTACGATCTAGACTTTTTCCTCGAAGATTGTTCTTTTCGAAGGCATCATCTTCCGGACATTCTACGAGACATCCGTGCGATTGATACTGATTTTCCCTCTTTGGAACAATCTATGGAGTGAGGAAAATCTTCCCCAAAAGCTCCGGGCCCTCGTTTGGCTCCCGGAGTCCGGTCTCCCGCTCAATCCGAGCCCACCACGAAGAAGCCCCGCGCTTATCACGGATCGCTCCGTCGCTATTCTGAGCCGGCCTGAAATTCAGACTGACACGGTTTCGGGAATTAACGGGAATTGGAACAGCTGACGTCTCCTTTTGAGAATTACTCCACACGATCCTTCTCCACTCACAATCCTGAAGTGAATATTTGGGAAACCGAAGAATGATGCTTCACCGAACTCGCACGATCATTGCCGATGGTATGCAAGGGTCGGTGAAAATCCAGAATTTACGAGTTCATGCAGTAGGTGCATACTCAGAGATGACCGGGAGAATAAGTATGGTCTGATCTTGTCTCGGAGAGATGCTTCAGTCTCCCCATATCTGGCTGACGCAACGGTCAGACGAACGAGCTCAGGCAAGTGGGTACGAAACTTGGACGTAAGCGCAGCGTACTTCCGCTCCCGGAGAAACTTCTTTGGCGGTGGAGTCTCACGATAACAGGTGTCAACAGAGCAGTGCCAGTATCTCTCCTAAATCTGATTAGATAGACCTTGTTCGGTGGTCAAGACATTGACTCTGCCTCGCTGAGAGCCTTCCACGCGAGCAACACCGGCACTGAGTTGTCGGCGAGCCTTACAAGGGAGTCTTCAATATCCTTCACTGGAAGTTCAGCAATCTGCTCGAGGAGTAGGCATCAATGGTGACCGGAATTCATCCGAGTCACGAGACGTCCCCACGAAGATAATCCTCCATTCTTAGCCAGAAACTGAGGCGGACTGAGGCATCTCATTCTCGGGCATTCTCCTCGAAAGGCCTCTGGTCAATGACCGAGCGCTCGTTTTTTCTTCGCTATCCCACCAAAATGGTATCGTTTGCTCACCTCTTCAGATTTCATTCTGTTTTCATTTCCCCGAGAGCTACCAACGGTACTGAAGACAATGCTTGTTTCAGTAGCCGCTTCTGCTACCGAACAGCGGTAGAATCGCATTCACGATCAGCATCAAAGACGGCATCGCTCGCCGACCTGTCGTTGCTCCCGACGATTCGCCTAGAGCATCATGAATGAAAGCGGCTACTTTCTGACCCTCCTCTTCCTTTTGGGATAATTGTTTCAAATTTATTGTTTCAACTGGGATCGCTTAGACTCAATCGGCGCACGGTCCGCTCATCCGCGCTTCGGTTTGAGTGAGTTCTGCCTGAGAGAAGCTGTGGAGCACTCGAAACTCTTGAAGGAACAACGAGTTTGTCTAACCCTTGAGAAACTCTCAGGAATTCGGCTCCGTACGGGACGGACATGCTTTCGCTCCGTTCTGCTCTCCAAAATCCGATGTGGAAGTCTCGATTAGTCGCCTCGGAGCTAAGATTTCCTCCCACGCCTAAATCGCCAACCTCGGCGCTCGCGTAATCAAGAGTCGCGGATCAGCTATCAGAGTGTCCAGAGAAATGGGTTTTTCGGTTCGGGAAAGGAGCGGCTCTGATGGCACCGAATCTCTCGATGACGTCGCGATTCACTTAACCAGGAGGTCTCCACGCTCCTGAGAGCGGAAGCGGTATCACGCTAGTAGGCGAAGAGAACCACACTCAGTGTCTCTTCGAATGAGCTCCGACTTCGATTAAGCCTCGGCTCTGTGGTCTCCGCTCTGTGGTCTCCGCTCTGTGGGGTGTCAAGCAGAGGATTAATAAGGTATTTCCAATGGCGATATAGCCGAACAAAAAGAGGGAAACCTCCTCACGCCGAGGCATGCGGCTCAGGGCATCCGCTCAGGGCATCCGCTAAGGATACGCTATCAACATCCATAGCAAGGAGATTTCCACTATCGAGAGGCTCACAGATATCGTGACTCGTTTTGTATTGAGCGAGAGCATCGGAGCGTGTGGAAGAGCGACCGTGCCGCTGCGGTGTGGCGCTCCGCCTTTGCCCGAGACCGCCTTGTCCCGAGACAGCTTCTGACAGCTGAAGGGAAGGAGCGTTGTCACGAGCGCGTTCTTCCCGCGAGCTTCTCTGTTCCTCCGAGTTTCCGAATTAATAGATCGATACCCAATCCCGCACGGATTCCTGCGAGGAATCCACCGAATCGAATCATGCGATTAGGCGGAGGAGATTGAGACCGCTCCGCTCCCCTATTTTAAGTCTTCGGCTATTTGCGACGGGCGCATATTTATGTCGGCCAGGAACGACGCGACGTCGCTATCGTATTGCTGCCGCATAGCAATCGTCCATCGGATGACCTTTATGAACTCGGACAATCATATTTCGACCGCAATTCCGTTCCCGAAACTCACGTCGGCGGCAGTGCGAGGAGCGAACTATCCGAAGGCTAACTTCTATGCAGGGCAGGTGCTTTTTATTAAGAGGTCGCCTCAGTCCGCTACTCATAATCCGCTACACTTGTACGTCCGTATCGCAGGGGAACTAAGCTCGGCATTCCACGGGATTCCCAAAGCCGCTTAGTTTAATCTTCGACCAGCGCCTAAGGTCAAGCCGAGAAACACCTCACAGCAAAACTCTTCGCAATTCAGTCCTGATCCGTCGAGCTACACGGAAGTGGCCGTTGTCCCTCCATCCGTGTCCGGGCCGTGTCAACACATCGGCAGAGAATACGCTCAGGCGGTCGCACGTATCCTTGGCTCAGTTGCTTGCTATCTGTTGGGAGCAAAGAAGTCATTCCACCATTCCGATCGTCGCTTGGGAAGCTGGACAAAGAGCAACGACTCACTCGGGTGAAATTGTGAATAAAGACGAGCTCCTTGTCTCGCTGGCGTACTCCATCGTCCATTCACGAAGAACTTGCGAGGGCTCCGTCACGAAATTGTTAAGCTCAATCTATGGCAAGCTATTGGTTCCGACATTTACCCGCTATCATCGGATCAAATGCTCAGAGAGCTCAAATAAGTTTATCGGAGACCACTAGCTCCGCTCCGTAAGCTGTTGTCAATCAGCTGAGTGTCCCTACGGGACAATCGAGCGAGCGAATCGTCTCCCTCGCGCAGTCTCTGAGGGTTTCTCGATCCCGAACGACGCGCAAGAGATTCCCGTCTCCCTGCTGAGAGCAAACAATGCCGGACCATCACAACTGTCCTGAGGCTACGTGAGGAGGTCGCTGATAGAAAAGCAATGGCGAGTTGAAGATTGAGGTCTCGATCGGACCGGGGCTCTCTAAGTCTGTGATTCCGAGCCTGCGGTGAGACCACGACCTGCCGTGTGTCCAGTCACTCGGTTTTCATGTGACCGGAGCTCATCCTCCTGAAGTTATAATTCCCCTCCCTGCTACGACAGCCGTGCCGGCGGTCGCGGAAGTCCGCGTGGTCGAAAACCTCCCCCCCCCCCCCCCGACTTTCGGAGTCGAACCTGAGGACTCACATCTGAATCGGGGACCCCATTCACAAACGAGAATGATTCGTAGTTGTCGGGGATTGCAACCGGTTACCCCTGACGATGAGAATGTAATCATCGAGCTCGAGGCGTCGTGACGTTCGAGCCTCACTTATTAGCGTGTGGAGTTTCCTAATAGGACGCATGGTGTAACCGTCCGATGACGAAGTGTAACAAGTTTCGGTCAATAATATTATATTTCGACTGAGCTAAGAGATGTGTTCGATACAAGCATTCATCGCTTGAGGGATTCACGCGGCGACCTCATGCCTACGACTCACTTTTCAGTGATCGAATGAGTATTGCGTAAGGCACTGATTAAGTACCTAGCTGTGTGTGTGTGACCACAGTTCAGGGCCCCGTGGGCGTTTTCGATTTTCCTTGGTGAGGATCTCACCCCTAGTTATATAATAATTCAGTAAGGATTAGGTAAGAATTCAATGACAGAAATAAGAATGGTGTATCTTGATCTCCGTGAGAGCCTAGGCCATGTAGCAGAAGAAGCGGGATCATCGCGGATTTCGCCTGCTCCAAGCACCAGACCCTCTTCGTATGGAAGTCTCCGTTGGAAGTCGTGGTAGTGATCCTCCGCTGCAGCGCCGGCGCCGTCTCATGCAAGAGGCCATGAGAGGTAGTCCGCGGGGAGGGAGCGACGTTCGAGAAGTCGGCGGAGTTCACGGAATTCTCGTTTCACGACTAGCAGTCAGGGTAGCCGCATCGGCTAATCTCTCGACTTCCTTTGGTGGCTCCGACCGGAAATGCTTAGAATGGCCACAGGGAATGCGCGGGGGTCGCGTGCGTCCCACGAGCCGCGCATTGTACATCCCTGACTCAGCCTTTGTCCTATTGAATAGGTAGTAGCTTCCCACGTTACGTCTTGCAGCCCTGGAGAATTCTACTTCCACTCCGGTCGGATTCGCTCCTTGCCAGACGCGCAGCGTGCCAGTGATCGTCAACAGTGGATGACAACACGACGCGTCGCGAGATGCCTATGTCACGGAAAGCAGAATATGGACCTGCGGAAGACTCGTTCGGAATTCTCACGCATTTCGAGCTTCAGTGGGTCCGGGAAAAGCGGGCGTGCCCTCCGGTGGACCGTTCCGAGCGGATTTCCGCCCATACGGAGCAACGAAAGGCTCACATTCTTACCTGCGCGATGCAGAGCCGCTGGGGCGTCTCAACGATGCACACACATACGTAGGTCTCATATGTCATAATGCTCCGTAAGAATATTAGAGAAGTCCGACAAATCGGACTCAAACCGGTCCGAGGAGGTCTTCTCCGGAGATCGAGAACTGTTCGGGGGAACATTTTCTCAACGTTGTCGATAGAGAATCACGACTCGGACCTAACATGCACGAAGTGTAAGCGCATTGAGAAAAATTTTCGGAGAATCAATCAGAGTCACGGAAGGATCCACGAAAACTTCACTTTGTGAATGTGAAAGATCAGAAGAGACGGCATCAGGACGGCAGAGGACTCTCCTCCCAGCGGAGCTGAAGGGAGTGCAAATGGTTCAACGTTCCTCAGGAGAGGTTTTTCGTTCTTCGTGCGCATAACATGTGGAGTATCAAGTATCAGCTCAACGCGTGCCGTGAGCAGCAGTGCTCGGAGAGAAGATTCCCCCATCAGAATCTCTGTCTGTGATGCGGGTCAGAGACAATCCATGGTGCGGCTCCAAACTCAAATCATACTCTTGAGGTCCACTACCTACGTCTCGACTTTCGTGCACGGAAACTACGTGTCTCTAACAATCATGAAAATCGCTTTCGGTGATTTTCGAACGTGGAAGAAAATCTACATTCTCCAATGTACGGCTAAGGATTTATAGAGTCGATAGTTCCCTCATTGTACGGTAGATATTTTTGCGGAGCAATCTCGGGAACTCGGAGTTGTCGTCATTTTTGATTTAGCGACCTTGGTTACCGTGTGCGGATGGTGCAGTGGGTGGTCATGAGTCATGACGAGGCTTACAGTCAGACGACCGAAACTTCCTCGCAGTTAACCTCTAAGACCGCGCAGACAGTTTTAGAGGCACGTGGGGCTTCATGTGATGAGCCTCGCCGTTCTAAGTTCTCTCGCGCCCTCCCGTATTCGACACAGTCGGAATCAGACGTCACTTCCGGTATAATAGAGCTCCATGCGACTAAATTCCCGTATCTGTTTCCAGTTCGTGACGGCAGTCACTGTTCAGACCGGAGCCGCTTCGTATGGACTCTTCGACAGAGAACGCTTTGGATACCGAGGACGATCAGCCTCTCATACTCAGCAACAATTCAATAGTAAAACGCCGTCGAATTCATTGTGAGTATCGCTCTTTCGAGCCGCGCATCCGATATATGCACCCGCGTAGATTAATGCATCCCGTAGTTCGGAGTAGTTTCGGGTCTCGCGTGAGGAGAGGAGCAGGTAAACCTTGTGAACGGCTAGACTCGCTCAGTGAGCCGACGCCGACACTGGGAACGCAGCAACGTTCGTCTCCATCATCGGATTCATACATCTAGTTCGACACGTTGTAGCAATGAAGTTGTTTCCCCGCAAGCAGACTGCTCAGGAACCTGAGAATGTCTTGCCTCGTGAGATCTGATCGGATGCCGGCTGAGGACGTTCCGTTCCGCAGCCAATCACCAGCCATAGCAGAACCCGTAAAACGTTCGCTGGCGAAAACTCCTGCCAAAGGCCCCAATCATAGCATATATACAAGAGAAATACGATTCCGTCGCCGTTCCTCTCTCGGCCCTCATGGACATTCACATGGCCGTCGTCGAACCTCTAGCAATTCCCTGAAGGATTTCACCCGCTAGGTCTCTTGTCAAAGGATCGGAGCAACTGGTGACTCGTTGTCACAGACGTCGACGTACTCCATGAACGAGCAAATGTATAGAGCCATGAGCCGTTGCGCCCATGCTCCAAGGTCTTCGATATCCGACGGAGGAGACGTTTCCGACACAAGGACGATTCGCTGAGATTTATTCCTGTTTGAACTTCGAATGATTCAAAGACTTCAGCATGAAATCGAAGCCTGCTTTGAAACGCAACGCCCAATGGTCCGAGTCTTCCTCTTTGTGGCGTTCCGTCAGCTAAACTTAGCCGGAGCTGTTTTTGAGTCTGTTCGGCTTGTTCCGGGGATCGGTCCCGCAGACAAGCCTGTCTACGTAAAGATGTTGTGCCATGACTCACAATTCTTCCGCGAGTCGTTTCGTTTTCTATTCCTGGATATCCGGTCGCGTCAGTCCAGTCTCTATCGATTACCACGCGTGCACGTCGGAGCACGCCCATTCAGTCAGAGTGGCATCGGTGAGAGCGCGAGCAGAAGCGGCACGATTGTAGTATTGGAGTAATCAGCAAATTTTCCCACCAGTCACGTCCACAAGGAGGCGGACAAGTTCGTTAAAAGGATGTACTATTTGACAAGGTCCGGATGTTCGATTTTTTGACGTCGAAGACACCGGTTGCGTGGTCTACCTAATTCCATCAATTCGCTCCAACGATAAAGGGCGAAGCCAGCAGCGGCGCTCAAGGTGAATCCAAAACGCGGTACGCAGCTCCTCGAACACTTTCGGGTCGCGATTCGTCCAGACCCAGATATTCGTCTCGGAGGCGACGCATAGAAGCTTCGCTGGTATGCTGGCTCCGGTAAACCTCTAAGAGACCGTTCAGCGTAAATCGGTCGTCCTTGTCCGACCCTCGGAGGAGTCTGGGTCCGCGTCAAGCTCCATTCGAATCCTCCGCATCGCGATATCCAACAGCAGAAGTTATCTTCTACCTCCTACCGAATACCCTGCGTGACAAGCTCGACTGCGACGAGTGCGAGCGAATACGTCTGACATTTTGGCTCATGCTCGGGCCGCGACTGTCGGAGCTGGCTCCAGTCCTCTACGGACCATTCAAGCACTTTTTCCACACAGACGACGACAACGTTACGCGACAAATTCATTTTACATGCTCCAGCTTCCGTCTCGGCGTCGCGTCTGCCCCGACCGCAAGTTCTGTCGATCAGCTATTTCCGTTCCGATTCTGCGGATGAGGGCTACAGTCCCGATTCGATCACGTATTTTACTCTCAAGACGCGGTGTATGGAATTTCCGGGGACCCGTTGCCGGAAGACGGGCAAAGGTGATACGCTCTGTCCATATTGAAAATAATGAGCTTGTAAACGACGATGAATAGATCGAGCCGTGGGAATACAGGATGATGCCAACACATGATCTGAGCAAGCAGGTGGCGTGCCATTCACTTTTTCCGACCTCTGCGTCGCAACCTATTCTCGGGCATGACCCGGTGGGTTGTCGGCGGATAGTTCACGCGACAGATAGCCGAGGGGCCGGGGCGCGTCGCACAACACATGCAGATCAGTGACGTCCTTGAGTGACGTCGTCTCGCGCGGAAAGTCTCGAATCCGGCGTCTGACTTATGTTCAACTTCGCTTTCAGATACAGCAGAAACTCGATATGGGGATCCTACGAGCAGGAATCGGGAGACCCGACGGAGTTATCACAAGAAGTTCTTGAAATTCCCGAAAACAAGGATTGTTGTCCTTCTGTCACGGAGCTGATCCATCCGCTGGCGGGTGTTTCCCGGAACGGAATGATTCTGGAAATTTATCGAGGCGAGAACAAGACTCAGAAGTTCTATCAGACCTCGTGTCGCCGAGAGGTCAAAGATCGACCTTGCAGGTACCCACGACGTTCGCTTAAAAGCCTCGTAACTTGGATATTCGCCTGAGCTCTCCGAATTCTCCGAAGAGGTCATGCGCCACTCTTCCAAATCGAACCCTGTTCGAAGTGGGTACCTTCGAGATGGGCAGCTGCCCAATGCTACTCGTGCTCATTATCGGGGCATTTCTCGTTTCAGATTTGTTCGCTTGAAGTACGAATCGGCGTCTCGTTGCGAACAAGAGTATAGTTACACCTACGCCATCGTGCGTGATGTGAACACGGAGAGCCAGTGGCGAATGGATCACATTCGCGTCCGGTCGGGTTGCAAGTGTAAGGTCCTGAAGGTGACGCGAGCCCGGATCGGGGAAGCCCGCAAGAAACGAAAATGAATATTTGGCGTCGTTGCTCCTGCAAGCTTCATCGAGCGTTCTAGGACATCCCGATCGCTTGGGAAGGAATCGAAGATGGCTTTTTCGCTCTCTTTCTCTCTGCCGTTTCTCAATTAATCACGGGGAAACGCGCTGTACAATTCCTCTGAATCCAGTATATGCGAATCGAAGTCCTCTCACTGTTAGCCGAACAACTCCTCCGTCGTCCTCGATCTAGCTGAGTCGAGCGCAGAATGAGAGCCCCTGATGCTGCCAATGTCCACTGTTCCCCCAATAATGCAGCAACAAGGATCGGGGAGCTTAATTTTCGACGTAGACCACAGTGCGAAGGGCTCGTCGATCGGATCATCGAATGCAAGGCATCTCTGCTGACTTATCGCAAAACCTGTAATGTCGTGACCAGATTGATCAACTTAGTGTTATACCAACGAGGATACCAATCGTGATACACTTATGACGGTACTGATTACAGATTCAATACATATCGTAATTAACTCCAGACATGTTTGCGGCCTCGAGGAGGAAATTCCGACGGGAGCGAGGTACCCTATCGAAGCTCCCGGGGCTTCCTCGACAAATTGTACATTTCATCAAGCGAGAAACAGGCCGCAGAATACTGCTGAGAAACTACGAGAAGAGCGGAGCCATGTACAAAACATCACACAAAAATAGTAATCTCTCGTGCCAACACCTGTCAGGTGCTGAGTAAAACTCCTCTCCCCTAGATAAATGAAGCATACAAACAGTTCATCAAGTCGAACGTCGCCCTCCCATACACCCACTCACTCACTCACGTATTCTACAATCAAGCGTCCGAGGGTTCACAAGTTTTGTTGATCTGACTTGTTGTGTATACGTAGCTGCGCAATCCCTAAAGCCGGAATGTGTCTATAGTGTTTAGCGACCAGTTTACGACCTCATATGAACTATCTGCAAATAAGAGCTGTTGGACATAGAACCCTCCCGGAGCAGCTAGACTAGTGTGGTTTGTTCGGAATGCAGATGCTCCCACAATTCGAGTGTCTGTCCGCAAAGATCCAGATGTGCGAGTCTGCGCAATAATAATTCTATTCATCTGTCGTGTTGGAGACGCTTCGGAATGACTCACTCTAGATCCGCGGGATGGGACTCCACACACGCTTGCCCGATCCCGCCACTGACCGATAAGTTGATCTTGTAAGGCGCGGAGCTCTCCGATCGAGCGAATTTCTCGTTATCGGAGCTCGAGAGTCGATGCGGCCCGTGTTGAAGTCCAGTAGGCGGCTGTTCCGGAATCTGAAGTGTAACACTTCAAGAGAACATACTGCAATCACAGAGAGGTGAGAACAAAAACCAAATCGCCGCAAGTGATGGAGGAATATATCGGTCTACTCCGAACTCGGAATGAGACGGGTTGAAAGCGAAGATATTTCGAGATTTTGGGTGAGATCTCTCGTGTTGGAATGTGAGATTATAAAGTCTAATGCAAACACATCGCGGACGTGACTTCCCGGAATTCCAGATCGGGCGGAGAACCCACGCGGCCGCAAATATTTTAGACGAGACAGTTATGAATAAATTTCATGATTATTTTTGCTCTCCAAAGGGAAGACTTGCTTCTATTTCTCCGGGGGGGAAGGGGAAGTAGACATCGGGGCAGAAACCCACGTGGTGATGAATGGAGTCGGTGAGGTTTCGGCGTAAGGTCCCAAGGAGCGGTCCGCGTCGAATGATCCTTCCGCTGGCTGCATCCGTCGGAGTTACGACCAACAGCTCCACCGGTGGCCGAGGAATTCGATCTGACACCGATGCGATGTGACGTGACCCATTCTGAGGAAGTTCGTACGATACGCTCTCACCTCGGTCACGATACTGATTCAGATCTAGATTATTCTCCCCAGAGTATCTAAAATTAGACGACCTCGCCCCGTGGATTCCTCCTCCCGGGATCATTGAATTCATTTGATGAGCATCTTACCGAGGAGCCTCCAGCAGGGCGTTTATCGCCTTCTTCGAGGAAAAGGAGGCGGGGCAAGGATTCAAACTGATGACGCGCGTCCTCGACGTCGATGCTTCAGCCTTCCGACCGGTATCGGCTTCCTACTTGCGAGTTCAGAGTCCTCGCAGCCGGTCCGGGGCGAGAGTGAGGAGAGGATGAACAGAGATGGCGATCTCCATTCGCAGAGCGCACAAGAGCTCATGACTTGATGATCATGATTCGATTATTTCGAATTCGAAGATTTCAGCGCCCCTATCTGTAAGCCGTGTGACGCGTCTCGAGCGTCGAGAGCACGGATAGAGGGCCGAGGGCTCGGATGCGTCTCTATTCCGAATCCCACAGACTTCGCGTTCTTCATGAAAGAGATGAATCCCTTATGGACAAATGATAGTATTCAATCTGATCTTAGATATCATCCCCCATGCATAGGCGTGAGAACACGGATCTCGCACGTATCTCATTCTCGGCACGCTCATGAACATCTTGAAGGAAAATACCGCTATAGAAGTTTCGACTCGCACACAGACCGTCGAAATCTCCTTGAACGGCAAATAAAGCAAGGACAGCAAAGAGCAAGGCACGGAATCGCGATTCGATGTTTGTTCATAAGCCATATTTGTTCGGTCGATGCCCTCCGTCCATTATTCCAGCGCAGAGCTGAAGTCTGGCTACGAGGAACTCCTGTCAGAAGAGCCCGGGGACTTCCCGAGCTCCCGAGTTCTGTTGTAGGTGTCCTGCTGAGTCTCCTAGGGATGCGGACTTGCTCCTCCGGGCGTGACCTCGACACCGACGACGGCATTTCGGATACGGATGTATTCGCTCGTGCTCTTCGTTTTAGGTCAATTCCTTGCAATCAGCATCACTCTCGTTGTTCCTTGCTTGAATTTCAGATAAGAGGATCAGCTCCGGGCTTGACCCTCATTCGACCTATCCTGTGATTCCTTCGTCAGACGGAGGCTTCCATTCCCTTATCCATGGCGTCGGAATATTCGCCAGCAGACAGAGAGCAGACGATCCGAAGGAGAGAATTCGTCCTGCAGTCATCTTCTCGACCTCTCGACTTGGATTGCCGGCCCTCCGGGTGGCTTCCCCCGAAACGGCGACGGCGGTGTTTGAACTGCAGGTTCCGACACAGAGCACGCTGACTCGCGTGGTGCACGGATATTTCGGACTGTCATGGAGGAGAGAAGATCCTGGCAAGCTTCACGCGACACTTTCTCTAATGCTCCATGATAAGTGCACCGTAAGTTCCATACATCCGTCAGCGCAAGGCTATACGATATTCTGGGGTCTGCAGCGGAATCGTTCTCGGGTTTCACCAGCTAAACATTCGCTTTATAGACGGTCTTATGATCTGTCACATTCGGAAAAGGCACTTCAGAACAGGAATAGATCTATGATCCAGACGAGGCTAGACGAGTGGGGTTTGCGAACCGAGCGGACGGAATTTCGGTCGGGAAGCTCATGGCTTTTTCGCCTATAGAACGATATCCGATACAGAGATCTATGTATACGCAACGGACTCGATACTCTTCCTCAAAGAAAAACAAATGAGATGTCGTCCTTCGGAGCGGAGCGACTAGACGGACACTAGGATCCATTTCCTCACACCCACGTCTCCTACGCGGACGGGAAAGTTGACAGCATTCATCGGCCTATTCGCTACTTACCGTGTGTGTTCATCCCTCCATGATGCTCTCGCCATTGAATGAGTACAATCTCAGGCTCACATGGCACTTTCCCCAACTTGCCGGGGAGTTGTCGATTCTCGAATCGGAGAGAAAATCTTCTGATCTTTTCTCCATATCATGCTCCAGTATGTCCCTTCTCACCTGACTAAACAACGTGAGGAATGTATCGCAGGTGTCTCGGGCACCGCAGATGCCTCACGGGTCGTGACCTTCAATGGCGTTTCGACGCTGAAAGGATCGCGACGTGCCTTTGAAAATCCTGCTTGAACATCGGTCGGCCTCTCATTCTTGCCGGCCTCAATGTCTTCAATGTCATTTGCGCGTGATCGATTTGAGAGCGAATTGGATCTGAGAGCACGGGCATCTTCGGTGCCCAGTTCGCCCCAGCGAAGATGATTCGAGCGAAAACGATTTGCGTAATGTTGAGCAGAGCATACAGCGAGCGACGGCATGGGATGCCCATTTCTACTACGGAATCTAAGAGCACTCCGGAAGTTTTCTCTGGGTCTTCCCATGAGTATCATTCGTGATGATTCCGGAACTGAATCATTGGTGAATAGCAGTTCCTCGATCGGGACGGTTTTCGACCCCCGATGGTTGAATTCCTCCCCCAACAGTCTTCTCTAAGTTCGACTCCCGTCCCATGGAGTCTCTCCCCCAGACCTAGCATCCTGATATGTCTTGTTCAGAACCAATGGATCGGGAGGGAAGATGGATCGCTCAGATTTCTCAATTCATTTGAAACAAGTCCACAAAACTCTGGCGATCCAGTTTGAGATCCAGCATCGGCTCCGCCTAGGGAATGCGATCATATCCGTGAATGTTCCGAGCGCTTCGACGCGGATCGATATTCGGAGTCTTGGAACTTACTGCTCCATCGCGGATCCTCCCACCCCCTGTATATATGAGGGGAGACTATGGGTCCGACACGAGCTGCGATGTTCACACATGTCTTCCCTCCAACGTGTGATCCGAAACTCTTCAAATCCAACACTATCCGCTCTCTCCCTTCAGGTAGAGAGCCTTAGTTTTCTTTAGTGGGTATTATGTGCATGAGCCCCGCTCCAGTTGAATTTTCCACTCTTCTGGGTAGTGCGTCAATGCATTTCCCCCTATGGCTCTTTTACCTTTACCTCCTACCTTCCCCTCAGAACCGCTCCCCCTTTCGCACTCGCAATTCCTTTTGAGAACTATAGGGTCACCCCTTGGCGAGCTGCTCCACCAAAAAATATGTATATATATACAATATTTTGATGATTTCGGCCCTGGAAAACCCAGAGATTGGTCGAAGGAACCGTCCTTCCTCCCTTCCCCAATCCTCCATGGTTGAGATGACGCACGAGGGTTCTGTACTTGGGAGACACCGATCAACACTTGCATGCTGCGGATATCGCTCCGCAGAGAGAGAAAGGGCCGGTATGAAAGTTTCGAATTGTATACACGCTGTCGAATTTTTATTGAATGACTTAGATCATGAATATCTTAGAATGGAAATATCGTATGGTGGATTCACGATTGGAATTCGGTATTTGTTCGTATGCTGTATCCTCATCAGTACGGCTGATGCCCCGACGTTTACCAAATCAGCGGGGAACTAGAGTCTTGCTTTGACAGATTTCTTCTAAAGTCGACATTCCGATTTCCATCTTCCCTATCTGAATACCTCTGCGGAATCTATCTCACGTTGGCGCGCCTCCTCAAAATACGAGACTCTTCCGGTGGAGAGCTTCATTAATGTGACTCACATATCCGTACCAGGAATTGCATTTTGCTCACGGAGATGCTTCATGACTACCAATATCGGCGTTTTTCGCGCAATCAAGGTCGCTCTCCCTCGTTCCTTGCTCGGATTCAGCGTGAAGGGCAGTGGCAGAGTGGCGCCCGGAGCGGATCTCAGGGATGGCATTCCTTCTCGAGAACTCCGTGCCACGGGCGGAATCCTTCTTGAAACTTGCGTTTTTTCGCTCGTCGCCGACGGAGATGACGCCCCTCCACGAGTGTTTCAGCCCCGAATTTCGTCTATCATTAGGAGTTTCCATGGAGTCCCCTTTTTTGTGGTGCCATCACTCAGAATGGCACCCCCCACACTGATGGGAGAAAAGACGCCCGGGCGGTCAATCCCTCCACCCCCTGCTCCTAAAATACGCCTTTGGTCGGAGGATCGCTCTGGGGATAGCTCGATCAATTTTCGAATTATCAGCCGGTTCCGGATATAAAGCAGGTTCGCACCAAGAAGGATATTTTCACGGGGACTAGGATGTCTTTCGCTAGACGATATTGGCATTTCTACTTGAGGTACGTTCTCCCGAAGTTACCATAGGAACTCAAGCTTAGAAATACTGACCCACGGCAGGATCAGACACCATTACAGCTAGCACTTCGTCTAAGGAGTACGTTCTACCGACGCATTTACGCACTAATACTTGAATTCAAACCCGTGGGAGTTAAGTTCCGGAGAATGATTATGACCGAGTCTGAGAAGATTCCTCGGAAGTCGACAAACGAAAAAAGAGAGCTCAGTCCGGAGAGAATACGGGACACCCTACAGAGACGCGCACTCATTCGCACAGTCACACTTCCAGGATGGCTCCCTAGAACCGTTTCCGGTCACTCTGGAGAGGAAAGAAGGCCCTTGTCTATCCTAATCGAATCCTTCTGACTGATTTGTACACTGAGCTGATGTGTGACTGGATCCGGCAACTTGCTTTACAGATGCAGTTCATCGTCTGACCAAGACTTTTTTTTCCTATCCAAGGAGTCGGAATATTCTTCAAATGAGAGCAGGTGATCCGACGAGGGAGTGTCATCGTGCAGCGACCTCCCTCGACGTCTCCACCTGGATTCTTGGTCCTTCGAGTGGCTTGCCACCGGCACGGCGCTGCTCGAGCTGCTGATTTCGACGCAGAGCACGATGAATCGCATGTTGCACGGATATTTCTGCTGGTCGAGTAAACGGTTGTGGAGGAGAGAAGATCCCAAACCTGTCTTTCGCGACGCTGCGGAGTTCCACGCGTCGCAATAATGTTCCATGTTACGTGCGCCGTTCCGGTCGGCGCCGTGCCATACGATCTTCTGAGGCCTGCAACGGAATCGCTCTCAGATTTCATCCGACTGAACATTCGGCTTCAAGGCGCTTCGTTGTTCTCTCCTGTCCGAATCGGACTTCCACTTCAGAACAGAACGGACCGGCGCGGTGGCTCGACACGCGTGGCCCGACTACCGGACGGCGGGTATGTCGATCGGGAGCCTATAGCATAGCCTCTTAGGCAGCAGGACGATATCTGATACCGGAATCCCCGCAGATCCAGCTCGCCGCTCCATCTCCACGATAAACAAATTAAATGGGCTGCGAGCGGGAAGGCTATTGTTTCCGTTTTTCACACGCCGCGCCGCCGATAGCTTAGGAGGAGAGTGGGAGGCGAATACTGAACAGACGTCGGAGTGGGAAGCATTCATTGGTCCATTCCACGAGCTACTTACCACGTGTGTTCATTCATTACGTTCTTGCCATCGAACGAGTAGATTCTCGGGCTTATGGGGAAGTGTCCCAAGCTTCCCGAGAAGATTTCGCGCCACGAATTGAAGAGCAACTCGCCCTTGAGATTCACCACCGGTGCTGAGGCGTCTCGCGCTCGCACCAGACTTTCCACGTTCTGGATCCTGGACGCAAGGAAAGCCCTGAAAGTTCCGTTGAGGCCGGCGTTGCGGCTCTCACGATAGCATTCGTAGTCAGCTGAACGCACACCGTGCATGTCGCCACTGTAGGGCTGATTCAAGGCCGCCATCCGAATCTGAAATGAGTATTGTGGTATGCATCTCACTCCCTGTCTCCGAAGTTCATCGGGGAATGGCCTCGTAATCTATCCCGACTTCAAGCGCTCTCTTGCTCCTGCTGCTACCCATAGGATATATGGTTTACCTTCCTCCTCTTCTTGAAGCATGAATTAAATAGGAAATATGTTTAGACAAGCATACGTGGATATTTCTTAGCTTCACGGATTTCGATTGAGTCTAGCTGATCGGTAGCAAACTTACGGTTGGCACATTCTTGAGGTCATCAGAAGTGAATTGAGGTTTCGGTTGTTCAGTCGTCGTTGTTGTCGTCGTTACGGTGGGGAGGATTATAGGCCCCAACTGGAAGAGCGATACTCGTGAGTCGAATGTTTTTGAGCTTAACCACACTGCCCAGGT
The DNA here is from genome assembly GCF_000255335.2 of Galendromus occidentalis. Classification (NCBI taxonomy): domain Eukaryota; kingdom Metazoa; phylum Arthropoda; class Arachnida; order Mesostigmata; family Phytoseiidae; genus Galendromus; species Galendromus occidentalis. The sequence goes on from NW_003804563.1 coordinate 360,279, forward strand.
TCCACTCGTAAGTCCGAGGAAATTATGAAGGAAACTCTCGGTTCATAGTCCACGCGGAGGCCGGAATACGTACGCCGACATATTGCCATCCTTGGGGCACTCGAACCATGAGATTCTCATCATCCGTCACATATGCGATCGCTCCAGGAGACGTGAAATCGGTCGTTTCATGTAGAGATTTCTGGTCCTTAACAACCAGAGCACCAGGCACCACCTGTACCAAATGCACCAAGTGCGATGATTAAGATCTCATTCGAGCTCATCGAAAGCGGAGGAGATGTGATGAACGTGATATCTGAACCCGAAGGGAGCCCAGAAACGTACCTGAGAAGATTTGGGATTGCAGACACACTCTCCCGGTGGACCAGGAGGACCCGGTGGTCCTTTGAAATGAGACACTGCAAGCGAATGAGACATTAGATGTCATTCGTTTCTCCGAAAAATCACGGGATGGACAATCTGAAATCGATTTGATTCTTGTAAATGGGAAGATCTCTCTCTCAACTTACACATCGAGCCCGGTGCGCGGAGCATTGCACTTACGGGAGCTACAAAGTGAAAAAACGTTTGTCACGCGTCCTCGAATAGCTCTCAGATCATAGGCGGAAGAAAATTCATATTGAGCTCCGTATTCTCGGATCTCATCGAGGAAAAAAGTACCATTAGGATTGAAGTCAGGGTTCCATGATGAAGGTCCAGGTGGTCCAGGGGGTCCCGGAGGTCCTTGCGGACCTCGAAGGCCGACGCCTTGGGGACCTTGAATACCGACGCCAGGTTCGCCCTTTTCTCCTTTGATTGTTGCGACATCAAAGGAGCTCCCGTCGGAGAATGTGACGGGTCCTGGAGGTCCTGGTGAGCCCCTATCGCCTCGATCTCCCTTCGGTCCGAGCGGTCCGATCTCTCCTTGAGGTCCTTGGGGACCCGGCTCTCCACGTTCTCCGCGGATGACCTCGCCATCCTGAGCACGTCCCAAGATAACGATCAAGATCAAAGTGAGTGCTCAAAATCTCAGTTTCCTAACTTGTCTAGACAGTCATTCGACAAATGCTTTCGAAAAAAACCTTATTCACACGCGATCGTACCGCACTGGTGACAAGACCGGGAGGTCCGGGTTCTCCTCGTTCGCCTTTGAGGCCTTCACCAGGCGGTCCTGGGGGACCCGCGGGGCCTGGGGGCCCGCCTGCAGGTCCCGGTGGACCTCGATAACCTCTCTTGCCTCGACGACCCTCATCGCCTTTGTCCCCTTTCTGAAAACCGGAATGATATAGATCTACCCTTCTAACATTGAGACCTATCGACTATCGACCCCAACCTGATCGCCGAGGAATAACTCACCATCACGTGGATTGCCACATTGTCTCCGAGCATTGTCACAGGTCCTGGTTCCCCTTTGGGTCCCTGCGGACCAGCCGGACCAGGTTCGCCTGGCTCACCTCGTGGGCCCGTTCTACCGTCGATCCCTTGAGGGCCTGGAGGTCCCATCTCTCCGCGATCACCTAGAAAAGGGAATCGATCTCCGAAATCTTCGATTTCTTCCGGAGGAGGAGAGTGTAATTTCTGCTACGAGCCCTCGGAACCACCCAATAATGATTTCTCGAGCCCAACTAGTTCTGGATCCTCCGAGAGATAAGAACCTTTCGTAGCCTCAAGAATTAGGCCGTTGTCATAGTCATCGTGAGAGACAACACTGCGTCCCGGCGGCCCGGGGGGACCCGGGAGTCCGACACCTGGTTCACCTCGTTCACCACGCTCGCCCTTGTCCCCGGTGAATCCCGGGGTTCCCGGTCGTCCGTCAGCTCCGTTCATTCCTGGTTCTCCCTTTGCTCCTTGCCTGCCCGTAATTCCCTAGGGGAGGAAATAGTGAGAATTTCCGCTTCGATACCCAGGTGCACTCCATAGTCAGCGACAGCGTTGGCAAGCTCCTCACCATTGGTCCCCGTAGACCACGGGATCCTTTCGAGCCCGTATCACCCTTAGCACCTTTCTCCCCCGGAGGTCCTCTTGAACCTTTCGCTCCGGCGGGTCCCTGGGGCCCAATGGGCCCCGCGGGTCCAGGTGCGCCCATGTAAGTGCCGTAAGTTCCGTCACCGAGCCCAGTATCAAACTGCAAATTTTGGAATTTTATCCCGTATCCGGAGTCTCTCATCCGATGAGTGCGTCACTCCTGCGGAAGGATTGCTCATTCATAAACATGAGAGTTTCCCCGTCATCATCTTTAATCTCACATCGAAATATCTCCCGTGGGAGGGTCCCGGAGGGCCGGGAGGCCCTGGCGGTCCTTGGGGTCCTTGCATTCCAGGAACGCCATCGGAGCCACCGTCGCCTTTTTCGCCTTGAGGACCCATGGGTCCGGTCGGTCCCTGCGGGCCTTGGGGGCCCTCGGGACCCGGCAAACCCATTTCGCCGCGGGCTCCTTCAGGTCCGGGGAGACCCTAACGAGTTGACTCCAGATTAGTTTGCTGATTGTTCGTGATAATTGACGGATGGGATGCACGATAAATAGAGCAGCCTATCTTTCCGGTAATCTTTCATTTGATTCCCTGATCCTAGCCGCGACACTTACGGGATGTCCCGGAGATCCATCCATACCATCTCTGCCGTTCAATCCTCGAGGTCCCCTCAGACTTTCGATGTCATAAACAGGATTACAACTACAATTTCCTGGCGGCCCCCGTAGCTTCTCCCGGATACCCTGAAACATAATTTCCTCAACTCCCCCTCATCCGACGCCAACTTCTGAGGTAATTGAAAGCATAGAGTTCTGACGGAGCTCGGAGAGCCCGATACCTCATATATAAGAGCCCGCGCCTCGTTTTCTAGAAGGGCGACATACCAGTCTATCCTTGGTTATCCAATCGGCCAGAATTTCAGGATTGCACACGGTTTCCTGAAGCGTGATGGGTACACGACTAATTGATCAGATCGATTGTTCCCACGATTTCCGGATCAACCGCAGGGATTTGGTTTCGGCCAGCTCACCTTTGCCACGTGGTGTTCGATTGTGCTGCTTGCCACACCTTCGGCTTCGAGCATTTTTTCAACCTCTTCATCTCTACGAGAAACTTCGTCATCCGCTTCCCTGGTCGCTTCGACGCGACTTCCACCGATTTCTTCATTCGATTTAGTTGTGTCCCCATTTTTGACCGCCTCGCTGCCCTGACCACTTCCCAGGTCCGCTCGTACCTCGACGTCGTCAGGCAGAGCGGTCTCGGATTCTTTCGCTGTGTCGAGTCGATTTTCCGAGTCGAGCTCTTCGCCGTTTCCTGGAAATACCGAGCTCTTAGAGCGATATTCTTCTGTCCCTGGAGTGACTGTTAGTGTGATGATCGCTCCGGTGATTCCTCACAGCGGGTGAGTTTGTGCTCCGAAACGCTCTCGACTTCCTCTCGATCTACCCAAGCAGATGTCTCAAGGCCGTGCCGCTCGAAGTTGACGACGATGAGTGTTTTAGAGTGCATTCGAGTGAGGTTCGAGATTAGTGGTGATTGGTGATTAAGTCGACGCTGTGCCAATCGACCCATACCGCTGTAGTCGCCTCGAATGTCTTCGTCGATGTGCAGGACCGCGAAACTGTCCAATACGTGTTCCTGGATATCCACACCGGCAAGGAGTTCGCTCGCGTTTCCGAGAGGCGTTTCGGTGACGTCTGTTGGGACTGCTTTGTCATCCACCACAAAGGTCGTAGGTTGCTCGCTCGTCGAGGAGAACACGGTCGTCGACAGAAGCGTGTGATAATCTCCGACATCGGTATCGTTTTGGCTGACCAATGAGATTTCGGCGTCTAGCATGTCAGAAGCTGCAGTGTTCGAAGTTTGAACTGACCGAGAATCTCCGACTCTCTGGCCTACATGTTTGGGAACTTGGGAGATTCCGAGCTCGATCACTGCGTTCTCACGCGAAGAGAGCCGCAGCAATCGTCGAAGGTAATTGCTATCAGATTCGATCGGTTCGGCGTCGGGTGAATTTCGGCAAGAAAAGTCAAAAGTTGCATACCGTTCTCGAGACCGTTCGCAGTTGCTGATTCTCCGTCGATTTTCCCGAAGGATTCATCTTTCGAAGCTACTGAAGCAATGACCGGACTCGATTCGGCCACTTGATTATTATTGTTGCTGTTATTATCGTCGAATAAGCCTGTGTTCTCTAGATCAGCTGCACCTGCGCCCTGGTGGCGGTGATGATGTTGATGATGGCGATGATGGCGTTCATGGTGATGCTCAGGTTTCTCCTGGGTGGTTGAAACGATCTTATACAATAACGCATGAGCAGCCGTGGATCGCGGACCGCTGAGTCGTCGAGAAAGCCCACTGACCTTTTGTTCCTGATGGAGGAGCTCCTGATGCTTCACGGCGCCTTCAATTGAAAATTTCGGATATCGGAATCATTGTAAGCTTGGGGAGCTCCTATTGACGACGGGAATGCCCACGGAGGCCGGGTGTCCCAGATTGAACGAAATGTCTTCGGAATAGAACTCACCGAAAATTTTGAATAAGCTTTTATCATGCTTCTTGAGAGGAACTAAAATGAAATCAAAGTAATGGGAATGAGATGGTCTCAGTAAGAAGCGCTCCTATCGATCGATCAAATTAATGATGGGCAAACGGCGGCGTACTCGAGCTGATACAACTTCGGGGGGAAGAGGGGGGGCTATCCCTTCAGCAACAAAAAGAACACAGCAGAAAAGGGGTATCCAGCAGGCGTCCCCGCGCATGAGTGCAGGACAGGTATCATACGAAAGACTCACCATAGTTCTCCAGATCATCTCCACTGCCATCAGTGAGTTGAGAGTCGTCGATCACGGAACCGGATTCGCTCCGCTGAAGTGGAATAGGAGAAAATCGAATTTGACGGAAACTTGAGGGCTATTCCAACTTTCCGGGGACGTTTTGCTCCAGGGCGATAAATCGATGAACAATTAGTGATAATAGTCCGCGAATATGATCCTCTTCCGGACATGCGGCATTCTTCGATCGCGCATCGCATGTCGAATGTCGAGAGGTAACAGTCGTCAAGCCCCAGCCGGACATTGGGGATTGTCATGTCATGCCATATGAAATTCTTCGCAAGCGGAGCCACGGCTGAGTCATCTAGAGCAACGCCGACGCTCTGCCGCGACTAATGCTGCTAAAGGCGCCTCCTTCTTGGCGACTACGTTTACGCAGGCCGCATTCTCGGTCTATAGCAAAGAGGTCTCTAGCCACCTGGCGGCATGTTCGCCTGAGACCGTGGTTGTCATTGGTGGATTTCTCCATATCCCAGTGCTTAAACCGCTCCCTGGTGATCGGGTTGATATCGCCATTCGTCGCGCGCTTCGGTGAACATTCGAACTATCTCCTGGTGACCCGTGATTGTTCGAGAGACTGATGCTCTCATTCGGTGGCACCTTTCGGTGACGGAATCGGGATAGACTTGTTCTTGACACAGTGATTTCGTCCCAGTGATTATTACCGTCGTAAAAGGAGCGATTCATGATCCCAGCGAGAAATAGAATTCTGAGAGCAAAGCACGAGAAGTTCTGTTCTTGAACAAGTCGGTAGACTCGTTCAGGGAGCTCCGTCGCGCCGTGGACATAAATTCATGTCCCTCATGTTCAAAGTATTCGAGAATTATCCCCGAGAATGACGTCTTCGAAATGGAGTTTAATTTTGAAAACTGCCCTTGCTCTGGTTCTCGTCGGAGGCCTCGCGTGCCTCATAACTTTCGTCGTTCTGAAATATCGGCCGCAGCCCAAGGACCCGAGGCCAAATATTATCGTCGTCCTCGCCGACGATTTGGTGAGTAGCTTTGATGTGATGTTATACGAGTTCTTCTGGCTTAACTCGAATTTAGAATCCCGTTTATGCAACTGGCACTCGAAGTCATGGAGTAAGAAACGTAAAAGTCAGCCGTAATCGATTTTCAACGATATGCCCGTTTTCCACCGAATTCCACCAATTATTGCGAATCTCGATTCCAGGGCTACGATGATGTTTCATTCCATGGGAACGAGCAGATCCCTACGCCGAATTTGGATGCTATGGCGGCAGATGGCGTAATCCTCAATCGGCATTACGCAGCCATGTCTGGCACGCCGTCTCGCGGCGCATTTTTCACGGGGAAACTGCCATTGCGAATCGGTATTTGAGGGGTTGATTTATCTGAGACAATGAGACGATACAAATGAACATTGCGAACCCGGCTCTTGAGCGGTATCTGTCGAGGATTAGGCTTGACTATTTTTCGTTCAGGTTTGAATGAAGGGCCCATCCTCAAGGGAGTATACGGGACCGGCCTGTCCCTCGAGCATGAAGTCCTTCCGTTCTATATGCGAGACCTCGGATATGAAACGCACCTGATTGGGAGAGTATGTTCCGGTGACCACCAGATATGAATGTCGGCGATTTCACTGGTCGAAAAAAGGATTGAAGGAAGACAGAATTTCAAACTATTCATAAATCTCCAGTGGGGCCTCGGATTTTACAAAGAGAGCTTGCTACCGACCAACCGAGGTTTCGATACGCATTATGGACCGTACTCAGATTCAGCGAGCTACAGCAGCCACTTGTCCCGCGAGGTTTGGAAATCCCATCTCCATCAAATGCCCCTACCTGATAAAAGCGACGATCTCATGTAGAGAATTTTATTCTTGTAAAGAGCTTCCGAAGTTCTCATGATTGCCAATACCTGACTTGGGCCGTTCTTACTGTCATCCAGGATGCATGGAAATCTCTGAGCGTGCCGCCTGCCTACGATCTGCATCGAGATGGGAAGCCCGATTTCTCTGGTTTCGGGAGCTACGTCACGGATTTGTATAAGGGGCGCTTCGAGAGAATCATCGAGCAGCGGCGAAAACCGCTTTTCATTGTACTTTCTCACCAGACCCCACACGGTGCATCTTTCGGGCCGCTCCATCAACCTCCGCCCCGAACAAATCGAGCCTCACAGTTCTTGCATATCAAAGACAGGAGTCGGAGATCGTACGCTCGTAAGTCGTCGAGGCTCCGAAAACCACAGCCCCTACGCTCGACCTCATGCTGGCGCGAATTGCAAGTCCTTCGACAGCGCTTCTTCTTTGCTTCTTCTTCACAAGAGAGCGCTCCTTCACAGGCACGGTGGAGTCATTGGATGACTCCTTCGCGCATATGGTGGACGTGTTGCAGAGGAACAACATCCTGAATGAATCGGTAATCTTGTTCAGCTCAGACAACGGCGGAACAACCTTCAAAGACCCATATTTCAAGACTGGAGCCTCCAATTGGCCTTTGCGAGGTCAGAAGAACACTCAGTGGGAGGGAGGCGTCCGCGTTTCGAGTTTCGTATGGAGCAGCCAGATTACCGAACCGTACGTCAGCGAGGAACTTTACCACTTCGTGGACTGGCTGCCGACATTTCGCAGATTAGGGGGTGAGCTCTGGTCCCACAAATATCCCGATAGGATATTTGTCCGTTAAATTTTATGAAGAGCTTCTCGAGTCGCATCTAAGTGAGATGAATGCCGAAACTTTCAATATTTCCAGGAGGGGACATCGGCGATCTGAAAGACATCGATGGTTTCGACATCTGGGATTCCATAGTCAACAGAACGACTGCGTCGCCAAGGACGAAGATACTCCTCGCATACGATAGGGACTTCACAGTAGACAGTCCTGGCTTCGCCGCAATCATCGGAAAGTTCAAATACGTGTCCGGGAAATGGAGTGGAAGGGACCAGACAAATCATTATGTTCCGGCATCCTTCAAGTACAGCGAAGACTCTCAAGTTCTTGAACGTTTGAGGAATGATTCAAAAGTGTGGAAAAATCTCAGGGACATCGGACGACCCGGACCAGCAGCGGATTGGAGGGAGCAAGCTCGGATCAAGTGCTCCTGGGGTGCGCATTTGACTTGCAACGGCGTCAGCTGCGACAAGATCATGGAGACTTTCAGAGGATCTAGAGGGAATGTCGAAATCAGAGTCGAACCGGTGAATGTCTCACATGCTTGTGACTTTGCGCATGAGCCCTGCCTCTTCGACCTCGAGAACGATCCCTGCGAGACGACCAACATCGCCAATGACATGCCGCAGATTCGGGACGACATCGGGTCTCACATAATTAACGACTTCGATCCTGTAGAAAGCACTGCCAGGTTAAGGTATGACGCGTGCTTTGATCAAAACTCGAATCCAGCGAATCGCGACCCGCCCGTGTGGGAACCGTGGCTTAGCGGATGTGATAATCTCCTCGGTGAAGCATGCACAAAGCAGTTCGCAGAAGCCCCTCCTGATGCCGAAGGCTGTCCGCCGGGAGGACACTATCTCTGAAGATTCGCGACCTTTTCGGAAATATATGGATTCTGGAGATATATGAAAACCACACGGGATTATTGGCTTTCCGTTGTTATGCCCTCGCATTGTATATAAATGGCAAGTTGAGCGAGGATAAGTTTTTTCACTCTCTCCAAGTGCGTATATTGAGACATGTTTTCATTGTCGACCTGGTTTCATGAGTTCTGCGGACTGTGAGCGAGACGTCGAGATGGCGGCGGCGGCCGGAGTCAAAACTGACCAAACGGCCGTGAATCCCGAAGCTCAATGGTACAAGAAGCCTTCAGTTAGGAAAATCATCACGGTTCTAGCTATCTTCGGCGTGATCATAATCGCCATAAGTCTTCTCACTGTCTTCCTGTGGAAGAGGCAACGAGCTCCAGATATCATACTCTTCATCGTGGATGATATGGTGAGTGGGCTTCGCGCTTTACATTCGGCTCGGGACGATCTGGACAATTCTCCGCCGACTCTTTGGGCCATCTCGACGATTTTTTTTGTGGACGATCGAGGAGCTCAAGAGGTCAATTCCAAGAAATCACTGAACCTAGCGTATCTCTGTAACACTGATCGAAGTCCGCCGCTGACGATTTGTTCGGAGCGAAACCACAAATCACCGATTAGGATACAGCTTTGGCCCTCGTCACCGCATAGAACTTGCGGGAACTTTAGCGTCGCTCACTCAAGACTTTGATGATCTTGATGATATCTCCCACTTCTCGACGGTGTGTTTTGATCGGTGACCGAACAGAATACTCTCAAACGTCTCCATCACGCGGCAGATTAGCCAATACTCGACTTTAGTGGGTTGGTGAACGATATCTGCAATGCTGCCCTTCAGACAGTCTTTTCGGGTGTATTCCCTCCCCAAGGGATCTCTCGATCGCTACGCTCCAGCCGCGACCCTCCTTCCTCTCGCTCGTTTCGTGAAAGTGAAAAGGAACTACAAGCCCGGGATTGCCGCAAGGAAATAAGTTGTCATAGCGTTGTCCTTCCAACCCGCTTGATCGCAGAACAGGTGTCGGCGGGCTGTAGGAATCTGTCGGGAGAGGGCAACAACATGACGAGAGAGTGCGGAAGCTAGTGGGCTAATGCTGGGTCCATGGGATATCCGAACGCCGTAATGAACTGCGTGCTGTTCTTTTCTGGTATGGTCTCTTGTGACAACTGCAGCGATGCGGAGACGTCTCATTGTTTGGCGCGAGCGTTTACGTATCTACTGAAACAATAATGATCCACTCCTCTCGGAAACGATATCTATCTGCTGTCTGGTAGCTTGGAGCTTCAATCTGCGGCTGCGGTGCTCGTTAGGCATGAGCCGATAATTTCCTCTGGAGAAAGACGGTCAGGCACAATCAGATATGAATTCGCTAGCAATGACGGGTACGATGTTGCCGAGGGAGTGAGAGCTTTCCGACTCCTCACAGCATACGAACGATCGAAATGCGTTACTCCGAGGTGTTATTTTCTCAGCTTTCTCTCTTGGAGGATGAATTCGGCATTTTCTCCATACGTGCGTTTTCTCGCTTTTTCGGCTGATCCCCTGCTGAATAGTGGGGAATCTTCATTTGCAGGGCTGGTCGGACGTATCGTTCCACGCCAATGGACAGATACCAACGCCTAATATCGATGCCATGTGCTCTGACGCCGTTCTCTTGAACTCTCATTACGTTCAAGCTTCGTGTACTCCTTCAAGAGGAGCTTTACTGACGGGAAAATACCCCATAAAAATAGGTTCGTGAGCGATCTACGACAGAATTGAACTCCGCGCGGAATCATGCGAACGGGTCGTTTGCCGCCAGCGAAGCTCAAACACGCTTCCAGGTTATGCGGAACGGGTATACGCATCCTGCTTTCAATAGCTCGACAGGACGCCACCGATTTCCGTTCTATGCGAGCCGAGATTCCTCAACGCTTCACATGTTTGATGGAAACTCGATGTTCGAGGTATACGGATAAATTACACCTCGACAGGGCTCCAAGAATACGTAATTCAGCCGGGCAGGCAAGAGGCTCTGCATCTGAAGCACAGACTTCTCCCACAGTATCTTCGGGATCTCGGATACGCAACGCATCTTGTCGGGAAGGTACGCGCGACAATTTTCAGCTTGATATCTTCCGTGGAGCTTGTGATTTCGTCGCCCCGACCGAGGGGCTGAGTGTTTTCATAAATTTCATTCATCCGTTTAGTGGCACCTGGGATTCTATGCAGAAGATTACCTCCCGGAAAACAGGGGATTCGACTCTTTCTATGGATTCTACAATGGCGCAGGCACATATTACAATCACTCCGCCTCAGATGTAAATTCACTCATAAGGAAATTCAATGTATGGGTCTGTACAATCGACATGCGAAGCCATGAGCTCAGGAGATATATTCCTCACCCTGCAGGCCGACGGCAGAATAGGCTACGACTGGCATTTGAACAAGGAGAGTGATCCGGATGCCCATGGGAAGTACGCTACGGACATCATCACTCAACGCGTCAAGCATCTCATACAATCCCGAGATCCAGAGAAGCCGATGTTTTTGATGATCTCACACATGGCTCCCCACGGCGGGGATAACGAGGACGAACTTTTTGAAGTTGATCGGCAATGGATTGAGGATCCAGAAATCGCTCACATCATGGTCGAGAGTCGGACAAAATACGCCGGTGAGGCTTTCCCTGCATTTATCAAGTCCTCACGGACGGGCCATCTCCACCACGAAGATCGGGAAATAGCCCCACCTATTATTTCCAGGCATGATACGAGCACTGGACGATGCTTTCGGGCAAACGGTCGTTGCTCTGAAGGAGGCGGAAATGCTCCAAAACTCGGTTATCCTCTTCACTTCGGACAACGGGGGACCGAGTATCGTCGATGAATCCTACAAAACCGGAGCTTCGAATTGGCCCTTACGCGGACAGAAATTCTCTATGTGGGAAGGCGGAGTTCGTGTGAGCAGCTTTCTGTGGAGTCCACTGCTGAAGTCACAGCGGTACATCAATAAGCATCTTTATCACATCACTGATTGGCTCCCGACATTCTACAAGCTCGCTGGTTCGTGAAGTCCAGCCGGATATTCGATTCCGGAATGATTCTTCCGGATCAGGTTCCACTGAAGTTCGATTTCCTCCCTTCAGGTGGTGAGCTGCGGGACTTGCCGATAGATATCGACGGTCACGATATTTGGGATTCAATCGATCGGAACACGGATTCGCCACGGAAAAACCTGTTGATCAATTACGATACCGGGGGAACGGAGAATTTCGCTGTGCGCCGTGGGAATTTCAAGCTGATGCATGGCAAGCCCCCGCCAGAAGTTGACCCCTGGTACGATTCCTGGTACGCCACAGCTGGTGGCACGATGGATGATTTTATGACTTTGCAAAAAGCAATGAAAAAATCTGTGACTTATGACATCCTCAGTAGAAGACCGGACTTCGAAGAGCGCCGAGACGATTGGCGAGAAGCAGGAAAAGTGAAGTGTAAAATTAATAGAGGTATGGCTGACAGTCCCCGAGGGTTGGATTACCGAACGTACACGGTAGACGACATGCTCAAAGCTTCTGTGATCAAAAATGACGAAATTTGCACGAACTCCAATGAGCAGCCGTGCCTCTTCGATCTGCTGGAGGATCCCTGCGAACTGAGGCAATATTCTGGCGCGGATAGAGAACAAATAATCAGGGAGCTCTCTGAGATAGCCGAACAATATCTGCGACTAAAAGAGGCCGCAGTTGCGCCTTGGTCTTCTCGGATGGAGCATACCGATGCAGACGCAGACCCGCAGAAGTTCAACGGTACTTGGATGCCCTACATCACTCAAGGGAGCAGGAGTCTCAGATCGGAGGAGCACTGCCAGGACATCCACAACCCGAAGCCACAATGTTGATATTCATTTGATATCCGGATCGTAGAGTCACCTCGTATTTTCAACAAAGCGAGAGATGAATTCTTCTCCACGATCACGATCATTTTCTATACTCCTACCTCTGTCGGATATGTCTATTTCTGCCATCCGTCACCTAATTCTTGGCAGGCTCTCGATTTGTGTCGATACCCAATGTCTTCAGGACTTCGGGCTGCTGTTCGCGCGAAATCGGACACGACCCTATGAGCCGATAAACTCTCCGAAGACCCCGCCTCGCCTATGTTTCGCGAAACCTAGTCAATTCGCGGGGGCCAAGGAGTCCGTGACAGATGGCAACCCGCAGAGTCAGAAACTCCTCTTTTGCTGGGGATAACGATCATCCTAGGCAATAATTGCAGATGACTACATGGACGGGGCTCTGATCGCGAGGGGCGCTTCGAGACACGTCGCTCGATCGAACGCGATCAGGTTGCAAGTCCGGGACATTATCGACGGGCATGCTCTCCCGAGAACGCGGACTTGCACAATTTCCATTGGGATATTCCGCGCGGTATTCCAGATAAACCACGCGGGGTCCTCCACACAGAACAGACCCTCGTTTTCTCATCCACAACCTCGAAGATATGTATGCCCATTATAGCCATAGACCTTTCGGACTATTCGAGGGATGCAACGACGACTTTCGGCGTCGTCGTTTGCAATGATAATCCTGACTCGAAGGTTATGGTGAATTTTGATCGTTCTCTCATCGTTCTCAACTCACCTCATTCTCATGGATGTCGCCGTTCCCGAGGACCTTGAAAAAGAGGAACAAGAAAGTTAGTTAGTTGATCCCGGGACTCCTCAATCAGTACCAAAAATCTCCATCCGCTGCAGGGTGCCTCGAATCTAACCCTAGCTGGCTTGCCGTGATTGCGATATGTCTCAGACACGAGGCGCAGGCCCCGCCACAAAAATGCTCAAGTTGAAAGCGGAGATCATTTGCGCCGTTCTCATTCATTTTCTCGCTCCGATTCCTTCGCTCTGGCCCAGAGGATTATCAGCAATTGATTCTCTTTCCCGCGACTGCTCTCCCTCCTGATCGAAAATCAGACTCTTCACCCTTGAGTCACCCCAAGAGTCAGCTGATCCGCACAAGGTGTTGCCACCACCCACCTCAGCAGCAGAAATCTCGAGCTGGTGGTGGTGGAGTTGGACCCAGTCGAAAGCATCTTTCGTTTGTGATCGATGGCCGAGAGAAAAAAAACTCAGTGGCAGCAGTGCGCCGGAGATCCGTTTTATCACTCACTATGTAGAACTACTGAGAGCCCCAATCGAGAGGGAAGCGGTCTCGCGTGGGGCGAGTTTCGTCTCGCTCGCGTCGTCACGAATCGCGAATTCGATGCTATCGGTGAGCAAACTTCGGAATTCCCGTGAAATTGGCTTTGGGTACGGAAATAAATCGGATCTCGCGGCGTTGTCGAGCTCACTCCTCGAGAGTGATTGCGACTCCGATGGTGATTGAATGATAATCCCACGTAGGAGCCTCGTCCCGCCTGCGCACCTGTTAGTCTCTCGCTTACGGGAACGAATCCAAATAAAAACGCCGGGATCGGGTTCTTCTTTTCATTGCGTCGTGCCTCTTCTGCTGTACTCTTGAACCCGCCGCCAATTGACCAACGGAGTGTTTGGCGTGCTTGGGTGCGAAACAGTAACTGTTACGACCCAATCATTGCAAATGGGTCTGCCAGCTGCCTCTCACTCGCTCTGCGGGTCGGGCGGGTGGGCGAGCTTGCGAGCGCTCGCTCGGCTGGTCGACCGTCTACCGAAACAGTCGGTCGACTTCTGGACTGTGTTGGCTCTCGCGAGAAGGGCTACAGAGAGTAGAGTACGGCGAGAGATGGAAACGACACACGAGGTGAACTCTCTTTCCCAGCTCGCCCCCGACAGCGGCTACTACACATTTATATGCCGTATAACACCGACGGCAACGAGCGTACAAGCAAGCGAGCGAGCGAGCAAAGAAGCAGACAGACAAAGGAACGTAACCAGCCGCACGCTGTCCACCAAACGAAATACAACCGACTAACACCTTGCGTTTGGCCCTCGGGAAGTTTCATTTCATTGCTGACGACGACATGGAGAATACTTCGCAGCTCCCTCTGCCATCTAGGACGATTTCTGTTCCTGGTTCATTCGCCGACGTACTTCCTGGTCCTTCGTTACATCTAGGGATATTTAATTCCCCTCCACGGAGTCCGACTACCGTCAGCCGACGGGACTGATTCCGCTGCTGGCGTGGGACTTCCGCGTTTCCGGAGGCCGGCGACCTCTAAACTCCGTAGCTCCGATCGCAGAAGCGTTTGGGGATTCCCTGCTCTGGAGTTGTCGTGGATTCCTCGAATTTCCACTCACGTGTTACCGGGCGAGTCGGGAACTATCCACTCAGACTTGATCCGTGAAGTTTTGCCGAAGTCCGCAGTAGTATTACTTATTATCGCCAGTCATGCCTCCTGAGGCAGTAGAACGGCATTCCACTCAATTCGGGCATTCTGCTATCGACACCGACAGGAGATTGGCTGTCAACGCACTCAGAGATCGCTTTCTCAATAGAGGAGGAAAGACGGCGAAGGCAGAACAGCGACGGGTGCGGACGACGACGACAACGAAGAAGAAGCCGAAAACAACATGCTGCTAGTCAAGAGCCCCGATCCTGGCAAAATCTGTTCTGCGAAATGCAGCCGTCGACGGAGACGCGATATTGACAATTCCGAAGCATCCATGCGTTACCCCGTTTGCTCGACCACGAACAGGCTCCGATGGAACAAGAGAAGGGGGCGGGGTTCCCTCCATCAAAACTCCGACGAGTCTCCTAGAGAGATCTTCCGAAATTCTCGAACGAACTCGGATTCGCGATTTTTTCGACCATCCCATTCTGGGTAAAGTTTTCTTCTGCTAAGAGAAAGTATCGTAAGCGAGAGCCCGGAGTGATTATTCAAGCTCAGCAGGAGACGAATCAACAATATCCCGGAGCGTAGTGGAGGATCCTCTTTTCCCGATACCGTACGCTCCTCTTCGAATTCACCAGGCGAATACGAAGCGCGAAGATACCATCCCTCCTGCAACTTTGCAAAAACCCACTCCATCACAAGCCAGACGTTATCGGTTCACTGTGGGTAGCGTTCAATTGAGCTAAATGGCGTCCGACTTCCCCGAGCCTTCATTGTTATGTTAAGATGATCCTCCTCCGACAGCGACAGGCACTATCGGCAGATTATCTGGTGCCGAGATAAATCCACTAGACAGACTCTGTCTGACATGCCGTCTTCCCTTTCTTCGAACTCGGTCTTTCCGAAACTCAGGAAACAGGTCAGTTTCCCCGTAGAAAAACTCTTTCAATCACTGCGTGTCACAAGCCAGTTTGAGCGACCGGTTTCTCTGCACCGTCTTGAAGTCTAGAGTTTCCTCTCTCATTCGATTCCACGATCCTCCGGTCGAAATTCATGCTCTTCCGATGAGAAACTCCGAGGATCCTCTCCTTGAGTTCGACTGATTCGAGCGTTGGAGGACCGACTCACGGGGCACACAATTGAAATTTGGTTTCCCTTTCTCCATCGAATCTGTCTCCTCCGACCAGTAGGCGAGTCTCGATGAAGGATCGTCTCTGGCCGAGAAGAGACCACCCGCTGCCATGGGAAAAGAAAAGGGAGACTTATCTAAAAGATAAATAATAAAAGTATTCCATCATGGGAGCTGACTCCATCCGGCGATCCCATCGAACGAATTGCGGAAAGAAACGCTACGGTAGGGAGGTCCTGACAAAATAAGGTTACTACTTGACGGACTGAAAAGAGCCGATCTCGTCCGGGTGGAAATGAACACTGAGTAACCAGTCGTAAACACCGGGTCCGCGTGAGTGGGAGAAAATACCTGACAGACCGTGGCTTTTCGATCGAGCTGTCAGACATCGATGATCCGAACTCAAATGAGCAGAGTTCGGAAGGGTAGGTGCCTGTTAGCCGACGGAGGAGTAGCAATGAGTTCCACCGGTCAGCGTGTCGCTTGTTCTGACGTCTTCAGAGGAACTCGGAAAGAAGGAAAACCTTCCTGGAGCTCCCCGGAGTTCGCCGTGAAAACAGCGCCCGTAACTCTGGTTGTTCTGCGACGGTCAATAAGTCGCAACCGTCAGCGTCGTTAGTGTTTCGGAGCATTGAGCACATCGGTGAATGCGAATTTCCACGAGTGGTACTCCGCGGCTGTTCGAGTGGCTGAACGAGTCGGACAGCAACAGCAGCCGAAGCTGCGAGCGGGGGAAGTCGACAGCCTCCATTGCGTGGCTTCGATCTGCAGGAAGACAAAAATCGCCCACCAGACACCAATTGCGAGTATAGATACGACGCTGATTGACTTTCGTGGCGGTTCCCGCTCGGTCACCCAGCCCCGAACACTCCGACAGAGAGGATTGTTTCGTTAACCACACCACGTTTTGGCGAACCGCTCCGAGTATTCTGCTCCCAGATATTCCGGCTTTCGCGAGGTTTATTTTCAACGAAAACATCCATGACGTCTGCCACGGATCTCCGTCCGATGAATTGACGGTAAATCGACCCGGCGCTCGAGGCAGCGATATTTCCTGGGGCTAATAGCTGCTCCATCTTTCCTGGGCTGACGGTTTCCCGTCACTCAAATCAAACGAAGCCTCAGTCGACACATAAGCGTACGTGATCGCCGCGACGAAGGTGGCGTTGGTCGAATGCTCGAGCCACGGGGGAGCAAAAAATTAAAATCTGAACGTCGTCTTAGCGCAACGAGCCAATCGCGTATTAGTTGGTTGGTTAAGTGAACAGGCAGTTTTTAAGTATGTACTTCCTGTAGGACCATTGGGCCGCCTACACGGGCACCACGAACTCCATTACGGGCGGCGAACATGATTCAGGCCCAGAGAGCGAAACGGGTAAGTAATTCTGTTTTTAGAGCTAAATTGCTCAATGACCGGGAAAGTGCGAATGGACTTTCACTCGGTGAGCAGCCGCGGCCCGAGCTCTCCGTCTTCGTTCCCGAGGAAATTGAGGGCAGAGAGCGAACTCCGCTTGGATATCGTCGCGGAGGAGCTCAGCTCCAGAGCAACTCACCGGTGCTTTCAATCGCAGTTTGTCGTGGTTGACCGAGCTCAGACCGCGGAATCTAACCGCCCGAGACTACCGATTCGAAAACGAAAACAATAGAGAGTCTGATCTTCGGCTCATGAGTTATCGGCGGCTCCCGAGATCTCCTCAATTCTCTCGATCTCGCCGGCTCGCGTCATCCACGAGCTGGGGCTCCGGTTTGAGCCCCCGCCTGTATGGAAATTTGGTTGAATGCAATGGAAATATGAAAAACTCTCAATCGGGAAACAAACTTCTTGGTTTCGAATCAGATTCAAGAGAATCGCCCAAACTCTCATGGGGAAAAAATTTCAAACGACGCTCCCATTACGGGTTGTCTCAAGCTCCACTGAGAAGCGCTATTTATTCCCCGACGACACGAGTTCAATAGAATCGTAAGGCCGATAATGGCAAGCTGAACAATCCGATTCCCAGTAAGACGTCGGAATTCGTGGGCCGAGGAAACGCACGGAAACCTGACGGGGAGACTAATCCTGGAATCAATGGCTCGGAATGCGATCTGCTTACGCACAAGCTACAGCGATTTCGACTCGCGCAACCGTCTCCCTACTACGCGAGGCTCCACGGCCCCGTGCGTCGTTTCTTTCCTCTCATTCCCGATTGTCGTTTTGCAGCTCCCGATCGAAGATTTGCTCATTGAAATATACTGCGAAAAATTGTCGGAATTCCGATACTAGTGTCTGATTCCGCATTGTCGATTTGCCATCGTTTTGGTTGGCGTTGCGGATCCCCGCAGTTCCTCGGGTTGTATGTCACTGTCTCGAAGTCCTAGATATGTATTATGCTGCTTCCATAGAGAAAAAACTGTTATAGTATACTGTTTGACGGTGTCTCATCTTCGAGCTCATAGAGAGTTAGTTCTAAGCTCAAAACTGTGGTCGAAACCTGTCCTCGACGGCTGCAATAAGTGCTGACTCGGCGCGTCAACTTAAAGCAATAACCAACGGGAGAACAAACCGTGTTCGGAATACTAACAAGCACGGAAGCGGCCGACCGATGGCGAGGAGCGCCATTGAGACATCTGAAGTGACGTTGCAATCCTTCCCGATGCCCTCCCTCTGGTTCTCTGTCAGATTCCGTGTTTCCCTCTCGGATACGGAAACCGGTTTGACTTCGGGGGACTGAATTCCGATCGACATGGCAACGATGCCCCTGAGCTGTCGAAAGGCCGATGATTGGCGTCAACGGGCAAGCAACAGGAGCAAGAAACGCATTTTTCGGAAGGGAGATGATTATGCATAATCCCTCCACGAATGTTCCCGGAACACTGGACATTCCTTCGCGGACACGCGGGAACTCGATAGATAACCACGAGCTCGGAATTATCCTCGAATCATCGTTCGGGGGAGCCGCAAGGCCACAACTCTCCACTTGTCGCTACCCTCAGCTAGAGAATACATATAACGAGAAAACGGCTTCTGCAACGGTGCTCTTCCCCCGGGGAGTCACAGGAGATAATAGTCAATGCCGTGGTCCTATTTCCGTTCACTTTTTGCCAGGTTCCTGAATAAACTCATATCGTCCTACGTATCGTCCTACAACCTGCTCGGCTGACCGCCTGCTCACTCGACTAACCGACCGACTGACTGACTGACTGGCACTCTGCCCGCCTGCTTGCTTGTCGAGTGAGCGGACGGACGATCGGCCGCTCGGTCGGCCTGACTCGGACGGACGGACGGACAGGCCTCGAGCGTATCGGATGCGGCGATCCTTGCTTTCTGTGACACGGCGCTCCTTCTCGTCCTTTGTGGCGTTCGTTCTTCTTCTCCTTCGTCTCCGGTCGTTCTCCTTCTCGCCGCTGTCGTTATCCTGCGGGCGTCTTCGACCATAACAACGGATCTCCATCTCTTTATCCAATAATACCACCGATCCGTCTTGGATTCCCGTTTAAATACCCTGCTTGGCCAACGAACGAGGCATGCCATCAAAAAGGACAGGACAACTGAGACAGCAACTGGGAGAAACAAATCTCGTTCTACTCCTCCGAGCACTGCCGGAACGCTGCCGCCTCTAGGCGTCGTTCCTGTTGCGTGGAACAACGTGAAGTTCAGACGTAAAACTCGAAAGCGCATAAGGCCCTGCGAGACTCTTCCACGACCACTCTGGAAGCTTTGCCGAGAGTGTACAGAGTTTCGCAATGTCCTTTCTCAAGAGAGTCTCAAGCTGCCTCGGGAATATCTTATTCCTCTTCCTCTTTTTTTTCTTTATCAAAAGATGCGGACAATCGTACTTTTGCGCGGCCGACTTTCAACGAAATCCGCTTTATGCCCCCTCTCAGCCCGAACACTGCTTTTCAACTTCGGGGTACAGGACAGCAGGTTAGCCTGTCCTCGGCTGGCTCCGGTCGTCTAGCGTCCACCCGGAGCCCTGAGCTCCCGATTCCCTAAGCTTCATGTCTCCACATCACTTCGGTCATAAATAGCCGCGCCCATGGCCCAAATCCTAAAATCCTATCACACCTTCCCCACATCAACGCTCCGAATGCGGAAAAATGACGAAAGATTCCCGTCTCCGTGGTCCTCACTCTGAAAAACCTACCCGCGCCAACCGCTAGAGCCGAGTGAGCGATGATATTCCGGAGAGAAAATCTCCGTATTCCAGATCGAGCGACAGTGCGAACGGGGAAGCGGCAGGATTTCGGACTCCTGAAAGGCTCGATACAATTGCAAGCCGTGGAAGGAACGACGGCGATTAGGACAATGGTATCTATCGGAGCACTCTCCATCCCCTTCCGAACACTGACAGTCATAACGACCGATGCTATCCAACGTCATTCGCTCTTCTGTAATGTTGGCCTGCTGGATGCTCCTGTCTATTGGGAATTTCTCGGCTGCATAAACTGTCGAGGAAACTGTCTACAATGACTTTGGAAAGTGAAATTCCTTACCGCGTCGACAATAAATTTCGCGAGGGATTACAGCTCGTCTCTTCTTGAATGTGAACGCTCCCCCGTTTTCGATCTCTGGATATCTCGGTGTTCGAGCTCTTGACGACCCAAAGGCTTCCGAACGTTGTTACTCTGTTCCCGTTCGCGAGCGAATCGTTTCTGCCGGGTTCGTCGATCCGCAAATTCGATCGAAGGCGGCGCTCAGACTGTTTGTGAGTAACCTTTAGGCTAGATCGCATCGGGGAAATTTCCTTTTCTTCCCTTGAAGAGCACCGTCCTCAAGTGAAATTCTCATTTTGAGAAGTCGGCAGTTGCGCGGAAGCGAGAGTAGCGGAAAGTCTTTGACCATCGGAAACCATTGAAGCTTGTTATTGTCTTAAGTATTTTGATTGGATCGTTCACTGTCTCGAGAAATCTGCCCACCCCACCACCATGATGATGATGACGACGACGGCGGCAGCGCCGGTCACTGCCATCGGAACCGCCTCGGACTCAGGATATTGGCGTCCAAATCCTCCGAAGAAATCCGGCTCCTCAAGCGAGGCGTAAACTCTTGTGGACTCGGGAGCCGCTCTCTCACTCAGGACGGCTCACTGTATAATGTCGCTGCGTGGTGGGCGCGCGCGCGCGCGATCGCCGCAGAGGGATCTTGACACACGGTGAATCTACGTGCTGTCCAGAATGTTGTCCTCGACGATAAAACCTCGTACAGAAGCGAGTGGATTGTTCTCCGTGTGTTCTCTGCGAAGCCTCGTCAATGCTTGTGGATACATCGTTACCCCAGCTCCCACTCCCCATGTTTGCCAATCGTTAGTCGGCGAAATATCTCAATGTCTACTCGGCAATGGAGGGAAACAAGCAGGAGGGGGGACAGGGAGCGAGCGAGCAAGCAAAGCGACCAGAGGGGGGCATTGGCGGGGAGCATAGCACGCCCGCCATCAACTAGCTCCAGCCCCGAGTCTGAACGTTTTCGACTCAATCGACCTCAACGAGAACGACAACCTGCAAATGCATTTCACAAATCACTGAGTGAGAGAATATCCGGCTGGGGAGGGGCGCAAACTCCCCGAGCCTTGAGCTGGAGTCCATGTTGTTGGTCATCACGGGGTGAGAGAGGGAGGGGGCGCGTTCTCTTTGCGCGAACTCTGGTATTGGAGCGACAATTCAGTAGAGGTCGCAGAGCTCAGATACCGACTGGAAACCGTCGGAGCGTTACACCACGTCTCGCTGAATCTGCGAAATTCCCTCCTTTGCGAGTGGGAGCACTTATCCGTTTCATATTCTCTCACTGTGATCGTCGTTCGAACTTCTCCATCGCGATATTACTGAATATCGATATCGTCGCACATGCAGCATCGGATCGTCGATTCGCCCACCTCGGATGCGAATCCTTCCATTCGCTATCCTTCTCTGGAATGCAACGACGGCCTCGAACCCCAGGGGCAATCGGGCCTATTATTATGAACGAGAGCCTCTCTCCATTCGAGAGCATTAAACTGGTCCACGATTTGAAGAATGATTCTCTTGGCTCGTGATTTTGTGAAATCGGTAGATTGCAATATTTCTGTCGGCGGACTTCTGACAGGGACCCCGCCGCCTGCCAAGCTCGAAGAAGTCTTTTTGAAACACTTCTTATTTGTAACGGAAGTATGGACTGGAGAGATCCTACGCCAATACCTCAAGTAATGACGACAAGATGGCCCTGGTCGCTGTATCGGAAACCAACTCAGCAGACGGCGACGCAATTACAAATCTGCTGATACGACGTATACCTAGCTACCTGACGGCGACTAGCGAGTCGGAAACTTAATATAGCCATCGCTCACTTGGGTCTGGAGCAGCGACGGCACTGCTGGCAGAGAGGCGGCCGCATTCGACGACGAGTGCTCGGGTCAAATGCAGTCAACAGCAAAAACCGTGCCTCCACGTCGTCGAGGGATTCAAATTTAGACTTGCGTCCGAAGAAAACACGACGCTCCAAATTCCTGTTCGAGCGCTGTTCGGCTGTCATCGGAGCGGTGTTATTGTCAGAAGCCGCGATCGTCCCGATCGTCCTTTGTTCCTCTCCAAACGGCTCGCTGTTCATTGCTCGTGCTTGCATCCCCAGATCAGACGATGTGGATTCCGAATCTGTTAGCCGTGAGAGCGTCTCACAGAGCCTCTCGTGTTCGTGTTTATGGAGTTGTTTTTGGCGCAAGGCTCAGAAAATTAATTCAACTTTGCCCACGTATCCAAGTCTGTTCAGGGATATGAGAGCCTTCGAGAACGCCCCCGGCGGAACATGCTTGCTCACAAGACCCGCAAGGAGGGAGCGGCCCCCGTGTTTCTTCACTCCGGAAAGCTGTGACCAACCAATTGGGTTCAACTTATTTATGTGCGTCTTGGGACTTCGTCGGTCGGGTCCGTCGTCGCTCGGTTTGTACGACCAACCACCGAATCGACCGAGCGACCAACAAACGGTCTGACGAGCTCTACCCACGACCCGAAGCAAGCCAGGTCACCACGGGAAAAGTCGTTCGTGAAACCACTTTAGCTGGAGACTGCGATTCGGCTAGATTGAACTCGAAGACGCAGCGTGTATATCTTTGCGTCCCCCGGAGTGATTCGACATGGAATGCTCGAAACTTTTTTTGTTCATTTGCCGCTGATCTCCGACTCGTTCGCACCCTTGAGGTGAAAATATCTTCGACGTTTTAGCCGGCCACCGTTTTTCGTGGCAGACCTGAGCGATATTTCCGCTTAGCGTGTCGGTCCAGGAGGTATTCCTCCGATAGCGGCCGGAAGCTTTCGAATAATTCGTCGTAGCAGCCAGCGCGGAAGCTGTGAGGGAGTTGAATCTACGCCAGGAACTCAAGAGCCACGACGCCACGCGTAGAGCAGCGGACAAGTTCCTGTTATCATGAGGGAGAGCTTTGCTTCGAAAATCACCGCTCCTGCAGCCGGAGGAGTCCTGCTGCCGACACTTAGCTGAAGTCATCACCTAGCTTGGCTTCGCTCCGTTCGCTTTACTATCTTGCTTGAGACAGCGTTATCACGGCGAACTAATCCTCGATAAGTTGTTGCATAAACCCGTTTTATATGGGTCGATGAACGACACCCACACCGTCGCCGTCGCTTCCGACCTCCCAGAGGAAGGGTTGGCTCCTGGCCCCTCTTGGCCTCGCCTCGTCCGGCTCGAATCATCGGAGCTCCTCAGGAAACGGAGCAGGAGCGCGAAATGAAGGGAAGAAGGGAAACAGCGACGCGACGGGAGAAAAACAAATTCCCACCGAGTCGGCGACTTGACTACCAAGAGATAGAGTTTCACCCCTTCGCCCTCGTAGAGAGAACGAATGTTACAGGGGGCAAAGACCGAAATGAAACGGCTACTCATCTTGAAACGAAAGGGAGAGAGAGCTCGGAATTACTTCTCGGCCCAAGAGACCGATCCTTCGTTCAGAAGACCCAAGGGAACGCTTGATCGGAGCACGCTCGGGCATTCCTCCGGGCATTTCGTCGAGCGTTCAACCCTGGTGCCTAGTTCCCGACGAAATCCCCGCCCGCGATCGAGAATAATTGACTTGTGTCAACAATCAATTAGAGATCCAACTATTGCAGCCGGGGCTGACCGCAGGGAATTCGGGTAGATAAACACTATTCACGGGTGGTACAGCTGAGCGAGTTGGTCTTTTTATGAGATTGGCCCAAAATTTGACGTCTCGTCCGTTCGACCCGATTCCCGATTGGGAAACAGATCGATGAGTCTCTCTGTCGACTTTCGGCGGTACTTCAGCACTTTCCCTCGACGGTGAACGTTGACCTCATCAGGTCCAGGGCGCGGTGCTCTCTGAAGCCTGAACAAGAGTCGTCATGAGCCAAGAGAGCTAACTCCTCCCGGCTCTTGCAGACATTGTTCAAGAGAGTCACAGAGAGCCGAGGGGGGAGATCTCAAGGAAGACGGGGAGGGGGGAGACAGGGAGGCGGAAGAGAGCGAGACACCGGGAAGATTGAAAAGGGCAAATATCAACAGAGGATGTCGTCTGCGGCGACGGCAGCTCGAAACAGGCGCGATGATCATGTTGTTGCGAGCGAACGGGAGCTCTCGAGGGATTCGACCTCTGTGTCAACTCACGGGACTGCAGCAAGCGAAACAGGGGTGGAGAAAGCGGTCTCCCCGAACGTGGGTCTTCCGCTGGTTTGTGATTCCACGATTTGTGAGGGAAAGATTCCGACCTTCCAGATTCCGCGGAATCGAGGAAAACCCAATCACGATGAATTGAGAATCTCGCCTTGGCAGCTCGTGTTCCAAATGACAAATACCACGATTCTGCCCCCCATCAATATTAGACGCTAATCATCACATCTTTTCGAGAAATTCCCATTCCGACGGAGTTGCGAATTCGAAGGATACGACGGCGTGATACCTCGCCTTTGGCATCTTTATTCCTTCGCAGCAGCCACTCCTCCGCGCTTCGACTTCTGATGTCGACGCATACGCGAACTGATGTCTCGTAGTGGATGTTGACGAAGGAAAAACTATTTCGCTGCTTCCTCGACTGCTTCGCGAATTCGTTATGCCATTGTCGGTTCGTGCGAGCACGGAGAACCAGGACGAGCGCTTCCATTTCACAAAATGTTTCATATTCAGGAGGAGCAGCGTTCGGAGTTCCATCACGAGCGCCCGAAGGCGAAATGCCCCTGCCAACCCTCTTCCCCGCGGACAAAGAGGGAATCGAAACCCTCGAGACCAACGAGCCAGCCAGCCACCGTCAGTCTCACAGGCAAGCCAACGATGTTCGATTGAAAACCTCACCGACTTTTTGCGTCGGTCTCGATGAAATGCGCGCAGATCCGTGATCGTGTTGTGGGCTCGTCTCGAATATTATTTCGTTCGGCTACGCATCGTGAGACACCTTGGGCTGGCAGAGGATTCCGGTTTTCTACGAATCCCCATTCTGGATGAACCTGAATTCCGTACGACAGACAAGCGACTAATCGATCGAAGAGAATGAGAACTTGGTACTCACCAGAAACGTATCGTCGCAGAGGACTTCAGCAGGAGCATGCGAGTTGAAAGAATAAAACTTCAAGGAGTCCAGGACGCCCTGCGAAACGATTAGAATCAAGTAGGTTTTCACGAGGCTCCAGCCTGAGATCATCGCTCCGTTGTTGACGCGGCCGCTGTAAGTGTTCGAATTAGCAAGCTGGATAGATCTCTGAATCGCCGTTCGCGCCAATTCTAAGTGTTCCATTCATGACATGGTATTCGCATCCCACATGCGATCCGCGATCGATCATCGCAAGCCCCGAGCAAAGGACGGCTCTGAGAGAACCGATGACAGAGCTTTCGAAAACTCGCGATCTTCGGAGCAATGACTTCCCTCGGACGGGGATTCGAATCACGTCGTGCTTTTAGTTGTTGTGGTTGCGAGTTGGGACTGCTAGGAATTATTCCGAATGCTGTCTCGAAAAGCAGAGCGCGGGCTCTTATCCCTCTCTGGAGAGAACGCTTCCTGTCGAGAGCCACTTAATTTCCTGGCTCGGTGCTTGATTTGTCGTCCCGCCGAAATCTCCACTCGATGAGTTTGTGTTGTCGTGATTGATTCCGACTTCCGCCCCGTCTATAATAATATAATATTAAGGGTCCGGTATTAAGGGTCTGATATAATTATATAATTATTCAATGATATATATGACTATATCAGACATATCAGGGCCCTGAGACTTTTATAGACCCAAGAAACAAGAAATCAAATTCGAGCCAGGAGGGAAGCTCTCGCAGATCGACGGGCATGGGCGAACTCGAAATTCAAACGGAGGGGTCAGTCGAATTCAAACGGAGGGAGTCAGCCAAACTGATGAGTTGTCCGACGCAAGAGCAGAGGTTGCATTCATTGAAAATGTACCTCGCAGAGGGAGGTCCTCCTCGCAGATTGCGGCTTACTGCCGCGAATCGAGCTAAATCTTCGGGACGAAGATAAAACGATTCGGCCGACGTCAACAGGTCATTTACAGAGTCGACGGTGCCCATCGATTCCTCCACTACACATCTCGAACCCCCTCCCCGACTATGCCGGGCATAGTATGCCCTCGGTCGCACGACGATAGCTCAATTCCTCCGATAGCGGATCCGCTTGCTTAAGCCTCTGAAAGATTAGATTGGGCTGCGATCGGGGACTCAAAGCATCGCCTCACTTCCGTGGGCTTGAATTTCTTCCTGTCTTGCGGCCGACAATCCCGAGAATAGATTCCCCCCAGACAGAGCGGATGCTGCATATGTTCTCATGGCCGCGCCGGGAACGGTGGGCCGACCGAGTCTCCCAGCGAGCGGAAGAGATCGAGGACAGACGTCAAGAGAACGTCGCCGCGCCACCGACGTCCGAGCCTCTACAGAACACAGCCGGGACCTCAGACCACAAGTTGATGACTCCGGTCCGGGCCCCCGTTGTCTTATGGGTGCTTTGCATAGACGAAAGCTGACAGAAGGAGACACAAAGTGAATTGCCTTCATCCCGTTGGTGAAATCAACCACTGTGCTCCCGGTTGTTCCGCTGACACAGTTGAGCTGCCGCTCACGTTGTCGTTGTTGTCACTTTCGTCGTCGTATTCAGCGCAGACCGAAGTCGTTCCGGTGACGAATGCAAATTGGAATGAAAATTTTCCTCTCTATTCGAGCTCCCGCGCGGCTGGTGTCCCCGAGCAGGGACTTCACCGCGGTCCTCGAAACCGCGCTCATTCTGAATTGTACTCGGATCGGTAACTTCGGCGGGGGCGGGAAGGGCTTTTTTCTCTCGGCACCTCGACTTCAGGTATTTATTCATAGACTGTGAGCACTTGCATTCAATCTTTGTCCGGCTCCGGAATCAGAAAAACGGCGCGGCGGCCAGATGTTTCTCCTTACTCCGGGTGAAGTCGATGACTTATCGATAAGAGTTGACCGATGAACCGGCGGGCCCATTTCTTATGTTTCAAGGCTCCAATCCCGCGGATGAACTCACTCATTTGAGGTTCTCGATTGAAGGAGGAAACGGAGAGCTCGCTCTCTGACATGGACAACGGTGACAACCGCATCGAGACGATTGGTGCGCCTTCTTCCAAAAGGGACCGACCAGCTACGGAATGGGCATCCTCAACACGAGCGCTCCATCCGAGATAGAGCGAGGCGGAGACGACGGTCTAGCGTACTAGCGTCAAGCCTTCGGGGACGACAAGAGTTGCGGAATTGTTCCTGTCGTGAACGAACTTCGGAGGACGCTTGTTGCTCCCCGACACTCTCTACCTACTTGCCTGAGTCGCTCCCGTGTCAGTTAAGGTGACCTCAAACGCCAAGTCTGGCGTCTTATTGCACTAATGGACGCAGAGTGAACGTTGTCTTTGTGGCTACGCTTCGACTTCGGTACAAGGAGTCGAGCCGGACTCGAGTCCGATGTCCTTTTAATAAGTAGACGAGATCCGGGGTTCATCCTCCCTCGTGCCCTTTCTCCGATAGGTCTCGCTGCGGACTCTCCGAGGTAATCTGCATCCCGCGACCTCTTGTTCGCAAAAACATGTCGATGCCAGACCCGCATTCTGCATTCAACGACTTTGAGACCGGACTCCCCCCAGACGTCGGGAGGCTCCTGGGCCTTCGGAATTCTGAGAATTCCTCCATGCTTCCAGAAATACGGAGCGAGGCCCCTGTGTTCCATTCTCGTCCGAGTATCGCACGATCATCTGACGCTTCCTCGGACGAAAACGGTCGGAATCACTTCAACGGAGCGCTCGAGGAAGTTCCTTCCCAGGTCGAGAAACCTCCCGGAACGGAAGCTTGAACACGTCCCTTCGGAAATCTTCCTGCTCGGTGGGGGCATCAGCAAAAGCCCGACCAGGATTTTCCCCAGTGGGTGGGGGCTGGGTTCTGTACAGGGCTTGGAATCCATAATTGTGATCCGCTCCTACACTTCACCATAAGGAATCGATGTCTTGTCAATAGAACTTTCCTTTTTTTTCCAGAATATCCGGAATGTTCCGTTTCTATCCCTCGCAATCTCCCCAACCTTCATCGTCGGAACGCTGGAGCGCGCTTAGCGTCTCGCTAAGGGCGGCACTACTCCTCATGGCACGCTATGTACACGGACTGATTCCACATCAAGACTAGAATACGCATGGGAGGGCCAGATTGAGAGCCTTACGAAAGCTTTTATTTGAGATCGCCCTGGCTGTTACTGTCCGGGACGTTACGAAGTAAGAGCTGCTGCTGCCGCCGCGTTACCCAACGAGAGCGGAAACGAAAGCTGTCTCACTAGCGCGCACGCCGCCATCAGCTTGATGACAAGCTCGTTGTCCCAATGATTTCATTTTGAGACGCTAAATTTAGATTAGAACTCGAGCGGGGATTTTAATTAAGGAGTGTGGCTTTTACGGCGCCTCGCCATCGGCGGAGGTAAGCGGCAGGAGAGCTCGCCGCAGGATCTCTTCCTAAAGTAGGACTTTGTCGACTTCCTGTTCGCGTGCTTCGGCGTGTCTCCTTCGCTCGTCCTTATCGACACAGGTTCGTCTCTCGGATCAGCCACCCACCGAGTAGGTTCTGGAGCCGCAAACTTTGGGCAACGTTCGAACGACGATCTAAAAATTCAGCTTCCGATTTTCTGAACGGGTTTTTTTCCGTTTTTCCGCACCGCAGTCTTTACGCAGTCAGGAGTTCTCGCGCTAGTCGGATGTCGGGAAAGCGTTCGCGCCTGTTTGACTGATAGGTCTTGCCGGTTTCCCAGCGGAGCAATAAATAGTTTCGGGCCTCCTCTTTGACTTAGACTGTTCGTCAGCAAACAGGTAGGGCTCGAGAGCCACTCGTTGTCGCTGTCTTTGTCGCTGTTGTTGTTGCTGTCGATGAGATGCTTCCAACCCTTGAAGGAGTTTCTGCTACGAGTGGACTCAGTCGTGTGTCCAGCGAGTGAACGGAAATTGCTCAGATCAACTCTGAGCCCCTGCGAGCAAACCAAGGCGAGTACTCAGGCAAGATTGAGCAACATGGGGTGACTCCGAGTAAGTTACGCGATGAGTGAATTCCGCAGCGAGTGCATTCCTATCCGTTGTCGCGAGGACACCCCAAACTCATCACGATTTTGTCGACTCCTTCGACACGGGTTTTCCTTGGCGGATTCTAGTGTCTCAAACTTTGCCAGAGTAAACCCCCAGATGACGGGAAAGAGAATAAAACTTCCGGCGTATTGAGAGATCCTGCCTGCTCTCCGACCAGGCGCATCGGGACAAGCGCAATACAGTAGTCAATTGGCCATGAGAAGAGCAAAGAAACGAAAGAATTCAAGGCATCGAGACAATGTCGGAAGCGCCGGCCGCGAGATTCGTGATAAGCTAAAATAAGACCGAGTCCGACGTTTGTTTTCCCCTGTTGCTGGTGGCCCTAAGGGAGAGCATGATCTATCCGGGCCAGATCAAATCGGCTGAGCTAGTTCCACGCTCTCCACAGAGCCAAGTAGCTCGCCCTGAACTTGACCCCTCGGTCAAGATCGATGGCCGTAGTGCCGATGCCGCTTCCCGAATCGTCGGTCGACGGTGATTCCGAATAATGACTCCTGGCTCTCCTCCTCGCGGGGCAGAGCATGGAATCATTTAAAATTATTTGCTGATCCGCATTGTAGTTGGCCCGAGTGACTCCGAAGAGGATAGATTCGAACTAAACTCTAAGCTCTACAGCTCCCGCGAGGGAATCCGCGAATGATCTCGCTAATCGTCTGCACGAGACAATTGGAAAATGAAAAATGGCGTCCCGCCTCGAAACTCACGATGGATTCGTTACGGGGGAGGTAAGGGGGATTCCGAATTCAGCGGAATGTCTGTACATGAAGAATCATCTGTTTCATCCACAATGAATTTCAAAGCTCCTCGTTCGCGGGGCAGAAAGTCGTTAATTGCATCGAGCAGTCAGGCATGAGCTCGAACAGCTCGGCGGATAGCAGGAGGAAAGTCTGAGAGACAGAGTCGGTCAAATTCGGGAACAAGATAAATTGTTCATTAGCGGAGGTACACGCCACGAAATTACTTAGTCGGTTTGGAGGCATTGCTCCTCCAAAAATCAATCTAAGATCCATAATAGCCTCCTGGACTATCGCGGAACAAACCAGGATCGGAGCAGAACGTCATAGGGAAAAACCGAGTTTTGCTCGAACTCAGAATTCCTCTCCATGTCTCTCGCGCGATTGGAGCTCTAATTCATCGACGGGGAAGCAGCTTAAGCCTCTCGATGCCAATCCCATCTTAAGATGGCATGTCGAGCCATGAACGCCCTACGCTGAACATCGTTCTCCCTATACATCATCCAGAAAGAAAACCACGAAGAAAAAGTTCGCTGACCCTAGGCCCGGAGCGCTAACTCCGTGGCGCCCAAGTATATATTCCCGCAATTGGCCGAGAAAGTGGCGTGCGAGATGAAATTAGAGCGGACCGCATTGGATGCTCTCTGTGTTTCTTTTCACCGATGCGCTGGGTCCCTGGAAGTTTTTCTAATCGACGAGGTAGCATTCCGCGTGTTACATCGTTCCTCGGGGGAAACTCCCACCGACCAGGCACCCTCCTCAGTATGGAGTTCGCGACTCGTTTCTCCTGTCCAACCGCGTGAGTTCCCGCCGCCGCCGCTCGTCAGTCGAGTCCGGCGACAGGAGGAGAACGGACCGGCAGCGGACCGGAAATCAAGTCGGGCTGTCGGCGTTCAATAACCGACAGGATCATAAATATTATCCTCTCATGAATCCTCATGACCATCAGGCTGACCTTCATAGCAGCGTCGATTAGCTGATAGTCCTCATTCCTTCCTTCTGCGCCGTTCCGCCATATCCTTCCCTCCCGTTTTTACCGCTCCTCTGCCGCACTGAAGCCCCGTACCGCTGTGCTGGCCGCACTTGTACCTGTCATCTGCGTTCGAACGGAGCCTAATTTCCCCATATCCTGATTAAGCTCAAGCAGCAGAACGCACCGAGGGAGACTGTCGCATGGAACCTTTCAAGTGGGCGTTTCACATTGCCCTCGTTGAATAGAAATCAGAGGTCTCTCGGCTCAAATAAACCTTCAACCCAAAGTCCGATTACGTCTCCTCACGAATCAAGGCTCCGTCGCGGGGTCAATCTCGATGGACGACAATCCAATGTCCCCCCCGTCGGAATGTATGGGCTCCTGTTTTCGAATCAAACATCTGGATCGGTCACCATCATCGAGAGACCCCGTCATCGAAAACTTCAAAAGTCAATGAAAGTTATTCGGTGCCGCACGATGGCAGAAATGCGCGCACGTCCAGAGCTGGAACTTCGTGACGGTTTGTGCGCTCGGTGTCCATTGATCATAACCGAAAGTGAAGATTGATAGACTGAGGAATGAACCTCGCCCGTCGACGCGACATCGGTAGGACCAACATTCGTGGCCACCGACAGCAGCGTTAGTTTTGCCACCCGCAACAGTAGCGAAGGGGGCGCGCCAATTCGAATCACGATTTCGGAGCACGTCCGCAAAAAAAGCACCGACCACAAAAACACACAACAACTTGCGATAATCGATGTCTTCACAAGCCCATTGACGGACAGACGGACCCATGGCATGGCTTCTCTGGATTCTCTTTCGACACGTCCGAATGAGGCGTGATCTGACGAGCAAGTGCCGTTTCGACCTCTCGTTCTTGTCTCTAACTCTTCACGACTGGTTTCTGACTCTTGCCCGGGATGAACGAGGAGCTCAAGTTTCCCCATGTCTGATGACTCCTCTTCCTCGAAGCCTCGAAGCCCCGAACTCCCTCGGGGGCAGGTCCAGTCAATTCGTGAATACGGGGACAGATGGGGAAGAAATGGCCGTCGATATCTCTAGCATCTCATGCCCGTGCAGCCGTAGACGTAACGTCGGCTCACGCGGATGGCGAAGCCGACCGCGAATCAGCGCGCGCACAATTTAAAAGAATCGGAAATCAAGCTCCACGTACTGTGACAACTCCGGCTGGACGTACCTTCGTATCAGAAGAGAAATAAGACGACCATTATCGGCGTGATTTTCGTTGGAGCAGAAAAGCTATAGTCACTTTGGTCTCACTAACGTTCACTAGCTCAAGTCGATTGACGCCACCTACCGACGGTGGAAATGCTCTGAGTGGAAAGAAAAGTCATAGGACATACCACCACTCACAGCAGCAGCAGCAGAGATACCACTTCCCCAGTGAGAGCGCTGTTCCCTCCCATTCCCTTTCCTTTTTGCTTCTGGGAAAGACCGGTACTTTTCTTCTTCCTCGACCAACAGCGCGCGACTCTCGAGCTCGGAGCGATTTATTTAACTTTAGACAAACAACACGGAAACGTCCGACCAACCCAAAGACTCAACCAGGGGACCAGCAGACTCGGGGGAGGATGAGCCATTTGAGACCTCGAGGAAAAATCGTATCCCCGGAAATATGCACACTACTTGTTCCCTATCAGGAATCCGGAAAACGCTCACTATTTCGTCGATTCTCGACGTTTGCCGGGTATTTACGGGGGTTTCATTCATCGTAATTTTAAACCTTGCATACAACCTATGTTTCAGAGATCCAAGCCAGCGAGTCGATCGAAGCACTTACCTGCGTTTTGCCGCGTCAACAGAACGGGTTACATCTCAAGTAGGACGGGGGATATGCCCCGGAACTACACCGGAATCCTCCCTCAGATCGATTCCTTTTCACGGGAGGGATTTTCGCGGTTAGCGTATCTTTTCAGAGATATTTTAATAGAGTACTCACGACGAAATGGCCGTTCAGGACAGGCCCGCCCTGTCCTATGAAGACCGTTGAAACCATGTCGAAGCTCAAAGGATCGTTGCTGCGTGTTACACGGACAGTGGAAACGACCTTACAATTGATATACAGTGTCATGTCGTCGCCGTGTAGTTTCAAACTCAACCTGAATGGGAAGACGAAATTAACCCAATGGAGGCATGTTCTTATCGGACGAGGAGCTCCCCCCTTGAATCAAACCCAAGTTCCTCGAAGGGGCCCGTGAGCCTTACCAAATCCAGGATCCGGTGAAATCATCGGTGACGAAATCGGCGATCTGTTTGTTCCGCCGCGTATCGGAATAGTAGACGGAGATATTCTGTTTGAAATCATCCACCGGGTGCATGTATACGCCCAGTTGCACAACCGTGTCGGACGAATCCAGTACGGCGAACAGATAGCCTCCGAGAGGTGACTCAGATTTGAGTCTGGATACGAATATGAAGTGCCGGGGCATTTGTTCCGGGAGAACCAATCTGCAATATCGAACCTAGTGAGGTCGGGGCTTCGCTTCGGCTACTTCCGTAGGCGTCCTGGTCACCTGATGTGAAAGCGGCGTCATGGCCGTAGACGAGAGCCCTCACAGAAACGAAATCTCCTAGGTATGAAAATTATTGTTTTTCTCGGAGCTGCCGAGTTCGGGGATAGGGGGGCTCTCCCCTCACTTACCGGTGTGGTATTCGGATCTGTGAATTGGGAGCCAGCGAGATGGCATTCCGGTTGTTCTTCTTTCCTATTCCTGAATCACTGTCGGCTTTCCTCACGCCGGGCGTCGAGTCCGTGGGGTGAACCTCGTAGAGAAGATCTATTTCGTGGCAGTCGAACCCTGAAATAGTTCCCGTCAGGCGATGTGATTACATCTAAGAAACTCAGCGAACGGAACGGTCGTGTAGTGAGTCGCAGTGCAACTCACGCCCGAGCTAGCGTTTCACGTCGTGGCTCGATTCAGTGAGAAGTACTCTAGCTCCAAGAGCTTCTCCCCACGCTCCTTCGGCAATTATTGCTCAGACACGGATGGTGCGGGTCCGGGGAAACGAACCGGTAGCTTTGAGCCCCGGCCTCGATAATCATGTGCGGAGAGAAGTTCACTTGAAGGTAAGAGCCGATTCCGCAAAACGCGCAGACATCGTCGAACACCGCCAATCTTGCGGGGCTTTGGGGCTGGAATCGGTCCCGGTAGGACTCTGATTATTTAAACGTTAAATGAGACGGAATTCACCTGTTCGCTCGGATGACAGAGCAATCGCGGTCGTTCCGCGCTTACATGAGGTGGGGGGGGGGGGCACGGGTCCTAATTCCTTCATGGGTGGAGGGGGCATTCGTGGGAAGAAGTTTGCAACCGTCTAGTATCAACCTGTCTCAAGAGTCCGGGGAAAGGAGAGGGCCGACTCGATATGACTGAATAATGGCTCAGTCGACAACACCTGCCAGAAAGCCTCTCCAAGAGCCAGAGGATGTCCCGTCGAGGACATTTTCCAGCAGTCTATCCATGGCCCTAAGTTCCATGACGTCTTGGTTCGATCGGGGGAGGGATTCTGAATAGTCTAGCAGAGGCAGACACTACCGATCTTGAGAGAGAAGGACTCTCCGTCAGCTGAGCTGCCAGATCTTTGACAGTTCTGAATCTCGCTCAATTGCCATCGCGCTCGAAAGACGCCGTAGCGGATCATCGATTTGTTCTCGTGTCACTCCGAAGAGTGGCTGCGCTCAATCGAGACGTATCTCAGCGGAACCGAAGTATCGTCGAACGAAGCCCAGAGTGAAGTGAACCTGACCCAGAAGCGGATCGAGGTCGACACACAACTTCGAGTTCGATCCCCCGAGATCGGGCTCATCTAATCAACGGCGTCGGCCACGATGGAGTCATTACAATGTTCTCATTTGTATTTTTTCGGCTATCACACGCGCGGCTCATACTTAGTCTGCACAGTAAACGTCATCTCTCATCTCCCTCGACAGTCCACACCTACTCCATATATGACATCATACATATGTACGTCTCCCGAAAATAGTCGTTCAAGCTGATGTCCGGGGAGCTCCGAGCGAGCCGCTGACAGGACACTGGTTTCCATTACTCCCCCGGTACGAGCGTGCTCGGCTCTTGACTACAAAACCAATCAAGTGGATCATCCGCGGCCAATTTCTCGCCGTATCGCTCTTTCCCTCATCTCGTTCGAATACGAGCGAAGATTTTCTCTGACTCAGGAATCTCCGAGCTCGTGGGATTCGTCACCCAGGAAAACGGGAAAGCGCAAGCACCGTTCCGGCAGCCGGAGCAACCCCCGTATCTATCGGACTAATGAGCTCGATGGCTTTAAAAATAGCTCCAGATAATCGTCTATCAAGTTGATGGTATTGTACTTCAAAGACAGGACCATGAACACGGCCGCCGGGCTCGTAGGTCGTGAACGAGGGCGCTTATGACACCGACACGCCGCCGTCCTGACTCTGCGCTGAGCTTAGGTTCTGTCTGTCCCCACCTGCCCCATCTGCGGCAGCAGTTGGAGGCGCGTCTGGACTCCATGTATCCGCGCCAGAGACTGTATGAAGCGTTTACTCGGGATCCGAACGCCGAGGCTGATCGTTCCCCCCCGCGCCTACTTCGAAAACATAATAAAGCCGTGGAAGATGTATTTATGATAAGCCTCGCCGAAATCTCCCACACGTGCGAGAGCTCTATAGTGGTAAGGCGAGTCCGCACTCTGGGTCGTGGCCGATGGGGGGGCGGCGAGGCGTAGAGCCGCATGTGGACATCCATTTAAATGCGACTGGAGAAAAATGAAGACCCAAAAAGAACGATGTTTCATAACAGCGATCTCCACGGCGTTCGACGAGCCGTTCGAGAATTTGCGCTTTGCGATCGGCCGTGGCCCGTGCGATTCGCTGGAGACTCCGCAGCCAATTCCAGATATTATTACTGACTCTGACATGATTCCGATGGCGAATCCGAAGCTTTTAGCAGAGTTTCCCGCCTTCGGTATGTTCTAGATTTCTAGATGGACCGTTCCTCGGGCATCGACACAGTTGATGTCGCACCGGGAATCGATTCGAGACTCGTTTGAGGAGTTCTAAATTCGAACTAATCTAGCCGAGTCTGACATCGGCAATGAATTTGCAGTACGCGGTGGCGACTGCCCGATCTGGGATAATTGAACCTTGATTTACATCGACCATGATTCGATTGATCAGACCTGAACGATCCTCCGCATGATTCGGTCAATGAATCATAACCGGAATCGGATCTGTCTGAAGTCTCGTCGATTCAATCCTCGATCGCTTGCAGCTCACGTGGACCAGGGCTGGTTCGTGTCGTCCGAGCAATTTTGAAGTCGCATCGACTCGTTTAGGAAATGACTATTCACGACTCATCGCATGGAATTACGGCCTCGGGTATAATTATGATTCATGAGCGGAGCGTGAGTTGTGTGTGAGTCTCGTTTTATTGAAAGTCCTGGGCCAGCGCTCAGCCTCCGGCGGCTCCCGTATTCTTCCCGAGGAATTTCGTTGACTCATTACTTGAAGGAGGACACGAGCTTCTCACTGAGAGACCAAGAGGCATGATTATCTCAGGTCGGTAAATGGCTCAGAATCGTCTCGTGATCGTGCCCTCCCGTCGAGCGATTTCCCTCACGTACTCCCGCATCGTTAGCGGCGGCGTCACCCCGATGAATTCCAAGACATATATATATATATGTACAATAGTATAATTGTGTCTCGACCGGGCATACGACGATCTTATTGTTTGTCCCAATAATATGTCCACCAGAGAAATTTCCAGTCCGCGATGTAGAAATTTCCGGTCCGGATGTCTCATCCCGGTGCAAAGCCAGGCGGGGGAGGGGGATCGAGCCTAGCTCGTGGTTATGGCTCGCTGCCAGAATCAATTCCCCGCTGCCCTTCGCCATCAATGATGAGCTCCAAGCTGCGCAAGTGATCCTTCCCCAGATAGATCTCAGACCACGTTCCGGGCATCTCTTCATTTTGCTCGTAAGTCGCGGTACGTGAACAAAGAACCTCGAAATCTCTTCTTATACCCACAACGGTCCGCGGATGTGGTCGATTAACTTAATAATTTCGGGGGACCAGGCAACGCTATGTGACGAATTTCGAATACTCTGAGAGGATCTCACAGAGGAACGGAGACATCACCGACCTCCTGGGTTGGAGGTGGAAATTTCGAGCTCATGCGTCTTCCCCTCGGCTCCCATGGATTCTCGGCATCGCGGGCCGCCAAGAAACCGATGCTCATGATCACATTCAGGATATGGGGACGTCATCCTTCTCCCCGACGAAGCTGAATTCACTTCCTCTTTTCCCACCCTGACTGGCGGCCACCGATGACTCGAGCGGACCACTCCTGGTGCTTGAGGATTCCGACTCCGAAACGGGAGCAGGTCAGGAACCTCCGCTGTACAGGAGAGTTCAGAGCCTCGAGTAATCATCAATTGAATCGTCCGAGAATTAATAATCAACGACCGATCTGGATTGTGGAATCAAACTAGGAGTTGACGAAATCCTCAGCGGGTATGGCTCAGAGAGATGCTCCAATGGAAATCGCTAAGCTCAAGTCTTTCGAGAGAATTCTCTTTTTTCACCGCCGCTAGACCCGCAGGCGCAGCTCCTCGACCTCCTCCGACAGGAGCATGAGGAGTGAATTATGGTGACCGCTTCTCGGGCATAAGATTGCTCGTTGTCGTTCGCTCAAGTGAAACCTTAGCAGTAAGCGTCGTCATGCAAACCAACTCTCAATGCTAGTTTTCCGAGCAAGTCCGGGATAAAGAATCGACTTGCTCGGACATCGATTCCTCTCACGCGAGACCCGAGCCCAGATTTCGTGGGAGTATCGGGGCCCCGCATTAGCCTGATCAGCGTAGAATCAATACGGATCGAGTTCGAGAGAGTGTGATCGATGAGGTTTAGATTTTCTCGATGCAATGATCTACGCGGTGAGACTCGCAAGAAGACGAATCATCTATCGACTAGGCTCGCGGCATAAGAACCGTAGCACTTGCACATGGAATGGGTCCCAACTCTCGATCCCAAAAAGATCCAGTCCAAATG
Source organism: Galendromus occidentalis (assembly GCF_000255335.2). NCBI lineage: Eukaryota > Metazoa > Arthropoda > Arachnida > Mesostigmata > Phytoseiidae > Galendromus > Galendromus occidentalis. The sequence continues at coordinate 398,268 of NW_003804563.1, forward strand.
ACTAGTTTTTCCCGCGTGTGCTGGCTAACTGATGTGAACGGAGACTGAGGTGGTCGTTGAGTGGCGGAGCTTTAGGTTCTAAGGTTGATGAAGGAACCTCAGCGCCGTCGAACCAGGAGGCTCGATTTTCTTCGAGCTCAAATTAATCAATCAGTCAACAAGCTCCTGAATGTCTCGAGGTCTCCGTTTGATGCATGATAACATGGACAGGGAGCCTCATCCTCCGGAGACCGAGTGCCTCGAATCGCGTCTTGCTTGCCGACCCGTTCCTCCGAATGTTCTCCGGCAATACCTACGATGACTGGGTGACGGCCCGATAGGCCCTCGCTAAAAGTGCCGGTGATCATGCAGAAATCGTCAATCGTCACCTATTGAATGAGGAGTAGTGCGAACGGAAAGTCAAGAATGAAAGTCACGCTGTGCGCAGCGCCGAGGACCGAACGAAAGTTCGACGAGGAAATGAGCCAGTAAACCCTAGCCCGATTGCCTGCTTCGTTCAGCCCGAAGCTCATGAAAATTATGACCAACCGCAAAATGAGCCACAGCCCGTGAACAAGCTTTGTTCAGTCATTCAGACTATCCAGCGTGATCAGTCCGCACCCAAGGGATTCGGGAGTGACAGGCGAGCTAGATGGGTGACTTGGTCGCTCGAGCAACTATTTCATAACTCGTGAGGTTTTAAGAGCATTATGGACGGTTCGCGAACAGACCGCGCTCGACTACTGCACCGGAAACCTATCTGGCTGACAACGCTTGTTCTGCAAGCCTCATCAGGTCTGCGGAAGCTCGACCAAAGCGGAGAGATGAAGCGGATGAAAGTCCAGAATACAGCACGCATCAGCAAAGCTAGAAAGTTCGCATGTACGTCGACGACAATGGGAGTCGCACCGGACCCGAATGATACGGCTCCGAGCGGAGTCGATTCGGGGGACGTGTGGCTTTGAAGTGCTACTCTTCTCTACGGGAGAGGGTTGGCGTGAATACCGCGCGGCTGACACCGAGAACTGCAACGAACACCGGGTGTTTCATTTCCGAGCTGACCAGGGCTCGATCAGGTATGAATCCTGCCTGTCTCAAAATGAAACCGAGGTGAGTCGAGCTATCACGGAGGAGCTCTGTGACATGCTACCGCTATCCCGCCCTCATTATGCCTTCCATGACGTTCATGGGACTCCGCCAACGCATGAGAATCATCCGCACATACGGAGGCTCGAGTCTTGCTGAGCATACCTTTTCCTGCGTTCGACGCCTTCCGAGGTCGAACACTACGGAATGGCTCCATCTACCATCTCTTGAGCGTTGAAACTCTTCGGAACTCGTAACAAAGTGACCGCGCTCCCTGCATGCGCGTCTAATCTCTCCCGGTATCCGCTGAACTCGCGGTGCGTGGTACCCAAGCGGCACAGTGATGAAGGCCCGAGAATGAGGAACTCTCGATATCACCGAAACACAAAACACCAGAAACTAACAAACCGCTGATAACAACAAAGTCCAAAATTATCCTTTCGCATTCCTCGAATCCCTCAAGATAGCGATACTCTTCGAGCCCACTTCTGTCTAAATCTCTGGGAAAATGGCAGCTTGCCGTAGGGCTCTGAAAGATCTCAAAGACATCCGAGCGGGGCCACTGCCGAGATATCCCATCATCAAGGTGGACGACGCCAATGTTCTAGAATGGGAGGTCCTCTTGCAACCGACGAGTCCGCCCTTCAATCAAGGTGCTTTCTGGGTGAGCCTGAATTTCCCGCCCCAATTTCCATTCGTGGCGCCAAGAATACGGTTTAAGACGAAAATCTACCATCCCAGTGTTGATGATGAAGGGAAAGTCTGTCTCATGATAATCCTTCAAGAGAACTGGAAGCCAGCCACCAAAGTGTCCACGATTCTTGAAGAATTGGCGGACTCGATCGATAAAGTCTCTCCGGAACACGCTTTGAGGTCGGAACTCGTCCAGGAGTACCTCAAAGAAAGAACGAAGTTCGATAAGAACGCTCTCGACCTCATTCAAAAATTCGCTGAGAAAAGGGTCTAGCGAATCCATTTAAAATTCGAATATGAGCAGCAATACAAAATGATCTCTCGAGAAGAGGGTTCGTTCCATTATTTCCGTATCAACCTGCCATATCTGTGGCCCTCTCCCGAGGTCGATCACATCAAAGATCAACAGCGTCATGTTTACCGTACCGGCAAAGGAGACGATGCTGCGCCACCTTTTTTCATGTCATAGGGAGTCGGAATCGTCGGCGTCGGGGGAGCTGCTTCGCTGCGAATATCGATCGCGGCTCTTGAGACTCCGTGAGTATTCGAACTGATACCCCGATTCCGACAACGTTCAACTCAATAATCTCCGAAATTGACCCAAGACTCGAACCCTTCATATTCTCGATCCTCTCCATTCGGGCAAACGAGAGCGTCGAGTGATGTGTAAGGATTTCATTGAACCTTCCGTCACGATGGTAATGTTTCAATGGATTGCGATGTGAGGCTTCAGCTACAGCATTCTTCGCTGTAGATAGCCATTCCCGGATTTCTAAAAATGTTTCCGACCCTTCGGAAGACAACCGTTGATTGAAGAGAGCTCTCCCTAGTTCCGGCCATCCCGGAGTCACCGGTCCGGTACCGGATGCTCCGATATCGGAGACTCCCCCATCACTAGTACTCTGACATTCGGCGCGGTCTCAGAGATAATGCGACCGATGAGGATCATGGAGGATAATATGAGCTCCATTCCGTGATTTTTTCCAAGCTAATGGAACGCGTCGAATGCTCCGAGGGGAACAATCCTTTCTCATTTCGGTGGACTTTCCGCGTGGACTTTTAGGGGCACGGTGTCTTATACGGAACTTTCGAGATGGTCGTTTCTCCAAATTCACCTCCATAGTCACCGCTCGGGAGCATCCGATTTCCCTCGGGATTGATGAATCAATCAATCGGGGTGACTCGGCTCGATTCACATATCAACCTCAGAGCGGTTTCTGCAATCCGATGCGGGAGGTCCGATTCTCGCGAGGCTATGTCGCAATGATGCTGAGAGAGGAGTCCTGACCATGGAGGGAATCGTCGCTATTGATCGAGTGCTCCGCATCATTCACAGCTATTGCGTTTCTGAAACCGCAAAGGACATCAGCCCATGAACAAATCGTCTATTCGGCTGTCGGAATCCTGGCACCGAAAGTTGTGACGATGCGCTCCATGTATAACCTCCGGTGTCGCTGCGCAGCGCGGCCAGTGAAGCAGGTAGCAGCACGGCTGTTTCCCTCTTCCTGATTCCTGATCGACGCGGCTCTGTTTACAAACTGGCTGAGACGGCGCGCATGTGTTCCATATCTTGCCTCGCGCCTCCTGCGATTTCATGAACGATTTTCATTCCGGTGCAGTTGACTCAACCGTGAGTTGATGATTCGGAACTTCGTCTCCGTTGTTCAGCCTCTGCTCAGAAGGCAATGCCAATTCGATGGTCGCGATCCGTGAATCCATGATTTTCCTTGCATGCCTCGGACTTCTGTTGCCATGACCCCTGCCTGGGACCGATCGTCATGAGTTACATGCCTTGTTCTCGGTCTCTTTGCATGTGAGAGGGAGCCTCTTGGCAATTCCTTGACGGTATCCGGATCATTTCATACTGCGCATGTCAGATGTCAGCTCATAAGTGACAGATCGATCCTCTGATTTCGAGTGAACAAAATAAAATACTGTGAGACCACTGACAAACTGATAATTTCCAAATTTTCTTTTCCACAGGGAAGGTGCTCGAATACGAGGGATGGAGGGCGTAAACATCCACTCGATGTGCTTGGAGCCCAAAATCGCTGCCAGCAGAGGTGACTATCGCGATCCCTCCGACATAACGACATCCTCCTTGTGGTCAGACGTCGGCTCACAAAGGGCTTGTACGACGTTTAAGGATTGCCCTGACCACAATAACAGGACCTAACACGCTAGTTTCTCCGCGCCGCCTCGCGCCGTGAATCCGAAGAAACCTACTCGGGTGTAAACTAGAACCTAACCTCGGAGTCAGATGATTCCTGGCATCGATTTCGGCGGAGGCGGAGGAATGAACCGAATCCGCAATGCGCAGCGCTGATCGCCGTGAGATTGCTCGATTTTCGGGATACACGTGTTCATCTCATCATTCCGCGAGTTGCACCGAACGACTCTCCTGTTCAGATTCGTGGCATTAGTTATTCATTCAGAATGCATCGATCGCATGCTGAATCGAATCGAACTCCGCGTCGGAGACACCGCGATCCCTGACCCAAAGACGGGAATCATCGAAGATCCAAGGGGAGATCGTACTGGAAGATTGTATAATAATTCTTGTCCTGTCAAACCTGGTGCGCGGCTCCGTTCGAATTCCGAACGGAATTCCCGACGGAATGTGGTCGTTTGCTTTGGATGAGAATGAACGAATATCAGCCGTTTGGATCAACAGACGCTATTTTTGTCTGACTGAGATCGATGGCAGCAGTCCGCCGCAAGCGCTCTGGGCGCCTACTGATGCGAAACTATTCCGGAAAACTCGGAAACCCTCCTCCCTTCCACGACGGGGAGAACTCGTCTCCAAAACTCGGGATCAATCAGAACTTGAATCCATCGTAATGCACGATCGTCAAGTGTTCCGATTCGCAGTTACGTTCGAGGTCCATGAGCTAATGAATTGATTCGCGGAGAAAGAAATATTTGTCCTTCGAAAATTAGATCGACAGACGTTCTTTGATCAAGTCTGTGACCAGACGCTCGGAGCCGCTTAGGAATCCTTCCAATCGCGAAACTGTCAAGGTTCCTGGCTGATAAGAGCCATCGAGCGCGCACCGGGCTCCGGCTCCGATCCTGCGTCCCGAGCTGATTTTTGCGGGGATATATCGTCGCGCCGTGAATCGATCGAGTCATTCATCTATCCGATAACCCCGCTAATTTTCCTCGTGTCGGACCTCATGGAGAGATCATTTATCGGGCGAAAAATTTCTCGAGAGCCAGCCTTCGTGAGCTGGACCGCGGGGCAGCAACGAGGCCGCCGGACTGGCGAGGACAGACGCGAAATACTGTACATCCCTAATGGAAGCACTAAAAATACTCGTTCCATCACGAACAAGATGAAGAAGGGTTGTGTCGGCCGTGCTGTTCTGCCCAAACGGTGTCTGAATCGCTGTGGAAAACGCGAGCTGCGGTCGATTCGCTGCGTCCAGCCAATGCCGAAAGCATTTGGTTCTCCGTATTCTCGCCATCGTACCTAGACGAAACATGCTGCACCTGCGCGAGCTTGATGTGAAGTTTGAGCTCAAGTTCCTCTTATTTACGCGAATGGGGAAGCGGAACATTCTGTGTGAATGAAGTACGAGCGAGTAGATAACAGCCCCCGATGCGATCTCGGATCGGATTCGTCGAGAAATCGGAAGGCTTTAAAGTTATGCCCCGCTCCCGAGAGCTCCGAGACTCATGCGAGAAACGTCAGCGAGATCAGAGAACTCTCGGCGGGGACCGAGGTGTATATCTAGACCTCCTCGGTACGAGTTGGAAGTCGCTGTTTCGATTTCTATCCACTCGGAGGCTTCGGCACGCCCTCCAACGTCGATGGTTTTTAGCCGCAACCTCGAATCGGCTACGGCTCGCAAATCCGACTCCGAAACATCTGAGAAAACCATTATGGGACGGAGGAGCTGCGTCGCATTGAAGCATCAATAGTTGAATAAGATCTTCTAATGACATTGTTGTCCGGAAGCTGAGGTCGGCAGAACTCCGAAAAGGACTCCCATGTGAACGAATCGATTCTCGGTGTATCGTCATCATCACCATAATTGTAATAATTTAATCATTTTGGCTTTGCGTTTATTCGACCTTGGCTAAGGACCGCATTGATCAAATTCATCGTGGCCTGATCGGGGCGCCCGGGGAGCGGAATGATTCTCCGGTCTATTCTGATGCCGCATTCAAATTCAAACTCGTTTTGCCCGAGTTCGGAATTCTCATGAATAGAACCTCTACCACCATCATTTTTGAGCGTCATAAGCGAGCTGACCCGATATCTTCTTGAATTAACCGTGTGCGGAGGGAAAAGGGTTCAGGAGCCATATTGTTGGAGAAAGCAGCTGATTCCGTTTTCTGCTTCAAGATTGTTGATGAGTATCCTTCTAAGTCTGAGTCTCTATTTGCCCCGGGTTTTGTTGGGAGAAGTCTCAGGAATGATTTCGTCTCCAACGGTTTGACAAAGGTCTTTCGAGCAACCCATGGATGGTCAGGACGGGATATTTCATCGCCAAATAATGTTACCGAGTACACCGCAATCGCCAGATCCGCAATCGGACATCTGTCCGGTCCCCTGAAAGATTCTATCACGCCAAGGGCGCCTCAACATGGAGCTGATGCAAGGTCCCTCCGACCGGTCAGACCGATCGGCCGGCCAATCAGAGGCCCAATGAAGATCAATATTGAGTATTCCACCTTCCAGATAAGTATCTGAATATGCCTCCGGCCGATCGACGAACTCACTACAAATGTGGCAAGAAATACGTAGTCCTCGAAGACTTGACGGATTGGCCCTCTTACGCGCGTCAGCACCGCTGTGGCAAGAAGGTAAGTCCTGGTTTTGGCATCCGGAAAAATTTCGACGAGTGGCGGGCAGTTCCCCGGCGTCGGTTGCGAATAGGGAAATGTCGTTCGACTCAGATTACGTGCGCGGTCCCTGGTGTATAGAGCCCTCGATTCGCTGTAATCGTAAATTGTACACAGTGGCTGAGGCAGAGAATTTCCGCAGGTCGAAACGAAATGGTCAGCGGACAGCCTCCTGAACCGGAAAATCTGCATATTCGAAGGCGACATCACAACTCTCGAGATCGACGGAATAGTTAACGCGGCTAATAATCGTTTATTGGGTGGCGGCGGTGTCGACGGAGCCATCCACAAGGCTGCGGGGCCGCAGCTTCTTGAGGAATGCGCTGCGTTGAACGGTTGCGCCACCGGAGACGCGAAAGCCACCGGTGGGGAAGCTGAATTTATACTCTGCCGCGGAATATCTGTCCGCTTTCGACCGTCTCCCTCAGATGACCCATTTACCTCCGTATGAGCAGTTCTCTCTTTCTGTTTCAGGAGGCTACAAGCTTCCAGCCAAATATATTATTCATACAGTTGGACCCATTGGCGAGAACGAATCGAAGCTGCACGGCTGCTACTTGACGTGTCTCGAAACGGCGAAAGCTTTGCGCATGAGACACATAGCCTTCCCGTGTATCTCGACGGGCGTTTACGGCTACCCGAACAAAAATGCCGCTCATGTAGCCTTGTCAACGACTCGCGAGTGGTTGGAGAAGGAAGAGAACGCTAAGCAGGTGAGCGGCGAGTCCTCACAGATAACACTCGAGTATCGTCTCAGCTCCCTCATGAGTATCGTCTCAGCTACAATGTCATACGGCACGGAGTCAGAGCCCTGACGAGCGAGTTCGGGGGACTATAGGTAATCGTAAAACCGTCTGTGGTGTGAGCGGGGAAGCCATGGCCCGATAGGCTCCAGAGCGAGTATTTTCGGAGCGCGCGACGACCTCCGAAGATTTTCTCCTGGGTAATCATTGTCCGATCGAGTCGCCGAGCTTCGACTCGGAGCTCGCTCCAGACGCTTATCGCTAAAAATCTTCCGGGTCTCGCCGAAGATTCGATACGCATACCATCATTAGCATAGTGCCGAGCTACTGCATCGGAGAGGATTCATTATGGAATTCAATGAGTCTATTTATCCCAAGTACCCCGGCTCCGCGTCGTCTGAATCCGGTTGAGCTTCACCTGAAGGGAGGAATATCGGAGATATACAACAAGCTATTTTACTCGACTTCTTCGGTACGGATCGCCCACGACACATCCCTGACTTCATTACGTCACCCTGCTCCCAGGTCGAGTCCATGAGCAACGAACCTCTACTATCGATCATTAATATCGGTTCTCGCACTCGTGTCACACCGCGTACGAGAAATGCCCGACGAACTCGGGCAGCCGGCATCTCTCTCGTTGAACGGGCGGATTGTCCTGGTCAGTGCGGTGCGTTCAGATTACGAGTTCCGATCAAGAGACGAGCCAACTCAGCAACGAGCTTGAGCTACGAAACAAAGTAGACCGGATCCCTTGATAGATTAGCGTCCGAGTCTCTGTCAAATTGAGACCGGAAAATCGAATCAACGAGGAGCATCGGCGACGCACTTAAAGAGCGTAACCTCGGTGAGCGCAGGGGGAAACGAAACGACGACAGGTCCGGGCTACGGGCGAAGTAGCACCGAGGAGTTCGCGGAGGGTGGGGTGCTCACATCGGTGGGAACCCGGCAACTCGTCGTCGGGGTGCGAACACTTGCTCTTGTCGTTGCCAACGCGCTCGGGGCTGTGGTTTTTCACGCGGTTCTTCATCATTGAGCCGTCGCTTTCCTTCCTCACGAAGTTCCCATCGATCTTACGGGATACTTTATCTGTCAAGAGTGAATTCGGGGCGCCGACAATACCGAACTCTTGGAGATCAGTTGTGAGTCCACGTGAGCCGATGCCATGTTACGCTTGAGATCCGAGAGATGACCAAGTTCTCTCGACACCGAGGAATCTGAATTATTTACGGGATCATTCGGAGTCGGGCGACTAACCGGTGAGTGGCGCCCCTGGACTTCGGTGTACGGTAGTTTGCGAAGCGTCGATCACGAGACGGCGATTCCAATTGATCGAACTCGGTGACAAAACGGGCGTTCCGAGTCCAAATCTTAGAAATGTTTCAAGGATCTGATCCCGCACCGGGACGGATGGGCAGTTTAAGGGAGCAAGCGAGCAATTCATCCGCTGCCGTTGACAGAGGGAGCATAGAGTCCGATTTCCGCGATTTCTCCTATGAGACCGATACGGAAGCACAGCGCATCCACTTGTATTGAGCACGACATCTCGATCAGATGAACGACGCGACCTACTTTATTAATTGCGGGGCTTTCGACCGTACGGACCGAGCTTATGGTCCTCTGTTCTCTTCTGCCACGGAGGACGGCGACGGAGTCCGCACGAAGATTTATGTGACTCCCTAGGACAAGTAACGAACAAGCATCCACTTCTCGGCGGAGCGGATCTCCCGGAGCGATGTCTAGTTCTCTGCGAAGAGAATCTCGAGGAATATGCGGTGAGGGAGGTTCGAGATTCAAGGCCCACCTCAGGCGGCGATGCTTTGTTCTCGACGGAGCCGCGGCCGATAGGGATGGTTTATCCCCGTGCCGACTCTTCGAGCACGACATCCGGGCTTGGTGGAACTGAAGTCGCCTATCAGTTCCGGGACCTGTTGACAAGTGCGACTGCTCTATCGAAAGAATGACGCGCTTCGTTCTCAATAGGAACCCGTTCCCACATTGTGCTCCGACACACACCTGCTGGAGGAGGCCCTGTCACACTATCCGCAGTAACTTATGCACCCGTCGACTCAGTCGAACTCTTACGAGACAGCTGTATTTATACCGCCTTACTACTGCTAGCTATTACTATCACTGCTGCTTCCGCTCGCTCGAACACTGTCATCGGTCCTGCTCGTGTCATCGCTGCAGAGGGCACGTCAACGCCCATATTGTATCGTATACGTTGTAGGAGTTCTCAAGCCGGGAGTTAGTGGGTACTTCCTTCACTCGATCGTTTGTGACGGTTCCATCGACTGTCCGCTATTGCAGCAATGTTATTCCAAATTAGAGCTCCGTCACCGTGAGCAATGACGTAATGCTTGTTTAGAGAAAGCCAATGTACCTGGACACGCAAGCTCGTGAATGCCGCTCCCATTTAAACTATTGATAGCTAGTGACCCATCACTCCGTAGTCGTCGATATCGAGTCTCGGTGAACGAGTACAGGGGGGCATTCTACGAATTCACATTCACAGATTCATTCTACGGAAACGACGCCGTCATTGTTTGACGGGTGCAATCGTATGCTTGAATGAAATTCGGTTGTATTTCCATGAGGCTTTGTCGCACTGTTACCACGAAGATGTTTTGTCTGCGTGTCCAAACAGTTATCTTCAACCCGAAGGAAACAAGTTCGGGAAATATGCACGCGAACCTCCGGGCGCCCAGTGTCTGTCCGAATCCCGTAAGATGAATGTTTTGCTCGAAGAGAACCGCCCAAACATGATCAATTAGTGATCGGCCGGCAGAATATCGGACCTGCGATTCGTTTATCGCGCGCTCGTCGTTTGAGTGAATGAATGCATATCCGGTCGATGATCTGACAATTAATTTCAAAACAATTTGGAAGCCTGAAGGGGATCTGTCCCGCCGGTAAATGTCGAGCTAATCGTTGCGAGCAACCACTCTGTGCTGACGACAGGACTTTCGGATGAAGAGTCTCCTGACTCGGGACCTAATGCAGCTTCTCGTTTTCAGGTGGACCGAATTATTTTTTGTCTGTTTCTTCCTGTGGACGTCAAGCATTACAAGGAACTTCTCAACACGTACTTTCCGCTAGAATGAGAGGATTCTCCGATTTCCGCGGCGAGGCTCCCCCAGGCCGCCTCGGAGATTGAACACTAGACGTAAAAGAATCGAAACCACCGAGATAATATTCATCTCCGCCGCCCCGCTCCCTTCCTCCAATACGTCCCTTAGATAGGATATCCAACATCACCGGGTGCTGCTTTCATCTGTCCGCGGCTCATCAGCCCCTGAGTTTTGAGTTCACATACCGTCTTCGAAAGTTGCTTCAAATTACCGTTACGCTTCCGGAAGCAGCCACTAGGCCTCCCGAGACGTGTTCAGAACAGGAGCTTGCAGCCTCTGAGCGTGAAGTTCCTCAAGTTCCTCGCTGTGGCTCACAGTCCTCCGGGTACGGAGGAAAAACCCAAGTCCTCCGCCCCATTTTGAAGGAGACTTTCCGTCCACCGCTCTTCCGCGAACCCAGGTTCTCAGGTAGCTCTCCGATTTTTTCCAACCTCTGTCCGTGAGCCACTCCTTAGCAAACAATTCAGACGCTGAAGTACCTCAGTTGACGAGCCTGACAGTTCTCCTCGAGGGCGAGGATTCCGTTCTTTCCCGAGAGTCGGGTGTGGTAGTGAGTTGATTCCTGTGAGGATGTCGCAGCACCACAATTCGCTTTGCGCCTCGATCCATCTTAAGCACGACCCGAGACGTCCCCCATCGAGTGTTGATAGACCTAATAAAGGCTTTTTCGTCCATGAAGTCGTTTGCGTCGCTCTTCAATCGGAAGAGAGATGAGAGGGGAGAGAGACCCTCCAAATGACGTCGCTTAGGACGCATGATGTGCGACAACCTAACCTTCGCCGGAAGAAGGGGCTTAGTTTGATGACGTTTCTTGGCTTCTAATTCGATTCACGTAGTGACAGTTTGCCTCCAAGCCATCGGGAGAAGCAACGCGTGCCTCGACAAAAATAGGAGAGCGCTCCATCGCCGATCTGACGCGTCGCAAAGGGCTTAAATCTCTTTCGGAGACTCGCTCACGAACGATCGCTCTCGCTCATTTCCGCACGCAACACGAAGGAGAGAGGAGAGGGGCTTAGCCAGCAACAAGTGGGCCCTGCCTTGACCTGAGCTCGTGCGCTCCGAGAGCGTTAAGTGCTCAGAGCGAAACGCTTCTCGTCACTTGAAGTTATCTCTCCGCAGTCCGCGGAGTTTTCCCACACAGTTGCTCCGACGGGGGTTCGTGAACGAATTTCGAAACAATCCCGTCGCGCGGAGGGATGGTTCTCGGATTCCTCTCGGGCTCGCGCTTCCCATTTCATGATCGAACGGTATCAGACCCTCAGACCCTCCTACGAGTCCATGGAAAAATCGTTATCCAGCTCTGGTCCCTGAGGTTTTTCAGGCATTCTTCATGCTCGTCCTCTGATGGACTGACTGGCTGTCTGACTAGATGGCTGAACCGAAGCTTGTTGCGGTTAAGCAGCACTTGAGACGCAAGACTATTATGTTCCTCATAGAGAAAGAAGAGAAACTATCCGAGCACAACGCTGTGTAGTCCATTAGACCACCTGCGGATAACAGAGCGAGCGAGACGGTCAGGCGGAAAAAAATCTCTCCGAGACTAACCCCCAATTGCACAAAGTGTAGCCAGACTCCCTGAGCGCTTAACAACGCCCCCGCGGTCGCGATGGCTAGCCACCCCGCAGACAGACATACAGCCCGCCAGCTGCTTTGCCCGCTGGAACAAGGAGAGGAGGCGCGGAAAAACTACTACGAGAGAGCGAGTAAAGCCTCAAAAAGTTCAGATTATAGACTCTTTCCGGCGTCCGCTCTCGCGGACTCTTAGTTGAGACTCGACCTAACTGCCGGACAGACCGCGGGACCGACCGACCCGATTACAGTGGGCCCAAACGAACCCAACTTTCGACCCGATGGCCCCCGCTAGGAGATCGATTGGTCTACGCTCGGGAACACGCTCGTCTCTCGAGTACATTTCATTACGCGGACCACGAGATGGAGGGGATTCTGCTGTCAATGGGATGCAGAAATGCTCGTGATCGGTTGTGAGAGAAAAAAAACGTCGACCGGATCGAAGGAAAACGATGCAAGTCTCTCTCGCGGGGCTGATCGTCATCAATAGGATGCGTACGGGAAAAATCTTCCGATCCGAACCGTATCGGCCATAAAAATAGCGGCACCTCACAGAGCCGCGGTCAATCCGACCTTGGGGTCCGACGTCTCAATCTGCGGCGAATTCACTCGACCCATTAGGCCAATGATGGCTCTAGTCAGCGGGCAGGACTAAGTCGATTCCTAATAGAATTAGGTGTCTCTCGGGATATTCCACCGAAGAAGTAACAAACTTCCTTATTTCAATGATTACTTCTGCGCTGTCGCTACCTTCCAAGTTCATTCCCCGCTAACCCGACGCTCATCCAACTTGTCGCTCTCCTCACTACGGTCACTGTGAGCGGAGAAGAACATTCCACTTGGCCATGATCAAACACCGTCACCGCACAAGGCCGATTCTGATCTTAGTAATCGGGGAAACTTCGAAAATTCCTCAGGTCCCCTGAGAAAACTTTGTATCGATTCCGCCGGTATCCTCGCAAAGTCCTTCCAGTAGGGACATCCAAGTAACATAGCGCACTTCTGACTCGAGGGTCGGGATCGGAGCTCCATGAGAGTCGAGACTCCGGTTCTCACTATTGGTTTCATTCACGCTTCGAACTGAGTTTCGCACAGAACAGCTTATTCTGAAACGCCCCGACGGGAAAATGGGGTTTAATTCATTCTCCAGGGGAGAGATCTCCGGGTATGAAGAATGTTCACGGCCTCGCGCATCCGGGTTTCCGGGGCAACAGGGTTTCCAGGCAGACGTCCGCTTCCATAGCTCCGCTCTGAGATCGACCTTCTAGCTTAAGCCCGCCGGCTCAGGCGGCCGACTGGCTTCGAAACCTCACTCTTGGTGGACATTCATCTTCGAAGGAGAAAAACGGACAAAACAATGTTGATCAGATCAATCTACAGCTGGACATCCCGCGAAATGGTCAAAGGAAGTCAACGTGGGCTGCGACCAATTATTTCCTCTGGATCATAGGAGACAACAAGGGAATTATCGGGTTGCTCCGACAGGTAACAAAAGGATACTCCACCAGGGCAGTCAGTTGTTATACAACGTTTCATTGGCAGGCCCACTGTGGGCTGTCACGTTCCTAAGAAACATAATTGGCTGCACATTCTCCGATCCGGTCGGGTCGCATTATCATAGGTCCAGAACAAGCTCCTGAGCATCATCTCTCTCCCCTGCAGCTCAGATATAACTGTGGATCCCTCACGCCGTTCGTAAAGAAACCTAGAACCGATCATCTTGGCGGTCCGCCGTCGTGGAATTTCCTTTCGGGGAGGTCGATGGAGTTCTTTCAGAAAATTCTGAGAAAGTTGTGCGGCGGAGAGTTCGGGATCCGGGGAAGTTCGCTGATTCGAGGATATGGAATTGGAACGGATCTCGAGTCTGGAAGTTGGATGCCCAGACAAAAACTACATGTCGCGGGTGGATTTTGAGCGGAAAGAAATGCAACACAAAACGAAGGTAGATTCTCTGTAGTAGCAGAACGTGAGGTTCCTCGCAACGAATTAGCAAGGAAGCACCTGGGCCTTCTCAAGTGAAGCGTGGACGACTCACTCAGTCCTTCTCTCCTCGATACGATAACTAACCCGCGTGCTTGTCGTGCCGACGCCATGAGGGAGAGTCTGCCGTCTCGATGCGTTTTTGAATGCTAAAAGCCAAAGATGCCCACGGCTAAGTGCAACATTGGAAGCAGTCAGAGGGGTATCTCGAGGACGCGACTAGCTCGAGCATTCCGAGTCCTTCAAACTCGAGCGAAATCGATACCGTCCACGATTGATCAGAGCTTGCTATCCTGATAATCGTCCCCAAACCTAATCAAACCGCATCGCGATTGAAGGTCGCATTGATTTTCGGCAGAGTCATAACTGCTACCGATGCTGGCCGCGAGTATTCGAGAGAGGAATTAACCTCCTACATGCATTCTTCATTTTCGCATTCAAAATAGCGGAGAGACCCGGACCATTAAATCTACGGTGGATTCTCTCGAGGAAGTATTTTGAGGAGTCTCTGAATTGCTTCTCCTCGGAGTTTCCACTCCTCCGATGTTTCTTTCCTTGGGATCGCGACTTTTTCCCCGCAGTCAGGGTCAGGGAGCGTTTCAAGGGGAAACTCTTGACCCTATCTTATCGAGCGAATTATCGCGGGGGTCACAATGGGTACGCGAGGCCTTAGAGTCTTCGATATTCCCTATGATCCTCATAACACGGGAAATATCACTACGGAGTGCTCCGCCCGGAGCGTACGTTCCAGAAAACAATACAGAGCAACGCGTTTTCCATCACCGGTCAACTGGTGGATTAGAACACTCCAGAAATTCCAGTATTACTCACCTACGATGCAAGATATGTCGACCATCGGGTACGGCACGCGCGGATCGTATCCGCACGGGTAGAGACGCGTCGCGCACCCCACCGCAGCCAACGCCAGAAGTCCCGCCGACCTCATGGTGCTGGTCGTCGTCGGAGACGGAGTCGCCTGTGCTAACCTTTCTGTAGAACCCACTCGTGGTTCAAGGACTGGTCTGCGTCTCGCTTCATCTCATGCGATAGAAATCGCAGTCCGTCCCAGCGGTCGCGGCTTATTCCAAGCGCGGTTAAAGTTCGTATCGATCACATAAAACTACTTTAAAAAGCTATTTCAGTCGCACGGCTGTTGGTGTGTAAGATGATCTCTGAGTCGGAGAGCACTCCGTCAAGTCTCACGAATGAAATTCCAAATCGACAACAGATTTCGATGACACAAGTTGCCGTTGCGTGAAGCGAGTGGATCTCTCGCGAAGTAATGACAAGCAGCACAAGTTCTCTCAGCCGGCGCGGCTCCCTCGGCCAGGGGGCGCTTGGGTCGTCGCTCGCTCTGCCCATGAGGGGGCCAACAACGTTGAAAGGTGCTCAATGTGTGCAATGCTGCGTGGCTCCTCAAGAGATCGACATTATGTAGGTCCCCCATCCACGGGGCGGGTAGAAGTTTTCGGGTGGCTGCATTCGGCTCGCCACCGTCATCATCATCATCAACAACAACAACGGAAAGCACCTTGCCACCCTGTTCCTGAGTCGAGGCGGCGACGACAACACCCACGCCACTTCGTCGATCCCCGACGATCGGGGATCGGGAGGGACGAAACAGGGTACTTTCTCTTAGTTGGGGATAAGGCCGAGCTCGCACCGTGGAGTTTGACTCTCACTTTAAAAATCACGAAACGACGGGACTGGGGGGGCGGTGGCTGGAGTATTCATCGGAAAAGTTCGGAAGCGCCGAGGGAGCAGTAGGAAGTGTCACTCCCGCCATCTCTCTCAAATCTTCCCCATGTGTGGAGCCCCATCGTTTTTCGCTCCGAAAAACCCCGACTGACTCTGTGAACGCCGAGATAATCGTTCTCTGATGGAGGGCTCCGAATTTCCGGTGAATCCTTCCAAATTCGAAGGCCTTGATTTTTAGAATATTCGTTTCCGATTCCCGCTTCGACGAGTGCGACGAATTCCAGATTGGGAATATTTTCGAACCAAGAGACGATTCGGAGCCCTCACGCGGCCCCTCTGGATGAGAGTGCCATTGTAGCAGCTACACCTGAGGACGAGCTGCAGTAGGTACGATTTTCGGAATGGTCGCTAAATCTGTCACGGCGATCGTGAGACACTCGGAGGTTTCTCGAAGTCGGACAGCCAGGCCGACAATAGCTTCGAGCAGAAGCGATCAGATATTCGAGATTCGGCGGGGCTCGCGCGGCGGAGGAGTTTGCTGGCATAAGTGCAAACATTCAGTCTAATAATACGCAAATCGACCCGCTAGGTAGACCCATCGAGTCGAATCGATATAACTTCTCGATCATCCATTAATTTCTCAATCCGCAAAAGACCTTGATCTTCACGCGCATCCGGTCCCGTTGAATTCGATTCTCATAGGGGGATGGATTACCGTACTGACTGAACCCGAACATGTCGGGTGTCTTCCCGTATGGACTGGGACATTGATATTTACCTATTGTGAAGTGGAAGCGATCTGTCAAGCAGGGAATTTTCGCTCCTCATTAAGACTGAATCAATCGGAAAAGTGATTGGAGTTCACGAGGGATTCAGCGGAAGTGCATCGAAAATCGTCAGATCCGATGTTATGCGGGAACCGTTCTCTGGGAAAATTCGCTTGGGAGAAAGCTACGAAAATCTTGACCTGTATGACCCCACAGTTGGCTGGATCGAGATCAGCCTGAGAGCGATCGAGGACCGAGTCGCGCCGCAACGACGAAGGAAAGACGCAGCGAAAGACGGAAACAGTGCAAGCCAGCGAAGTGGACAGGCAACCGACAATTTTCCGCTCACCGTGATTTACGATCGAGAGCAGAAAACACGACGGTCGTAGATAGCGAGCAAGCGATGGACTGTGATAAGACTACTCGCTTTTCTGAGAAGGAGCTAATTTGGTGAAAGACTCCTCCTCGACGAGTTATCGAGGTTCCCCTCCAGCCCGATGAACACCATCCGCTGCGGCCACAGAGTCGCCGGAACTCCCAACACCCCAAAAGGACGAAGGGTCTCATCGAATCCTGGTCATAGTGGCCTTGTCTTGCATATACTGGGAGGAGAGGTCCCATCCAGCGAAGACCACTTCGTCATTCTGAATCACGGGGAGACAACTCTGGACATCCATGAGTTCCGTGGCGTGATTCGGGGAGCTCCGAGCTAGCGGAGGAATCTCACGGAAAGGAGTGGACGACCCCCTATTGTTATTGCAATATTCTCTTTATAATCGCAGCTCCGCTAACCGATGGGATCCATGGCGTTCGCGGCCCCTAGTTCCTGAGTAAGTCGACGAACAGCCTCGTTCTTAGCCTCGTTCAAGTTACCAGTGAATCCGTCCTGCCCGCCCGGGTTCGAGCCGGCTTGCGGAATCCCAGCAGCTCTGTAGATATCTAGCTGCTCACGCAGAAAGCGATTTTCGGTGCTTAGTTTATGCACGAGGTCCTTGTACTGCTCTAAAACGAGCATTCGCTGTCGATAATGCTCTTTTTCCCGGGCTTGCGTTCGCACCATCTGCTCGAAGGCTACTCTTGCTCTTGCCGAAGCCTCGATCGCGTCCGTAATTTTGGCGAACCCGATCACTTTCAGACCGTGCTCTAATGCTTCAAGGTCGTTCATGATTGTATCCTGATCTCCGTCCAGAATTTCCGGAGACATTTGAACACCTTCGAGCATACGACGTAGCCATCTCTCCTCGGCTCCGACGCATTCGAGACCCGACGCGTTCCCCGTCTCTCCGGTGGACTCCCCGTAAGTGCTCGACCATTCGCTCGAAGCGGTTGTGGCTCTACTCCGACCAGCTTGAAGCGAATTTCGGGTTGTTGGGGAGCTTGTTCTTCCGTCTTACGGATCAGATTTTCAGCGAAATGTTTATTCCAGAGTTGAGAAATCAGGACATACCTTCAGAACCTGCGATCGGCGAGCCAGAGGGCATCGTGCGGAATTCGGGCTGCATCGAGCTTCGTTGCCTCTATCTTCCCGATGGAATTCCTTCGACGGAGTCGCTTGTGATTTATAAATGGTCGAGCCGAGGTAGGATTGGAGTCGAGAGTCGAGAAGGCCGGGACGCCATTTCTCTGGAGCGAAGACTGATATATTCAAATTTGCCTCTCTTCAGATACAGGGGAGCGCTGAAATCGGGGTCACAGTTCTGACTGACTGCTTCCAGACTGACTGACGCCCCTCATTCAGCCAGGATCCAGCGGAGAGGATTGGGAGCTGATAGAGTTCGACTCATCTTTTTCTCCGTGAGAATACGCCTCGAAATTCCGATTCAAATGTCGAGATATTGAAACCCCAACAGCTCTTATCAGCTTCTCGCCCCGAAGTTTCCAGGCTCGTATCAGCTCATTTATCGACACTCGTTCCACAATTTCGTCGATTCCAGTAAACACTCCGCATACCCTCCGCACAGCATTAGACCCGAGGCTCAGGAACAAGCGCTTCATGACCTGTTCCCCCTGGCCTCTTGACTCCTCCAATTCCTCAGTCAGCGTACAGGCGACTTCAGACTCACAGGAGAGGATTCTCGCCTCCGAAAGATCACATCAAATTGTGGACTAGAGGTGAGATTTCAAGTTCGGGACCACTCTAAGTGTTTGCACTCGGCTACCCAAAACACTGCTGCACGCAAATGACGTCAGATATGTCTCTCGGTTGCCGTACTTTGAAATACTGCCGTCTGTCTTCTCCCCGGGTCTTCCTCTTGCACTCGATATGAAAACCTCGGTTGTCTTCCCGCGACGATGCTTTCTGATGAATTCTGATTATCTCCAGGTACTACCCGAGGACCCGCTACCATTTTCTGCCTCATGACCTTGTTCTCCTTATTCCCTTGTTCGGTCTCGTTCAGTCGACTTTTCCTCGCCTCGCAACCTCAACGGCATCGATCAGTTATCCTTCATCGCGGGTCCTCTCTCAAACGCTGTTCTATTTCCAAAGAATCGAAGGCTCCATTCCTTTGAGCTCCGGCGACTGCTCCCATCGTTTCATCACAGACAACATTTTCGCTGAGAACACCCTCTGGCCCATTTTTTTCGAAGGAAGCTCCCTCATCCGCAATCTCGACCACTGAATCGAGCCTCCGTGGTCTCACTCCGACCGTGAAGCCTGTGATTGCGGGGAACGGAGGGGCCACCCGCATAAACCTCATGAGCATCGCTTGAGGATAACAAGTATTTTCGCATTTCGGCTTCCCCAATTCATCATCATTATACTTCATCTCAGAGCTCGCTTCATTGTGTGTTCGAGCGTCTAGAATCAGAATACACATCAACGAGCAACAGCGACCCCCGCTACCAGCAGGTTCTAGTGAATCGAAAAGCGGCGCATTCGGATCTCGATGCAGTCAGACGCGATTCCGATTCTCAGATATCGACCGCAAAGCTCGGCCCGTTAGAAGCATAAGTCAATGGGGGGAGAATTTTGAAGCGCGCGAAGCTCAATATCTTTTCACCTGAACCTGAGCTGTCTGCTACGACAGCCAAACAAACAAGCGTTCGAACAGCTGCGCGGTGAGGGCTGCAGGAAAATTCGATTGAGTGAACCAGAAGTTCCGAAGCTCGGAAAATCGCTGGAAATGAAATTGCCGACTGGACCGATGCTTCGTCGTGAAACCGAAAGAGTTCGATAAAGTGCTCCAGGCCCCACAGCGAGCGAGACTACCGATACATCGAGAACAGAGAGGGATCCTTGAGACCTACTCGAAGATGGAATTCATTTCTATCGGTCTCAGTTCTCTGAATCCCCTCACATGACCCGCCGAGCGGTTTTGATCAAGATCAGGATTTCCATCGAATCGATTTTCAAGTGCAATGGAAGACGATCCCTTCAAGAATCTTTTCGGCAACGTCTCCGATCCGCGCCTCCAAGAACTCAGAGAAGGTGCCGATGAGGATGACGAGGAAGCTGACAGCGAAGTGTCTCTCGAAGTGGCGGGAGAAGCCGAAGCCATCAGCAGGTGAATATTCCGGTGACAACAGTATTCGTTAGGCCTGATCCCGGGCCCCTGAGATCATCGGTGATTCAGGGTGAGTTACAATTAGCTTTCGTTTCAGAGTGATGCAGGAGCTGCCCGGAGCTCTAACTTCCGAACGCAGCAGGCGACAAACCCGGTCGAAGACCTTACACGAAGACTTCGTCGGTCTTCTGACCTCTTCTGAGAGTGAGGTGGGTTCGGGAGAAGGGAATCATTCCCGAAGTTTTCAGCATCGATAAGCGCTCCGACTAGCCTTTGTCATTGTCTATACAGGGCTTCGACGATGATCGAGACGAGGACTACGTCGCCGATCCTAGACAACTACGCAAAATGAAGCGGGAACAAGCGTCATCGGCGCAATCTGATGGAGACTCAATCGGCCCTTCGATGCCTCACGACGCCTACGAGATAACCAAGAGCTTCCTCGAAGGTAAGCTCTCACGGCCGCCTCGAGCCAGGCGCGTTCCTGAGCTTCGTATTTCCATCCCACTCATCCACACGCTCCTCATTCGGATTCCAGGCAACATCAGCTTCAGTGATTTTGCTGAAAAAATGGACGTAAAAGGCGAAGCCGACGGTGATGATTCCGAAGACGAAGTAGATTCCCGGGAAGATGTTGGAGAGTCTCCAAAGGAAGTTCACGAGCATGCCGTAGGTCTCATTCTCGTTCATCACTCCACCTTTTCCTCATGTACCGAACTCTCCAATGTGACTCATTTCAGCGAGCCGAGTCTTCCAAGGCACCGAAGATTCGTCGTTTCAAGAAGCTCCCTCGAGATCTTCAAGGCTCATTAGGTCAAGCATCGCTTCATCTCGCAGCCGGCCGTCTTGATGAAGCTATAGAAAAATGTATGGAGGTGATCCGTATCGCCCCTGACGCAGCTGACGCCTATAAAACCCTGGGAACTATCTTCATGCAGCAAGGTACAGTGCAACCTTGACGCAAGATAACGTTGTAGGCCATCGACAGATGTGCTTCATTCTCATGGGGAGCTGACGAATTCGGGAGAGGAAACTTTCCTGTTGCAGATGTATCATGCTGTGATAAACTTTCGTGCCTTCTCGGACGAAAAGGAAGCATCGATCGAAAGCGGAATCACTCGCGAAATCGAATGATTCCGGATCTGTTAAGGAATCCTTTCTACTTATCTTTGCAGGGGACGACCTGAAAGCATTGCAGGTCTCCATGATTGGAGTTTATCTACGACCGAATGATGCTCAGGAATGGCATCGCTTGGCATCATGGAGTCTCGATCTGGGCAACCGCGAACAAGCTCTCCTATGTTTCAAGCGAGCCGTGAAGGCCGAGCCGGAGAACGCAGAATTCTACCTGGAAATCGTGACATTGGCAAGCGAGTTGGGTAACCATAGGGACTGTTTCCGCTACGGCACCTCCGTCATCCCTCGATTCGCTGAGAATCAGGCCCAGATGTGTATTCAATTATCGAGAACAATCGCTCAAATACAGTACAAATACGGAAAGGTGCGTGGCTCGATGTGGTGTCCCGCTGTGCTTAAAAAAATCGTCGGTCATTTGAGATATTGGTTCATATCTGCATTCCTTCTATTCTCATGATTCGTCCAATGGAACATTGACAACATTCCTTAATTTCTGAAATTTTTATGATCCATTCTTGTGCTCAGCCAACGAAAGGCGCGGAAGTTCTCGAACTGGCTTTCCGACGTTTCCCCGACGCTATATCTTCGGAAGACGTTCACATGCTCCTCGAAATCCAGGTAAAACCCCGGATTGAAAACGGACCCCGACCGTCGCGCAGAGCGGGTCCGGTGCAGAAATTTCATACTGTATTTTTTCCAGATCGAAGCCGAGCTCTTTACGAAAGCCTTGAAGGTGCTCATATCGCATTGCGGTATAGAGGTTGAACCTAGGCTCGACCCGGACGCAGAACATTGGGATCTCAGAGATGCGAAATCACTGAAAATGGTCAACCTCCCGCTGGACATTCTTTCCAAATGTATTGTTTGCGTTGCTCACCTCGGTGGGGTCCATCTAGTTTTGGACTCAGTCGAACCCATCATAAAAGGAGGCCTCGATGTAAGGACCTTCGAACTGCCTCACACCTTCACTGTCCTCTGCCAAAAAGAGCTTATTCCCCTCGTTCGAGCTAAATATTTCGAGCCTCGGATTCATTCTGAACTCGTGATTGTTCGGGAGTTCATCGAAAACTTCGAATTTCAGGCAACAGGAGATCTCGTTTTCGATGTTGCCGAGGCTTTCCTCCAGAATGGTGCAACTTCCCGCTCTCGCGAGCTTTGCGAGCTCCTGCTAAAAACAGAAAAATTCAATATTGCGGGCGTGTGGTGGCTTTTAGCGCAGAACTTGCAGAACTTCCCCGACGAGGAAAGCCAATGCATTAAGGTATCTGCTTAGGTGTTGATGAGTACAGCGAGTTGTCCCCATTAAATTTGGGATACGATTCCGATAATTTGATTGATTGTGTGCTTTTGCTAACCAGCATCGAGAGGACGGTAATTATTGTGCCTCAATTTGATCGTATTCGTGCGGATGGATTTGCACGTCGATCATGATATCTAATATAGGTATGTCATGCTCAAGGCGTACAGGAAAGTGCTCGAGATGGCTCCCGACCATATAGATGCCAGATTGATGTTCTCGTCGTTCTTGGAGAAGTCCGGCTCGAAAGCGGACGCCATTGAAGTTTTGAAAGGAAATAACGATCTCAAGCTCTTGAAGAAACGTTTCGAGCTCGCTCAGGAGAAAAGTAGGCTCAATTCCCCCCGCAATCCGATTAGCCCAGTCACTTACCTCCGATTCTGCTTAGCTCGAGCTTACAAATCGACTTGCGATATTACAGGCGACATGGAAGAATTTTGCAATACACTGTTCCTGTTATTGAGCGCCGCCACGGTACATCTCCCCGAAGACTTGAAGATCCCGATGTTGTCTGAGTGGGCGCAAATGAAAGGGCGGATCGAGTTCATAAAGAACGAGCTGGCCAAGAGAGGATTGCCGAGTGAGTGATGGCGAGAGCCGAATACGCAACACTAGGCACAGCACACCTAAGTATCCCTGCATTGAAAGGGGAAATATTCAGGAGCTATTCTCGTCAGGGCAAAATGAGCTAAATAAAATGCAATGGATAAATAAATAGCCCGTACACTTCCCAGTCGACTTCCCCAACTACAGACCCAACCGGATCGAATTCCACGGTCACATCCGCGAAGTGCGTAAGCCGCTGCCAAAAATCGAGGCTTTCCATCTTCTTATCGAATCGGTCATAAATCATAATCTCTTTTCTCTCAGGCTCTGAGATATCTCTTGAAAGCAAATAGAATGGATCTGTATCTGGACATCTGCTGTCGAGCAGCTCTGATCTGGTGCCTGCACGATACTCTGCACGATAGCCACACGTTCCACCTCTACACGCTCGTGGGTGCGATGAAGCTGAATCTTGATGAAGTTTCTTATCAAGTAAGGACGGCATCGACGAGGAATCGCATGAATCTGCGCCATCTCATGACCGCTCCGCATTTGCTCAGAGGAAGAACTTTCTAGACATGTCATGCGCCTTTTGACGTTGCAGGCTTTTCGTCTCCTTTGTCGCACCTACCCATCATGCGTACGACTCTGGAATTTCTTTGGAATTTTCATCAACCGCAGTCTACTCGTGAGACACAATAAGTGAGTGAGGGAGAGATATACTATACTCCTTGAGCCGACAACAAAGATAATAATCTCCCGGGAGGTCAGCGGTAGACTCTCGTTCTCCTCTGATTCCGTCTTCCACCCCGTAGATTCGTTCTGCGTTTGCTCAGAGCAAAGCCGGATTCGGTGGTTCTTTGCTTGTTGAACGGTCACAACGCCCTGACCTTGGGATCGTATAGGCACGCCTTGGCCGAATACTTCTTCTTGTTGGAACGAGAGGATTGTCCGTCGGATATAATTCCCCTCATAAATCTCTCCATTTGTATCGCGTATCTTCAATTGGCTTTACAGAAGTTTTGTGGTAAGCTTCCTTCGGGATTGACGTCTCAATGCACCGTATTTCGTGACTCCGACGTACCGAATATATGACACTCCCATCGAGAATTTAAATGTACTCTGTCCCCACTTCCAGTCAATCGATATAGCCTCTTATGCCACGCGGTGACGTTCTGCAAAAAGTACGCACAAGTGCGTGGGGACTGTCAGGAGACTTTCTACAATGTCGGTCGGTTCGCGCATCAGAGCGGGCTCCTCAATATAGCTCTGCACTTCTATAAGAAAGCGTTGGAGGTACTCATCGATGAGATTCCGGACTTTTCTCTCCATCTCCACGCGTATTGCTCGAGGGGAAAATCGGAGAGGATGCGAGATTGCTTTTCTTTTCCAGTCCGAACCCGTTCCTTCCGAGGATGGCATGCTCGACTTACGCATGGAAATCGCCTACAATATTTCTAGGATCTATCAACACGCCGGAAACGTTCACCTTGCGAGATACTACGTTCATAAATACATGGTGATATGAATGTTCAATAAATATCCCCCGGTTGACGACTTGAGATTCACCGCACAGGAGGGAGGCATCGATGGGGATTGAATAAGAAAAACACCGAGACCGTACAATTTCATCCATATCATCAGGACTATATTACTCAGGGAAGCATTTTACAAAATACACAGCGTTCAGTTCCGCCGATGAGCTCCGTTTCACAACTGTGATACACCGTAAGCGTCATAATCTCGCTCATCGTCGACCATCATCTGGGTATTGGGGATTTTCCATAATTTGAATGGCTCGACCGCCAGAGCGTTCCTTTGGGCCTCGTATACGTCTTCATTGAAAGGTTTAATCTCTTGATTCTGACTCTTTTCCTCCAGGAATTTGCGCTCGTACTTGAGAACAGCCTCGTCTTCGGTTTCCACATCGAGCGGCACGAAATCCTCTTTTATGTTCACGTCTAAATACAGATCGCCAACGGCTGCGCTCTCCGGGAGAAAACCGAGCGGTACAACCGACCAGTCCACCCTTGGCGTAGACGGCAATCGTTGTTTATTCAGTTTTTCCCGATTAGCTCTCTCAGCAACGACGTGCTCCACGGTGCAGACGGTCATTTTCTCGAAGCCATTCACAGCGCCGCAAGTTCTCGCGCGTTCTCCCGAGAAAGCCACGAATAGTTTCCGAACGAAGTCTGCCTTCTCTTCGCTCAACGGTGGATCCATTTTTTCGATACAGATCTCCAGGAGGCTCGGGGTCGACTGCGACACAACGGTTGCCGCCACCTGCAGGATTTTCTTCAGGTTCAGACGCGTGGCGAGGTCTTTACCTTTCCAGACCGCAGTTCCCGACGAGAGCCACGAGATCCATTGCACCACAGTCTGCATGGATTTATCGACCTCAACTTCAGAGCAAACGACAACGGGGAGAGATAAGGTCTTGAGCACGCTCGTGAAAAGTGTTGTCAGATTGTCTTCTAGGAGAGCGAAAATAGGCAAATAGGCGCTCTTGTAGTTCGAGGGGATCTCATGCGTCGAACGACTTTTTTCGACACTGGTCAACGCCTCCAGCTCTACGAGGTGCGAAATGAATGACTGGATTCTCGAGGCGCTTAGAGTTGCTCTCAAGTTCGACAGAGCGGCTTCAGCGAGGCTCCTTTCGGTCGCCGATTTAGCGTTCAGGGCCAGCTGAATATATTCCTGGAAAAGACCGTCGGTGACCGCCACGTTCTGCGTTTCGCTCGCGGCGGATTCTCGCTTCTCCTCGGCCCAGTAGTTCTGTTTCAACCAATCGAACAGAGTGTTGGCCGTGGTTCGATATAAAGGAAGGCTACCTGGAAAACGAAGATGCTGTCTCGGTCATTATTCAGCTCGCGGCTGGGGTTCAGACCCGATGGGTCGTGGAGGAAACCGATGAAGGAATGTATTCCGAGAAATACTGGAATTCAATTGGATTTCGCTTGACTTCGGACGTGGCTCACCTCGGAAGTGATGGATCGCATCGTTTCGCACATCAACGATCCACTGCGGTATCTGGAGACTCTCAGCCATGTTCTTGTTCTGGTTCTGAAGGTTCTCCCCGGTTTTACTCGCGCGTTCCAGTATAATCTGCACAAACTTGTTTATCGCCTCGCCGTAGATCGACAGAACTTCTGAAGTGTCAGCATTCTCGCGGTCTGCGACGAGAGCTCTCAGAAGATGGATCGTGGCCTCGACGAACGCTGGACACTTCTTCGCTTCGCACCTGAGTTGCCAGATCCTCAGTCGGGACAGCGCTAATCCCATGCTCTCTTGAGAGTTATCCAGAATCTTCTGCCGGATTTCCATCCACTCGTCTGAACTACTCCACGGAACCACAATTCGGAGTCGCTCATCACGCCGAGGTGCGAGCTCCGACACCTCCATTTTCGACTTTGACACTTTCCTCGCCTTAGCCGTGTACGCCATCCGGCTCTTGATTCATTGGCGAACCGGAGCTCTCCTCTAAGCGCGGAAAATTCTGTCCGCGTGCTCAGGAGATCGAATGAAAATACCGGCGCGGCAAAAGCTTCCGAGGGAGAGGGACAGTGGTTTGCAGAGTGAGGTGGAGAGAGCTCCTTGACCAACCCGCCAAAATTCAAATCCTGAAGGTGATTTCCGCACCGGTTCGCCAGATTGGAATTTGAGACTGCGCGGAGGGTTTATCCGTGTGAGCATAGACACAGGAGGGGAATGGCCGTCGGTCTCCTTTCCACGGAGCCCAATCATCTATCCAGACTCAGAGCACTCAGCATGCATCGCTCGGTCGGGGTCAAGAAGTCGAGCGGACTATTCCACAAGAGCACCGGTCTCCTGATGGCTGAAGTCGTAGAAGAGGAGCGTGCCGGGCCCCGGGCTCCGGAGAAGCCATTCATTCCCGTACTGCGAACAGAGCATGGTCCAAGCTGCACTCGGTGTGCTCATGATGATATCTGAAATCCCTTTCTGGTTAGAGCTTGATGGGGTCACACTCTTCAAACCTGAATGCTCGATGGATGTGGATCGGAAACCCTCGCCGGCATTTCGAAAATTCACGGAGTAGAGAAGAGAGGGCTCGACGTTGTTTGGACAGCGAATATGATTAGGTACTGATTACATTTCCGTCCGATAATTTCTGCTGCTCGCGGACGGATTTAGAAGCTGCATGGAATCAAGTGAAGCGCAGCTCGTCATCATGAGACACATGTTCGATGTCTTGCGCAGGTGCGATGCCAATGTGCGAAAAGAGGAGCAGCGATAGTCTCCCCAAGATGCTTGACGATGAGTCGTCTCTTCAAAGGATCGTCTTCGCACGCGTGAGAAGTCCAGTGTTGAAGCCGTGTGGAAATTGTTCCAGCTATCTCGAGGGCTGTGCCGCAGGTAGGTGAGGAGATGAATTGGATGCAATACCAAGGATCGAATCGACGGCCTACTCGGCGTGATCGAGAACGATGGGTTCGAGAGAAACTTCAAGAGGCCATTGAATTGAAACGAGAACAGATCCGTTTGGGGACTCGGCCTCGAATGACGCGGCCTCCACTGGATCCGAAGACCTCGTACTTCCTGAAGAGACTCATCCATCTGGACAAGACAACGGGTGAATATGTGTATCGTCGACTAGTCGGCCCTTTCATTGACATCATACCTCCGTCCTATCCGTTCCCATCTACGTAGTCAGTATATCCGAATGATTGAAATCCGATTTCTCGCGCCCAGGCGGTGTAATCTGGAAGCTGTACGAGGATCCCAGCCCCACTTCTGCGGTCGATGCGAATCACAAAAGCCAACCCGGGAGTCCAGACGAAGGACCAGAATTACGGCGGCAGTCTAAAGAGAGACGAATCAGCAGAAGCCCCCCGAGTTTAGAGGATTGTACACCTCAATACTCTCAAAGCACTCAGAGACTAGCGCGCGAAACCCAATGTACGGCCTCCGAAGAGGAACAGTGGAGAGCGAAAATCAGAGGCGACAGCGCACACCGATCAGGCTCTTCGGAGACAAATCTGTCCGCTACAGAACGAAGTTCTCGCCCCGCTTCCAGGACATCGATCCCCGACTGGTCTGATCAAGAAGGCTCGAACGGAAGCACGACGGAAAGTCAAGAGATGACTCGAATCGCTCCGAGAAAAACGTTTCCACCTGAAGAATATTCCTCGAGATTGCCGCCAGATAGCCCGGATCTGAGCGTGCCGGATCATGTGATCCGAGGCTCGATATTCGAGAATGGAACAGGAGGAAGCAAGAAGATTCGCGCTAGGAAAAATTCCACCGCGGCTCCCGATTCCATCCAACGGACACGCCGATCACCCGCCCCAAACACCGAGAAGGAACCGGTTGTGGATTCTATCGGACCCAAGGCTCCGTCTCCCCCGACTCCGAGTACACTCTTCTCGGACAGCTCCGAGGAAGAATTGAGATCTGCGCGCACTTCCTCCACCTCCCGTTACGTCCCGTCTACGTGTCATGCTTCACCGGAAACGATCCTTACTCAGCTCTCGAGCTCTCGGAGGCGAAAATCCCCGTCGCGTCCTCCGGTTCCGGTTCCTGCGAAGCAACCCAAGAAAGAAGAAGCAAACAAGGAGTCAGACACGTCACGGGAGTCATGTTCCACGGTTCCCTCAGTCGGAGACCGTATCGAAGCTCGTCATGGAATTCCTGTTCTACCTGCGAAGAAAATCGTTGCCGCGAGTCAATCCACGGTTGCCCCGCTCGTGGTCCCTGCTGTTCCCGTGTCCCCTTATTCGGGATCCTGCACGGCGACTCTGGGCTCTCCGGGGCCGAGAACTTGGTCTCCAATCGCGGAAAACCCGCCTGGACTTCCAGTCCAATCCGCTGCGTTCGGAACCACGGTTTCGTTCCACTCTCGATTCAGTGTGAAGAATGTGGTCGAAGTTCATCAATCTCTGTCAGTGGCCCAAGTGACGCTCAGGTCGATCGACGCAACTTGTGGTAGCTTCGCAGCGAAGCTCTCGATTTCGAATAGCGCTTATGCTCAAGAAATCGCAAAAAAACCGCCGCCGCTGCTTGCCCTTTCGGTTGAGAAGGGTTGTCAATCAGCGGCGGTGGAGCACGTCGGGAGCGTCCGGAGAGACCTAATTCGCGGCACGGAAGGAGCAGTTGTGTCCAAGCGATCGATCCAAGAAACTCGCGGCAGTCTCCATTATAGGAGTTCGATTCGAAGCGGAGAAGGGCAAATCGAGGTCCCGAATAAGCGTATATCGCTCGCTAATCAAGTCATGACAACGTCCAGCGTCGAAGTCAGACAGCGAGTCAACACCCACCGGGAGACTTCCGCCATGTATGTCGGGGAAAACTTTCACAAAGAAGATCGGAAGATTGTGACGAACACGTCAGTTCCGGACGCGATTCAAGCTACTCACGGTACCAGCCACTCGTTGAGGACTGTCCGTACATCTGATACGCGAGGAGAAGGAACCGTCACGAGTCCTGCTTCGATCGCCACCACGGTCTTGTTCGGAGCGCGTCTGAAACCGATCAAGAGCGGTGTAGACTCACCGGGACTGAGCTCGTGTATGACACCCTCATCAGGAAGAGCACTACCATCGACATCATCCTCGAAACGATCGATGAGGAAGCCGGCCCGAATTATACAGAAAAATCTACAAAGGAAGATTCAAGGGAAAACAATGAGCAAGAGACCATCGTCAAGTCTCAGTTACTTGCCTGGTTTATTCCTGTCCCCTTCCGTCCAGCCGGGTCTTCTGAGCAACGACGTCGGTGATCAGCGGTTCAGGAATCCGTCCGGAGGACTTTCTTAGTGTCCTGAGCAGCCTGATAAGCGTTCAACTTTCGTTATACTAACCAGAACGTACATTCAAAGAGTTTGGCTGATTAGCCATTTAGACCTCCCCTCGGATCCGGGCGCTCGCGGCTGTGCTCTGCCGGAGGATGCCGGGAATCAGTTTGATTCCTCGAATTCATGCGCGCCATAGGAGCCGTACCAGGAGACTGTTTTATTCCACTCTCGACCCCTGTCGAAATCTTGTCCAACAAACCCGGAAGTCCGGTTCATGGGTTGGGTTTTGAGAGTCTACCCACAGCGTTCCCGATATTGTTGTGCTTAGCGGATCAGTCAGATCGAGCGTTGTTCCGTATCCGACACCGCTATCCTTGTACGGTGTCAGTGGTTCGTCTTGTCCTTCCGAATGGGGTAAAATAAAGCGGTTCCGTGCTTGACTACGCTGCGGACATAGATCTAATATCGACCAGGGTGTCATTCATGGATCCAGTGGTTCTGGGTAGATCCGCACGGGGAGCTCTGGCGAGAGGCTCCCGTGTTGAAGTGAATATCTGCGGTGGGAGCGCGCTCCTTTGAATGGCTCGGGGACGAAGCAAGAATATTGTCAGATGAGCACCTTGACTATTTATCGATCTCGTTGAGGGACTCGATTGTACCGAGGAGAGAGTCATTGATGAGAATTGGGGAGAACGACTAGAGACGGAACGAGTCGAGAGCGCCTCCCGTTGTCCCTCAAGTGAAACATGCGGTCGTATCTCTTACGGTGGAAAATCAGGAGAAGGATCGTAAATGACAGGAGATATCATTAGAGATTAGGTTCTCGAGAGGCGTCTCTCGAAGGCGAGCGAGGGCGACCTTCGCCGCAGATAGGAAACCCTCTTAGCATCACGCCACAGCCACCACGGCCCGACTCTTGAGACCGGGTTTCTTCCTCGGACATTCGAAGAAAGAATCAATCAGCTCTCCTTTATGGAAAACCTGAGGGAATCCTGTTGAAATCCTGCAGAAAGCAACGCTGTCATCCCCGTCGGAACGCCATCCTCTCGAGGCGAATGCTTGAAGAGTTTCAGCATGCAATAATTGACTGGATCTCGTTACCAGAACACGGCGCAAGAACTTCCCGGATCCTGTTGCAATGAAAGCGGTGGAGATCAGAGAGATCTTTCTGATGGAAGACCTCTTTTAGCAAGATCTCAAGGGCGAGAAATATTTTTCCGCGTCTCTTCTACATACATTGCTATGAGCATCACGATTAGAATGTTCCAGGATAATGAGTCATTTCGGGAAGCGCGAGATATGACGGATGTCCTCGCACCTCGTGATGCATGCAGTGGTCGCGAAATGCTCGTGAAAGGGGAATGTGTAGAATTACGATTGAGATTCTCGGCAAAAACTACGATCCGAGCTCAAGAATTCCGATCAATTCGCGTAATGACATCATCACTATCGAGACGCTTCTGCTCGGCTCACGATTCCATGTAGATTGTGTTCGATGAAAAAGTTTCAAAAGAATCGGCATTGTTCCTCAGATTGTCGCTGCATATCCTCTATACGGCTCGGTGCAAGAAAAAAAACGTAGTCACGTTTCATATTTGGTTTCGATTACCACCAAGCGTGGCCGCTGCTCCCGCACCAAACATGAATCTAAGAACACCGGTCCGGTCGCAGCTCAGACGCTGTTGGAGAAATTTGGAATTATGCGAAGGCTTCGCTGTACGGTCCCGTCCGCCCGTCCGAAGAGCGGCCGACCACCTATCCGCAGGAATGGGGATTTCTTTTTCGATTTCAATTGAACGATGTATTCGGTACACAGTTCACAGGCATCGCTCCAATCCATCGGGCCGTGTTTGTCCGTCTGTGAATCTGTCGTCTGTCTCTGTGTGTCTGTTATTCGGTCTGTGCGTCCGCATCATTCGTCAGTTCGTTCGTCTTTCCCCTCTCTGGTTGCTTGAGGGGACCCCGTAATTACAGGTTTGGTGTCGGGGGATTTGGTCGGCGGCCAAAGAGACTCGGGAGTGTGTCGTCGCAGCTAGCATATCAGGACATACCAAAACTGTAGACAGTTCCTCGACAGTCAGGCATCAGTCGGTCGAGCGTCCGTCAATGTCCTCATACATGAATGCCTGTTCCAGCTCGGTTCCACGTACATCCGCGTAATTCATGTGATTGCCTGTCTTCTCGCGGGAGCTAAGCCTTTCAGCGCGATCACGGACGCGGGAAAGGATTCCGGGGGAACCCGGGCTTTGTTACAACCTGATATGTGTTCCATTTCGCTCGTAATAATTTTGGTCGAATCTCGGCCAATTGTGCAGAGTCTCGATTTTTTCGATGAGCTCCTCGACCGGAAATTCGGGCTCGTTTGATGAGAAGGGTCTCGATACATCCCGGTCAGAAGCCGTAGTGCGAAAGCATACGAAACATGGGGGGAGATCTTATCGCCAATCATTATCACTTCGAGATCATTGTGAAGGTTCTGACGATTCCCGCCGCCATACGGCAAACATGACAGGGAAGGTGTTAGATGAGAACGGTAAACACTTCCGAGAAGGTTTCGTACGTTGATTCACAAACTACGATATTTCCGAGGAAAAACCTTGAATGGCCGTCGGCAGGGTGTCTGAGACCTCACCTCTCGAAAGCCGCGACTGAAACACCCCCATCCGAATCGATTCTCAGCAACGAAATCATCGTCCGGACGACATTTCGAGTGATACATTGGAAATACACCACTGAGCTCCAGAGACTGAGGACTCTCTCTTCCGCACGACGCCATAATCTCGCTAGCGAGACGCCGATGGCGTTCTCCCAAAAGTTGGACCGATTCGCGACCAGTTCGTTTGGAAGATACAACAGCAGATGTCGTCTTGGCAGTCGGCGAAGCCGAAATGCATTTCGACGACGAGCAGGTGATACGGACAGAAGCTGATCTGACAGAGATAGCTCACCGCGAACGTCCGTACACTCATTGAAAAGCCATTCCCGACCATCAACTTAACGCTAATAATCTTTCGAAACGCGCTCCCCTCACGCGAACACCCGAGAATGCGGACCATCGAGTCTGGCGGAGACTTTCAGTGACAAAGATCATGTCCAGAAGAAATTCACCCATTCCGGACAAGGAAGCACGCGGTCCCCGGTCAGTCTCATGAGATATCATCAGCCAAGAATTTTTCGGATCCGGAGGGACGACTCGAAAAACACAGTCCATTCATAGGAGCGACAATAAGGAGATCTGTTCGACGGGTCGCGGATATAACAAAAAAAGCCTACATTCCGTGCGGGTACGCATGAAACTCCAGGGTTGAATACGCTGCTTGCGGCATCTATTGAGTCACGAAGTGCAAATGATTTCATCAACGATCGAACTCGAACCTCCCGTGACATCGTGTCGGTCGGCGTTGTTCAGTGACATTCTAAGAAATATCACTCGTTCATTGAGTTCCGTGATGGGTAGATGAGCCAGCCCCTCAACCCTTCGGGCTGACGAGGTCTTTGCATGACCTCCATCCGCTCGCTGCTGTTGTCGTTGCCGCCGCTGTCACCGTCGCCGCTGCTTTTAGATCTCCAGCATGCTTACGGCGTCGGATGGCTCCAGACGCCGCGGCTCGACTTGAAAATTGCAGCCTTCGGATCTGTGGGGCTGAGGACAGATTGGGGTGACGATAGCAGACTGTCTCTGAGATACGCCGCCGCTGAGCTCCGTCGTCAACTTTTCGGGACTGGCGCTCGTTTGCATAAACATACTCGGAGCGGCTGGTAGAATTAGCCGCACAGGGAATATTCTATTCAAGTTGGTCAGCGTCTCGTGGGATCGACTTCCAGGTGAGATGGTCGAGTCGCTTACTCGTCTATACCTCCGCGAGCGGACCGTGGGTTTTCCCAATCGAGCCGATTCCTGTCAGGAATATTTTCTCCACTGGGCTCTATACCCTCCGATAGGAGCAAAGTAGAAGAAGGAAGAGCCGAAGATCTCGATCGAAGCGCTGCGAATATCGCTCTGGTGAGGTGATTGAATCCAGTCCGCATCATCTACGAGATCCCTCGCTAGGACGACCTCTCAAGAATGAAGAGACAAAATGCAGGCAGAGCCCCACTTGGCCGAGCAGTTTCGACAAGTAGAAGAAGCGCAACTCATGTGCATATCTTGAAACTATCCGATTGAAAGAAGGAAAATTCCACGAGATCGTCAATCGGAATAAATCCTCTCGCTGCTGAAATTCCGCGCTCGCTCTGCAACGATCGTCTCCAGAGCTCTTCGTCTTTCGATTGATCTCCGAGCTCACATCAGAATCATCAGAACTACTTTTCCTTGTGACCATTGCTTCAGCTGACCTGCGATTTCCCTCTCGTGACTTATTATGAGATGGAGATGAATCGATGGCCAACGGTAGCTCGTCTGATGACGGAATAATCGTTTGTCACTCCGTCTTCTCCTCGGGAGGGGCTGTACCGTTATCCGGGGAAACCGCAATCACCGAATATCAATCGAGCGATTACCTCGGACAGCCGGTAGCGAATCTTTTCGGTGACCGATAGATCAAACACTCATGCGATTTATTTATACATGTCCAGCCGTTCATCGAGTCATCAGTCACCACTCCACACGTAGATTCCATTGGTCTCACTCAGTAGAGCGTGCGAGTCCTCAGCCACCAGACGAGTCAGCGGACGAGTGGTCGAGCGAGCGAGCAAACAAACAAATAGACATGCGATTAGGCGAATGCGACGAATCAGCACATCAGAACGTGAGGACTTTCATTATTAGTCAATCAGAAGTTCTTCGTTCGAAAAGCACTGCCCGGCTGAGTGAGTCCGCGCGTCTGACTGACAGTCCGAGTTTGTCCATCGACATTCCTGAAAGGAGAAGAGACCAAACGACGAAAACTCTGATAGAACGCTAGATAAGTTGATACGTCGACAGAGTCGTTTAAGTGAGTCGTAATGTCGCCAAAGACATCGACTTCGACGACGACGCCAACAACAAAAACAAAAATGACCGTTTGCTCGACTCATTACAACGAGCGGAATTCCTCACAGGCTCTTCTCCGTCGTTCATTTGACGATTCCTCCGGTTGCCTGCCGCGGCAAGTAGACGACGGCATCGACAGCACTCACTGCGGTTTTGCTATTTTTTCTCTCCCTCCCGTTTTGCCATCTATTCCGTCTCGCTATCATTCGATGCGTCGATCGCTTGGGCTTATACCTGTTTTTGCAGTTTCGATCCACAAGAACAGTTCCTTGCCGCCTCCTTTTTCTCCTCGTCGGCGAACGAGTGGAAATAGTTCACACAAGATTGGTTCGCGCTTGAGCTCGTCCCCGCTTTCAAGTCTTCTGATAACCGCTTACTCTAGACGTCAACGGTTCCGGTTTTTAGCTTCCACCGCCGCTGTCGGTCCGTTCTCCGATTGGAAATCGCCAGCCAGCTGAGCAACGCCATCAAGCAGCTCGCCATTCAATATCCAATGGAGCGAGCACGAGAAGTGCTAGGGATAGTAAAACGTCTGAGTTTGCTGCTTATGCGTTTGTCGTCATCAAGGCGCATCGCTTTGAGTGGGTGGTGGTTGCAGGCTCAAAGCCGTTCGCTTGGCTGGGTGGCTCCAGATTAAAGGGAACAACTCGAAGCGAAGCAGAGTGCTTCGGCAGAACACCAAGGACCAATCGATCGCTCCTTCTTGCCCCGAGATCACTCGCTGGGAGAAAGCGTGCGCGGATCAGATCATTTACGGATCGGCACCGCTCGCCCGTAGGAGAAATCTCTTGAGCAGTCGAGCAAATCAACGGAATCAAATGCCGACTCATTTGCCGACTGATATGTGCCGAGCTCTAATCGAAAAGCCAGTAGCACAACAGACCCAGGCTCGGTCGATGGCTAGAACAAGCGGACGAGCAAGCGAAGACACGAAAGAAGACGACGAAGAACGAAGGCCTCCCCCTGCCAATGGCGACGGGCTTCATAATGAGTGGCTGCAGCGATTATGTTCGTGCTGCGGACGACCGAGAATATTTCGTGGATAGGTGCTGACTTCTGCTACTGGACCGCACGAGGATTGCCATTCGTCCGCCCGGATCCGACGGCTGAATGGCACAAGCAGGCCATGCAGCAGGAACAGGTCGCTTAATAATTAGGCCGCGGGCTAAGCGGCGGATCCATGGGGTCGCATCGGTCATCCGGAAGTGGCATGGTCCGGTGCTCTTTCGATCGGCCGTCGCAAGCAAATTCTGTCGCCTTGTTGACCTCATCAGACCTGAGCATCACGGGTTCTCGACTTAAGACAACTCGTCGCACTTGCCGTGGAAGCGTTGTTGCCTTCGTTTTCGTTCTCATTGTTACGTTAGGTGTACCCCTCGGTGTACCGATGACACCAGCTGCTGTCATAGAAAAATCTGTGGCCATTACGGGCTGAGATCGCGCACGCGATCCACGTGTGCTTTCAATTTCGCAGTATGGATAATTTACGATTTTCAATCGGAATCGGCGCCCGCGCCGGTGGACGATATAGAATCGCCCTGAGGCGGCCCGGAGTCATCGCTCATCCGCGCGAGTCGGAGCTCCGGTAGCAGATTCTGAGTCCGGAAATATCCTCCTGGTCTCTTCACCGTACGCCACTCCAGGACAAAAGATCTCACCAACGGTCCAATTACGGAAATCAGCTAACAAGCGAGTCCCTTACCCAATCGGCTCCTTCCAAAGTAGACGGCAGAACAGGATGGGGATTCACGCGAGAAATCTGAATGTGAGCTCGTAAATTTCGAACGGTTGACACCTTTGCGCGGTCGTGATGTCGAAATCACCTCGTAGCGGCAGAAAATTTCGCCGTGAAGATGTTTTTACTGTTCAAAGTACTGTGAGTGCGTTCGCTGTCGTGTCGCTCCACGAAGACGTTGTTTGTTGCTGCTCGTGGTCGAGGTAAATGGCAAAATGCTCGCCGGCCATTTATTCTTCATCATTTTCCTCAGACAGTCACCTGCTAAGGAGGAAAGTCTGGCTTTTTCATCCACAAGGGCAGCTCGGAGAGAACCGAATGTGTCGCATTCATCCAAAGAGAGCCTCTCCTCCCGAAACGGTCAATAGACAATGATCCGGCAACTTGCCGAGCTGTAGAAAAACCGTTTTGTCAAGTCATACGGATCAACTCAAGGAGGTTCTTTCGGGAATCCCACTCTCCTCCAACAATCCTCAGTTTTCCAAGTCAAAAGGACCACGATCAGGATGGGATCGAGGTTTTGGCGGGCCGGAGGGGAAGGAAGCGGTCGGGCAGCTGACAATTGGATGGATCTCCGTCTCGGTCCACAGATTGAGTGATCCTTGTTCTCAGAAATGTCATTTGAATTGCAATTTCGTCGCAGATATACCGCTGGGTGTACGGATCATCGCAAACAAATGTCAAAATCAACAACCAACCATGCAAGACTCTCTCTTGCCCCGATCGAATTTCGTGTCTGCACGCCCGCGCAGAAGATGATTCAAAATGATGCACGCACTTGCCCGCGTTTTCCCCTCGTATTCGCGCATTCACTGGAGGAGAGAACGGTTTCATTTATCAAATCTTCCTGAAAATGGGCTCTGTTGAGGGAGTCGCAACAGGAGCAGCGTGTCGACCGCCGATGAAAACGAGCACCTCCGATGCCTCTGGAAGAGCACCTCAGGTGCTCGCGCGCCGAGCGTACACTTGAGAGAATTATAGCCATCGACTTGACGCGCTTTGTTTCTCGTCAGCCGCTCTCCTCAGCCCCAACAACCCTGTCAATTTGACTGCTTTTGTCGATGTTGTTTCAAATTCTCGCAAAATACAACAGTAATCAAGTCGCAGCTATCGGATGCCGTGACAGCGCTGGAGTCGATCCGGGAATTGGCATGCCAAACCGCAACAGTTTGGCATCCGAGAACCTCTTTACCGAATCCTTAGCAATACACTCTCTCGAGCGGCTTTATTTTCCAGACGCGTCCGATTCTGGTTTTGTATCAAGCGGGAATTCGAGGGATCGGGGGAGCAGAGATCGAGCTTAGAGGTAAGATGCAATTCTCGACCGAATAGGCCTCGATGAGGCGATTAGGGGACTGCATAGAATCGACTGAGCCGCTCTCTCGCAAGTATCTGACGGCTATTTGATTTGAATCGAATAATTATGCCGAAGGCGACGGCAAGGATAACAACAGCTACAACAATTGCTCCTAATTCTATTTGTCGTCGAAAGTCGATACTTGGGGGTGCGTGCACCATCACCATCATCATTGTCGCCGTCCTGCGAGTATTGTTGCTGCTGTCGAGAGAGGAATGTTGAGTTTTGCCGGCAGTTGCCATAGCAGCCTTTATTCATCTCGGCTCGTAGCGCGGGCTCTCATCGATTTGAAGGAATGACATTATTCACATCCATTCACGCGTCTCTTAATTTATTTACTCATCCCTTCGTTCACCCACATTGAGGTAATGCTGATATTATACGTAGGTCCGAGGCGCTCTCCGAGCTCGAATAATCGTGGGCTCGGCCTGATGAAGTCCGATCGATTCATGGTGCCGATGCTCCGGCTAAATATCGGAACTCGGAAGACGGCTCTGTCTCGAGCATTCGGCTTTCCTCTTGGTTGAGCTTTGCGAGTAAATACAGATGTGGACCCCGAAATATACGGCGTGCCTGTTGCGTTCGGCATCGATGAGAGGTGAAGTGTCCACTCTGTTCGCTTTCTCGGTCTCGATGTCGCGATTATTTATTCTGGTCCGCTTCTAAATTGTCCGAGTGAGTAAGCGATTCTTTTTTTTCCGACATCTTTCGATATGAGTGGTCGCATTTTTTTTAGCGCCTGATAAAAACGTGTAGGAGAGGAAATGGGCGAGCAACTTGCGCTCTTCTGGAAATAAAGTCATCAAAAACGCAAGTCAGTCACCTAGCCTGCCCGGCTGGACTTCGTGAAGCTCCTCATTCTCATGAGTCTATCGCGCAAGAATCAGCATCCCCAAATAAAACGTAAGGGATCTACTGCAGTCGTGCTCATTATGGCGATTGAGAATATCAGATCATTCATAATGTCTTCGGAATATCCGAGGCAGCCACATCCTTCACTACTCCACCAACTTCACTTTTCACATCATACTCTTCGAGTTCCTGGTACTGACCTCTGGAGTAAGCTCGTCTGCGTTTACGAGCCGCGACCCACGGACTCGATCTAAATCGATTTTGCTGTATCGTTGGGCTGTTACATCCATCGCTGCCTCGCGTGGCTGTTGGAATTGTGGCGCCAATTGCTTGTTGGTTATTGATTGGGCAATGATTTTGTCTAAACTCCGTGGTTCGACTCGAGGGTGAATCAATCAACGACGATACAAGGGTTTGCCTCAGAAAATGTATCTAGGTACAGTCTTTTTCGATAGCTATGAGAACGCTGTCCCGAAAGCTACTCTCCGAGCCTCACGGGACGAGAGACGGAATAGGAATCGGAGACATTTCTCATTCCCGTACAATTCATGTCGATGATGTACTCGCAGTCCCAAGCTTCCAGAGGCACTCAGAGCGAGCCTCGAGTGTACTCGCTTTGGATCGTAGACGCTTTGATAAGTTCTAGGCTCGCTTCGTTTCACTCAGCAACCTGTCTGATGGCCCGGTGAGCGGACCGCAGCCCGGAGAGCGTGAACTCATCATCTCATGGTGTCTCGTCATCA
Organism: Galendromus occidentalis; assembly: GCF_000255335.2. Taxonomy (NCBI): domain Eukaryota; kingdom Metazoa; phylum Arthropoda; class Arachnida; order Mesostigmata; family Phytoseiidae; genus Galendromus; species Galendromus occidentalis. The sequence continues at coordinate 437,661 of NW_003804563.1, forward strand.
TCACCCGCCATCATCTCACATCCCGCTCTCTCACCCTCAGTGATTCAGTGTCCTTAATTCTATAAAAAGGGGCGGAACTCGAAACTTGAGATGATGGCTCCGCTTCGAGAATACCTGCAGGCGACCGGGCTGCTATCGGACCTCGGTTCATCATGAAGATTTGTCATCGCCGTTCGTCGAGTGGAGAGTTCTAGCCCTCATTCTAAACTCGGCTGCTGCTGCTCGCATCGTCAAAACTCTATCACCATTCCACTCATCGCGCGGATCAAGATTCTGTTGCTGCGGCAGGACGCCTTTGCTGCTTGCCGGTGATCGTTGAGCTTTGCTGGTAACTTGCTCGGACGATTCGTCTTGCCGGCCGGCAGCGAGGTCTGGGACGCGGAGGCACAAGGCCTAAGTCTTGTTCAATCCACGTCGCCTTCGTCGAACCGCTCGCCAGTCGGTCGTACATTGGTCGCTTGGTCGGCAGCTTGCTTGCTTGGTTCGTTCGGTTTAGATAATTCGGATTGCAATTCAAAAACTGAATGAAGTCGTGATCGCTCCGCGTCTCAGGTGCCAATCAAAGCGAGTTACTTCTCGTGCGTTGCTGGATTTTCCGTCCATTGTCCGGAGCACTGAAACCTTAGAAGCAAGCGACTTCGGCGGTCAACAGATTGGACGACACCACATGGAGCGATACCACGACAAAACCTACTTGCGGTTCGACTTATCGACGACCGGGAAATCATGAAATGAAGATGAATGAATGGGTCGAGGGGAGGATGAGGAGCTGAATCAAAGGCTTGCGAACGAGCATCCGAGTACAGCTCAGGAACGAAGTTCAAAGCGCTCCGAGTGTCTTGTGTTCCGAAGTCCGAGATCAATTGTCATCCGCTGGCGATGACTGAGGCGGAAAACCCGGAGCCCTACCGGAGAAATTCAAACTTGGAAACCGAAGAGGAAATTGAGCTCTGTAAGCGAGGCTCCTCCGCTGTTCCTCTAGGGGAAGCTATGAGGAAGGTCAAATGCAGCATCGATTCGTCCACCTCCGGAGAGTCTAGGCTTGGGGGAATCGGGGAAGGCGGGTGGGTAGGCACCAAAAACGGCTCGAAAGACTTTACGAAGAGCAATGTGGCTCGCGGGACGTAGAATCGAGGTTTTTGTAGCAATCTCAGAAGATCATCGCGAAACTTCGTCCTTTCAGCTCACAGATACTCCCCTTGCTGAATCCTGGAGTTATTTCTCTAATTAGCTCTACACCATGAGCTTCGAAGGGGTATGCTGACAACGAGTTGTTAGAGATGGGCGAATACACATGCTAGGGAAATTGAGCAGGAGGAAGGCGAAAAGCGTCGATGACATCATATATGTATGAGCTCCCGAACTCAATCGACCACCCATGTAGAGGGGCTCGAGGAACTCGGAGTCCATTGTTGACTCAGCGAATATTCTTGACAGTAATACCAGATTCACCCGTTTCCGAGAAGGAGACAACTCGAGCTGCTATTCCTTTGGAGAGATATTTCAATCGTTTTCCCGACGCTCAATTTTCTGTGAGAGATGACGAGTTGACCAGAATGTGACTCACTTTCTCAAAGACACGAACATTGACCATCGATCGGACGAGGGTACAAACAGACAGATAAACAAATATCTCTGCGCGATTTCGAGCTTTCTGCGGCCGCTAATGCAAAAACTTGACAACGATCGGAGGAAAAAATTGTTTGCCGACAAAAAAAAAGAACTCCTCTCGCTGATTGTTAGGATTGGTGATTGCTTGCCGCGGGACGGATTCCAGACGAAGTGTCGAGGAACTACTTCACTTGCTTTCGCGGCTCCCCGAAATTTACTCGAATTGATTCTACTTTACATCGTTGGGTGCGCTACGGGGCCGGTGCCTTGTCGGTGTTGTTATTTCGAGACGCACCGCGCTCGTTCTTTCGCACGGATTTACGTCGGACTTTCTGTATTCGATTTCGGTCAACATTTCTCACGGACCGTTCTACGCGTTCGCTGCGGAATTCGATTCCCCTTATTGGGAAGAGATAGAAAAGAAGTTCGGCTCCAAAGATCCCCGATCGATATGCACTTGGAGCTCGCTATCGGTTCGGGAGATGGCGCGCGGCCGGGTGTCCTCCGCCTGAGTGAGACTCAACAATGTGCGTAAGCCCATGGTTCAGTTTCCATGGGAATCATCGAGCGTGGAACATTTAGGAAGGCTCGGTGGAAAGTCCAATGGATATCCGCAAGCGGTCCGAGGATTCTTGGAGAATCCTACGACTCTGTACGTTTGATCCTGTTTGCAGTGCCTCGGAGCGTAAAGGAAAACCGCTTGATGCCGAACTCTACAGTAGAATTACTCGGAAGGATTGTATAGACTGACGATGAAGTTTTTGATTCTGAGACTTGTGCGGCTCGTCGTGCGACACGTTTTATTTCCTGTGGAAAATACGCATCCGCTGTTATAAATTTCATCATAGACACATGTACTCCCCCCGGTCACGTTCCCGCCTCTTACTCTCATACGCGGCGGGAGCAGCAGCTCACAGTTCATGTTGATCAGTCGGCGGAAGAGGGAGTCTGATGTCATTCGATGACCCCGAGTCCCGTAATACAGCCACCCAATCCGATGTTCCCTTTTCCCCCATTATTATCCACTTCGTCCCCTACTCCTCAATTCAATTCTTTATTCTGCTCATTTCAAAGGAGAATTGCTTCGAGCCCAGCTAGCCCAAGGTGACGACGCTCGACTCAGACTGATTGAAAATCTTCACTTTCGTCCAATTCATGGCCAATTTGAAGGTATTTGAGAAGAGAAGCGAGCGAGCATCTGAATGGAGCCTACCATGGAGCGCCTGGATGTGATGAACACAATTTGATCGAAGAATTCCAGTCGACCACCCAAACAAAGAGGATTGCTTTCTTGTTGCCAAAGCAATTTTTCCCTCTTTTCGCTCCTCAAAATCGGCTTAGGATCTCCCTCGTTCGCTTCTTTATTTTCGCCTGCAACATTATTGGATGCTGCTGAACAGGAACGAGTTGTCGATGGACATTGACGCACAGTCGGCAGTCGACAGTCACCCAATCCAATTCCGAACATCACCGACGACCGAGCTGGGAACGGAAGGCCTCTCTGGATATTCTTCGCCAGCCTGGGACAGATAGAATAGATCCTGAGGATGCCCATTATCCATTCTGGAATCGGAAAGTCTTAATTTTTCTCCATTATAAGAAGAGGCTCATCTGATTCCTCGTATCCGGAGAGCGACAGATGCTCGCGCTGAACACTAGCGCTCAACGATCCTTTGCAGTAGGGAAAAAAGCCGTGAGGCAAACATGAAAACTCATGATAGATCCGCCGTAGTTAAGCGGAAGCCGCTGAAGCGAGTTAAGATTTTCCGTAGAAATGGGGCCGTCCCATGGGCGGTCGTTTTCCCACAATTAGCTTGCTTCAGGACTAAAATGTGATCTGATCTGGATTTCCTTGTGGAGCTCTTTCTGAAGATACTTTCGTAAGCTGCCTTCTGGAACCGAAACCCTCCCAAGATTCCCAACCTCCGCCACATGTCGGGGACTCACGCGGTTGGCGAAATCGGATCCGGAACGAGCTGAATGTCTAGGATCGTTCATGCTCAGTTCGACCCTGGCCCGGAGTTTTCTATGATTGCGAGGCGGATCAGTCTCACGTCTCACCCCTCTGCTACAGTAACGGACGGATGAAACTTCTCACGTGGTTCAACAGATAATGTTTTCAGGCCTGCAATCGAGTATCAGAGACTGCATTGACGATTCCTCCTGGAGTGTCATCGACACGCAATAGAGTTCTACAGTCTCTCTACGCAGGAGGATGATATCGTGACCAGAAAGGCATCAGGCATGGAGACGAGGCGCCAAGGACTCGTGGATGCTCATCCCGAGACTCACATCATTTTCGATCGGTTCAAGCTTCACTCGGATCGCAGGGAATCTTATACTCACTCTGCCCAGCTTTCCTCAATGGTGTTTCTCGCATCCTGTGTCGAGGCGCGCGATGCGTCGAGCCAGACACCCGGAAACGAATCATGGATTCCCCGTGGCACTCCGGTAGGAATCCCTGGGGAAAGTTGAATCAATTCCATACCGGTTTGTCGACTCACGATTCTGTGATTCTGTGTGTATCGCCCGCTCGTAACCGAATGATTCGGGCTCATGCTGGACCGGACCTAGACCCTCCAACTCAAAGCTGCCGCAGAGCTAAGTTATAGCATCGAGTCGCCGTATTGGACCGCAGCCCTGCGCGAAGACCCGATCTCGCCCCTTCCGAGAAGAATACTGCGGGCATCACTGTTCGGAAGTGTTTCGATGGTACCGAAGTTCCTTGCTGAATGTTATCATCCAGCTTGGATTTTCACGAATGGAGATCGCACGTTTGTCGTCGTAACACTCTTGGCATCAACAGTAGCAACAGCGAGAGGAGGAATGAATCAAAGACGATTATATTGTTCCATGGAGCGTTCAATTCCATTGTTATTTTGTCGTTCACTTTTCCGTTGTTGTGTGAACGATGAGCCGAACTTCCACCGATAGAGAAAGAGTCGGAATATTGTTGGTGGAAGAAGTACAACGTCGACGTCAGGCTGTGCGCCACCCGGATCGCAGTATTCGACAGCAGTTGCACCGCCGGCGGGGAATCTTATGCGTCTCCCCCGGTCGTATAGAATTTGTCCCCAAGCAGAAATTATTTCCAAGAGGACGATGCTTCTCCCACATTCATCGGAGACTCGCAGCCGTCACGAAGAGAGTCAGGGTTGACCTCGAGCAGATATCTTCTGCAATGCTCGGAGACACTGAAACTTCGTGTTTATTTTTCCCCGGATTCCTCCAAGATCGAGCTCTGATGCGCTCGCCTGCCGGTGGATCTGTGGCAGGATGATCGCATGAATGAGCCCTGGCAGCGAGCCCTTGTACGCATCTTTTTTCGGTCACCATATTCTTGCGTTCCCGACTCTTCAAAATTCTCTATCATTACCTCGCAGAATATGCGCCTCTATGTGTGGGTGTGTGCTCTCGCTTGAAAATTAGCGATGGGTGTGAGAACTTTTCTCGTGGTAAAAATATTGAGGGAAAAGTACAAACGGGGACACATCGATTCCTCTCTGCGAAGCGCGTGAGACTTCTGACCGACTGTGAGCGAGCTCTGTCCGCTCGGTCATTCGGGTCATTCTGTCTAATAAAGTCCGACTGAGGGCTCGGTCGGGAAGTCTGGTTTCGTGTCTCTCCTTAAATTAAGTAGCAGATAGATGGGAGACGGCCGAGTGCGACTGCAGAATCAACTAGTGCAAAAACCCAGCGCTGAAGACAATTCGTGCTCAACTTGAAGAAAACGTCAAAACGTGGCGGATCAAATTTTCAGGGTGGTTCTCCGATGGCAACACGCCACTGTCAACTTCGTCAAGTTGCTCCGAGTGTCGGTCGCGCTCCTCCAAACGGGTCACGAGCGAAAGATGTTGATAAAATATAGAACCACCGAAAGACATTCACGCCATCGCAGTTTGCCAGTTCACCTTCAGAAGCTTCCACTGGGCACCACTTGTTGTCAGTGCTCCGAAGCTGTTTCGTCTTCTCGAATCCGGCGAATTGACTCCAACAGTGCAAGTCGTACACATGCGCCGACAAGTAGAGACGCGAATCCTCAACTATTTTGGACCGTCTGCCAGTAGGTAACTCTTGTGGGTCCCAGACGATCACTGGCTCTCCCGCCAGTCTGTTGACTCCCAGAGCCCTCCCATGAGGGAGTTTATTATTTGAGTGACTCCTGCTTCAATGGTCTGCAGCGGGATCGGTTAACTTTTTCAGGATATCAAAGACTTTCAGGAGCGGCGATGAAGCGTGGATCCTGATTCCATGCACCGTTCACAGAAGCCGGATGACGTCGTTTCGTGGAAGTCAGAGTGAAAACCAATGTTAGAAATAGATACTGAATCGGCGACTGCCGTCTTCGAGTTCCGGTTATGATCCTATCCTACGCTTAATTTGCCCTGGCGGAGGTGATCCGAATCGTCGATGAGCTTCCATTAAAGCCGCCCCACGTTTCCCCCTTCTCCGTCACAGGAGAAAGCACTCCGGGAAACTGCATTTATTTTCTTCCCATCAATTCCGTCTGCCCACTGCCCAAATCCTGTCTGATTTGTCCTATCCTCGGTCAGTCTTGCGCGGCATGTATTCTCTCTGGGGTTGGCCGTTCTTTGGTTGCACCGTCTTCTCTCCTGAAGTTCAGATTCGGATCTCAACACTTGCGGGGGTGATGAGTTCCTTAAATTCTGCACGGAGAACGACTCCAGGATTCAGTGCTAAGCGGTGACTTATGGTCGAGTGAAGTCGACCGACGCGTCAGGTGTGTGAGGCAATTCATTGAGCGGATCCGGGCAGCTTATGAGCTTTCTCGGTCGTGCTAGACATCGACTGCATCTTATTTTTTCTCCGATTCCCAGTATCGGGTGAATTTTGACGAGTGAGGCTACGAATGACGTGTCGTGGCCCCGAACCCCCTCTTTCGCCAACCTAACAGAAGCTATCGAAGTGAATCCCGAGACTTCGTTTCTTGGTCAAGAAGTTCGTCTATTCTCTCAGTTAGTGGTTGGTTGGTTGGTTGGTTGGTTGGTTGGTTGGTTGGTTGGTTCGGTCGGTCGTCCGTTCGCTGGCTTGCTCACAGCCTCGCCGTTATCCAAAATGAGGCGCCAGCCTTCTGCTGTCCGAACATATCATTATCCGTGATATTCAGAGCGAACGAATTGAGAGGACCTTATAGATATCAGTCACAAAAGGAACGAACACAAACACTGAACAAATCTACCGAGCGCCAAAGGGGAGAGATGAACGCTCATCGAGGCACCTGCACGGATTATACGGATGATGATCAGCCCACCGAGGGCGGGGATCGCGACGGAATTCCGAGCTGCACAACCCGTTCTCTGACTATCCCGCTTATCTAGAAACGAGCTCCGTGCGAATTCCGAATTGTAGAGGAACCCGGAGAGTCCAAACACTCTTGATTTTAATGACGGATCGCTCTCATCTATGATGAATTGCCTTCTGGCCGAGAAGATACATGTCTACTTGTTCTGTAAATAGATCGCGATGAGCTTTCCGAGAGAAATGTTCGTTCTGGAAGACACATGTCGTGCTGACAGCTCACTTTGTCATGGCCTCAACGCTGGAAGTATCGGACTCGATTCGGGATCGGCCTCAGCCGCTGGCGAATCTTGCTTGCTCGCTCACCCGCTCTCTGGCCACTTGATTGGTTCGCTCTTAGAGCTGTTGTCGAGGAAGGGTTAAGCCAAGGGTTATATTTGGAGATCAAGGGACAGACACGCATGCATTCGACAAGTCACGCTCACGATAATCGAAAATCGCCGCTTCGATAGCTCGCTTCACCTTTGAGCATGGCTCGTGACGCTCGTTCCATGGAAACCACATCAGCAAACAACATATTTCGGAGAGAATCCGGACGATGACTGATGGTGATCTCCTCCTGAAGGGAAATAAGCTCGGTTTTATCGAGAACATCCCGTGCTGTGCAATACAGATAGAAAAAAAAATTGTGTAGAAACGGATTGGGTATCCGATCCGAGAGTGTCTGAGCGGAACCGTCCACTGCTATGCAATTTCGGGAACCCAGGAGCGGTCGAAATCTCCCTGCTGTAGAAGACACATTCTGTCTCGAATTTCGGATTCTCACATCTTCCTCGAAACATCTCCACTCGACGTAGGCATGAATCAATGGAAACCGGGATCATCGATTTTGCAAAATCCTGTCGTCATTTTCTAATGAGCGTCTTGCAGAAATCGCCAGTCGCGCAGGATGGCTCATCGCTCGGGGACTCGCGGCGGAAGGTCAAGACTTCTTCTGTCGCGCTAGTCAGAAGAATCGAAGAAGAAATTATCTGGATCGATTGTCGTCGAACGTAGAAGAACAAGAGACTTGCGGAAAATCAAGAGGCAAGCGAGCGGATAATGGCTCAAGTATGGCGAAGTCAATTTGTGGAGTAATCGCTGTCAAACAAATTTCGCTCGGGGCTTCTTGCCTCCAAAAGCTTCAAGTATCCTAAGTTTCAAATCATGCTCCGGGCGAGGTGGATGGAAGAATCATCGCATCTATTCATGGAACATTCATCTGGCATCAGACGTATTTCACTCCAGACTCTCCAGCTCCGGAATCTAGCTCCGAGGTGTCCTCAGTCATCCTTCCGAAGTGGTCCGTATGAGCGAAGTTCTCCTTATACCATAGTGGCTAGTAGCAATGGCCGCTTGCCTCAGTACCTTATCAAATCCCTAGAAACAGTGTTCGTGTAGATATTAGGCGATAGTACGCTTGGATGGTACCGTCGACGGCTCCAGTTACACTTTATTTGCGTTTTCTGACACCGTCCACAATTGAAGAAGAGATCCATTTATCTCAAGAGTCAGAGCCCGATCCGCTGTTGAGAAGCCGTCGCGAGAGCGTTCCTCAAGAAAGGATTCTCTGACCAGGAATGTGAAGCACCATTGGCGGTGGGCCATCATCCGAACAAGTCGATGATTTCCATGGTATCGTCACGCTCTTCGCTGCTACCCTGCTTCGATTTCCTGTTGATTCCAGAACAGAATTGTGTCCTCCCTCCGTTACAGACGTACTGAAAATCACCGATTCCCGTTGTTAAACCCCGCTGGACAGCGGACCCTCTATCGAGCTCGAGCTCAATCTTGTTCTAGAACAGGAGACTCACAGTTTTTGTCAGGAAACACGTGTCGAAATTGACGGCACCCCAGCGTCCGATGATCGGGAAGCTCGAAGCCTTGATCCACGTGTTGATTGTTTTCTTCTCATCGTTCGTGATTGCGGAGCCGTACGTAACGTAGAGATTCAAATTCGAGCTCTGCTCGTTGCACATCACGTAAACGGCGAAGTTGCGCGACGCGCCTGCGATCATCATCTTCGGGGCATCTTCGATCGGCCTGGTGGTCGCTGAAATATTTTTGATACTGCTGAGCCGCCACTTTTGGATCGTTGGGGTGCGGGATCCAGAGTTCGCCTCACCGTCGGTGAATTGAACTCACTCGTTTCAGTGGCGTTAGTCCCGTCTGCGATATTATAATAAGAGGTTTTCAAGGGTTGCGTAGGATGTACGTGCGACACGGCGAGGAGGTTATCCGAGATTTCGAATACGGTTTGGAGGCACTGTGAGCTGACGACAGAATTCCACTGGGTTATCGCCACGGTGAAACCAGATGCTCTCGTCTGAAATCATGATTCTCCAGTAGCCAAGTCCCGCTAGAATATCATATATGATTGTCTCGGCAAGCGCTCAATTCTTCGAGCCGTATTCCGCTCGAACGCGAGCGCGACCTACCAAGTCTTGCACGGTCCAATTATTGTAGCGCTCCATCTCTGCAATAGAGTCCCACAGGTCTTGAGAACATTTCGATTCCGTACGTTCGGACGGTTTCGGTCTGACGAGCTGTCCCGCCTCGGGAGTCGCCCGCGCCAGGGCCAGTCCGACGATCAGAGCTGCGAAACGACTGGTTTTCATTGCAATCACTTTCACTGACTGCACCACATCCAGGAACGTCGTTTGAGTTTAAAAACCTACCCTCGAAAAAGGTGTGGAGAGCGTGAAGAGAGTATCCCACGGACGCCCGTGGAAGAAAGCCGAATCGCAGATTCTTGTTGTTTGCCCACCACTTGTGATGCTGAGAACAGTCTCGATCAACAACTCCATGAGAGATATCATATCAGCTCTTCCCGAGAGTTTCTAGGAAGCGGCTTCTTCTAAGCAGGTATCGACGATTTCGAGATTCCACTTCAAAATTTCCGGAATTGTGCGTTGGACTTTCACAGTGAATGTCGTTGGAGTACAGCCTGATGAATGGGCTCTGATGGCAGAGAATCTGCGTCGCGAAATTTCCGTATTTCGCCTTCAACGTGACTTGTTTACCAACTCGGGAGTGGTGTAACGGGACTCGGCGGATTTCCCTGGCCTATTTCTCCTTCAGACGCCGCGGAGAAAAGAGACAAACTCCGTTTGGAACCCTGCGCCGGTCGGTGTAGCTCGAAGAAGCGTAGAAATGATGACCGAAATGGCGTAAAGTCGATTGTCTGCTTTGCTGCTGACTAGAGGAATGGCTAGCCGGCGAGCGGGCTGGATAGCTGGGCGTCATTTTCGAAATAGTTGCCGATTTAAAAGAAGAAGAAGATGACGACGGCGACAGAGAAGAAAAAAATAGTGGAGAACTCCGCCCCTCAGTCCGTGCAACGTTTGTTCAACGGGGAGAATCTCCTTCCTTCCTTCCTTTTCTTCATTTTCTCGAAGCCGAATCAGGTGGTGGAGTTAAAGAGAAGCTTTTTTTCGTCTCTTACTCGCCGCCTGCCGACAATAAACACCCATTATGACGAAGACCCCACAATGAACACCCAGCTCAATGGACGAAATTGTCTCGAACCAACGGAACGGCAGCAGCTCATCTCCTGAAGCGAACAATCGAGACGAATTTATGCAATGTTCACCTCCGTCTGATGCCCGACCTTGTGGGTTGGGAGCCCGCCGTCGTAGCTCCGTGGAACCATCCTCTCGACGGACGACTGATTTTTTAATATTGATCGTCTCTTAATAAGGATCATCAAACTATCCCCGGGCATTGCCGTAGCGCTCCATCTCGGTGCTCCGATCGTGTTTCGTCCCCGAATCTTCAGCTTCGTTTCCGTCTCGTCTGTCGTTCTCGACCTTTGCAGCCAGAAAAGTCTCAGAAGAACCGAATGGTAGCTAGTCCTCTTGGCTCATCCTCGTTATGTCATTTCTTAGTTGGTGTTCGGTTCTAGAGGCCCCGGACGGCTTCAGTAACCGTGAGGCAGAAACCGCTGAAGGCGGGTGTGGGTCGGACCCGTTTCTCTGCTGCGCGGAACTCTCTGTCAGAAGCTGCGGAGGCAAGTCGGTGCTGGCTCGGCGTCTACTGGCGGCCGGCGTGTCGTTCTCCCGACCGCCGTTCGCCATCCACTCGTTTGTTTATGGGCGGTTTAATTATGCGTGTGGCTAAAGGTGTAGTGTGACTCGCTAAACTGTTGCTCTTTCATTTTAAACGACTACCTAATTATTCCGTGGCCATTCAATCCCCGAGGAATGATGTTCCGTTTCTGGATCCTGTCGCCGGTAGATTCCCCGCTTATTGTCGGAGACGAGAGGGTGCTCGAGGTCGGGCGAGAGAGCGCTCAACGAACCCACGACATTATGTGACAAAACTCTTATCAGATCCACAATCAGTTGCACGAATCTCTCCGGCTCGAGAGGCTGGCCAACGCTCCGGCACATTATGAGGGGATCGGGGCCGTCGAGCACTCATTGGACAGTGATGACTTCGGACATTCCGAGTAATGGAGATCGGACATGTACGATAAGATCAATGCATATTCTGAGGAAGAATTCTTCCACCACTTTTCGTAATGGGAACGAGCTCACAGTACAGGAACTGGAGAAATTATGTTGAGACAAGAGACAACGGATTCGTGACGGGGGAGAACACAACTCCAACGTACAGATATGAGAACTCTTTCTCGAAGAATTCAGGTTAGACAGAGGCGAAGAAGGTACGATACCATAACATCTGTCGCCATCCTCGTCATTGTTGTAGGACTTCACACATATTTCGTGAGAACGAAGACACTCGCTAAATTGAGTGCAGCAGAGCAGAGTGTGTCCAACTAAGTGCCTCGTCATTTGCTATAACGCCGGGTCGGTCGGTCTGCTATCCGTCCATCCGTCCGTCGAGCCAGTTTTATAAACAAAGTTGCTTAAATGTATGTCGTCTCTAAATGTCTGTAGATCCAAAGGCAAAGTGGTTCCAGCTTCCGAATTCAGAAGTCAGCCTCAGGCTTTATTACTATTATTAACACCGACTGAGTGAACGAGCAAGCAAGCGAGCAGCCAGCCAGCCACCGAGCGATCGGCAAGCTGGCTGCTCTGCCTGGTAGCTAGCCGGCCGGCCAGCCAGCCACCGGACAGTCGACCAACTGGGTAAATATCATTAGAATGAAGAGGCATTTCAAAGCGAGCAACGAACGACTTCGCCACTAGCTGAGAACAAAGCTATGATTATAAAGTTCAACTGAGCATTTTGCATTGGACCCACCGACCAACAGATACTCAGACTGTCTGTCGGCTGGTGGCGCGAGCGATAGAGTTTCATAGTACTGATGACGCTTGCACCAGGCGCGTCTTCAGGCGCCTAAACCACCGGCGAACTACAAACGCCAGCACAAACACCTTATTTTGACGGCATTCACCTGCCATCCAGAGTTCCTCGTCTCCAGACGCTAACGAGGGAGTTCTCATTCCCTGCTCGTCTCCCTCAAGGACTCGCATCTAATCCACTCGGCAATGGCGAAGACCCCAGCGTCCTCGCGCATATGTATGGCTAAACCCGGTTTCACTCGCGGGCTGGAGGGATCATTTGTTCCTTGTCGCGGCTACAGCTCCCAATTTAATATGGCTCGCTTATTTATTCGTTATTTATTCTTCTTTACGCTCGTCTTCCCGCTTGCTTGTCCGTCTATGGCTGCCGCGTTCGCTCGGATTCATTCCACACGAACGCTTTTATCTGAGTTCAATCGAGAACGCTTATTGTTTTCTGTGCCTCCAGTTGAGCAACGCACGCAGCTCTTTGCCTTGCTCTTCATGATCCACTCGCAGGCAGGCAGGCAGGCAGGCAGGCCGTCTGTCTGACGGGCGAGCGAGCGCACACACATACTACACCCCCGCTTAAAGATTGCAAACTCACTTCAAAGGAATTGCAGATGAGCTCGAGGCTTTCGCCGCAGCGAACTTATTGCCTCCTTTTGCTGTTTGGCGCTTTGCCTCTTTGAACGCACTGTTCAGCGCACAGCGAAATTGTCGCAGGACTTTCGAAGAGCACGTCGGTCCATCTAAATTCCCCGATGTCATAATCCTTCCAGCTGACTCTTGAGCTCCCGGGGACGTATTTCGGAGTTGGAATCGGAAACCGAAGAAACTATTGAACGCTCGGATGCTCTCCTGCGAATGGGGGAACATTTAGACGTTTATAGGACATGATGTCGGAGCGTCAAAGGTAAGGTGAGATCTCGGATCGGAGACAAGAGAATTTCCCATCGAGATGGGAATTCGCAGAAACCTTTGGGCCGGAACTCGCTAGGACGATCTTCGCTCAAGTTCTTCCGAGTCGGGTGCCATTTCCTAAAATCAACACTCGACAAGCCCACTGAAGAAGGTCGAGCTCTATGTCTAGAACATCCGCTGAAGAAATTTGTTTCCAGGACATTCCACTGCTCCGGGAAGACCGGGGAGCCCAACGGATTAGAGATGAAAATGGGCCGAGCCGGGTCCTGATCCCCCCTCCAGGTCCGAACTCTTAACATGGCCTCGGAGCATCAATGCGACGAATAACCAAAGGCAGATTAACTTCCCAACTTGAAAGCTCGAGGGACAAATTCTTTCTATGTTTGGATGTTGTTCTTCAGGCTCGCTCCGCAACGTATCGGGTGAGCGATCTTTCAGGCACTCGTGACCAATGCGTCTTGGACTACATTACAATGGAGCCTTCTCAAGTGAGCCTATAACCCAATTTGCTCGGCACGCCTCTACATCGATTTTTCTCTCTTCATCTGCGGCCCGATCTCTGCGTCTTCGTCTGTCATTTCACCGTTCGTCTCGTCGACGATTTGGGCAAGCCCGCCCGTTCGAATTTCGCGGTTCATATCACCTCCGTCCTCTGGATACCTCTCCGGGCCTACTATATCTTCTTTCTCCGAGTCCATGGAAATAAGTGCGGGATCTCGTGTGTGAACGTTTGTATGTGTGTAGTCCCCGTCGTCAGAGATGTCAAATATATTCAACTTACTTCCGCTCGACAGGATCTCTCTTCGCGTTCGGTGGTTGCCGCCCACGGTAATCAAGTTAGACTTCGAGATGAGGTGTCGCACATTCGCTCGCTACTGTGACCGCGCGCCTGCCTGCCTGCCTGCCAGCCCGCCCGCCGGCCGGCCGCGGTTTTTTCTTCCGCTTTGGGACGAGGATATCGCGAGGGCTCATTCCGATTTTTTGCCCAGGTCCACGGTCACCGCAGGCCGCAACGAATTTATCCTGGAAAGGAAATTCTGCTCCGGATCACAGCTAGGATCCGACCAGACGCGGTCGGGCGCCGAATTCTATCCCGAGCGGAAGTCGCCGTGGAATGATACGCAGAGACTCCAACGAAGTTGCAGAACCGCGCAACCGGAAAGAGTGGCGGAAAGCACCGGCGACTTCCAAACGAGGTCAACTCAAAAGATTGATTCCGAGTGGGTACTCGTCAGGTGGAAGAGTGCCTCGGAGCGAAACGCTATTGGTAACTGTAAGCAGATTAAGGTTGTTGATGGATTCACCTGTTGACTCGTTCGGCCCAAAGCTTGGTAAAACCCCGCATTTCTCCGCATGCCTCACTGGAGTAGAGTTGACTCGATGATGCTGTTGCTCGTGATTGTCGTGCCCAGTGGCTTGGCAAGATGTGCAAACACTAAATTGCCAAACAAACGCCCGAGGCGACACGGTCTACGACAAACACGTTCTCTCCAGCCACCAAAACCACAGAGATTGGAGCATGGAAAACGTCCGGACAGGATTTGCGAACCCGCTCTCGGGCACGCGATGCTTCGATGCATGTGCCCGCCACAGGAATGGACGCTCATCGATGCGCCTCTGACTGTGAGTGGGAGGTCGTGATTTGTTCCAACTCTCCGACTCGAACGACTGAGAACGATACGGATTTCCTGACGTTTCTCTCGATTATCCACAGAAGTGTTTCCGAGAGTTCCATCGGAGCTTCGTAATGTAGAGAGGACGAATCTCAGGTTTCCTGGTTCCCATGAGCTTCTCCCAGAACCCAGAACGTCGCCCTTGCGCCTTGCCCGCCACCGTAGATCAGATAGGTACCTACATCTGAACAATTTGCTCATGGGAAAAATTATGCTAAGGCAAGTTCAAGCTTCGTGGGCTGCTTCTGTCCGAAGGCTGTATTTTGGGTTGACGCTAAGCTGCGACAGATCCTTGCCTCATTGCGGGTCGTTCTTTATTCAGCATTCATAGAAAACTTTCCGCTCATCACGTTGTATCCGCCATCCTATTCGCTTGCCTGACCGCAGCGTGTTCTGGCTGGCTGTTTCAATCGCTCGGCTCAAGTAAACAAATGGAAGGAATTCAATCTTCATGTTACATTAGAAAAGACTCGACTCACGGAGACTCACCGATGCGCCTCCAAATTGAAACTTGATGAAAATACTCACGCAGGAGATGTAACGCACGGCTGCCCCGTCAACGCCACGGAACAACCGTCGTCGGTCGAACTTATCCTAACCTATTATGAACGAGCCACGATCGAACGAGGAAACTTTCGAGTTTTTCCGAGGGCTCATCGCTGAATACGAAACGAGACCTGATGGGAGCAGAATACTAAATCTCGATCGATTCGATCCAGACTGCTTATGCTGGACTCTTTTAATTATGCCTCGACGACCGCTATGACTGCACTGCGATAGCGAATACCGAGAGATGCGCGCGAGAATCGGCAAAGCCACCGAGGAAGCCCGATTCGACATGGGCTCCTGGGTGCGGGAACGACAGGGCGAACCCCCCCCCCGCTCACTTCCTTTCTTGCGGCGAGAATATTTTCCTCTACCCCGGACTCATCTCTAAAGTGATTGCGAGTCGAAAACGAATCGGCATCCAAATCGAACCGATTATACCTTACGGTCTACTCCCATTTCCCGTTCAAGTTGGCGCATCCTGCGATCGGCCATTCTCTTCGGTTCCGCAGAAAGTTCGGAAACCGAACAAGGTGCTCGATGGATCCAATTGAAGCACAGCGGCGCTGGTGGGGAAGCAGAACGGTACGGATTTTCTCTCTGAGTCTCCTCGTGCTCGCGGTAAGCGGTTGGCATCATTTGTGGCATTTTCCTCTTTTTCACTTACAGGAAGAATAACAGTGAGTTGTCTCCGTCTTCTGCCTCTTCTCCCTCCAGCCATTTGTGTTTCAGTGAAACCATTTCGGCTGCCATCAAGCGTCATCGGGCAGACATTTCTCTGTTGGCTGCTGCTGCTGCTGCTGCTGCCATGTTTCATGCTATTATATCGATGATCCATTCGGCTCTATCTGTTGTTACTTGGATTGCTGCTACTGTCGTTGCTTGCGCTGCTGGTGGTACTGTGTGAGCGGCACTCTCGAGCTACCGTAGCAACAGCAAGGAGCGAGAAACGAGTTTGAGCGATACAGACCATCAGTCTGTCTGTCTGCCCGACCGTCCGTCCGTTCGTTCGCCTGCCCTTCTAATCGCGATCTAGTTCATCACCGTGTGGACTTGATGATCTCTCATCGATGGATGTCATCGGCCCTCGCAAGAACCATTTCTGAAGGATTAGAAGACCCTGATGACTGGAGTTTTTCTGTTGACTTTTGCTCCGAGCGAATGGGCTCCCGATCGAGCGGAGTTTTGCGCCTCGGAAACCCAGGGTAAACGTCTCTCTCTCAATCATGAGAGGGCCCGATGTGCTCGATTGGGGACGCGATGGATCTGAGACACGGCGATGAAGGAAATCAATTGAGATCGGCTCAGTAGAGATGACAACTGGAGCTGACGCTGCATGCTTGCGCGGAATCGAGGCTGTTCGCTCTGAAAATTCGCCAGAATCGCTTGTGGTCGATGTCTCCGCGCGGATCCCTTTGTGACAGACGGTGGAGTTGCGGATAGATAGTTATACATGGACTTAGGAACGAATGCACAAACGGAGACAGACAAACGGAGCGCCGGATGGATGGATGGTCGGACAGACGGACGAGCTGCCACAGAGAAGTGAGGCGCGGGTGACAACCAGTAATCACGGGGCACCGGGAACTCAGTTTCGACTCGGACTGCATAAGCCAGTCAGCTAGGCGAACTGAAAGCTCAGAATTCAACCTTCGTTCGAAGGACTCTTTCATTGTGCTATCGAGCTGATGCTGGGACTGGCGATAGTGTTGCTCTAGCCGCCGCCGACGCTCGAGGGAACGGCGAAGTCAACGCTGCCGCCGCTGCCGGGACGAAAGCATCAGCAACAACAAATACTATTGGCGAGGCGCCAGGCTCGAAAATTGCCAAAACGATTCCAAGTTTGCCCCACAATTCGATTTGCGGCGAACTCCCTCTCGTCGCGAAATATCTGCTCGCTGATCATGCACCCGGAGCATCCCGACACGTTAGAACGATGATAAGGATCCTGAAGAAGAGACTGACGAAGAAAAACTATAATAAAGCTTTCATTTACCTTTAAAATCCTTGATATTTATTCATTTTCTTTTTCGCATAATGATTATTGTTGTTACTCGGCAATCTCGTTCTCCTTCCTCTTAACTATGTCAATCTCCATCGATTTCTTGTCGAGTTCGGCAATTATTTCTTTACTCTCTCGTCTCAGATCATTTTCCAGGGTTTTGACATCACTTCGCGAGTTCACATTTTCCTCATCCCTTCTCCGATGAGCCAGACTTGACCGGAGGACGCTAACGCTGCGCACGAAGCTAGCGATCGCAAGATCATCGCCTTCCGAATCTCGATCATCGCTTCGACGATCGCTGACTTTCGAGTTATCCTCAGAATCTCAGTCGTTTTCCGCTCCTCCACTAACTAACTAACTAGTATGTACAAAGACACCATGACATTTACTGCTGGCTCTGGATGCAACAGCGTGAAGTACAACTCGCAATCAGTCTCTTCTCGTCTCTAGCTTTTACAATTATTAGAGTTTGTATGTACAACAATCTCAGTTTTCTCGCCAGTCAGGATCGAGAGACAGAGCAGGACTCGGGATTTCGAGGTCGGATCTCCGCCCTTAAGTCGGGGGGTGTCTGGGTTCATTGGGATGGATAGGCAACCTGTATGTCTGGTGATCGCTGGCTCAGTAGTTGGTCTTCTTGCCTTTTTCATCCGTCTACTTTTCTCGTCTCTGTTAGCGTCTCGTCTATATAGTCAGGCATCGATTCGTAATCACAGTGAGATAGTTCCGGAAACCGACAGAGCTTTTTGCGCTTCGTGAGACTTGTCAAAGTTACAAGATTGTGGATGAGTAGTGGAATTTTCGGTCAATTTAGAGTTCAATTCACAAGCGGACCCCCATGTTCAGGCTTGAGCTTCACTTTCGCTCGGCTACAAGACTGCCAGATTTAGAGGACCGCATCGAGAGACTTCTTCGTGGGAAGACTCAGCTCTTTTTTTTCGCAAGAATATTGATGGGTAGATGACCGGAGAAGCTTCGTGAGGGACCATTGTCTGCAAAAGCATCCATGTGGCAATGAGGATGAAGTAGCGATAAGCGTTTCTGTTATGCAAAATGCAATAGAGGAAAGAAGTTTGTTGCTCTTCGGTGTCGCCATGGCTCCGTCGGTTCGGTGAGTCTCGTCTGCAAGTTTCCGTTTTCTCTGTGTCTCTGTTTCTCTCCGTTTTTCAATCTCCCTCACTTCGAGTGAAATTATCATCTGTTCCTAAATAAGTTATTGCAACTAAACGGTAAACGGTGCGCGTCTACCGACCGCAGAGTAAACTATTTACAGCTCTCTCAGAAAACTTTTCTGTACATCGACGGTGGGAACCTTAAAGGACCATGATGTTGCGATGGGCGTTTTCGTAGATGCCGGTGCAGCCGTTGAATCGACTCGAGCGTCGATTCCAGAGTGCGCCGCTCAGGATTTTCTCCTCCAGCACATCTTGTTCTTATCGTCGAGATGAGATTCTCAGGTGACGCTACAACAATTGTGATGCTGGTGACGGTCTCGCAAGAGGGCCCGAACAGAGGGTTTACTTTCACTTCATTCGATCTCCGGGCCGGGGTTCTGCTGCTGCTGCTTGTTAACTTCGGAAGGTTGTTCGTTGCTCCGCTCGCGGGCAGGCGGGCGGGCGCGTGGACGAGTATTTAATGGCAGCGAACCAGAGGATTGACTCCGGGAACGATCGGTCGCATCGGAGGAGGTGTTCCCAGCCGATCCGAGTGGTGATGAGTGAGTGAGAGCTCTCAGATTCTCTTGAGTTGATAATTATTAACGTTCCGTTTGTTTCGATAATAATCCACAATTTATAGCCGAACCGTCTACTTCCTCATGTGGGGCGCGAAGTGGTCGGGCGCCGCCATGAGAAGGTGCGGATGAGCCGTCGAGGGCGGCTCCGAGTGGTGTCCTTGGAGCACCAAGGGACTCATCAGGGCCGGATTCAGCGTCGATAACGGTGGTGATGTCATGAGTTGCGGCGTCGGAGATTGACTCATGCCACCCTGGGATTGGGGTTCCGACTGCGAGTTCTCCGAGTCGGAACACGATCCTGAGGAGGAGCCCTTTTTCTCGGAGTTGCCCCCGTTGTGGGTTTTCACGTGCTTTGATAAATGGTCAGACCTCATGAACCTCTTGTTGCACACAGGGCATGCGAACCTTTTCTCGCCAGTATGTGTTCTTAGATGTCGTTGGAGCTCGTCGCTACGAGTGAAACGCTTACCACAGAACAACCAGTTGCACACAAAAGGACGCTCGCCAGTGTGCCATCTGAGGTGGGCCCTCAAATGCGAAGTTTTGCCGTACACCTTCCCGCAGCCAGGAATATGGCATGAATGAATGTTTTTCTTGCGCAGATGCGCGCCCGCCGGGCCGAGTCGTTCTGCTTCCTTGCAGTTAGGACAGTCACAGGTCGCCCTTCCAGTGTACCTTCGCTGGGATCGCGGAGACGGCACACTGGCCAAAGACGTCACGCCTGTCGACTGCGAGGACAGAAACGAAGAGCCGCTCGTAGCCGTGCTACTGCTCTGACCCGACGAGCTCAGCATCGTCTTGTACGTATCCTGCAGAAGCTGATGGTTTCCTGTGCCGGCGAGAAGGCCGGCGGGCGTCGATGCCAGACTCGAACTGAAGCTATAATCCGACTGGGGATAACTCGAAGGTAGTTGATGGGCCATCCCTCCGGACGGCACTCCCATTTCCAGTTGACCCCACGACGATGCCGCGTGCATGTCCCACCAGGGCGCCGTGGCGGCCGGGGCCGCACTGGGCATCTCGCTCTTGACTTGGGTCTGACCCACGTTGAACGGCCACGACTCGTACGCTGGCCGAGCGTACAATTGGCTCGGGTCTTGGCCTCCGTGATGGTGACTAGCAACACTCTGCGCCGGATAGAACAAACTATCCGAATACGACGTGGCCACTTGCGTTTGACCAGAAACGATCATGTTGCTGCCTTGCGAATCGGGTCGGCCAGGAGTTGCGGTCATGCTGTACGTGGGCGTGTGGGTTCCGGGCGAACGGCCCGGAGGGGTCGAGAGCGGACTTTGCGACGGTAACGAGTTGGGGGAGGACGCCGGCGCCGGCTGTCCGAGAGAAACGGGAGTGGGACCTGAGTTGTTCTTCTTCCAGGGATGGAATCCTTTGCCTACGGCAGCGTCTGCCAGCGGAGGAGGACTTTTCGAGGCCAGTTTGTTGCACTGGGCGGCCAACATCGCCAACGGAGTCCCTCCTAGTCGAGGATGCTCCTGAAAAGAGAATTATGACGAATTAGTCTCTCGGTTCGACGACGGAGGGTATTATGCGAAAAAAAAAGTCCCCGCACAGGAGCCGAAGAGCCCGTGTGCTAAAGCCCCCGTTTCCGTGTTTTGCTTTACGGACAATTCGACATATTGTTGAAGCCAGAGGAACAGCTGTGGAGTCGATGTGTCTCCGAAAGAGAACGTCGACACACGAGCGAAAGAACAAACAGCGGAAGAAAATTACGAGGGTTCGGTGCCTCGAGCCGTCCCCCCTACGGTGCGTTTCGCTTATAACCACCTTCAGCCAAACTTCGGTCTGTTTGTGTGACCGTGTGTAGCTGTTCATTAGACACTTCAACGAAATGATCCGGCCGGCTCTTCATTGTGAATGTTCGGTTAGCGACGAGCGCTCCTCGCGGTTTCTTTGCTTGGTGGTAAAGTCTTCGGGGTTGTCGCCGCCGCCGCCGAATTCTCCACTCGCTTGCACGTTCTTATTGTGCCCATTTGTTTCTCTCTAGAAGACACCTACAACGCACAAGGCAGTTGAGAATGCTTCTTCGAAATCATCAAAGCAGAAAAAAGAGCACCTCTTCAAATGTGAAGAGCCGCCGCTGAATAAGGGCAGCCACAGTTTCCGAGATGGTGAGAGCTCCGTCCCGCTCTAATGAGGTACCGAAGCAACTCGGGAGGAAGTCCGACGCGTCGAGAGAACGGCCGTGCAAACAATCAATCGAGAGCGCCGAACTTCTGCGATCGGATGTCGTCTCACGGAAGCGCGACGATTGAACGGAGCGTTTGCGCGCTCGTGCCTCTTCAGCGACAGTGAACTTATTTCGGAACGGGTCGGTCGCAGCAACACCCTTGGCAGCGGAATCACTTCTTCATTTCGGTGACTTCTGGCCGCGTGTGCGGTTGCCGTGGTCTTGGCGTGTGTCACGCCGCAAAGAGATCTTCCGTAAAAAGAAGAGAGCATTGTTTCGGGATTGTTGTTCTTCATTCTTACGCTGCTGCCGCTAGATCTTTTCGCTTCATTGTGACCGGCTTTGTCACTCGTTCTCTCGTCCGTTCGTCCATCAGTTCGTCCGTCTGCTCTTCTGCTCGTCGTGAAGAATGACCTTTTCGAGCAGAAGCGGCGGTGGCGGCGCCGGAGAGAAGTGACGAGTAACAATCCGATTATGGATTTTGTACTGTCCGCCAAGCCGCACCCAAGTCTTTTTCAAGCTCAGAAAGACATCACGGAGCAGCGGCGAGCGCAAAGAAATCCGCTCGTAAACTGCTATCACGTGAGACCGACTGAGCGCGTCGTTCGCGCTCGATTCGGCTCAACTTCTTGATGACAGCCACTGCAAGAACGTCTCCTATCGCTCCCGTCCCTCGTTCGAACCTCAAACGTTTCTCTAATGAGGGTCATCCCGAGGGACGAGAGTCCCATCGTCCGCTCCTCGACGATGGGAAATGCGAACCGATCACTTAGGGAGTCGTTTTCCCCTCCCGGAGGAAACAGAACTCCAGCTTATCGGAGCGACACACGACTGGCCGCTTCTTTCTTTTTTCGCTCGTAAGATACGGGAGATCATACGGGAGATAGGAGGTCATTGTTGGAGTCTCGAGCAGTCGAGAGAAGCCTACTCGACCTCAGTCAGAAGTCGGCTCGGTCGCAGATGTTCATCGCGGTTGAGGAGTCGCTCATATTTAGCGTTGGAGAACAATGCGGCGTGAGGGTGAGCTCCCGATCGGGCTGATTGAATCTTGTTTTGGTCGAGGGAAAATATAATTCAATAATGAGCCATCAGCGCAGCCTGCAGCTCCATGAGCAGTGAAATGGAGCATTCCGAATCCGAAATTTTCAACACCCCATTGAGATCTCTCAACATCGTTCGCCACGGACTCTCAACGAGGGACATCGGCTGGATACAATGCACGAAGCTTGGAGCCGGTAATATATTGTAGAAAGACCGACCGACCGACGGACAGACTGGCTTGCATGCATGCCTGCTGACAGAGAGAGCCGACAACGAATGCTCCATGTTGCGGCCAACTCTATAGGCGTGAAAATCCTCACGAAAACCCGAGGAGGGTGACTCGATGAGCCGGCACCTCACCACCGAAAACGTCCGGAAAACTCCTTCTGCACTCGCCGACCAATCGCCGGCCAAAAGTCGACCGTTCTGCTCTGGTCCATGGACGCTCAGAGCGAGCGTTCGACGTTCGGGCTTGTCAAGAGGACCCCGCTTAAAATCGAGTCTGCGTTCGAGCGATTACCCTCTCTCGAACCTCGGAGTCTCTCAGTCGGATGAATGTGAATGCTTCTAATGCAATGATGTATCACCTCGATTCGTACAAAGCCACTAGCTCAACGCCTCTGGGTCCTCCGCCGCTGCCGCCAGATGAGGAGATCGTACCGACAAAAACCCGTCGTCGACATCGGCGGCGTCGTGCAACCACAGTCGGAGCAAGGCGCCGCGATTCAAACAAACCTTGCACACAGAGTGCGTCCGATGGTACCACGACGAGGTCTTACGGGGATCAAGGGACGACGAACAACAGAAGCAGCAGCAGCAGCAACAACAGTAGAATTTCTCTCGTTCGATGGCCTTTTGAATAAAACCGCTCTGGCGGAATCGACGAGGCCAACCAAATAAACATATGTTGTTCCTCCAACGTTGTTCAGCACCGACGATGGAACGACCGATCAGGCGACAGAACTCGAGAGCTATCATCTTGACTTGTTTGCCTCTATTGTGTACATTGAAGCGAGGAGTCTCGAGATGCTCACTTGCAAGTTCGCTCACGTCGACCGAGTCTCCGGAGGGAAAATTAAGCCTAAAATCATCGCGGCGATTGATCACAAGCGCGACTGCTACTCAACGGGGCTGACGACAAGATATTATGAGCCCTATTCTCTGGATTCGATCAGATCCTTGATTGCAACGGAAACACGTTGCTTGCACCGCTAAAGCAGCGAGTATCGGTCGCTCGTTGCGCGGAGATAGATAGAGACTTGCGGCGGAAGGCTTTCGCGAATTCTAGTTTTTCCGGGTCAAATGCTCCCGGTGCAAATTTCCCCGGTGCAGGAACATCTTTGCGCACTCGATAATTTTGCGGGCATCGAGTGAATTGATGGGAGCGTGGGACTAGTCGTCTCAAGCTTCACTGATGTTCCATCTGATCTCACTGAGCCGCGGTCCTCACGATGCTATCGGGATACGAGATACGCCGCGTATTCCAAATGGCTTTCACACCCGCCAGATAGGTATCTTCACGGTTTTATGATTTTCGTTTATTATGCAAACAGAGATCTGATCGGGATCCGTGACTCTCCCCGCATGCTCTTCGTCGTGGCGTCGAGGAATCAGAATCTGAATGGGATAGTCTCCGATACCTAGTCACCGCCTGATCGGGGAGCGAGAGCTGGTGCGCTAAACGATAACGTCGAACGATGCGGGCTACAGGTGTCATCGGAAAAACAACGCGGAGAAAGACAACACGCGTTCGACCCATCAATCGCAATTCTTGATCATGAACGAGGGTGGCGGAGTCGTGAATGGACAATCGATCGGGGAACGTCTTCCTCTCATCGCGCCGGCACCCGATTCGCCGGATTTAGCTGTAAGCTGGAACGTTCTCCGCGCGTAAATGTCGATGAAGCAAACTCACCCTCGAGGTCTGGCTAGCGAAGCGCGCACCACCAAACCATGCGGTTCGGATGAAAAATCAAGAAGCAGCACAGTACTGTTCTTCCGGAAATTCGACTTGAGCACCCGGAGTTCACCGAGCGTTGTCGATGACCGAAGGCTCAGCTGAGTTGACAAGACGACGGTTCGGTGAGGTCCGCTGATGTGTTTTGCCGTGGTCGACAACCATAGGAACACCGACGACCAAAACAAACTGAACAATTCAAGCCACTATGTTGTCAAACTTCGGGATCGAGACAGCGCTGTCGATCTCCGTCTAACCGTCTGTCTATCTCTCTGTCTGTCCGTCTATCTCTTCCTGATTCGAAGCGCCGACCGACGACGCGGAGATCTTCGATTTGAGCCTCGACAACTACTGCAGATCGAGCTCGTCAAGCTCAATCTCTCCGGCTTCGCCACAGCTGCCGCTGTTGTCGGTGCAGACGGAAACAACTTTAGAGGATGGAATCAACGTTCTTCTATCGCCTAACAGTGATTCCATCATCGTGCACCGGACAGCTTGCGGGCGAATCCTCGGAGCTCTGTCCGGCTTGCTCAGTTTCACGTTTGCGCGTTCGGTCGGCCGGTTCGTCGGTCGGTGGCTCGGTACGTCTCTCAGCCGGACGGTTTAACAGTCAACGAGCGGTTCTGCGAGCCAACTAGCCGCACGCATATCGGATCATCCTTGTGCGGCAGCCATGTTTTCGCAACCGACGTCGCCTTCGCCGTCGACGGAACGTAAAAGAGGCGGTCCCTTTGAAAAGGGGAGGATTTCGGGGCGGAGCTTGGCCTTCATAAACAACTCCCTCCACTTCTGAGAAAGGGAACTCAAACCAGCAGCGGAACGAGGAGCGAGAGAAAACAAGCCGCGACAGAAAACGAGCGAGAAAGGATCAGCCAGCCACAGACACCAACTGACGGACCGTTTGAGAGAGAAGAACTTCATAGAGCTTCGTATGGAGTGAAGCAACAACGACGATGACGAGCGATATGTCATCGGAGATTTGAGCTCGGGCGCTGCGCGCGAATCGCAGGTCGCAGGAATACTCGACGGGTCGGCTGATTTTCTCCCGAACAATTGGACTTGCGTCGAGAAGCATCCGATGATTATTGACTCACCGGCGGTGAAATTGAAATGACGTCAAAAAACCCCCGAAGAGATTCCATCGGTGGTTTTTCGTTAATCCTTCCCGAGGAGTCTCCGAGCCCTTAAGCTGATCGCCATGCACTCGTACGCGCGTCGGGAACCCGCCCGAGCGGTGAATGGAGAAGTGAATTAGTCTGAACGATAGATAGTGGAGCGTAACCCGTTCACTTGGGGAGCATTCTGATCTTAGAATAATTATCATGGACATGATGGTGTATTATTGATTTGAACGGTGTTTGTCGGCGAGCGCATCGGCAGATAAGCATAAGTGCATGCAATCACAGAAGCATGACATCAATGGTCAACGATAATAACAACGTTGCTCTCGTTGCTGTTGCCTGCCTCCGACTGAGCGACTGCTTGCTCGAATGGCTAGCGGACCGACCGAGTGGCCAGCCGGCGGAAACTAATCGGAAGGAACGCCAGAGCATTACAACGTTCAGTACCAGAGGACGCCGTCGACCACTTCGGCGACGGCGGCTCCGACTACAACGTTATGGTCGTTACTGCCAATTAGCTTTATTGCAACGACAATTATTCGGAAACTGCGAAGGATCCCGGTAGCTTCTGTGCTACGCATGACGTTCAGTCAAGGGGATTCTTCTCGTTAGGAAAACTGATGCCGATGAGCTGCTGTAGCTTGAATCAGGCGAGCATCAGGACGAGCCTTCTCGAGAATAGTGCCGCCGAATGAAGTCGAACTTGACCTTCGTCTTTTCCCGGGAAACTACTTCTCCATTCCCAAATTCTTCCACTGGATCGCGTAACGTTCATGAATGGACGGCGGCATGTTCGGTCGGCGAAACTGCGCGCTCCGCGCGTCGCATGGCGAGCCTCTGGGAAAATCCGTTGTTCGCAAGGGAAATCTTCCCGATTCGAGGCAACGTCGTCCGGAACCGATTCTCAGATCGGCGCATGTATACGAAACATACACACTATCACGGTCTTCTCCTATCGCTCGAGGAGAGTCCTCCGACAGAACAGTGCAGCCGGCTTGTCGCCGAGTTTAATGATAGCCTAGCTCTTCCCGAGCCCAATATCTAGTTTGACAGCTCCCATCGTCGGATTTGACAACAGAATTGGCTCGTTTGCATTCAACTCGAAATCGTAACACTAAAACTATAGTAAACCAACTGGTTGACTCCGTTGTCAATCAGTGACTTCGCCTACCTGCGTTGTCCAGGGCTGTTCAAACATCATGTCATACATAGCGTTGCCGAGCTGATGTCACACACTGCGGAGCACAGTCTAATCAATCGTCGCTGACGTTGTACAGTTCATAAGGGAGCGCTCGATTGAGGAATCATTAAATCCAATTGATGCGTGTATGGATGACTGGATGAATGTTCAACGGGATGAACAGAGATACACTTCGTTCGATCGTGTGCAGGCGATCGTTCGTTTGCTTGTCGTCGTTGTCGATGGCGAGAACTCAGTGGAAAACAACCGAGAGTTCGTCGGGCTTTCGGTTCGTACAACGTCGGTTGCCGTCGTCGTCTTTGGACTCACTGTTCTTTCGTGGCTTAGGTTTCTTGACTGACCGAATGACTGACTGACTAACTGCCTTGAGCAGCAGCTAAGGTTCGTCCACTCAAGACCAAGCAACAACAAGAGTTCTAACCCGAGTCTACGGAGTCACCAAAGCCATATAGTGAGCGAACGAGCGAGCGGTGGCTTCGTCCTCTCCACGCGCGCACGGCCAGGGGTCCGCCCATTCTCTCCTCTTCACTCAGAGCGAATAACGCCGAAACTCCTCGGAGGGGGGTAAGCTCTTCCCGGTTCGGTCTCGCTACTCGAGTTTGCCTTACCAGTTGGCGCCGCTCCGCCAGCGGCACGATTCGACTTGAGGATTGAGCGGGACGTCGGACAGAAGCCGGACAGAGGGGGCGGGGGCTTGCCTCGTTGACGAAGTCACCCGTTGGAGAGCACGTTGGTAGAGCGAAAGGAGAAAGCACGACCGAAGCCTCGCAGGCCAATACATCGTCGTTGCTAACGGTGAAGTTCGCTTTCTCCCTTCCCTTAACGGTCCCTTCTCCTTTTTCTCCCTTCTGATGTTAAGCGTCTGATGTGTCCGAGCGGCTAAGCGACCAGCCAACGAATCAAGCCACCACTAATGAAATCACGGCCCCTCCGCCATCGGAAGCTCGGGAAACATCGATGGGGAGGAAGCGGGATATTGTGGGTTCGGAGGAGAGCGGCGGGGGCAACATGAAACGATAGACGAGCAAACCGCTCCAACCACCAGCAGAATGGATTGCCGGAGTGAGTCTCGCATTGTTCAGGAAACTAGAGTCGGGAATGATGCTGAGCTCCCATGATCTTTTACAATTTGTCCTCGTCGAGGTTTTTACAAGTTCATCCTCCCTCGCTATCTTGGAATGGTCAGTCCAATCTCTTCAGGACTTTGGGGGATGGAGACCGGCTCAAAAATCGCTCAAAGAGACGGAGTCGTTATTTTCCTCGATCAGATGAGATACGTGCTCTTACCAAAGGTTTTGAGTGATCTCCTCCCCGATAGAAGGCATCGACGAAAAATCCAGAACTGGAAATGCAGACCCTTCTTTTTTCCTGTTTTGCGCATCCGACTGCTGTTGAGCTAGTGAATGCATGCATACACGTCTGTCTGTCCGTCTGACCTATGTATGTCGGCACTAACGCCCCGGTACGCCCAAAGGCGGACACTTTACGCTTTGTGCGGGGATTGCATACATGCCACCGAGTAGCGAAGATCCTGGGCCGTGACGAGAGGAAATCAACGAGAGAGACTTAGCCGCCTGTTTATTGCTATTGTCATCTGCGTGCAAGGCTGTCGCGGCAGCTTCTCTCCAATTTTTGAAAAGAACTTGCTGCCGATCCCAAACCGAAAACATGTGACAGTCTCTCACAATGGCAGACCGAAGCAGATAGAGAAGTTTTCGGACGATTCGTTGCAGACCATCGCTCTCCGCGTGAATTGGATCCGCCGCCTCGTATTCGAGAGACCTCCTCGAAGCTTAACGGTGAGAACGCCGATAAACGCTAAGCAAAGATCTTCTCCTCACTGCCAAAATCAAGATAACAAGCACCAAATACGATACGGGTGAAGGGAAATAATGACACAGTTGAAGGGAAAAAGTTCGAAGATATTTCTGAGGGTATAAGTTGACGAATCCGCGCCTGCGTGTGCAGCAGACTTTTTCATTGGAATCATCAATCACAGATTAAAATTTGGGAATCGACCCTGTCTAGCATTGCGAAGTCCCCTCTTTCGGATAGAATGAGGCGAACAGATGCTCCGAGGGAGCCGTTCACATAATAGCTATGTGCGAGGACGATGAGGAGGACGACGACGACGACAACTTCGCACAGAGATCCCAAAATGCTGCCGCTGCTGTTGCTGCCACTACGATGCCTAACAAGCGCTCTCTCCTGTGGTGACTCCATCAGCCAACCAACGACGAGATTTCAGCAATGCTTCAGTCAGATAATAATTAATTATCGTCTCAGCGAGCTTGTCTGGCTTCGGTCGATTTTACTCCTGAGTTCCGAACTGGAAACGAGGCACCACCAGAGGAGCACCTCACCATGAGATGCTCTGATTCCGGAAAAACTCACTCGCACCGTACCCGTGTCGGACAGCTCCACCATTGACCACTTCTGATGCTTTTTCATGTCCTGCGCCGGAGATGATAATTCATGACGATAAAAGAAGACCATCGGAAGAGATCACATAACTCCAGCCGGCTGACTGGCTTGTTTGATTCTCTCTGGTTTTGTCTTCTCCTTACTCTCCTCTTGTCTCCATTCTGAGTGTGGAGGTAATTTATCAAACGTAGCAATAGACGGGCCCGCCTACCTCCGCCATGGACTCTGAGACTCGGAGCTGTCCCCATCGCCAATGCGGCTAGCGAGTGAGCGAGTGACGCAGGGAGCGAGCGAGCGTGCATGCTACGAGCCGGCTCGTACGGTGGTTCTCTCGCATGCAGAGGAAAAGCCAAAAGCAACGAGAAATTGGCTGGGGGATCCGACTCACCGAGAGACGGACAGACGGACTCACCGAGCGAGGATCTGCCCACACTACTGCGGGGATCTACTGAGTTTTGAGTGAGACGCCTCGAGCTCGTCAGTCGAGCGTGAAGGCCCAGCTCGTCACCCGAGTCAAAACAGTGATCATAAATAAACAGTGTTCTACCGCGAGGAATAAGTCAACAGCCCTCGTCCTAATCTAATGCCGATTTGGAATCTGTCATCGGTAGCCCAGCTAGTCAGATGAGGGAATATTTCTCCCGGGAAATACCTCAGTCGCTTCCAGACTTAAGGAATATATCTCACATCGGAGATCCTCATTCGGCCCGAAATACATATATTCGAACGAGTCTTTCCGACAGGGAGCACTCGATGGTCCATATTGCGTGATTATCCTTTCGGTGGCTCGAGTTCTTTTGTAAAATCATAGCTGATGTGTGATGTATTTATGATCACGAGCACACGACTGCGATTGACAATGAGCTGTGAAGTTGGTCTTAAACTACCACGACAACGAGTCGGAACCAACAGAACGAGCACGGGAAACGATTGGGGGAAGACTTAATTAAACAGTAGAGCAGACCAGGCATCCCACTAAATAGTTCGCTAGTCGCTGGGTCTTCTCGAAAGAGATCTCTCTATTTTTTGCGGATCTGGCGGCATCAAAGTTCCGATTCGGGTCACGACTTGTGGTAGTGGACTGGTGCTCGTTCGCTGTTGCGTCGCCGGTTAACTAAGCAAGAACTGAGTCGGCTGAGTTCGACTGTTGTTGTCTTCGTCTCTTTTTATAATGAAGCGGCTGGAGCAACAGTTGAATGGAGTAGGAACCGGAGATTAACAGCTGAACGCTGGCATCAGAAGCAACATCAGAAAGCTCGTTCGTGACTTCGATGAAGACCATTGAGCAGCAATCTACGGAGTTTGTTTTGTTTGAGCCGAAAAAAAATCCCTCCATTCTCACGTGTTCATCCGGCTGATATTGAACATAACTATTCGGGTCGGATTGAGTCGACTGAGATCGTTTCGCACTGAGGGGACGGACGCTCTTGAGCAGCCGGGCAACCAATGGATTCAGAGGAGAATTATTCAGTATTCCTGAAGGCGGTCCTAAGTTTCCGGGAAGAACTGGGAAAATTCTGCATACGACGCCAAGGGAGTTTCCGGCGGAATCACGGAATGCAGAGTCACGAAGCAAAAATGGATTACGAAACAGCGCTCCGACAACCAAGGGCATTCCTGTGGATCTCGCCTGCTTTGGGTTTTCTCGAATGGGACTCCGGTAGTCTAGCCCACGGATCGACCGGCTATGGAAGCTTGATGTCTGGCCGATGCACCGGTGGGTCGCCGACAGATAATCACTTAGCGATAACTGGTGAGTTAAACCGATAAACGCTTCAATCAGGAGATATTTACTTCTCTAGAAACGCTTAGACTCGACCGAAGGCGACGTTGATGATGATGAAAACGAAGAACAGAAAAAGACAACCGCTCGCCATGAAATCGCAGCAATTGAAGTCAAACCGAGAACTGATTCGTAACAGAAACCGATGCGTAGCTCCTGCACCAGCAGAAGTTACGGTACAAACTCGAGCCTCGGCACAAGAGCAATTAAATTGAACGGCAGTTACGTATGTTGTGCTCCCACTTTCGATGGTCATTTCTCCGTCCGTTGTCTACCGTTTGGGAGCGTAACAAACGAAACAGATTTCGCCGCCCGACGGGCGTCTGACTTATTTTCCTCCAAATTGCTCAAGAAAAGCGCTGGAGCGTCGAGAGTTGTTCCCGAAGAGGAACAAAGAGATTTCACGGGTATCGATTTCCGTACGAGATCAACCCCGCGAAGCACATCCGTCCGCGAATCACATCTGTAGCCTTCTCCCCTACTGAATTCGGCGGAGACTTCTTTTCATAATCACCTCCCCCTGCGGCGCGCATCATAGCCGTATAGCGGCCGGAGCCGAAGGAGTTGTCACGCTTTGAAGTGCACGCCAAATGCAAATTGTCCGTTGACAGTTTCTAGTTAGCGGAGGCCTCGATTATGCGTCTACTTTTGCCGCCTATACATATTTCGTGATGTTCACGAAAGCGAAGAAGGTGCTAATCGAAAAAGAGGCCGTCGCCTTCATCATCAGCGGCGCGGCGACAGCGGCAGACGCTGGCGGGTTGGTATCATTGACGAGAACGCAAAGTGTGTTACCCATAAGATCGCACGTAAACGCTCACGACCAACAGTCAGATTCGGGACAGATGCACGTTATGCACATGACGGACGCAGCTGCGGACAGAACGTGTCAAAATGATATGAGAATCGTAATGGTTCCCGTCATCAGCTCGCTCTGAAAAGACACCGAGGCGGATTCTGCCCGAGTCCCTTCCTATTCCCCATCCGTTCGATGGGTCAGGAGTTAGGACGTCAGGACGCTTGGATCGGGAATCGTTCCACGCGATCCGATTCGGAAAACAACTAAGACGAATCAGCAGATCGAATTCAGTATTGCCTCGAACACTGGCCGTTGGGAGCCGTGATGGTTTCAGCAAAAGTCACCGATCCGCTTTTTTCTCCACCATCTCGGAATCGAGGTCTTCGGTCACCTGTCCGAGTACTCAGATCATGCTCGAGAAGCCGCAAATTCGGATTCGAAAAGCGTGCTATTACAGAATTCGAAAGCTCGGCTGAAGCTAACAAGCGAAACGAAGCGAAGAAACAATTCGTCAAAGCGTCTGATGAATCAACTCGTGATCCTTCAACACTTCGACAGGTGCCGTATCCGGCATGAAATCACTGCGTTCGCTCGTCTGCTCAGATTCCTGAAGGGCTTAACTCTATTCTCGAGGAAGGAGGCTTCCGAATACGAGTCATACTGTCAAGTAATTTCGATTCGAAGCAGTGATCACGTGTGAGCTCCATATCGGAGGGAGAAAGAGCACGTGAAGTTCTTGGCATCGAGAATACTGCACGAAGTAGCGCGCGAGGAGCGACGCAAATAGAGCGACATCGATCTCTCGCCGCGCTTTTTGGAGCTCACCACAGTCGAAGCGTAAGGAAACGGCGGCGGCAACGACGACGACCCCCTATAGACTTCTGAAGATCTAGCTCGTTCCGAAAGAAGCCCTCGATTCCGAGAGCTTGCATCAGAGCCACGAAACTGAAGTCCGCTCGATCGTTCGGAGTCGGCTCGATTCGAATGAGGAACAAGATGCCGGTGTCAATCATTCGAGTGGCGGCTAGTCGATCGGCTGTCCGTCTTGTCATCTGAGTCGAACCAGTCAGTCATTCGAGCAGCGAAGCGTGCATGTACATGCTACTCAACTTCAATAACTTCCAACTAACGTGTTTTGTGGAAGTCTCACGCCGCTCGCCACCTCCAACAACTGTTTTCCTATAGCTGTCACTGAAATGATCTCCGGCCCTCGACTTCGCAGTCGGCCCACTTACGGGGAACGCACGAACAGCGAAGAATGAGGAAGGCCAACTATTCTTCTTATCGAGCTGTACAATTTGCGCAACAGGAACGATAGAGGAGACTTCATGACGATCATGAACGTCCGGCCGTCGACGACTTTCTTCTCAAACACTTTCCCACATCCGCGATCAGTACCTCTAAACGACACTCTCTGGAGAATATCGCGCCAGCCACAGAGCCTGCTACATTGAAGTGATCGGCGATCTTCGGAAATGTATCGAGGCGAGTTCGGCCACGAGAAATAGTGAAAACGACCCCCGGGTCCTCGGCGTTGAAAAGTTCACGAAACCCAGCGAGCAAATTGTTCCCCAGGCGATTCAGAAACACATTGGTACGAACGGAAACTTGTGGTTGTTCGTCGATGATCGCCTCATCAGCCCGCACAAAGCGTCAGGCACCGTGCACCGAGAAGCGAGCACCAAACAGTTAACATGTATACCACCCACAAGAATGGCATTCTTGCGCTTCGCTAATGAGAGAGCTCGTGGTGCTTTCGTCGGGCTGGGCGGAGGGGAGTTTACGAGGACTCACGAGGGGAATGTTGTCGTAGTGCCTACGTTTTGAGCTGAATGGTGGTGTAGAAATGAGCAGGCAACAAATCAAGGAATTAAATGGAACTCTCGCCATTAATCGAATACGATTTTCGACGGAAGCACAATCACCACCCAAAGATTCTCACAAAACGAATCCAATCAACCAGGTTCGGAGATCCTGCCGGTCGTCCACGGTCGTCGTTGCACAGTGTCTCGGTCGTGGTCGAAGACATCGCGAAAGCGGAGATCATGATTGCGGTTTGAACACCTTTTCGCGAGCAAACATTCCGACCTTTTGGAAGTTCCTGGATCGAATCGCCGATCGCCGCCTGATCGGGCGGAATGGAGTACCACAGTCGTGGAACGGATTTTTTTACAGGAGGAGGCTCTCTAACGATATCGATAGATGCTCCTGGTCCCTCCGGACGATCGGCGAGGATTTCGCCTCCGTCTAGGAGCAGCTGTCCATAGGTGAAGCTCGAAGGGGAGAGAACTGACCCCTTATCTCGACGATGGACTTTTTAGATGCGCGTCGTTTTTTCGCTAGTTCGTCGGCTGGCTCCTTCGCCGATTCGTTTGGTCGAGGGATTCACACGCCCTTGCGTCGTCGTCATCGAGAGCTTTAAAACGAAATAAGACTCGTAGGAGTCGCGAAACCCGCTTGTGTCCGTTGCCCGTCGTTCCTCGCTGCATGTCTCACCGCAGACGATAATTTCTTCGCCAAAACCTTCACGGGGAATTACCCAGAAGGAAGCCAGCTCAGCGCTTCTCGTAGCTCATCATACACCCCCAATACGGTGTCGGAGGAGCGGACACTCCGGCAAGGGTTGACGAGAACTCAGCAGGACTTGACCCGTATTTCGTCGCAGGTGAACTCAACGTAAACACGAACTGCGACTACAACTGGCGCCGAAGCCGGCTCCCAACTCGTCGATCCTGCCACGACACTGATGTCTCTTCAAGATGGAAGCCGATCCGGAACAGAAGATAAACGAGTCATCAGCACAATGACTTAACGCGCTCCAATGTCGATCTTGGTCCCCTGTCGTGTCGCTCGGTCGGACCGCGTCGGTCGGTCGTTCGAGCGGTCCATTCGTCCGCCGGTTTGTTTACTGAGAGACGAATTGACGTGAACGATTTTTAGATTTCTCGTCATAATTCCGTTATATCGATTCGCTGTCAAATCGAAGCCTGGAGACACAATCGGGTGTCGCCTTCGCCCAGAGCGTCAGCAAAGAGTCGATCGTCAGCCTCAAAGAGGAATTAGCACCTAATGAGACCTTCCTCCGAACAGTAGTCCTGACCAGTAGAGCGATTATCGTGCCTGAAATTCCTTATCCAAGCTCCAACAATTGCGAGGAAGCAGAAAAACTATTTAACCGCGTTTAGCTGGTCTAGTCTTCTCGTCCGTGTCCAGTGGGAACAGCCCGATTCCCGAAAACTGAACTCTGACCCCTATAAGGCGAAGTAGCATGTACAGCACGTGCTGTAGCTGAAGGACCACCGTTTTTGACGCCACCGTCCAAGCTGGCCGATTCGACTAATTTCGGGCTAAACAAAACCCTTCTCCCTCCGATTCTCACTCGCGTGTTTAGCGTTCGAACCCCCTCATTAACGCCAGAAAAGTAGGTGGATCGAAGTCAGCTCCGCAACATCCATGTAGATGGACACTCGAAAGAAATTGATTTTTATTCCCTGTAAACTGAACGTCAAGCGCGGGCGAGTTGTAGGAAACGCAACGATGGCGAATAGACGGACTCTCACGGGCGAGTACGAACCACATCCGTGAGCTTCGTCTTCTCATTCAACTCATCATTTTGAGGGTTTCAGTTCCGACGTGAGCCGTATTCACCCGTGGTTGTTGTGTGCCGAAGGTCGTGAGCGTTCTCTCGTACGCACCTGCAGATGCGATAAGAGAGCGACCATTCGGAGAGCTAATCAGAAAACGAGCAAACGAAGAGTGGACGATCGAATCAGCGTCGACAGCGAGCCGCGGAGCCCGAGGTCTGCTTATTCAAGCGGTTCTCCTCGCGAGAAGGAGAAGAATATATCATCTCGAATCTCGGACCTTTTTCTTTACGGTATCGGCCCAGCCCATTCGAGGCTGTATTCCCGTTGGTCCGCAGCGAGTTCATTGCTCATACTCGATGGGTGTGCGAGCCGTAGCATTTGTCCGAAACTTCGGAGAGCTGGATGGGGAACCGGACGCATCTTGACCGTAAGCAGCGTAAGAGGTTCTCTTGAGAGCTCTCAATGGCTCTTTTCGAATTCAAGCCTGGAGAGGCCTGAAGTCAAGTCGTCCTGCGGTCGTCGCCAGAACTGGAGTTGAAGGCTCTTCAGGAATGTCATCGCAGTAGACATGGTTTTCGTCACCCTACTCATCGTCGTACATCCGCGCACGAAATGAACGACCACACCAGCAGTAGCATAAAGGGCCGAGAAGGCGACGACGACGTCAAGAGCTTCGAGGATGGTGAGTTAGGTTTGTTTCATCCGTCTTTAGCAGATCGGACGCTGCTCGCTCACACTACTGGTGATGATGTCAATTCAAGCTATTTAGCTTTGAGAGGCAAAGCGTGCCGAATTCATAGGGGTTCGTTCGGGGTAGCATGCCTGCGGGTCGGTCTGTCGATCTTGTGAACGCTTGCTCCGCCGGTCTCCCTCGGCTGGCTGTCGAGATGGGAGCTGAGCATTTCTAGTTTGCTCGGTGTCACGGGCTCCGTTTAGCTCCGTTCGAGTGTTGTGAAGTCATCCTCTTCCCTCGTGCTTTCCTACGCTCTGGGGATGACACCAAGATCAATGACTGGTATAAAAAGACAATGACTCGGCTCTGCGGGAGCTTCTCGATTAGCATTGGCTGCCGGTCTGTCTAACTGCCCGCTTTGCAGCTTGAGCTCTTTGGTGGGATGTCGATGGGATTGATTTTTTAAGGCTCAGAGCTTGTTAGCAATCTCTTCGATACGGGATCGGCGAGGACGCCGCGTGAATCAGGAGCGCTCATAAAACAGAGGAGGTACTCGACCACTTGGGGGTAAGGGGGGGGGAAGAAGCGGGGGAGGGCTGAAAAAGACGTTCGCTCAGAGTCTCGGATTTTTCCCGCGATGACCTCCCGCCAGGTCCGAACTCCAGGCACCGAATCTCGCAATACTGAGTGAGCGGAGCTCCTTCTCCAGCCTTTTTTCTAGCGTAGGGAACGACTTCGAGAATACAGGATCCGCGGCGATAGAAGAAGCAGCGACTGTTGTGAGCAGCTCCTACTGTGAACGACTGATCCTATGTCGAGGGGAAGGTTTGTGGCCTGGTAGCGCTCATTGTTGTAAGCACCGAATCAATACAGACGTCCAGACGAGCAATGGAGGGAATTATCGAGCTACACAACATGGGCTCTCGGGAAGGGGTGGCTCCGATCCGGCGATGCCATGACGAATTCCCAGAGTAATCGTTGGCGTGAGTCTCCTCTGCCTGAGGTTGTCAACGGATCCATTACCGGGAATTAAGGCTCGCACTAGAGACTTCGATGGGATTTCCAATCTCGAGCGCGGAAGTTTCTGTCCTCGCTTCCAAGGCTATAGCCTCCGAGCCGCGTCACTCGTTTTTGCTATCTGAATCGGCGAGCAAAAGATCAAAGACCAAAGTATTTTGTCGTCTGGAGCTCGAACTATCGCGCTTTGAACCTCTGTGTGAGCTGCTTGCGCTCAGGTGAGCCCTGACTGAGGTGAGCATGCTCGTGTTGTGTTGCTTCAATAAGTAAGCACCAACACAGAGGGAGCGCGCGAGAGGACGAGAGGCACATGGGAAGAGAAAGAGCAAAACTTTGAGCGAATGTGCCTGCCTGCCATGCTCTGCCAGCAGAGTAGTCCCTCAGTGTTCCGCCGCTCTGAGCTTCATTGTTGTCCGTTCACACCTTTTATTACACGTAGTCGAGCATCGCATAGCACAGCACACACACACACACTCAAACGCACCGTACACACATACAGAGAGAATCACAGAATAACAGCCGCCGGTCGAGGAACTTCTTTCTCCTGCACAATGGCTTTCCTCGAGACGCGCGGCCTCATGTTGTAGAATAATCAGGAACAACGCCGTCTACCGAGGATCCCGGACTCTGCCGGTGAAAGAGTCGAACCGTTAGTGTACTGCGTTCATCATCCTCGGATCGATCGTCGAGGTTTCATGGAGAAAATCGATATGGACGACACTTCCGCTCGTCCTGCATCCAGTCGGAGCTTTCGAATCCAGAAAACCGGTCGGATCAGATCAGCTTGGCTCAGAGTATTCGATACGACCGATTTCCGCGAGTTCAACGCGAGCCAGCAAAGTGATTTCGGAAATTGTTCTTGTTCCATTGTAGCGACTCGGCGGAGACACATAAAAACCCTGCGATCAAGAACAAGTTTGCGGAGATGTGTTTGTGCGAAATAAGACTTCGGCGAAGGCCACAGCGGCCAGGACAGAGAACACCGCCCAGAACATTTACATACGCCTCTAGCTCCGAGAGCAGCGGCGGCGGCGGCGGCAGCAGCCAGAGCTATTCATAAACATCCGCAAGATGTCGACCGAGCACAATGCATTTGCAGTGTTGGCCAAACAGTGGAGGTGACGAAATTGGCCGAGTCAACTCAAGCAGAAGTCGCTTCTCCTACCTCTGCAAGCTCTGGGCCGAGTCATGGGAGTCTAGATTCAATAGACACCCGGACGGATTCCGGAACTCCGATGGAGAAAGGAGCTCAGTGAGAGCTCCCTTCTGTCAGAGCTCTGATGAGTCAGATCCGGGAATGACGGAAAATAATGAAAACCTTCTGAATCTTCTCACGTCACAGTCAGAACGGACTTAATTCCTTCCCGAGCGAAGCCTCATGAACGATCTCGATCTCCATATGAGCAGTCATTCATCGATTCACTCATTCGTCCATCTATTTTTATCCATTTATCTATGCGACCCAGACAACGAGCCAAGACATGAGTAAGCGATCCGTCAGAGACTCCGGCGGCGCCGCCGCATCTTCTGCTGATGCCCGCGCTCGCTCTTCAGTCTTCAACGGTCATTAGCAACACAACAAGTTATGAACGTTCATAAATTAATTCTCACAACGAGCGACGGACACGGCAGCGAGTCTGCCTACTCGCTCGTCCACACGGGTCTTGCTTGCCTGATGGCTTGCCTGCGAAGAACTTTCCATCCGAGCAGCGACCGGCGAGAAATTTCCCCGTCTTGTTTTTCAACTACTTCGTCTCCTATTCGCCGTAGATTCCTCGGGCATGCTCGGGTTTTGTTTTCTGTGTGTGCGGCGCTGACAAGATCGTCTTCGGTTGCGGCGACAGCGACTGCAGCGTGAGGAAGATGAGATGACTCGCCGAAGATGATGACACCAACAACAGCGGAGCCTTCGTTCAGCAAGCGGCAGTGTAGTCGCAGTAGGCTTCAGTTTTTCTCCCGCTCCCCCGACAGCGAAGCCGCGAGGATCAACCAAATTAACACATTAGAAGGCGAACGTCTGCTAACTGCAATTAGAAACGCACTCAGAGCTGTTTTCTTCTGTTAATACGACTGACTTTAGCATTTGACACCAACGCGTCGGTTTGAACATTTTCTGGGAGAATCCAAACAGATCCCCTCTTTCACGCTCCTCTTCATGAAGACGGCGAAGATGAAGCGGACGAGAGAGGAGCGACCGACGCGAAATGTTGTAAATTTCTGTAAACCTGTATCATGATCGTTTTTCTCTCTCCTCATCTTAGTATCAGACAACCGGAATCTTTCATACGTTTGATCGAAGCGTAATTCTGACGCATCGGGATCGAACGGCGCGAGCCCCTATTTGAGTTGGGGTCCGACGAAGCCGTATGCTGATCTACGTGCACTTCCTTCTCTGATTTTTCTGCGGCCCGCGATTCGTCTTCTCACTCTTCGACGAGTCCGATGAATGCCACCGCAGCGGAATCATGAGCTCTTCGCGGATCTATAGCGTCCCACAGTCTCCTAAGCAAACCCGGCCTTGTAAACGCACGCAGGTAACTAATGTAGAAATCTTTCTAATCTGTCTGTCGTGGAAAAATTTCGAGATGGGACTGTTCTCGCTCCGCTTGCAACCCTTGTCATTCTCCTTCATGATCCGATCAGGAGGGTCAGACCGAGGGATAGTAAGCCCGCCGCAAGCGCTGTATACCTGAATGTCGATCGCTAAAAAATTAGAAAAGACTCCAGATCCGCCGCATACTTGGTTTGGAGGTTGAGGATTTTTATGCGAATCAACGAGCGAATGACCCACCTATTCAACGCTATTGGCCGCGCGCAAGTTAGTCTCTTGGCTGCAAAGCCGAGCCACACGGAGCTGAACCGACTTGGAGGGGTGATAATCTCCTAAAAACACATGTCGATAGAGTTCTCGCGCACTTCGTGTTCCATTCGAAGCGTTTACAACAACGCACCACCTCGTTCGGCCGCTCATGATCCGCATGACATCGAGCTGCCTACATATGGGATTCTGTCTCCGATCTGCATCATCGACTCGATTTTCCGATGAACCAGTAGAAGCCTCCCATCACACGAACGTCAAGAACTCAACAGGATCCTGGGACTCGGCTTAGAACCCAAACTGAGTGCGGGAGTGGAGTTGTCCGACCGTCCATTGGTCGTTCGCAAAAGGATCACTGGTCAAGGATTAGTGCTTCAGGAGTCGAAGCGAGCACACCCGCATCTTCTGTGATGATTGGAGACAGGTACATCTCGGTCTTGGAGCGACAGCGATTATCTCCGCAACAGTCCTCATCTCTCGATATCCCGACGGACACGCTTGGCTTAGTCCTCTCTCGACGCCCCCTTCCTCCCCCGAAAAAATTCGCGAGCGTCTTCGACGCCTACTTCGGCGGACCACGGACGCTCTGAGCCCCCGGAAAGTCATGGCTATCGGTCGGTCGAGAGATGCGAGCGTGACAAGGCTTTTTTTCCGCCTTGTCGTCGCAGAATGCTATCCCGTGTTGTTCGTCGCTCAGAAGCCATCCCGAGAGGAGCGTTCGCAATGCAGAGCTCATTGAAACGGCATTTGAAATTTGACGACTGCGAGCAGATCCCTCGACGGTAAGCTGATATGTCTCCTGAACTTCGGAACAGGCTCAAATTACAACAATGAATATCACAAAGCAAACGTTCGTTTTGAGCTTTCTCGCCTCGCGTAGACGATGACTACAACATCAACAACTTCGTTTGTGTGCTTTGATTTTTTTCTCAGTCGACAAACTAACACTGCGATTGCCTCCTGCTCCGGTAGCGATCCGCCGCTGCAGAGAGTACGCTTCAGGCCGTCTGGCGCTCTCTCGGAGCGATCGGGGCCTTCAACAAGGTCTGTTCCGGTGGAGAACCATCTCCGAAAACCGTCGATTTCCAATAGCTCAGCGTCTCCTGCAGTGGCTCCATAAACTGAGAATCGGTTTTACAATATCGAGAGTGCTTCATCGAGCCAGGGAACATCACGCGGGCGATGTTTGACTCCATCGCTCTATTAGGCTCGTCGCCTTCCATCCGAGGACTCTGGTTGAGTTTTCGTCAATGCTGCTGACGTTACTATCTCTCTGGGAGATTATCTTGATCGCGATCTAGGTGTGCACCTCGTCCGGTGAAGCGTTCTCTCTTCGCTCTTCTGGTGATGCCTCATTTAACATGTGTAAATAGAAAAGATACCATCGCTCGCGCACTTGAGTCCGCATCTGATGAGGCGGCAACGGGGGAATACGCGGATGTCGAGTAGCTAATTCGAAGCAGTACCGAATGCACGAGAGAAATGTCACCTGATCCATTCTTGTGTACATAGTACATAGGTATGGGCCAGCTCTCGTCATAGCCGCCTTGGGGGCCCGACCCGTGAGCCTTGCTATGACGTGGGAAATTCGAGCTTCGAAATCAACCTGATTGACTTCCGACAAGTTCAGCGAACTGCAAGTTAGCTGATCGGGAAAAAATAACCTCCATGAGCGTCCGTCTTCTACCTGATCATCGCCTTTATCATGACACCCTTCCTCTCGTAATGGCGGTAAACGGTAGCCTGGAATGACCGATCGGCACGAGACGACAAGGGGGAAGGAACACCGGAACGGTTCATGACTCGGAGGATTTTTTATTCCATTTAGTTTTCATGCGTGTTTCTGGAAAGTCTACACTGAGAAACTGGTCGCTGCGAGGACCATCGCAATAACGAGTCTAATTACTCGGACGAAAAATGGCGGAGCGACTGAAGAATCTTTCCGGCCTACCAGTCAGCTGTCAAATTGACGTGAAGGATGTGCATTGCGTTAATTTCGGCGCCAACAACGGGAACAGAATTTCAGTCATTTGCCTTGAATTTTCAGTCGAATCTAAAAGCCCGAAACAGCACCTTAGACTTTCCCGCGTGGCTCGTTCACGAGCCAGCTCGCCTGCCTGCCTGCCTGCCCGCCCGCCGGCCTGTCAGACGCGGAAAACCGGTGGCGATGGCTGAAGACGAGCCCGAGGCGACTCATCGTTT
This sequence comes from Galendromus occidentalis, assembly GCF_000255335.2. Classification (NCBI taxonomy): domain Eukaryota; kingdom Metazoa; phylum Arthropoda; class Arachnida; order Mesostigmata; family Phytoseiidae; genus Galendromus; species Galendromus occidentalis. The sequence continues at coordinate 479,513 of NW_003804563.1, forward strand.
GGTCAGCGCGTATCTCGACCCGATGGCGAAAATGGAGTGGAGTGTTTTCATTTCTAATTACTTATTTGATTGCGCCATTCCGACTGAACCGAGACGATTAATGGTGTGCTTCAATTAATTTGAGGGAACAACGAGGCTCAGATCTCTGTACATTGAATGATAAAGGCTGATCTCTGTGCTTTTGGTAATTCCTCAATCCGAGTCGAGTAATTTCACTGTGGGACATGAGCGCGAGGCACTCACCTGCTTGAAATCAAAATCCACTGGCTTTATCTCGGTTTCCATGTTACTCTTGTCTCTTTTCGGGTCTCTTCTTTCGCTGCCGTATCTGCTGAACTGACTAATCTTCAAGTCACTGTAAAGGAAGAAAGACCGCCTTAGAGATAGAGCCTGAAACCTTCTCTGACTGCGCGAACAAAGTATGGATTACGATCGAAGGAAAAGTACCTGGAAAAAAAATCAATCTTGTGCACACGACGACCGGTATCACGGGTATCCAGAATGAATTATTGAATCTCACAACTGCGATACGCTCTCGGATTGATTCCGCTGAGTAGTCTATAACACGGTGAATTCTCGATGCATTCTCCCAAGGTGTGATGCGTATCCCCCGGTGAACTATCTTTTGAAGATGTTCGAGAAGAAGGCGCGGTTGTTCATGTGCTCGATCGGCTTTTTTCTCTAGCATGAACCAGGGTTTCCTTGTTGTTGGTGCCGTCGGTGTACCGATCTGTGTATGTTCCCGGCGAGGAGCGCATTTTCGATGCATGCAAACTTCGTTACCGAGCTGTGTGATGTCGACGCATTGTCCGAATCTCAACATTTGTATATCACTGCATTTAAGCAAGCTTCCAAAGCGCGGCCGCCGCATGGCCGCTCTCCTGAGTAGGTCTTTCGCAGTCACTGGCTAGCTCGGTATCGCTAAGATTGCAACCACAGGCCACCCAGCTCGTCGGCACCGACTGTCACCGAGAGTTAACCTCATCCTCATCTTTGTTGTCGCTGCGACCGCTGTCGTTGCTCGTCTTGTTGTTGATGGCGTTGATGTCCGTGTTCCATTCAGGCACACAAAGGTGTGTGAATCCCCGACCTCAGCATGATATAGTCCGATCTCGCGCGTCGATCTGTTTGTCCAGCGATCCTTCTCGAAAGTGCCGAAACGAATTGTCGGATGCCGCGGCCCTCGCCCGTGCTGTTGCTCTGTGGGTGACGTGCAGAACGATGCCAACTCATCATCACCATCATGACAACGACCGCAGCGATGACGACGGCCATATCGAAAAGGCCGAACGAACAGAACGACAGTATGGCTCTGATGTGTTGTACGCAATTATTCCGAAGATCCTCTCCCGTCGTCGTCGACCGGCGCGGTCGCTGCTGTTGACGTCGGCATCAGATCCGTGTCTGCCGAAGACATCTGCCGCAGCTGCGGAGTCGGAGTCAACTCCAGAAGCCCCTCTCTCGCACTATCTTCGTCCTCATAATAATATCTCTATAGATCGGCTCGAAATCTTTAGCCCGCTATCGGTCTGAGTGAGTGAATCGTATTCCCGTCGATCATCTCGTCCTCGAATGCTATACGCGGCTTCGAGAAAGATAGGAGTTGAGATTCCAGCACTTGAGCAGCCCACGATTCCGGCGGGCACGAATCGGGATCTCATGAAGGTGACTGGGAGCTTCCCGAAGATTAAACATGCAAAAATTCAATGAAGCTTCAGAATGGATCACACACGGAGCTCGGGTCGTAAGATGTTCGTCGGCCAGGTGGAGCAGCAAGTTGTCGTTTTTTGGTCGGTTGTCGCTGTGAATGTTGTGGAACACGCAAAAACTCGCGTTTGCGCTTGCTCGCCAGCCTGCTCACGCACGCACCCATCGCGTAACAGTTGTCATTCTGTCACGAAATTCATTTCGTCGTTAGTCGAATGGAAGATTTCCTCATGGAAGCGATGTTCGCCCAACATTTGATCAGTTCCCCGATCCAATCGGTGCGATACGACGTAAGAGACTCGTCACGGACGTGAAAGGGTTTCTTGAGATCTCGCATCAAAAATTTCCTCCAACTTCCTTCCATGACTGCTTTTAAGGCTTGCGTCACTTGCGTAAGCTTCTGCGTCTGCTTTTTTCTGTCATCGTTCGTGATGATCCGTCCTGTCGAGCATTCCCCGAGCGTCGGACCTTCTTCGTCAGCGAGCCCTTTGTTCCATAATGATCCGTCAGGATCGACATCACTTTAGTGTTTTCGCTACGAAATCGCTTTATTCGTCTCATTCACTTTCTCTTCGGGAGAACTTCAATGGATTGTGCGGCGGATTTCCGGAAGTGAGCAGCCTGGATCGGACTCATCCTGAATTCTCCCATAATTCGTCTCGAGTCGTCGAATGCGCTCAATCTTCTCTCGTCTACGTTTGTCGAGGAGGAATCATGCACGCTAGACCCCTCAGTATCTGCATAATGATTCCTCGTCGCTGATTCAGTTCTTACTTCTCTCATAAAGTATTGCCCTCACTCCCCGTCTTTTGATTACCCAGAGACAGCGCGTTGATTTAATTTCGCAAGTGACCGAAATGTGAGAAAACACTTGAAAGCTCGTTCCGTCGTGCGATGGTGATCCGAATGAATCCGAGGACCCCTCTGAATGGAAGACCGGATCGAGATTTGGCGAGTGAACATCACTAGCTCGGCTTTCGGCTGAATAGAACAGTCGCGGTGCTCGTCTCGGCAACATCGCAGTTTGACGGATTCACAGATGGACGGATGGACATCTTGAATAAAATTGTGTTGATTGTGATGAGTGGATGTTCTTTCGGCTGCGGATCTGTAGCAGCCGAGAGCCGTGAAATCCAGGCCTCATATCATCACTTGAAGTAGTGCTAGCGGCGGAGCAATGACGCCAACGTGCTCCGCTCCTGCCGCCTCGGCCAAAGATAGAACGAGCGAGCGACGAGCACCACGATTTCATTCATTCATACATTATTTCGTGTGTTCCTAATCTCAAAACTACATTCATAGCAACAAGTACATGGATAGAATTCCTGATTCGCATGCAGAAGTTTCTCCAGGTAGGTCGGGAGCGAAAGGAATCGTACTCCCTTATGATAATAGAGTACGACGACTCTGTCAAAGTTCAACCCTAGCCCCGCCACACCGGAAGTAATACTTGAGTCCGGACGAGTCGTGTTCGTGTTGATTCGGTAAACGCCGTCGAATGGCCATCGGCAGAAGTGTCCATCCTTCCACCGGAAAAAGCTCGGAACAAAAGAAAACATGCTCAAATAGAATATAAAAGACCGGAGAGGAACGTGTCTGAATAATCCCTCAGAAGAGCGTGCGTTCTATCGGTCGGATGATCGTAAGCCGCAATCATTTCGCGTATTTGACGAATAGCGCTTCGCCCCCTCAAATGAATCCTGCGAGTGTTTTGTGTGTCCCTGTCACACATGTAGTATCATATAAATACACATCGCACACACAAACAAACAAACGCGCAGACAATCACACGCACCGTACTAGCTTTTATACGACGCCTTTTCTCTCTTATTTTCACGCCTTCCGACTTCTCCGCCCCCTGTACCGCGCTCACTTCGAACGACGACGGCGACCGTGGCGGCAGCGCTCCGACTGTGACACAATAGATGTATCCGTTCGATGTGTCCGGTGGTCGCTCACTCGCTGGTCGACGACGTCGTCGCCGTCGCCAATCCGAAGTCTGCCCGAGAGAGGAGAAATACCGTGACAGACATCGTCATCTCCGTCGTGGATTATTCAAAAACGCCAAGAGCAAAGACTCACGGACACCAGAACCAGACCACGGAAAATTCCTGAGTTGAGAGAATGAGAGAGAGCGAGAGCTGAAGAAAAATAAATGTTGATATTGCAGGCGAACAGGCGCCTTGCTTTGGTGCCAATACAGTCGACGGTCGAGTACAAACTACAAAGAGCGCAACGCGCATTGGCTATTGTTCATTCGGTTCATGTGTTGATGTCGTTTCCGCGCTCGGAATAATGAAGTCTTTCATTGCGATGCAACCTGTTGAGAGGAGAAATTCTGCGATCATAAATCTTGCCACAACGAACGCAGTGCTTTCTTCGCTTATTGCGTTTCCTCTACGCCTCGTCGGTCTTGTTAGCTCCCGGGACACTCGTCTGTCGAATCTCTCTCTTAATGCAGAGCGGACCGAGGTCCCGAGACAGCCAAATTGGACTCGCTCATTCAATCCGGTACACGGACCCGATTTCGGTGCGGACAATCGGCACCCATGTCACAGTCGGAGCAAACAAACCGAAAGCATTCCTCGTTGCATCGATTGGCTCGCGAGTCTCGGCATCCGCGATATCCAAACGCTCGCGGGGGCATGACCCAGTGGCCCAGACCGGAACTTTTCCCACATCCGGATGCCCCCGGAGGATGAGCCTTAGGAGCCGAGCGCTGAGGGCGCCCTCCTCGTGGAGGTATTCGTGGGAAAACTCAAAAACGTTGAATTTGGACATTTTAGAACATTTCGAATGTTACAGGACTCTTCTCATCGATAGGAAAAAAACTGGGCTTTTGATTGACGCGACTCTTCGAGGAGCTTTTTCCTCGCATGTGGGGTGTGGCAGACGGTTTCGGTGTTTGACTCCACGGTGCACTGCACCATACCGGACAATGCGAGACATGGCAAGCTACCTTCTCCAAGTGTCTGTCTCCAGACGGACGGATAGTCGGCGACAAGCGAACGGGCGGGCGGGAAGCTTGGCTGGCGACAGCCTTCGAAGACATGCAGGGGAGCGAGTAAGCAAAGGTTTGTTTTATTTTTTATATCGAGAAGGGAGAACATTTTTATTACATGTGAGCCGTTACGTTTCAGATGCGCGGTGAAGGAATGAACGAACGAGCGTCTGAAAGAAGCAACCAAAGAAAGAGAGGAAGAAGATCCAAGGAGGATTGAGAAACGCCCGTCGAATGCGATAGCAACCCGAAATTATTCCAAGCCACTGCTTACCAACAAGCGGATCGGCGCCATCGCTCGGAACCGCGGCGGTAGCTGTGAGGCTTCTGATCGCCCTGGAGCCCGCTCCGCTTTCATTGCGCTCGAATCTTTCGAGATCGGGTCTCCCAATCCTCACCGTACGATAACCTCTGGGACTTGGTCAAAAACTAGAGGATCATCCGGAATCCCGAAACATTTCGATTCGTAGAGGCTCGTCATGTTCTCAAGGGCTTTCGTCAGTTCGGTCGGGGAATTATCCGCTCTTGGGAGCTCCACTGACCGGGAACTTCGGTCTTGCAATCGTGCTTGGACAATTTCCCTCAAGATGCTTCGGTAGCGAGATGTCACGGAAACTCAAGCGCGACCATTTCAATGCAACGCTGTTCCCGCTGTTCTGTAAAATTCCGAGTATAGTCACGAAAACTGTGGTTGTTCGTCCTGAGGTCGCAAACGATTCAGTCGCAAGCGATGTTTTTGTTAGCTAGCACAAACTCGGTCAGTCAGCACGGAAGGAAAACGATAGAAACGGCTCCGCTCAGCGAATTCGAACACGGCCTCGGTAGAGTGCGATGCTTAAAAGGCTCTGCTGCTCTGAATTATCCGTAGGCAGCTCCCTGGTGGGTAGAGAGGGGACGCGACAGTTTTTTCCCCGCCGAGCTGCCGCTGCCGTCCGAGCGCTTCAAAAACGCTCATTGGAGTTCGCCTTCCGCGTTTTCCGTCGCCCCCTTCCAACTCGGGCCCTCGTGTAGTACGAGGAGGGCGACCGGATATGACCCATTCCGGTCTGGGGAATCGGGAAGTCTCGCGGCTGCAGAGCGTGGAAATCCCCAACTCTGTCCTCCGTTCGTCGTTTATCCCGTTTGTCGGATGCTTAGTCAGACCTGGTAGTCGGAGGAGGAGTGCGGAGTACGATTGCAGGCAGATATATCAAGCAGACACATGCGATGAGCGGCGGCGCCATAACAATTTCTCAGGTGGACCACCTAGAGCCGGCGCGATGCATTTCTGCCATCTCCAGGCCACGCAATAGCTGCCATCCGACCAGGCGAAGGGTCGGTCGAGCCCGATAGCGGGACACACCGATCGACAGAGTTTTCGAGAGTGGAGAATAGCGTGAGAAGAGCCAATACCCCCTGAGTATCTCGGCCGACCGACCGTCCGGCCGGCCCGCGGCGGACCGGCGGAATGGTCGGCTCGGCCGCCAGCTTCCCTTTGGTCGTGCGGCCAACTGCTCCGTTGTTCGTCCCCTCGAAATCTCACCAAATGGGGGAGAATAGAGGGCGGTAGGGGGCGGAGTAGTTGGTAGGTAGGTAGGAAGGTTGGTGGCTTGAATGGATGGATGAAGGAATGAATGAATGCTTGCTCGCTTCAATGGTGTATGCATGCTTTTCGGTCAGGACAGAGCCGAGCAGATACACGAAGCGCACCGAACGTGAGCGAGTCACACGAGACCGCAACCCGCCCGGTGTCGCTCTCCATTGAGAGTGGGCCTTAAAAGAGAGGTCTTCACTCCTTCCAGCCAAGGGACGGATTTCCCTCGCTTCCGGCACGAGTCTCGCGCACCCGGAACATCTGATTGACACACTGGGCTATCAATAGCTGGCGTTCTTAGTGGAGTTATCACCGAGTACTATCAAAACGAAAGTGTGCCCAATCGCTGATTGTGAGATAATCGCCTCCGTCGTTCCATCGGCGTTCTTATCAATCCATCCGATAGACCGTCCGATGATTAAAATGAATTTGTCCTTTTACCAGCAGATTGCGTTATGGTCCCGCTGTATCGGAATCCTGCTGGCGGTGTTCGAAAGACGATTATCACCTCAAAATGAGCAACAAGACCGACATGGCTTCCTTCACGGGGATTACCGTAATCCACTCAAGCAACACACGCCTGGCCTCACGCTGCAATATTCCAAGCAGGCTTTGGGCAATGTATCCGGTGTGAATTAGAGCTCTACAGACATGCATAATATCGGACCAAGCAACGTGGGAAGCTGACAAAAAGAAATTAAAGCTCTGCTGGTCCCCACTCCCTACCGTGGTCCCCTCCAGTGAGATTCAGCGACGGCGGATTCCGTCGGTGAATCATTTCCGTTCTTCAGCGAGAAACGAGGGAATCGGACGGACTCGAGCTTCCTCAGTCAGTGTGAAGCCTCGACGCTCGCTCGCCTCCTCACTTTCCCACCACCGCTGCCGCCGCGCCGTCGCGTCGGAGACCGAAGTGCGGCGGGGTGATAATTGTGAGAGTACATCCAACTGGCGTTCAGGATGAAAGCTCCTGCATAAGATATACATATCTACAGGAATATTTGCTTCGGAAACTTGCTCGAGCGGCGAATGCAAACGAAGAATTTATGTGGGCTCACCGAGTCGCCTCTCGAGAGCTTCCAACGGCTCTGCTCTTCGTGAGGATTGCTCAACAATGTTGAGAGTGTCAACTGACAAGTACTCGGTTGGAGGCAATAATTCAACACTGAAGTGAAATCTATTTGTATTTACACAACAGCTCACTCACACTTCCGTGTTTTCAGCTGTCAGAAGACACTTCACATCTACCAGATAAGATATAGGAATGAGGCTAACGAGTGACCACATCGATTTGCGAGTCGTGGCTGCCTGAGTTGTTAGGCTGATTTTCCCGAGCTGCAGAAGCAACGCGGTGAAAAATCGAAGACACGTCGGGCGTCATCCCGATAATGAGTGGATTTATTGAAAAATCCTCGACGAACGCCACTCGGGTCGCATGCCAGGCATTTATCGATGCAGTTTAAGACGATCGGAATTTGTTGATGGCGGCGGTGGCGGCAGCCACGGCCGTGGCGACAAGAGTCACCCCTACCTGGTGGATCGTGGTCCATCAAGGTGTACCTATCGAGGCCATTAGATATTTCTACTCAAACTTCCCGATGAAAACGCCGTTCCCACCTGTTTTATTGAGTCTTGTGCTTGTTAGTCTTCGGAGGCGCTCCGCGCTTCGATCTGAGCCGCGACCCGATCAATCCGAGCGGAATTCTTCGTCGCTTCCTTATGAAGCGTGCAACAGAATCAGCGCGTGCGCCAAATTTCAAACGCATACATTTGATGATTCCAGCCGACAGCGCTCCCGGAGACCGAGCCTTCGGCCCCTGAAGGACTGGTTATCCGATCGGCCTAATGAATTCGTGAAGGTGTAAAAGCACTCGGGCTGCTGGCGCGTCGCATCCAATGACGCGAAAATGAAAGACGTCCGAGAGTTTCCGAAAGTGTGTTTTCGCATCTCGAAAGGAGCCGCCGCTGGAGAAAAACGATCGCTTTCCGAAGAGAAACAAAGGAGGAGAGCGAGCGCCAAGCGGGAAAAAAAGATGGTTTGACATCTTCGAATAACTCAGAAAGCGAGGCGGACCCGCCACAGGGCGGTTTGTGTGTACTCTGCTTTTTAGCGGGCTCGGAGAAGAGAGAAGAAGCTCGTTCTCTCTTTCCGGTGTTCTCCCCGTAGGGAGCATCCGCCGTCGGCGTTGTTGTCGACGACGACGAGCCGAAGAGTTATGGGACAGGCCGCGAAAAAAAGCTCGGGAGTCATTCCACCGACTCGAGCTCGATCTGATGGAACATTCGGAGACCGCCGGAAACACGGGGAGAACATTCAACAGAGTGCGAGGGGAGAGAATCATCTAAGAGAAGAGCCGAGGAAGAAAGTGGGCCCGTAAGCCATTAAGGGAGGTGACGAGCATTCGGAAGCTGCTCTCGGAGTAGTAATTCAAGATAGTTCGCTCTATCAGGCATACACGGTTGTATTTCAGGCTAGCTTTGTCGGTCTGTCTCTTGGTCGGTCGGTCGCTCCGTCTCCCAGCCGCAGCCGCATAACTCACTCGCAGCCGAGTTTCCAGAGGCGTTCTTCGAGAATCGAACCTACCTACCTAAAAAGTTTTTGCCCATTTTTTTTTAATGGCGATCTGTGGAGCTCTCTGTGACGTACGGAAATTCGCCAAGGTATCACCATCATCGGCCAATCGTCGAAGATGTCACCCAATCGCCCGATGCGACCAACGGAGATTCTGTGACGGAGCGCTAGGCAGCGCGGGCCGAGGATCGATGAGAATGCCGTATCGGTACTCGGGTACGAATTAGGCTCGTGGCGTGCTACAGCTCCGGAATCACGTGGTCGTGAAGGGAATCGCTCAAGATCCGTTGCGTTGAATTGTGCGTGAGCTACAAAGAAAGACCACGGCATCGCGGCATAAGGACATATGCCGGATTGATTGGAGCAGCCCCGGTAGTGTGTTGGGAGACGGATGAATTGGCTAGCGCGTCGTTCGGACGCTGCAAATCAATTGCCCATCACATCGATTCGGTTACGTCTCTATCAGGAACAATGCCGATCAGCTGAGTTCAGCCAGTCTTGTCATTGGCCGTGAGATTGATCCTTACAATCGGCATCAGCAATCGATCCGACCACGACACCGAATAGTACGACGACGACCACAGCAGCGATTACCGTGATGACTCCGCTACGAATGCGGGGGGAGTGAAACTTCGTGATCTCAACTAGTGCTCATCACAGCTATCGGGATCGCCGACTCCGTAATAAACTACGAGTGAGGCCGTTGGGAGACACGAGACGGCCCCGACCGTGTTTTGAGTCTTCTGGATCGGAAGGCAATGAGATTGCGGGTAATCGTATCGAATGGCTCCGGATAAGTCGAAGCAACAATTCGAACACTGTCGCCAGCTGAGCGCGAGCTCGAATTGTGCGCAATCGAGTCGACCCTCAGCTACTTACCGCCGCGCCGTGAAGTGACGCTTTCTCGAGCGGATGATATGAACGACGTTTCTGGGCGTAATATCGGCGTCAACTGCAGGCTAGTAACTGTTGCCTGATGCCGCCGCGTCGATCTTCGATGTTGTGTATATTTTTCTGACAAGAGCATCGCTCGAGATGAGCCACGGAGCTCCCCAGGGCGACGTGATCAGAAAGTGTTCAGGGGTCTTCGATCAAAATTACGTCCGAGGTGCGAAACGGCGATCGATGACATTGTAAGTACACTTTTTCCTTGCGCTCGCTGAACGCTTCGATGATCTTGCTCCGTTGGGAGGCCGGGTTCCCGAGGGGGTTTCACAGGGCCAGCCTCGGAAGCACCGATGGATTTCCTGATGAGGTTACAACAATCGGAAACAGCCCTTCGGTGACTTCGACGTATTAAGCGTGATTCGTCCGGTTGTCTAGCGATCGGCAGACAAGCAACCAGGCAAGTGGGCAAGTCAGTCAGTCAGTGAAACAGGCAAGCAAGCAGTCAGGCCCAGCCGACAGGCAAGCCAACTGGCTGGCTGGTTTGTTGGTCGGTTGCTTTCCTCGGATTCTTTTCGGGTTTTGATTGTCAGTTTAATTCGTCTCCGGTCCGCGGCCCAACTGAAGGCTGCACTGGTCTTGGATCTATCTCTGTGGCGGATATTTCTGACAACCGTCTATTAGTGTCAGAGAGATATCGCCAACAACCGGCAAGCGGGGAAGGAGAAGAAAAAATAAAAGAATAGAACGAGAGCTTTGTCTATGTAGAAACCAAACCACAGCCGCCGCTTCTCTGCCACAGGGATTTCTTGATACGATGACATCCGTAATGAGTCCTGAGTCGCTTTGACGGCTTATCTGGCCTCGGTCGCCGCAACGACAACGGACGTTCCGCGGTCGAGCGAACATGGAAGAATTCCGAGAATATCGAGAACAGCCGATGGAGTATGAAGTCCCTCTCGGGGCCCCAGCCTCAGCGTAGAGAGAGGGATCAACAGAGGAGTCGTTCTCGAACGAGAATCCATTCGCCCACCTGGCCTCCCACCTGCGTGCAGAAGCCTTGCCCCCTCCTTCTTCGCACCGAGCGTCATGACTTTTAGTGCAAGGTTTCCTTTCGTGACGACTCCTTGAAGTCTCTGGTTCCGCGCTCTTCTCGCCCCGAGTACATCGGACGACATGGAATCACGTTCGTTCCGATTTGATCCGACGGAGCACGACCACCGGGTCGACGGGGAGGAGAGGGCGCCGGCTCAGCCACAGCGCATCGAGTGTCGGCGTGGACAAATTATTGTGGATGGAGCTTACTGTCTCGCTGTGAATCGAGTCTGAGTGTGTGTGTGTGGTGTCCGTTCCCGATCTGTCTGACGATGATTCGAATTGTAATGAATCGCCCGCTGCCGGTCGACCGTCCGATAAAGTGGACGGACTGACGGTCGGTCAGACAGATGAACGAACAGTCGCTCGGTCAGTCATCGTAGCCAGTCGTCCTGTCCGAAGAGCATCGATGAACGGTCTTTCGGACTTCCTCCAGCATAGAAAGGAGCAGCGGCCGCGGCGTAGACACTCGCAGACACACAAGCAAAGACACACGGACCGATAGGAGAGAGACTGTAATCTGAGCGCGGGGATGAATGGATGGAGTGACCGAACGACAGACCGACGGACATCTCTGCTCGTCGGCGGCGAAAAGGCGAGCGGATCCTCACGATAAATCCCATCGTGAGCATCGGATGGTACTTCGTACTTCATACATCATCCATCCATGCATCCATTCCAATCGACGAAACAAGCAGACAAGCAGAGACACGAAATCCCAACCATTTGAGCTGAGTTCAGACAATAAAACGATGATGATCGCGGTACTTCTTTAACGATCTCTCCTCGTCGTTTCGTCTAGTTGAGTCGATGAGTGGAAAAATGAATGAATGAACGAATGAATGTGGATGATGACGACGGCGACGGGAGGAAGGATGGATAGATTGATGGATCGACTGTGGAACAAACGGAACCGATCGCAGGGAATCGAACATGCTATCAACAACGATTCGCTTCATCATTTCTGTCTCCGATGACCTCATCCTCGGAGTTATGGTAAGCGTTCACCTCTTTTTCTTCTCCGGTCGTCCGTTTACGGGAAGACGCCTGCTATCGCGGGCGACGTTCCCTCAGGAGTTCCGCAAATACGTGAAAACATAAACACTTGTCCGTATTTATCCGACATACGGGACGGAACGGTGATCTATCTTGTTATCGTTGTCTCATTACATGGCCGTTTTCGGGCGCAGCCGCGATCCGACCAGAAGTTCCACACCAAGTCGGAGAGGCCATGCGAGAAAGTAGCATTGCATTGGGCGGAGTAATTTCCAGCGTAAATATTAATAACCATGAAGATATATTTTAAATTATTACAGCAGCCGACGAGCCGACCGAATCCATGCAATGAGCAAAGATCGCCTCTGAAATATACCGTCGACGTCGTCGTCGCCGGGACGAGGAGGCAAACCTCGAGCGATCGTCGACCGCAGACACTTGCTCGAGGGCTGGGTTTTTCGCTCGCGCTGATCACATGCTAAACGCGGATCGGTCGAAGGATGTCGCTCCCCCGACACACAGGGTGTTCGCCGTCGATCGGTATTTTGTCAAGACGAAGAAATGAATGAACTTCTGACAGAACCCTACGTGGGAGTTGATTGCTGATGAAGCGCTAAACGCTGATTCCCGCGAACAACCGACCATATTTGGTGGTTCACAATCATATTGTGCGAACAGATCAACAGCAAGGAGCCTGCCGACGAATGCAACTGACGGCCGTGCATCCACGCTTACGGATCGGAACGAGACCCCTGTGAGTGATCGCTCCCCGTGAAAAATCTGAGACGAGACATCAGACGTCACACGTTTTCGGTGCGGAGACCGACGAGATTCCATGAAACTTTGCAGCCCGACTGTGCAGTTGGCCGAGGGTCCGGATCTAATTTGGAGTTGTGGTGCAGGACATCCGAGAGCCGGATATTTTGGACCTCGGAAATTGACAGAAGAGCGTTTCAGCTATTTTCTTCCATTTCCCCAGTCTTCCCGCAGTGTTTACTTTTTTTCGTGAATATGCCGTGTCTGGGATACTCTCTAGACGTGATTACAACTTTGATAGACGTCGCGATGGTAATTGTGTCCAACAACGACTACGGGAAGAGGCTGCGGGCGACAAATTAACTTCGTCGACGAACTCCCATCAGCTTTACTTTTCTACAAGCATTTGACTCTTTCGAGGAGCATCATTTATCCGTGAGTGATAGTGATTCAACATGATGCAAGTTGGCAGATTTCCTCTCAAAGAGCAGAACTTAATTTGGCAAGACCCTTGTCTCTCACAATGTTTTCCACCGATGTCGCTCTGGTGATCTGTCTCTGCCGGGAACCCTTCACCTAACTTCGTACCCTCTTCGTGAGGAGGAGAGGAAATCTCGACAGAGGTGAGAGCTCGGACGAGCAGAACAGTCGACGACAACCGTGTTCAGTGATGTCTTTTTCCGAACTTCGAAACTTTTCCCTACGAGGGGAGAGAGCTCGTGCGGCGCCGGTCTGGCCACCTGACGAGGGATATCTGCCGACCCCGGTGGGCTAATTAGGAATTTCCGGATGGCTCCAGAAGTTGGAAATGAGTTTTTTAATAGTATTTGAATGTATCCGTAATGATTCCGACAATGGAGATGAGTAGATTATCTCGAGCTTGGCAACGACGTCCAGGCTCGAGGCGCTAGCGACACTGCGTGTGAAGCTCATCTCCCTTCAGAAAGGGTTTCTGTCGGTTGCCTCGTAGTCGGAAAACTCAGATCGAGTTTCGTTTTAATTACAGCTAAGATTAATCACCAGATAACACGATTCATATTAAATCTTCTACGAGAGGCCGGCCAGCCACCCGATCTGCCTCCCTCATTGCCTGCTCAGTCTTGGGTGGCTTGACCAAAACTTGCTGAGAGCTTTCAGGATGACTAAGAGCTGTGGAGCTCTTCGAACCATCCCTCAGTCTTTAAGTTTATGTGCAGATCGAATCGAGATCGAGATTGTCCTGGAGATCGGATCCTTCGTTCCCGTTGACCACGGCTCAGGAGGTCCCGGAGGAGTTTGTGCCCAGAACGGTCGAAACAGCGACTCGGTGGCTCTATCCTTATCCGTCTCGGGCACTGACGATGCTGTCGAGATTCGAGATCCCGAAATGTTCCTCACTCCGGCGAAATCCAAAAGAAGGAATCGACGAGGGGTTCCGATCCGATCTGGAGCTCGACGGAATTCCGTCAAAGAAGACGGCGGTTCTCACAACGAAATAATTGAAGGTAAGCCAGATTGGCTGGATGTGAGTTGAGCTTCACCTTCTCGCTTGGCTGTCTGACGAGTGAGTTCCACACATACTCATGTTCTCGAACGGGCTGCCACGCAACTCAATGGGCATCTCGCGTGTTCGTCGAAAGGGTTGAAGTCTCCCAGCGCTCCTGAGCAGTGACTGACGACGACCGACTGCCGCCACCCGCGGCCTCTGATGTCGGTTGGTAGTGCTCCCATATCCGATTATGTTAGCGAGAAGAAGTGCAAAGTGACGAGGCAAAGCTTTTGCGTGAGCTCGCTTGAGCATTGTTGAATCGCGACCGCTCCTGCAGCGCCGGCAATCACAAGTACCGAGAGAAACGGGTCGACCACATAATCAGCTCGTGCAATGCAGCTGCGCGATTCGTCCGTGGAATGCACGTTCGCCTGGGAACCTCGGAATTCCGGTCAGCCCCGCGGAATATCGCGCTCCGAATATCAGAATAATTTCCGTCTTCGGTTCCCGAGGATCAGTCGGGTGGAACCTTCCAGCAGAGGGACCCATCTCAGGAACATTCGAGACTTATTGTTACTTAGCTAGAACCAAGCGGATCACCGCGCGCGAAGGCGGTGGATCATCGGTATCGTCCTCGTCGTCGGCGTCATCATCGTCAGCCGAAGAGACGTCAGTAAGAAGGTGAACTGAACGGCCCCCATCGCGCGCCATTACGGAGGAACTTACGGGCGTAGAAGCGAATGAAAGGTGCGGACGTAAATGCCCTTATGATCTGATCACTTTTCACTTCGCCATGGTTGGCTGGCTTGCCGGCCGTCAGGTCGCTCGGCCTGCCAGCCACCCTGTTTACCAGCTCGTCTGCGATCCGCGATCGGTGCAGCATGGATTGATAGTTCTTAAAGAGTGGTATCTTCTAAACATGTGGGTCTGGTAAACGGATCTCGGCAGCCTCGCGCACTGACAGCGGCCGCTGATACGCGCGAGCTTTCCAGAGCTGTCGGCGATCATTCCTCAAAAGGAGCCAGTGACAACGGCGGCGGTCCCAACGGTAAATTGTTCACAGGTTGGGCACGTATCGTTTCTTTGCATCGTTCCCCCATCCGCCGAGGACGTCGGCATTGTCTCTCGCACCGCCGTCGTCGACGGCGCCGAGAACATGATGCATCGCAGATCGAGATAACCGTGATGGGTAGTTTAGATAACGACGACGGAAAAACACTTCAGGATACGCAGGAGAAATTTAAAGCGAGGAAATTCAGAATGGAGGAATAGCGAAAAGTCATTTGTCATGCCGCTTGACGGGCATTCTCGAACAAGAGCAGCGTGATGATAGTGGTGTTGGCGGAGGTGACGACAAAGGGTGGCAACAGCGACCATTCGACGACAGAGCACTCATCTAATTATTTCTTCGCCGGAGAAATCGCAACAGTCGTGTGGGATTGGTTTCACGAAGGAACGTTGCTCTTGATTTGCTCGGGGGGAGGGACGCAGTTCTCATCCGCACAGGGTGCGTCCGAAGGTCGTCTGTCGAAGCGAAGAGCTCCGTTTCTCGTCCCGGAAACTTTCGAATCGCAACCGATGGATCGCTAAGTTCGCCACGGTTTCTGATTGCGGGAGCGACATTCATCTGGTCACTTCTGCGACTATATTCGGCTCTGCTCGTAGTAATGAGCCTTTCACGGTGAGCTCGTTGGATGCCCGTCTTCTGACCGAATGCATACAGTAATAATTTCTTGTAGTCCGTCGAGTGTCTATTCTATGACGCTTGCTCATCAGCTCCGCTCTTGTTCCTCCTAGCCGCGAACAACTCACAACGGCAGCGGCATCTTTTGATTGATGACTCAGCCGCGTAATTGAAATACAAAACACCTGAAACAGCCGTCGACGACCGAATGAGAGAAGGGAGCAGCGGACTCGCAACCAAGATGTGAATGAGCACGAAAATGATGCTCAAGCATGACTTTCTGCTCGGAGCTATTCCGCAGGTAGGGCAAATTGAGGCAAACTGTGGCAAACAGCAACGCGACGGAGGTTCACTATCGTGCTCCACCGATAACTCGCGGGCCTACGTGTTCTTCGAAGTATCGAATCGCAGAGCTCTCTGTCTATCATCCCTGGAGGAGCTCCGAGAAGGTCGAGACTCCCCCTGGGGAATTCCGAGCAGAACGATGTCAAGTCCGAGGTCAAGGAAGGCACAGATTTTGACTGTGAGGAGTGAGCCTTAGAACACCGGAACTGGGGACTCGCCGATGCTCTCTCTATTTCTTCCGCCGTTTCCATTGTTCGTCAGATCTCGACTAAACTCGTTAAAGACCGGACATCGCGCCCTCACGTAAATTCCAAAGAATCAACGGAAGTTCTCCCGGAACAGACGTTCTACGCCATTGTTTCCGAGATCATAGGTCGAGGAATGCCGAATCGACTGACACCGTCGGTCGGACGTCCTTGCGACCCCAAACTCTGATGGGAGAGAACGACCTAGGAACAATGGAAAATAGAGGTGGGAGTCTTAACCGAAGAGGTCAAAGACTCGTTCATCAAGCGCTTTCTTTTTCGGGTGGCGCACGGCAGAGGCCCTCCACCCGATCCGCTCATACTTACAATGAAATTTATGGCTCGCCGATTACAAGGACTTTGAGTTTTGGAAGAAAGAAAACAACGACAACGACCACCGAAAGCCAGACCATCAAGAGGGGCTTCTTTCGTGAGTCACTGGAAGGAGTCTTCGGTACGTCAACCGTGAAAATCGTCAATGCGCCGCCACGAAATTACGTTCACACTCAGACCGTCGTCTTCAACACGCATTACCGCAATGCTCCAAATTCTGTTGCCGAAAGTGCTTTCATTCGCGCTGCGGCTGCCTCATTTTCGGTCTCCAGTGTCCGCGGGCAGAATCTGCTCCGCATCCTGGGAGCCTTCGCTCTTCTATCAGACGGGTTTGACATCTCCGTTTCCGCTGGGGCGAGGAGGCACAACCGAAATATCCTTTCAAAGTTTGAATAGGAATCCTGCAGGAAAAGACTCGCTCAAGAGTGCGAAGCGCGATACCGACAGTCAGCTGTGACCATGACCAGGAGTCGGTACCGTCCCACGTGGGGCGGACGTTCGAGCTTTCCCCATTCGAGTGTCCGGAATTTTCTATTTGCCCGCATCTTGCTCCTCTCCGGTAATCGGGAAGAATTCCTCCACGCGGCCACGGGCGATCGGTTTTGAAAAAAAATCCAAAGTTAAAACGGCTTTCTCGTCAACGCTAATCATCAGTTTCGGTGATGAAGGCGCCGGACGGATGTCTCCTCCAGCCGCGAACGCGCGCGAGCGACGGCCGCTGATCTTGCCGAAAATGAGCACACGATCAACAACATTGTCCGTCAGAGCGAAAATCCGTTGACGGAATACGCGGGGGAGACGCGTCGGACGGCCCCAGGTGAAGTCGTTCGTCAGAACGCTTTCGACGTAGTTACCGAATAGCTCCACGTATACGTCGCATCGAGACCACATCGGAGTCTTGATCGAAGGCAGGCAAACAAGACACTGCAAGGATGGAAATCCGTCGATTCTTTGCGTGGCCGAGAACAGTATCCGGAAATCGCTTCATGCTTCGCTTTGATGTCGACGTCTCGGAACGACGACAATTATTGCTCTTCTATCTGCGAAAGGCTCCAGTTATTCCGAATGCCCGCGTCTCGATTCTTGGAACATATTCTGACGATGCATTTGAACGGGCCGACGACGGTGGATTTGCATTTTCGAACCATCGCCCGATGAGTCCGGACGCGAACACAAATTCACATTAATGACGAGCCACGAAAAAGCGCATTTGTAATCAAAAATGGAGGAACCGTTTCAGAGCAGAGTCGGAAGGACCGGACAAGCCGTTGCCAACTGATCGGATCAGTCGTCCATCGTCGGCAAACTTTTTGCTTGGGCGTGGCACAATTAAAACTGAAATCAAGTGATGAGATTCAAAAAGAAAGACAGATAGCATGCGCTATTTTTGACTCATTTCCTCCCGCGGTTGCTCGCTTGCTGTTTTGGACCGGCACGTGTATCGATCTATCTGCGAATTTTCATGTGAGCCTCCCTGCCTGTCAGATCGAGTTGCCAACCGAGCGATGGGATCACGCTTCGCAATGGCTAGAACGGCGTACGCCCGCTTCTTCACCTAATCGAGCGGGAACGCAGAATACGTTCCGACCATTCATCCGGTAGAGCGGATCCCTTGCGGTAAGCTCGGTATAGGCCGTTCCAGCAGCTGGTGTCTACTCGATACTATCCCGGAAGATGGCCGGGCAATAGCGAGATAGGGTCGTACGACAAGGGGTGAGTCCAGTCCACAAACGATTTTCGAGAGGACGCTACGCAACGCAGCTGATAGCCTCGCTCTGAGCTCGGAAGCTTCACCAAAACGGATTCCTTCCCCTATCGTTCGCCCTATTGTCTTGGCGGATTCCTCGTTTCGGCACAAAAGTGAACGCCGTCATGTTATCTGGGATGCGAAGTCGCTTTGTTTTTAGTCGTTGCTTTCTTCAATACTGATGAGACGGCTCGGTCCGTTTGAAGATTTTCGATTTTACGATTACCGATCTTGATTCATCTTCGCGCGGACACGAGTGCCACGGGACATCGATCTTCCTCGGACATCGCGTTCCCCATTACCGCAGCTTCTGCCGCTGTTGCGAATGTTCAGGCAAAACCAACAGAGTGAAGTTATCTTTGTGAGAGCTTCATCGTTCGGACAGGGGAGCTCGATTGAGGAGAATCGACGCCTAGTCCTTGACAATCGCAACAAGTGCGGAAGACAAGTCTGTCAGGAATTTTCTTGTTGCCAGATTGCCTCGAACGCTGGACGCCGCGCCGTCGCTAGTGGTTGACCAATTTGGAATAACTTTTGACTGACACTTTCAAGGCTTCCAGCACGAACAAAGAACGCATTCTGCAACGTTAGCACGTTCGAATAAATTTCGTCTCCGCTCGCTTCCTTCCTCTTTCGCGGGGAAAACCGAGAGAGAAAAAACTCAAAGGCGTGACCTTCACCGTGGATTCGGCGCCGCCGCTCGGTCGTCCAGTATAACCGCCACAGAGCTCTCGAACCCAGTTCTTGGGAGGCGGAAAATTGAATGTGTATCAATCGTGTCACAAAGACACGCCATACGTCGCCGTTCGAGATCCCGTAATGTATTCCCGCGATGACTGGCGTATAATGTCAAGGGTCATCACGCCAGAGGTCTTTCATGATTCGCTCGTACGTTGAAAAATCCCAGCGCTGAACAGTTTGATCAGAGCTGCCGTCAATAGAAGCGAAAGACCAACCGGTTCGGACCGAAGTTCCAAGAGAAAACAAAATCTAAGAAGTGAGAGAAAAGAAGAGAGGAACGAACGCGCCTCCAAAAAAAGAATTTTCGACAGCGTTGGCGTAGTACCGCGTGTTCGTCAGTCCATTCGTCGATGGCCATGAAGCGCATGAAACTCATCTCGAGTGAAAAATACCCGACACAGGCTTCGCTCGCCGGCGAAATCCACGGACAACAAGCAGAATTCGCTTACCTGAAAAGAAACAGAAATTTACATTTAATATCCTCGCCGAATTCTCGCCGTAGGATACGGCGGACCAGTCTGCTTGATATCATTCATCGAACCCCAATTTCTCCTCACCGAGACCTAATGTCTTTCCGCACAGCGCGTCGTATTCGTACAGAAAATGCTTCGGAGCTTCGAGAATCAAAGCTGACCCACTAATTGTTAGTACGATTATTATTTCATGCTTAGGGTAGGTGTCCCGATGATCTGCTCGATCCCAAACCCAAGAACGGAATCGTACTCCTGTCCGCAGACAGAAAAAATTGATGTCGCTTCTCGGGTAGCTCGTGTTTCTTTTCGGTGGCGCTGACGGCAGATATCCTGCCGCGCGATATCCCGCAGGGCTCCAGCTCGTAGACAAACGGTAAACTCGGAATTTGTCAGTTTCGGTCTCGCCTCATTGTCGTCAACCTGTTCCGATGGGCCCATCAGGCTGTCTTTGATTTAACGATTAGCAAAAATGATTATTCGGGAGCTATTGAGGATCCCTCCGTGGGGCGAGGTGGTCGGTAGTCGCAGCTCAAGCAGGATACATTCAATCGGGAATTAGATTTCTCGATGTCTAGAAGTGTTGACACGAGTTGGTATTATTAATGTGGTAGTGCTCCCCAGATATTCGACCGGACCAAAGCGGCAGTCAATGCCGAATCTATTTCTCGTGCCCGCGCGTGTTTGTTTGTGCATTTCTGATTCTTCTTTTCTTCTGACGGCTACCATCGAATATGGTGTCGATAACAGCGTCCAAGCGCTTTCTTTCTACATTCTTCGGTCATGAGCGGTAGCAGGGTCCGCAGCGACAACGACAGCGACGACGATTCTGACAACCTTAATCCTGAGCAATCTTTTATCACCATCCGCTGCGGCTTGTGGCGCCCGTCGATGAGCGGGGGATTTAACTTATCGTTGAGACGCGGTTTCCTTCGGAAAGGAATAACACATTCGATCGATAAGAATAAAGGAAGAGAAAAGCACGAAAGACGAAAAATTGACGAAAAGCATAGCGGACAACAAAGTAGAAATTATCCGCGTCGGACAGAAGAATATTTATAAAGTCGCTTCGATAAGACGGCCGAAGGGCATTTAATTGAATGAATACATGCGCATTTTGTGGCCGCATCATAAAATAATAATGCATTCGAACCGACGCGTTCTGAAGCATTGAGTGGACACCGAAGGAGCAGGTGATACCATATCTCGCGCGCCGGAGAGCCGAAAAACAATTCGAGATAATAATTGTTCGTCAATTCCTCCGGAAACCGAAGTGGCCGGATTTTCAACGAGTTCGGAATGCTCGAGAGAAGCTTTGGCGATACGGGGGCTCGAGCAACAAAAGCGATTTCATCGAGCGAAAAACCGATAGCGGTAGAGTGACGATGACGACCTCCATGGTGTCGAGTTTCGGAGTTCTCGCGAAATTCGACACCTTTGGCTCTACGGCTTCCATAAGATGGATCAAAGGCTGGAATGTGTGCGCGATCTTTCTCCCACTGAGAGAGACCGGGCGGAACAAGAAGATGGAATTGATTCGTTGCCAGCTACCGATCGCTTTCGACCGTCCGTCGCCTCGGAGGGAAACGAGTCTAACGAGATTGAGGAGTCAGATGGCTTAACTCTGGTTGAACTCTGAGCGATAGCGACCGACTATATCCGATGTGGCAGCCTCGATGACGACGATTGCACGATGATAGCTCTCGCTTAGGAAAGATTCCGGAGACGAACGTCTTTTGCTCGAACACGCTCTCCCGATCACTTCCCTCTCTATCTGGGTTTTTGAATCTCTCAGATCTTAATGAAGCGTGTTTTGAACTCCACCGCGGCGATCGAGTCCCCCCACTCCTGAAAAATCCCGATTCCATCGTTCCGTGGAAACGAAGTACGAGAACGTGTTATCTTCGATAAAGCCCGATGGAGGAGAAGCCGCGACTATCCTTTTGTTCTCTGTACCGTGAGCTGCTCCCTGCTGACTGTTTTGTTTTCTATGTTGGAACTATGATGTGATGAGCTGCTGTCGTGCGCGAGAGCAGCTGGTGCGTAATTACAGCCCAGACCAGGTCGCTGCCGCGATGCGACTGCTACATTGGGCTGGTCGGCCGAGCGGCCGGGTTTAGCTCACCCGCTAAGCGCTCAAAACCGTTGCTATCTTCCCTGGTCTAATCGCATTGATGCAGCGAAGATCTGTCAGCAAATTGAAATCTGATCAGATTTCCACGTTCAATCTTGACCGAGTGCCTGTGAAATTTCCCGAGTGGGATCTCCCTACATGTATCGATGAGCGATGTCTCTACATGTTCTGGATACTCTTCTTTCTCGGGGTGTGTCTTTGTCGCATGCGGCATTCGTCGAGATGAACACACAAAAGGTCGCTCCGGGAAACTTTGTTTTGAAGCCGCACCGCGCTCGAACCGCAGACGTTGTCCTTCCGGGTGGATAGCACTAGTGTTTCACGTGACGTCTCGAGGAGTTCTTCTGAAATCCGCGCTGTTAGACCTAATGAAGTTCTCGAGGAAATCAAATGTGGCACGGTTCTTCTCTCTCTTCTCGTTTTTTCGCTTCTTCATTAAGCGACCTCTGAAGGGGAGTTCTGAAGAAGTCAAACGCAGAAAAACGATCGACCAAAACTTCGGAGCGATCGATCGAAGGATCGAGCCGACCAATGAAGTCGGCGAGCAGCGAGCCCACAACAGTCGAGCAACGCTAATCGCTCCGATTCTTGAAACATTCTGTGTGACAGACTCGTTCACAAACTCCGATCGTTAAGAGATTGATTTCGGGCTGTTGATATTGCGATAAGCTTCGTCCGCAAATGAGGCGTAGAACGAGTCCCAAAAATTACGTAGAACCGGTGAGCATCACCGAAACAGTATCGTCGCGCTGCCACGTCAGATGCTGCAGGTATCCGATTTCTTCCCTGGTCGCACATCCATTTGCCGGAAGGAAACATTATTAATTAATTTTTCTATAAG
Organism: Galendromus occidentalis; assembly: GCF_000255335.2. NCBI lineage: Eukaryota > Metazoa > Arthropoda > Arachnida > Mesostigmata > Phytoseiidae > Galendromus > Galendromus occidentalis. The sequence goes on from NW_003804563.1 coordinate 502,103, forward strand.
CTCAGCTTCATTTTCGTACCGCCCGGGTTGAGCTCGAAGCCCAAAGCGAGCCGGTCATATTGCCGTAACTCCGTCTCTTTGACTCTCGGGTGCCGGAGGGTTCGAAATCGATTAGTACTCCCCGAATACCAGAGTAATTCGCTGGTGCTAAGTATGCGGTTTGGACCTCGGGCGAGATCCTTGCGATTTGCTCCCCCTCTCCATATTCCCCAGTTTGTCAATTCGGAAATGCTTCCCAATGAATCCGGATTCTTCCTCCTTGTGAGCGGTATCACCCAGCTTTCCGAGGGTCGAGCAGGGATCCCCAGCGCATCTAACTCTTGAAACCGCGGATCGTTGACTGGAAGTCGCCATGAACGCCCGGTCTGATCTTCATTCTCACATTACTGTTCACTCATTGTCAGACAAAAATCATTCTCTTTGTTCTTCTCGCGCGGCGCCCGCTCCGCGGCAAAACTTTTTGATTTCTCTCGGCATTCTATTAGACGAACTCAGAAGGTCTTCCTCGGAAAACCTTCGCTCGCACGAAGTCAAAGAAGTGAAACAACGGCGACCGCGACGAGGAGTGCGGCGTCGACAACACAGCGCGAAACGCAGCTAGGCTCACAATCCGAGAAAAGCCGACATTCTCTCATCTCTGTCACTTTAAGTGGCCACAAGCAGAAGATCTCCGTTTCGAATATTAAGTATCAATTCCTTCCGTGACTTCATTCGATCGAGTCCGCAGCATTCTCCTGGAGCTCTCGGTATTCATCACCGGAAAATACGCAAGAGATGCAGGAATATTTGGGAGGAGGACCGCGACTAGGATCGGGCCTAGATTAGGGAATTCGTCTAATTGACCCCTATGTAGATAGCAGTACGAAGAGGTTTCCCCGCTCGAACTCGATCACTGCCATCCGGAGCAAAGTTGGAGACCTACGCCGTTTTGATTGGTTGGACAGTCCCGGTCGAGAGGGGAGAGACAGATTTGTTCTCTGACCATCTTGCTCCCAGCGATGCTCCCTTCTTTGAGAGCAGCGGCGGTCGGTGGCTCTAATGGACCGACACAGTGCACAAAGCTTACTATTATTCTCTATCTCCCGCTCTCTTCTATCTATTCATCCAGCTATATCCTTCGCCGCTCTGCCCTCAGACCCTTACGAGTGATATTATTCCGCAGTAGAATGAGAGGAACAGAGTGCGCAGCGGAGAGTTTCTATTATGCGCCGATCCCCTGTTTTCGAGTACCCGCCAAACAAACGCACGCAGACAGTCGAGGGAACGAACGGGAGTAAATCAGAGAAGAGAGGAGGTCGCCGAGCAAACCTCAAACTCCAAAATCAACCGACTGAGTTTGCCGTCACTGTGCTGGCGAGTGCACGGATTGCGAGCGGCCTCGTGTCCGAATCCGTGAGAGCCCTCGATGACGTGACGTCTCTGCGCTTGTCGAGTGTCGAGACAAACGACGTGGCCGATTGTGGATTACACGGCGGAGCGGCTCAATCGCTCGATGAATGAAGAGCGGCTAGCTCTCTAACATAGGGCGGAGTCTTGAGCCGACTGCCACCCGACCAGCCAGGAAGGAAGTTGATAGCCTTATCCCCGACTAGCTGATACCCATTGACCCTCAAACAAAAAGTGACACTTGATCGGAGAGAGCTTTCGCTCGACTTTTCCCCATGGCATACGGGCGGGTGTTCTCTTTCGAACCGTCATCACGAATTATTGTGTCTGAGGATCAATTAGGACTTCCCTAGGGGGAGCAAATCCTGCCCGATTGAATGTTTGAACGTCTCAAGATGAATAATTGCGGTAGAATTGCTGTCTCGATCTTTGAGAATCTCGCTCTTCTTTGCTTGACCGACGTGATACCGATCCAGTTCATCCGGAGCGATTCCCGAGTGCAGAGCGAGAGTACCGCCGAAACGAAGGAGATGATGTTCACCAGTGGGAGCAGCCATAGTGGTGATCATCAGGCACTACATGGATCCGATGCCATGATGATCTCAATTAGCAAGGCACGTTCTCCTCCGATTCACCATCTGCTCTGCCAGCCTCCGAGTTCCCCGCATACCTGATAGCAATCTATCGTCTTTCGCTCGTATTAAACACGAAAAGCCCGACGTTGGGTTTTCTTCGAGGATTGGATCAGGGAGGAAGAGCGTTGTCAATTCTCCTTTCAGAAACCATGGTGGCCGCAGATTCTTCTAGAATCTATTGAGGGATTGCGGAGAGCTCGAGTTTGCTCTGGCAGACAAGTTCATACAACAGAGCGGGCCTTACTTGTCACTCCTCTCCAAATGGACTCGTGTGTGGGGTTCCGATTTAACGCGCGGCTGCTCCTCCGCCGCGGTGTGCGCGAATCGTGGGGAAACTAAACTCTGCAGAGAGTTTCACCACCACGGCTGCTGCTACAACCACCACTAAGACCATCACCACGAACCGCGATCATCAGCGTCAGCGGTACCATCGCCTCCATTCGACAAGCCCTCATGGTAATGGAGAGCGGTGAAACGCAATCAGCTGGTGGCATTAGCGCACTCTGCGCACAGTTCCACAAACTTATCGAGCAGAACGATAAAGACGCGACTCGTCGACGAGAGCTCATCCAGGAACTTGTTCGTGATCGTGGATTAGAATGCGATTTCCCTCGATAACTTGATTTTCAGATAAATCCTAATGTTCAGATGAGTACTGACCCAATCTATCCGTTGGAGAAGCTCAGGTTTCCTCCGTTCGAAGAGTCGTTTTGTCGTGTCACTAAAGTTGTCCTGGCAGCTGACGGTGTCCTTGTTGTGGGAAAATTTCGACAAGTTCGAGGAACTAAAGTTGCCCGGCTTGTTCCCGCTGTCGATTTTTTTATTTTTTCGCGGTCGTCGATGTCGAAGCAGAAGTCTAAAGAATGGAGGGCCTGGCCGGGACCCTTCGCGCTGTCTTCGTCAGGGATCATGGATCGTCTGTATCAGCCAGGTTCACATGCCACACTTGGTCACATACACTGCTAATTGGTTGGAATCGTGCACCACCATCGACTCGGTTATCCGGTCCTCTCAGATTGACTGAAGATCGGTCGGGCAGACGAGCAGTCGGTCGGACGGACGGTCGAACAGACAGACTGACTGACTGACAGGCAGACAGACAGTCAGTCCGGCAAACAAACAGTTCACACTGCGGAGCACTCGAATTCGGGCGAACAAACGTAGCTGTTTTTTTTGTTTCAATTGGAACCGTCACTGCTGCTGCCACCTCCGCCGCTGCTGCTGCTGAAGTCTTCGCTGCTGCACAGAGCCCTTGGCTGGTTTTCTGTTGTTGGCACTTCGCTCCGTCGGCACAGCGAAGGCACTGTTCGACGGTCGGCTACGATATTGGCAACGTTAGTTATTTCGTCGGCCGCTAGGGGCGCTCGGACAGCAAAAGGGACGGGAACGCCTCTTGGGGAGGCGGGCCCGCTCGATACTACAAGGGACAGGCACCGTAGTCGTCGTCGTCGTTGCCGCCGCTGCCATCGCCACCATCGCTGGGGACCAGGGAGAAGAAACCAACCAACGAACAAACGAGTGAGGGACTGGAGGAGCAAGGGACCCGTCTCGAAGATCGGCAGCAGCCCTGCCACCGCTACCATCTCTTTGGCCAAAACCAGCAGCAGGAGCGGCAAATCGAAAACGAGCGGAACGATATCGTTTCCATTGTCTCTTCCATACTGTCAACTCGCTCGTACGACCGTCCGTCAGTCTGTCCGTCCGCCCGCGTAGCCGTTCGTCACGCAGACTGTTCGCTCCGAGCTCCCGGGCAGGGAGAGGAAAAAGTTATTGAGGGGAGTTCTCGCTCCGAATGGAAATATCGCGAGACGTTCGCTCCAGGGGGCTCCGACCCCGTGTTGCTCGATGGCGCGGCGTACACCCGTCGGTCGGAGGCAGTCCACAACGCGAACTTCCTGCGGGAATCACATTCAATAATCTATTCCAATAATGCACTCGCGCCTGGGGATCTCGCGTCCAGAATCTACGGGGAGCTGGAATCGATCGGGATATATTTTATGTCACGATACGCTTGCGCTCCAGTCATTGTAACTCATTCCACTGTACAACCCCGCTTGTAATTAGACACACGTCGACTTCATTGGGGCCTTAAAAGGAGAGAATTCCTGCTCCATAATGACCGAATCTTCGGCTGACTGTGAAGATGTCGCTTCTTTCTCGCTGGTCCTTCGACGTTTCTTTCACTGGGTTCAGCCAACGTTCGTTGGCGCTCGTTCGATCGTTTTTTTTCGATATTTTTCAGCAGTACTGCTACTCGAGGATTACGCAGAACCTATCAATTATCTTCATTAAGTCTCAACGTCGTCAGGACCGCTCGAAGTTCCATCGAATTGTGAACTGGATAATCCTTGACCTTGACGAGTCCGACTCTATGCGCACTCATAGGAAACAGTCTCGTTCAGGATTCGGTCGGCGAGCTCGGGGCTCATCTGAATGCTTTAGAAATCCACCTGTATGAAGGAGGGGAGCATCCGCTTTCGAGATATGTGTAGGTACTTGGTCATGAGGAGACAAGAGGCCTGGACGACTCGGTCGGATTTCGAGTTGAGTACACAGCCGCCTGACTTCACGCGGTCATTGAGGCGCATTCCTTAAATCTTTGAAGAAAAAAATTAGATCGTCAATTATCCATAACGTCAAGCTGGCCACAGGACGCCCCACCTCAGAGTGCTGCGTATCCCTCTTTGACATCGAGATCTACCTGTACCCCACTAATTACGGGTTGTATCCACACATTAACAACGATCTAGGAAGACCCGGGAATTCCGACGGGATGTTTTTCTTTAAAATTTTTACTACCCGTTAGCACTTTGCGTCGTCGGCTCCGTTCATCCGTCGACTTGATTCTTGTTGAACGTGTTCAACGTCACAAGAGCCTCGTCCAGACGGTGCTTTACTGCTCTCTCAGGGTGAAGATTTGTCCGTGTTTCCATTCGACCAAGAAACTCACACTGCTCCTGAGATCATTTCGGGAATTTTTTCCGGCTGCCTCGGGATACGACCGGAAGCACTCCGTTGTGAAACGTTCCATTCGCAGACGAGCTGACGAAGTGATCCGCTACTTCGACTCCACTACCACGACAAGCCGCGCGGCGAGTAAATGCGAATGTAAGCGATCTCTCTTCTCACTTCTGCACAAAGTCACCTCAACAGCGGAGCAGTCAACCACGCAGCAACACCGTCCGTTCGTAATCCGACTGCGCCACCACAACACCAATTGGCGTAAAAATCCGATGGCGATGGAGATTAAAGTGCATTCGATAACAATGCGTCCACATGATGGAGTACGTCAGTGGCCCGCATGCCCAGACGATGCGAGCAGCGAAGAGCATGCCGAGAGTGGGCGTCCGAACATCAAGTCAACGGAACGAAACCGATTTTCAAATACAATTGCCTCTTTCACCTCATCCGCTGAAGATCTCATCAGCAATGATCATCGTTCTCATCATCAGCATTCGTAGCCGCCGTAGCATCAGATGAAAGCGACTTTTGTCAGAAACGAGAGCCGGTCATTTCTGGTTAGCGAACTCCGATCAGAGTTGTGTTGTGGTCTACGCGCTGATTATACCGCTGATGCACGACGATCAATCTGGGACTCGTTGCGAACGAGACCACGAAATACGAGAACAGTCGATGATGCTCCGATCGTAAGACTAGATTCCTTCATTCGGTTCCTGGACGGCAGACTGATTCCAGCGGATTTCGGGTGAGGTCGTACATTCGAGGTTCACATGGACCCCTCCGATGCAATAGAGGAGGAATTTCCCTCGGGAGGGAATGAGAATCTGAGCGTACTCTCCTCGGAATGAGAATATGCTCAGAATGCCGAATCAGGGATCGAAGCTTGAGTCCCTCTTTGACAATGTCCCACTCATCAAACAACGGAGTAGGATCTATGTCGGAAGCGATTTGACCGGCGAACTCCTCATCCAAACGAATGTTTGTCTGTCTGCGCTTACGCAGTTAGCTATTGTTGCGAGCATCGGATGAAACTCCGAGGATCACGGCGAAGGACGTCAGGGATAGTCATCAACTGGGCTGGAAACCTGACTTTGGAAATCCTGCTCTTGGAACCTGCTCCCAAGCGGACCTCGGTGGGTGTTTCACATGTCAAGCTCGGCGGAGGGAAGCATCAGTGTTTAGGGACTGGGAATGAGCTGACTGTGGGATAGAGCGAGAGATATTGCGAAGACTCCAGTGAATGAAAGGAGCGAAGAGAAAAAATGTGGGCATTACGTCGAAAGACGTGAGAGTAGTCCTTGCCCACACCTCGAAGCTCTCCACGTAGCTTTCTTCGATGAATTAGCACTGTGCTTTTGCCGTATGCACCTTGGTACTAGGCCCACAGCCGAATTCTTTGAGGAACAACCGGAAGTGAAATCCGAACAGAAAATGACCAACTAACCCGCATGCTTCAGTATCGATCAACCGACTCGTGTGAGCTGCGATTAGTACAAAAATTGCGGGGCACGGCCGGGAACGCTTGTATCAACTCAGAGGGGATTACTCCGGAAAACTCGGACTCTGTGGATCGGATTCTGTCGATTTGTTGTATGAGAAGAAAGTCACAGCCTTGTGACCGTCGACGGGTTCCCTGAGGAGATGTACAGCTGAGCTGCATCGACTTCGGATCGCTGCCAGAAATCGGTCGATGTAATCCAATTTTGTGGTAACATCCAGCGGCTCCGGTAATAACAGCCACCGCCCCCGCTCTTCCTGTCATCGCATGCATTTTCGACGCTGCCGTCAGACTTCGGAGCATCTGGAGCAGATATTTCTGGTAACTCTCTCCTGGGACGGACTCCCGACGGACTCACTCAGACGTTATCATAACCAGGATGTCGGCTCAGAAGCCGTTCTCCTCCCGTGGGTGCCCAAGTCGTCAATATTCGAGTCAGACTCACCTATTGGTCTGTCTTCTCCCCCTCTCTCGAGGAGGTCCTTGAATCGCCACCGGGTCAGCCGCGTTCATCCAGTCGGTTTTCCCAGTCTGGACCCTCAATAGCACTCTGGCCACGGAGCATCAGAGGGAGCTGTACTGCTCCATGCCTCATCGTCTTCCATCGGGGGCGGGTGTCGACGGAATCCCAGTTCTCAGTCCGCGGAATTTCTCCGCGATCCGATTGCTCAGCTCCCCTCCTTCCTCGACTGTCCCATGTGGCGTAGGAAAATCCCGTGAGACGAAAACTCAGAACGACGAGGGACTCAGCAGGAACCAATGAAGAGCTGCCCTCTCAGCCCCGATGATGAGCCACTCGCCCGGTTATTTGATCGACAACGTACATACATATACGTTTATGTTGTCTAATAAAGAAGCGCTCGATGGATCACGAAAGGTCGAGCCGTAGGTTGTTGATCGGGGACGGCGGCAAGCGCGGTGTGCAGTTTCCTTCGGCAAGCGAACCGGATACATAATGGACGACGACGATATGCGATGAGTATTTGTTAATGAGTGGACGTGGACCTGTGGGTTTTCTCTTCGTGAGGGGCGATGATAGGTCGCCTTTCAGTACTTCGAGTTGCAGCAATGGAGGGGTCACGATTTTAATTTCATTTTATTGAAAACCAGCCCCGACCGATTTATTAATCAACACAATGGCTTTACACTTCGCGGAGGCGCACATCACTCTGGTCTCCTGTTCACCCTGTCTGCTAAGCAGCAATCGAAGCAGCCGCAGCAGCAGCAGCACCAACTACAGCAGCATCAACATCTTCAATAACTCGGCGGCGTCCAGACGGCACCGTTCCGACAAAAACAACAATGCACCTCCGGAATAAAGACTCATCGAGAATAATGCGGTGGCCGACAGTATGAAGATTTTTTTCTATCTTCGGCACCGCTCCTTGGAGCGACTGCCTGAGCAATTCTGGTCGAGTCTCGACCAGATACCGAAGATTTCAGCGCCAGCCGAAAGGAATGCATCTCATCCAGCGAACACGTGAAGACGAGTGACTCTCGCGAGCCGGCAGTCCTAGTCCACGAACTGTATCGAGTTTGAGGACCGCGAAAACACGAAAAGAAACCGCTCCCATTTCGACCGTCGCAGGAAACATCGAGTAAGTCCGGGCAGCGCATTAGGTAGTTTGCCTCGTTCTGATCGGACAGGTCCTGGAAATGTCAGACAGAGAACACAAGAAAGGCTTGGGAAAGACGGACTGATGGAAGGGTGCTGTCATGGAGTGACGAGATAACCACTGGATCGAGACATCCACCTCGTAGAGGAAGCCTCTCATTAAAGGCTAGCCTCGATGCGTAGGCTAAAGCTAATGCATCTGCACTGGGCTCGCCAACCAGCCCCATCGTCGAGTGAGCTCAGCAGTATCTAAAACAGAACTCGCTTCTGATAAATCGGATCGACGGACCCCTTGGGCCGCTCTCGTCAATGGGAATGTCGGCCATGTACGACGCCTAGAAGGTGAACAAGCAACCGAGTTCTCGCTCGCACTCTCAGTCAGAGACAGAACTCGCTCGAAAAACTTGACCGGCAGCGGTGAACGCTCAAAGGATCGAGTTAGACTCCGGTCTCGCTCAAAGGAGGACGGGAAAAAAACGCGACCGGGTCATCATTATTATCCTAAGCTGAAAATTGATCTTAATCCACAACAAAAGGACAAACTCCACCAAGACATGTCGGGCGACTTCCCTGACGCCTGGATCCTTGAAAAGCGCTTACGTTCATTAAAAGATTAAAACACTCACTCCATGCGCCGACAGGAGTGACACATCGTCTTGCCGAGCGCAGGTGTCGCTCGAAAACTTGAGAAACTCTTGTGAACTGACTTGACGAATGGTTGAGTATCGGCTTACATATTCTTCCTGTCAGGCTCCAGGAGTCGACCAGCTATTGCGACCAGCAGCTCGGGGGATAATGTGATGTCGTTGAGGAGGGTCCCGTAGAGATCAAATCGGATCAGAAGAGATAGAACGAGGTGATTCGCGATTTGTTCGTCACAGGTCGAATTAGGGCAGTGCCCTCAGGTCGATCGGAATGAAGAAATTCAAAGAGACCGCTCGGTGGGGAAAGGATGTTGCGGGTTTTTTCTTCTGATTGACAGAGAAAGCACCAGTTCTCCTCGTTGAAAAGAGCGGACATGACCAGAGCGGACATTCGAAAAGCCCTCTTCGGCTCCTTGTCCTCTCGTTGATATCCTGTTGAAAGGCACGCGCCGTGAGGAGTCAGATTTTCGACATGTCATTTTTGTCCTGCGCTCGGTGGTCGGGATCCGGTGTGGCAGCGCGGTCGGCGGCGCTGCTATGTGACGCTGGTGGCAATGGAGGATTAGGTTGTTTGCAGATCAATCTCTCCCTTCCCAGCGCTGTTGAGAAGGGGGCGCGACCCGACCCAGAGGACCAATTTTCGACTTAACGCCCTCACTTGTGACCCCTCGAATGCTGACGACATTGAGCTTGGGCACAACTCCCCTCGGAGTCGTCGACGAGTACATCCGATGCTTTGCAGGGCATAGGATGACGACAACGATGATGATGATGATGGAAGACTCCATCGGCAGCAGCAGTAGCTACTCAACTCTCGCGCATGTGATTCCGAGCTGCAGAAGAGAAGCAGCATCATCATCAGCAGCAGGAACTCGAGAATGAGGAGATGAACGCTGTCAATTATTCGCTTGACTCGTTGACCGACCGACTCCAGTGCCTGATGACCATTTCGGCCTTGTGACCACTTCGGTAGGGGTGACTCTTTCTCAAGAGGACGAGTCGCGTGTCCATTAGTGTATGTAGCGGAAAACAGCGGCGGCACCAGCGGCATATGGCGATTGCGCTGCGTGAGCCGCTGCCGCCGATGTATGTCCTGAATGGCGAATGATGTATGGTCAAGGGAAGGGGTAGCGGGGGGAACGGAAGTCAATTATTATTCTATTGCTTCCGGCGAATATTTTCGAGGAAACCTCGGAGAGCGAATGAAACGAGTTAATGGCGAACTGCCAAAGAGATCCGCCGACTGGCATGCCTCGCTCCGAAACGGAAGCTCCCCAGGAAGCGAAAAGTGGACCCGGGTCGCGCCAACCTTCGAGTCTAAAGCTCCATCGTGACGGCTCTTCGGGACGGGAGGGTCGAATGTCGATACTCACTCAGTCTCGAGGTTTCTTCAATAGACTCTACATCGTTAGGTGCGTTCGGATCGAGCGAAATTTCCTTTTCTACGCAACCCTGTCACTGGAGACCGGGCATTCGTGACTCTGATCCTCGGGGAGACTCCACGGAAAAATCTTCGGGAAGAGTTCCTGACAACGGAACGAGGATGAATCGCCCGTTATCAGAAAGTCCCGCTCGCGGCAGCCACGAAACAATGGGACTCTCGCTGATTTACAGTGAGCTCTTATACACAAAAACTCCGACGTAGGCAGGCTGCCCATACGATGCGGTGATCGGCGAACACACACACTTGTCGTGACACGACGAACCAGGAGAGAATGTGGACGAGAAAATAAAGAACAACTAAAATAGACCGACGCGCGTACGTAAAGACGCTGCTTCGGACGCGCCGACCGACAGATAGATAGATAGGCAGACGACCGTCTGGATGAGTGGCGAAACGCAAGGGCCGGCTCCGAACGGCAAGCGGGAAAGCCGCGGCAATCGCTTCGGTCGGGCAACAAAATCGAAATTTGAAAAGTCCGAACGACGGAGAGATCGAACACGGGCAGCGATTGCCGCGTCGGCTGCTATTTAATCGAATACGAATTCGAAAACGAACCAGGTTCTCCCAGAGCGAGCGATTTAAAGGAAACGGATCGCGGCTAACGGAGGACTTCGTGAAACCGATCAGTCTTCAAAATGAAGTCATCTCTTTTAAACATCGCGCGTGCAACGCTCGTCTGACGTTCTTCTTTCGATTGCCTACTCGCTCGCTCATCCGCCGCGTCATAAGCTCCGTCCCGTCGATATGCTCCGGAGTCACTTGAACTGCGATGATCTGTGCATTGTATGATTGATCGTGAATTCAATTTGAGTGCCGCTTCGATTCAGGAATTTCTGAGTGAGAGCTCCACCGGATTCGCTAATCACGATCAAATCACTGAGAATACGGCGCACCGGGACATGTCCCCACCCATGACCGTAAGCCTATTTCGTATTCATCGTCGCGAGCCAAGAAATCACCAAACCGATCTCGACCTGACCTGTCCCACGAACGCAGGGATCCAGGAATTACGTCTCTGTAGCAGCGGCGATGATCACCGCGTGGATCCGACGGATGGCCGAGTAGCTGGAGCGGTCCGCACGTCTCTGATGCATATTTGCGCCAACCTTGCTCAATTTCATTGGGTGACGCCTACGTTTTGTCGTGCGGGGTTTGTAGCGTCTCGATGTGTTTCCAAGTTATGAGTAGATTTATCGGAGGACGTCGATCTTTCGCCTGGTATCCTATCAGATAGAGTCATGTAACCGCAAGGTGGTCCCGGACCCTTCTCAGAATGAACTCGAATCTTAGATCTCTCTGGGGTCGGAAGGTACGGTTAGCTAAACTAAAAAGTTAAACCATGGACATCGGGAGCATGCTCTGATTATAATCATACCGTCAGCCAGCGCTGTTTCTGAGCCGTGGAGGAGCATCTGGTCGATTTCTCAGACGATTCCGAGTGCATCGGTTTTCATCCCGCCGCCGCCTTCACTCGACCGCCGCTAACACTGGGCACGCTCCTAGCTCCGGTAAGCTTACCCCGGACCTATCGCAGTCAAGCTCGCTCGCTCGCTGTCCGAGCATTACTCCTTAGTTGTTCGTCGAGTTTTTCTATTTGACGAGCTGATAGACTTGTGGTAATTGCTCGAGGGACATAATTACGTTGTGGTCTATTCTGAGCGTTTAGAGGAGGTTTTGCACGCCACGGACCACCATCATCTTAGATGGCTGCTGGAGTGCTATCTAACCTACCCTACTATCGGCTCCGGCTGAGTTTAGTCGCCGACGGGCTGGTCGGTCGCTCGGCTCCATGTCTAGCTAGCTCCCTCGCTCGATGGCTCTTTTTCAAACTAAAGTGGATATAACGTTAAGCCCTAAGGTAAGCGGCACACGATGGGTGTGGACCGTTTTTGAGCGACACACACACGAAGGTCTCTCGGGCTCTCGACCTCCCCTTCCTCTCTGGTTACTTCTTCCACACTCCATAAAGTAGGCGAACACGACGACGTTCGGACTGATGGCTGCCGCTGAATACTTCAGCGAGGATGGTTTTTCTTGTCCGCCCAGGGAATATCAAACGCTCCGAGGCCGAACGAGGGGAGTCTTCCCCCATCTCGCGGAGCTCATCGATGTTCTCAATACGAAGAGGTCGGACATCGGATGCATTGCGATGGAAGCAGAGAATCACGGTCTTTGCCGAAAACTTCGGAGTTTCGATGCGGAAACTTCCCAGCTCGCACATCCTCTCTTTCGAGGAACCTCCACTGTTTCGAACGGCGACGAGAGATGCGGTGACGGGATCGAGAACGTGTTCGTCGGGATCGCTCGCTCGATGGAACCAGGAAGCGATTCTGTCAGAGAGTATTCAACAAGCTTGATGCGTTCGCATAAATCCTTTATGTCACCGTCATTCAGGAGGACTTGATGAGGGGCGGATTCTGTAGCGGATGTGCACTCCCGAAAGGATTTTTCACTTTTTGGTTTTTCTGTTTCCGACGCTCTGCATAAATTATTTACGCGATACAAGCAAGGAATTTTAATGCGCCGACGGTCTCGGGAATCAACAACATGAAGGGCTGCAGCAGCACCAGGCAACAGCGACCGAACAGCAAACGACATCGGACGACATTAGTAGCTAGCAGCACAGTGTGATAATGACTTCGCTCTTGTATAGTCACGAGGAAACGTGACCACGCTCCTAAGCACAGCTCAAGTGAGTAGTTGTGGTGAAATAACCGTTTTTCATGTCGAGAGCTTCGAGCGCTTCCATAAAGGCTCCTCGAAATAAGAAGGGTTTTGCACCGTGGTGCGAGCGCAGCATCGTCCCTTTCAGAGCAAACATCGAGAACGGATCCGGGCGGGGTTGTGCACATTCATTCTCGAAATCGCAGAAATTCGAAACAAGTCATGCCAAGGGGCTTCCGGGGAATCCCGCTGTTTGCGATCAGTTCCGCGGTGTCGAGCGAAGATTTACGGACTTTATTGAAGGTCTCCGTCCGGGCACCTCAATCAGCTGAAACTTAAACAATTTCGGGTGTTCTCAATTACGAACGTGCTACTCCGCTCTAGGCAATGCATCATGTCGTCTCAGCCATTAGGCATCGCGCGGGGATCAAACTGGCCAGCAGCACCGGCGGTGGCGGCGTCGACGACATCCAACGCGAGCACACGAGTTTCTGCTGTTGGGTTTTGTTTCGATTCCGGTGAGTCCAGGTGGACATTGAGCGAAATGCCGCGACCGGCCGACTGGCTACGCCATGGACAACGTCGGTCTGCTCTGAATCGTACGTGCCTGAAGCAATGCTACGTGTCCAAGTCTAGACACGTGACTGTTGTGAAGCGCGTTGATACGCTATGGATAACATACATAACATATGCCCGTCTGTGACCTGTGCGTTGAGATACATAGACGGAAGCCAGCGAGCGCTAGACACCAGCACACATCCGCTCCAGCGGAATCGTACCCAGCTCTGTCACTGAATCGGTTTTGACAACCTCGGTCGTGTTTGTACAACAACTTCGATCGTGGCTCAAAGTCTGACCACTGGGCGATTCGTTCTCCGCGAGCGGGGTTGCGGACGGTTGCGACCGACGTCGGGATCGTTGACTCCGAGCGAAAAATCTTCAAATATATGAAATTCTTCGAGGAGCGAATCAAGGTCTCTTGTACTCGGCATCCGAAGTCCACGAAGTCTCGGAGCTACTGAATAGAAGTCCAAACAGATGAAATTGATTACCGTTGGTGGAACTCGCGGAGTTCGCGCTGGGGTTTGGTCCCTGCCGCACTGACAAAGAACTCTTCCATACCAATATCGCGACTTGCTTCTCATTCCTCCCTCAATTAAGGGTCCGAATCGATACTTGCGCAAAATTCAGGCTCGGATAGGGTTCGAAGACGAATCTCCAGGGAGGGCATTCGATTTCTCCTGAACCGAACAGTACCAGAGAGTGCGGGGGGGGGGGAGTGAACACGAGTTCTGATCTCTTCCGGGGGCGTTCCGCGGACCTCCGACCGAGAAAAACCTGCGATGCCGCGAGTTCCCTTCTCTGAAGCTCAGTCCGGAATGACTCATTGGCGCCAGTTTTCAAGACAGGACGATGAACACTTATTTGGATTCCTCGCCGGAATAATACCACGGCACGCTGCGCTATCAGTGAGCGATAAGATTGTACCTTGAGCATGTCACGCTTGAGTCGCACTGAGCCAAGTTTACTACCTCTCATTGAATGCTTGTTTCAACACGTACTCGGAACTCTTGTTCGGAGATAAAATGAGATCTGTTCGCTTGATATGCAACGGCCGAAGCAGAAGTCGATGTTTTTCGTTCCGTCAGCGAACAACGAATAAAAAATCATTCCTGACAAGGACTGCAGAATGCGAAGAGAGACGGACGGAACTGCGAGGGACCGAACAGAAACTTGTATCAAATGAGCATATGGCAATCTATCCCCATTAGGGGTCTCCCATCTTGTTGCCCGCGGGATTAATGAGATCTTCAAGATTTCCGCTCTGTGGTGGTCCTTATCCTGGCAAGGGGAATCTCTGGTTTCAGATGGAAGCTTTGTTTTTACAATATCTCCTCACCGAGGATCTTGACGCGCGGCTTCCCAGCGTGAAATAGACGGTTCGCAGGATCATGTTTGCTGTGCGGCATCTGCATCAGCCTTCTTGATGCCGCTTCTAAGATGTTTCCTGAGGGCACAGAGGCGTTGAAAAGTTGTTTGGCCTCGGTGCCGTAAATTTAATAACTTTGAAACGATCGTGCTTCGAACAAGCTCGTCTCGTAGGTACATACAACACACACTGGTCATCCACCTGTTGTTCGACGGCGAGACAACATCGCGACTGCGGACAGCAAGTACTTGTCCATTTTTTCT
Organism: Galendromus occidentalis; assembly: GCF_000255335.2. Classification (NCBI taxonomy): domain Eukaryota; kingdom Metazoa; phylum Arthropoda; class Arachnida; order Mesostigmata; family Phytoseiidae; genus Galendromus; species Galendromus occidentalis. Next base: position 517,143 of record NW_003804563.1, read on the forward strand.
GACACTCGCCGGCTCATCCGAAAGCACTCATTGAACGACCGTGTCTCGGAGTCTGTATCAAGACTTCATGCAGCTCTAATCGAAATTCAAGTCGGAAAAATCCTCGACAAAGGCCGAAAGGTCCTCCGGGCGGCACGGCGTCGGATAGCGATTTCGTTCCTGAGTTTTCTGCTCTGGAGATGTGACGCGTGCTCGCGTTGTTTCCTCCTTGGGATATACCGAGCTGTCTTAGGAGCGATCGAGGGAGGGTAAGTAGTTTGATCACAGGCATCTGCAGGGGCCTTGGATTCTCGTCGTCGACGTTCACAATCGTCGTCCGACCGCCGAGAAGACATGGATGGATCTCTGCCGCTGCTGCTGCTGAGGGGATAATTGCACCCTTGTAAATAATTAATTTTATTTAGAAGAGAAAAAAGTGAAGCCAGTCGACGGGCTTTCATACAGTCGCTCGACTGGCCGGTCGGTCGCTTGCTTGCTTGCTCGCCAGAGCTCCATGTAGTCAAGCTCCAGACGGCGCGCTAAGAGACAGACGGACATAGAGCGGGACAAGCTACGAACGAGTATCGGGTTTACAGATTTATGATAATGTGACTTCACTGTTGCTGCCTCTGTCGGTGCCGCCACCACCGTCGTCAATGTTGGAAGAGGCTGCTACTTTTCGCTCGCTCGTTTACGGTAGAGTTTCTGTTCTTCGTTCAAGTTTCTGCCCTCCGGCATCGGGACAAACCACTTGAAGTTGATGAGTTCAAAAAAAGCGCACCCATAGCGCACCTGATGACAACGTTGGACATCCGAGAAACGGATGGCGGTCCCGAACGCTCTTCGCATGCCGGTAATGTTCATCGTGCAAGTACCCTGGAACCGATACCCGAGGCGGAAAAATCTGATGATGGGGTAGACTAAATCAGCGATGTGCGAAGGGCAATCTCACTCGCAATCATGTCAGAAGCGCAATCCCCTCGTGGCATTCTGAATATGATGCGAATCCGATGTCATTCTAGATGGAGCAGGTGCTGTACGTCGATTGACGGAATTCCGTCATTGAAAAGCCTTGATTCTTCTTCGTAAACGCTGTCGCCATACAACGAAACGACTCGCGCTACGTCGGCGTCGTCGGGACAGAGAACGATCAGAGGCAATGTGACCAATCCAGAGAAACCTCAATTATAAATTTTGGAGCTGGCGCTAGTGAGGCGACATTCTTGCTCGTCGAGCCTCCCCATGAACTTCGGGAGAAAACGCACGCCTGCACGTATGGTCACGTTGATGACTGGTTACTACCGACACGGAAATTCGCGGCCTGCGTGCGGACGATGCGGAATGAGACTCATTAGAGTTCCATTTCAGGCCGGGATTCCGACCTGCATAGATCGACGAGCGGACACTCACGACTCGAATCGTAAACGGAAGCCGCGGAGAAGGTCCTCCGGTCGACAAATTGATCTTCGAGCCATCGAGGTGAAAAGGGGGACAATAAAAGTAGGCATCTAACTTGGTGTAAGCTTTGTGTGTCCATATTTCCGGGAAAGCTCTCTCCCGACGTAAGGATCCCGCCAGCATGGTTTTGAGCGTCAAGCACAACGGTCGAATCCACCAGGAGATCGGGCTTCCTCGCGGACAAACTACGAAAAAGCCAATCCGTAAAGCCCAGGCTTCTGGCCTCATTGGCGTCTGAACGTTCAATGTTCCTGAGCACCTGTCCCTATGTAAACAGTTTGTGCAACTCGAGACTTTGATACATGAGACATCGATATCGCAGCGAAGCATTTCGAATCTAGCCCCTTCAGATGTCGACACCGGTAGTCTCAGAGCGGGTTTCGCAGGAGCCAGAGCGGGAACGCTCAAACTCCAGAAGTACGAGGATCTCGCCGCGAACTACGTCGTGTGCCCGCTGGCGTTCGAGACTCTCGGCGGCCCTGGCCCCGTAACGCAGAGACTGCTGGATACAGTGGGTCAGTTAATCGAGGAAGCGACGGGATGTCGGCGAGCGCAAGCAGGGGCGTACGCAGGGGGGGGGCTAAAGGGGCTATAGCCCCCTCCCAGATGGTTTCTTCGTAATGCTGTAGTATAGGAGCGAATCGCCATATTGGATTTCAGCCCCATGCGGAGACCCGATCTTGCCACCCCCCAAGAAAAATCCTGCGTACGCCACTGAGCGCGAGAGTACCTCTACCAACGGCTATCAATTTGCGTACAGAGAGGCAATGCGGCTTCCGCATGGGAACCATGGCCGCTTACAAGGGACCCGCTATGGAACTGCCGTAAGGCCTGACTACAGTGGGGACAGATAAGCCTATCTGAATCTGAGTGATGAGTGACGTGTAATAATAATAAAAAGTTCTGTCTCCGAAAGGTCAAAATTCAGTTTCAAATCTGTTCCAACGGAAATGGGACTCCTCCAGGAGCTCCTAATACCCCCAAGCGCTCTCGCTTTTGTGGGGGGACCGCTGAATCCGTCCCAAGTTTTCGGTGGAAGACTCCAGTGAACTTTCAGATTCCTCATACATGACTCCCTCTGGGGAATCTCGTTCCTGACGCTCAAGAATCTTGTACCTCTGACGATAGCCGTCAACAACGTCTCCAAGCAGATCCCGGTGGGAACCCAATTCTCTAAAGCAGCCGTCAGTCACAAAATGATACGCTGTTAAGACAATGTGCAATATGCGCGCACCTCTCGGCCTCCCGTCGCTTTCTGGGTCTTGAATCGTGATGAAGCTACACCTTCTACCTTTGGTGCCTGTTCAAGAACAACAGCAACTGCTCTGACATTTTGTCCTGCTCAACCCCATCTCAATCACTCCTAACCACATCGTTCTTCGTGGGAGGAGTTCGGCCCACTCGGCATCCCGGGCCCATTCCCAGCAACCCGACCCCATCGAGGGAGTCGGTAGCGAACGAGAGAGGGAAACAGTGCGAGGAAAAGAGCGACAATCAGCGAAGAACAAATGATGGCAGGGGCTCGTGAGGACGATGGCAGCCCAAGAGGAAACGGTGGATGTTCAATGTCCCCTCGAAAATCGGTGGATCGCATCTCGCGACTGAAGCAATATACCGCTTCACTTCAATACGGGTCAAACCTACTTGAAAGTCTCTCCCAAGGCGTGACGCCGAATTTCTACGTCCACAGTCCCGATCCAATAATTTCGAAATCCACGCCGGCGTCGAATCCCACACCATTTCGAACCCATACGAAGTCCCGTCCTGATCGACAGCTCCATCCGGAGTCCGCTCGAATCTGCCTCGTCGCCTGAGTCCAGTCGCACGGACGCGTGAACGGGTGCGGGTACTTCGAGTAGGTAAGCCCGGGGGTCAGCCAGTCATTCATTCAGGGTTCACCGCTGATTGATCTGTGCGGTGAGTGTCAGCTCCTCTCAATGGAGAAGCCGAAACCTCTCACGTATCCGCAGCTCCTCCGATATCACCTATGAGCCGCCTCTTGACTCTCGGAGCCTAAAACTGTCGGGTGCGACGAACGCACGGCGCAGAACCTCGCACAAGTGGTCATTTTGACGGAGGTCGTTAGTCGAAATCTGAAACCACCCATCATTCCTAACCCGCTCAGAGGCCTGAGGCAACAAGGTACATTGTGGATGAACTCGGAGAAATGAGGATGAATCCTTTCCAAATGATCCGAGAAAACCTTTCCCAGCCACAAGATTTGACTCTGAGACCATATCATGGGATCGAATAGATACGCTTACAGCTCCGAAGATTAAGTCGCGATTCTATCGAGGCAGCTGCCTCGACTGAGCAGAACCAGATTAGACGCACGGAACCGCCGCCGCATCGGAGCTCGGAACACAGAGCTTCGAATCGCAGTGGGGCCGTCTACAATCGAAATTATGACATTCATTCCTCTCTCGTGCGGGGAAGGCGGAGAGAGCCCAATCTACAACGGGGTACAGACTCGGACTCCAGGCTTCAATTAGTGCGGCGCGCTTCTTTGTTTAGTAGTTTATGCTGTAAACTCTAAGCGTTCGCGAGCATTGTCTTCACTCGAGTATATGGATGGCTGGTGCTTGTGGAATACGACAAGCAGACGAGTGGTGAGGCTCGTTCGTGGAACAGGAGCCAAAGCAGTCAGTGGAGATTCTCCCCAGCAGAAAAAGAAGAAGGGTCGTTGCTTCTCGAAGGGAGGCGGACCCGGTCGCCACGCCCAATTCTTCCCAGAGACCCCCGAGTGCCCCGAAAACCCCGAAAATCTCCCTGGACGAGGGACAACAGGGACCGGGAAAAGGAAAGCGAACAAAAGAATCGACCGAGGAAAGGGGAAGCCACCGAAGGGAGGAAGTAATGCTCTTTCATAGCTACTTACATCCGAGCCAACCGGACAAGAAGCCAGCTGAGTACCGGTCATGTTTCCTGGAGAATTGTTTTCGTTCTACTGGTTCGATGAATTTATTCAGAGAGTCCAGAATTCTCTCCGGGATGATTTCCCTTAAACATTCCCGGAGCGAAAGGGTGCTTGTAATCAGGTGTGTTGCATCAGTGGGCCACCTGATGGGGAGCTCTGATCCCAGACCGCTGATGGCTTTCCTGACGCGAGAGATCTGGCTGGAAAACGACTGCAAGTGACACTGGGGAAGGCGATCGCCGGGAAAAGGCGGAGTGGAGAGCAGTGGCGCGGCGAGACGCACTGGCTGCTTGGTAAAGGTTGCTGACGACGACGAAAGGAGGAATGAAGAATGAACACCTAGAGAAAGGAGCCGCAAATTGAAGACAATCTGCTACGAGAGCCCGAGGAAACAAAATCGTGTCGTCCTGAGAAACAAGTCGCCTGATCACGAAAGGGCGGGCGCCGGCTCGCATGAATTCGCCTGCTTTGGAATAATGTCGCGAGGAGCTGCCGGAGCAGCTCTTTGAAGTTCACTTCAATGAATCTTCGAAACAAGAGATCCTCTTACCTCCACGCGGCACGAACACCCACAACGTGAGATTGAGGTATCGACATAAGTTTCGCAGGCTCATTGAGCGCTCGAGAATCTCGGGTATCGATCCAGCTCGTGCGTGTAAGCTTCAATTCCAGATTTCAGCAATCCAAGCTGAAGCTTCATGCTGCCTGGAGGAAGCTCGCTCCGCAGCTGAAGACCCGCCGTTCGGGTCTGGATAGGATCTCTGGAAGGGGAGCGTACAAATCTATCTGACTGAATGGAATGAACAAGTCGACGGGAGAATGACACTGCAACACAGTAGGAGCGGCACGTTCCCGAATGAGGTTGATGCGAAGCTCCCCCTGAAAAAAGAAACGATTCAGAATTCCAATGCGACGAGACGCGGAAGTCTCCGTTTACAGTCCCGGTCTGGCTCCTCGTGCGAGTTGCAGAGCCCGCCAGCCCGAAATTACCTCATGCTCCTCCAGTTTGACTTCTAACGGATGCGAATCAAGAGAGAATAAAATGTTTTGGATTCGATCGATAGGAGTGTAGTGCCAAGAGGGAACTGAACTAATGTGCCGATCCTCTGTACGGAGATGGTGCTAAGTAAATATAAATTGATGAAGTGAATCGTACAGAAGACGGGTGAAGCTGACGATGAGAATTGATGAATTCGTAAGATGACCACCATTCATTCGCTGAAATTGGTCACTGTGTGGAACTCGCTCACGTTTTTCGCTGGAAGCTGGCCTTCCTCTGCTAATGAAAGCCTGTGATGAGTTGACAAATTTGATTGTAAGCGTTTCAAGCCCGAAAGTCACGTTCGCCATCAGATACAAACGGCACGACTCGGAGCTTCGCTAAAGTTTCGACGAATCGACTCTACTGGCAGCGACGAGAGTTTTCGTGAATTCACGAAGCATCATATTCCCCGACCTTACAAACCTGTGCCTGCCCTAGTCGCAATCGAAATCCATGCGGGCAAGATCGATGGAGGTTTCAATTCATTCGAGAAAGTCTCCGAATCCCTCACAGTCAGAAGACGTGGGGTTGGCGAAGCTAGCGAAACCGTGGAATCACAATTTTTTCTCAGAGAAAATGAATTCCCTCAGTCGCTCCCGGCCCAAGCTTCCAGCCGGTGGGAAGCACCGTGAGAATATAGGTGTGTATGCCCGTGTCTGTGTACATTCGTAGCAGTGAGTGTTACGGTGACCGAGGCTCTGGTAGTGTGTGTATCACATTTTGTGTAGTACGTGCCACGACGAATGCATGCCCGTAACACGATAGCATCGCTTGCTCGTTCGCTCGCCGAGAGCAACTCCACCCGATGATTTTCTCCGCGATTATCGCCATCACAAAAGCTACATGTGACTTTCTATTCGACAGTTCTTCGTGTGTGATGACGAGAGCATGCTCCAGCGCGATGGCGAACTTGATCGTGAAGTATCAGCGCGCGGCTGGCTCGAGAACGAGTCAGAAGCATCTCCGTAAGAGAGCTCTCGTAATAATCACGAAACTTCAAAGGATGCGATATATTCATCGGGGAACATCGATTTGAAGTAGATGACGGAATTCGCGCTCACAGGGGACGAAAAATCTTCGTAGTCCATGACACCTGATTAAGTAATTTCGGGCGACCGTTCCGAAGTAGAGAAACAGGACCGACGTATTAGGCTCGGCATATTAAAGTATTGGCATCATAACGGGCTACCGTCATACACGGCTGTCGACAAGTCCCCTATTAGTTGTGAATTAGTACTGATTTATTCGCGCATTTTTCTCGAATAGCAGGCGCGAATCGCCTCGTCGCCTTAATTGAAAATAACGCATAATCATGCTCCCGCAATAGCTGCGACTGTGATTAATCCCGATAGCGAAGCAATTCGATAGTCAGCGTATAGAATACTTTCCAGAAAGCGTTGCTGCAAGAGACACCGAGACTAATTTTTGTCGCTCATGTAAATTGACGAGAAGAATGTTGTCGTTTTAGATAGCGACATTGTTCACTCCAAAACGAAAACATGAGCTCTATCACATTCAGGGAGCCATTATATATCACGCAATTAGTGATGGAAGGAAACGAGACTCAAGTTGCCGACAAAATATTCGAAAACGATATTGGCCTCCCTTCGATTCTGTGACGACGCTCGATTCTGCCATACGGTGGCTCATGCCAATGCAGATGAACCTTACGGGAAATTCTCGGAGAGAATGCCCACTCGGGCCTCGCGCGCGATGTTCCTCCTCAGGTCACGGCGGAACCGATAGTCCCTCGAGATGTTCCAACGAATTCCAGTACGGTCCTGTTCGGTCTAAATTAAAATTCAAAGTAAATCAGATCAATGCCGGGTCATCTCCACAGGTCGATGCGCTGGGGCGTAGCGACGTGCGTTGAGACAATTTTCGGCGAACGTTTAGTGCGTAGCAATTAAGGCCGCTTTTCGATCCGCAGGACGGCCACGAGAATGGTCTTTCTCCGAACGTCTCCTAACATCAACAGCCGTCATATCACATTCAGAGAAGCTCAATCCGGAGCTGCTTTTGTTTCTATCCGGCCACGGCCTACGCCCACACACCTACGTCCACCTAGGGAATCCTTTCGATTGATCTCCATCGAGGAGCCCAGAGAGCCAGCGAGGCATACGTGCAAAGATTGTCTCCAGGAGACATGTGGGCTAATCCCCCCGAGTCTGGAAGGTCGACAGCTTCTGACACAGTGGACGAAGTACTCTCGTTTTCAGGCAATGTCAGCGCAGAAAAGGCATTGGTCGAAACTCGAGTCCCGAGACTCGAAAGGCATAAAATCCATTCTCGGTAGATCGAGAACGCGACGTTTTTGACGTTTATCGAATTCCGTTATAATTACCGTCCTAGTAGGCTGCGTTGGGGCATTTACGTACTGGCATTTCTGAAAGCCTCCGTGTCGCGAACCTCATGATGGTCATCGAGCTCGCAGACTCATCAGTCGCCGCCACCAAAACCTCAGCTGCTTCACCTGCTGGCTCAGGTGCCTTGAGCGTTTAGTGGAAAAAGTACAGGTCCACGAAAGTGCGGCTGGAGCTAGAAACAGGCACAATACCGTAACGGCTTGGCTGTTCGGCCAGAGAATTTCGGACTAGTGGTCGACCGGGCAGCGGGCCAGCCGTCAGGTTATTCAGGCTGGCCGCGAGCAGCACCAACAGTTGGGTGTGGTTTGTCATTATAGACTCATTAAGTTTGATCGTGTTGACGAATTAGGGTTCCTCTACATCAGGAGCTGCACGTTCGACTACTCTTCCGGGGAACTGTCAATGAGGTATGTAGGTACTACAGCGCTTGGGTCATCATCTGATCCGAGCTCTCGCGGTCCATTTCGAAATCGAGAAAAACAGCATCTCCGAACGCTTACTCTGTCGCATCGGAGTCTCAGAAGGGTAGAGCTCGTAATCGCTTCATCGATGAGGTCCCAAGAATCCCAGATTGGCGGATACGAACGTCTCCGAGGCAGACGGCCTTTCAATCACAAGAATATCCTCGTTCTCCTCATTAGCATGCTTCAATCAAACGTCGAGCGATGTCCATTGCAGGCATTTCATCAGCCGGTATCCGATGACTCTCGATTCGCTCTCAGTCAGATGAGTTGACAGCTGGTCAGCCGGGCAAGCGCGCTCACTCGAGATAGGATTGAGGGCCGGAATCGAAATCAAATCTTGCGAGAGCGTTCCGACGATCGCGATGCTCAATTGACAGCCAGTGTCCAGACCTGGCGGAGCTCGCCCGTGAGTAGAAGTTTCGCGAAATTCATTCGGCCGCAGCATCGTCGTCACTTTACTCCTTGTCATCTCCCCCACGGCCCCACTTGAGCCCCGAGCTCTCGTTCACCGCCGCCGCCGCCGCTACTGTCCCTATGTTGGCGACAAATTGCTTTTATTGGCTTCAAGTGGCTTCAAGCAAAGCGTGTGATCAATGCAGAAATGATTATCATTATCGTCCAGGTACTCGATGCGGGTCTCCTGCTGAGCCGCTTGTACGCGACTTCAGCTCCAGCTGAGTCTGGATGAGCGCCGAGCTCGGTGCACTCCGACAGGGACGCCGGGTCGAAACCAGCGGTCGGGTGCATGTATTAAGAGTAAACTGCAATCGAGATGATCGCGATTCTCCAACGGAGACAAGTAGACTGAGAGAGCAGTTTGATTAAAAGAGAAACACCGGAGCCAACTAACCCGCTTCATCGGCGGCAGCGCGGCCGCAGCTGGTCGCGGCTCCGAATGCTCTCCTGAAACTACTCGACTCAACCCCCGTCAATTTGAGAACTGCTATTGACATTTCGGTCGAGTGAGCTCTCCAGTTCGTGCCATCCGATGCTTCCGATCTGTCTCTTCTCGCGATCAATGTCTGATGGATTCGCAGTTGCTTCGGAAACTCGTCCGAAGGTCCTCCACGATATTCTCCGGCTTAGAATCGTGATAACGGTTTTGTGTAACTAAGGTTTTGCCAATAGCCGTTGTTGACATTAATCGAGATTCATGGCTCCTTATCTCGAGCGGAATCGATTCGGAGGAGATGCCCGCTCGGCTTCCGACGCCGCCACCGCTGCCACCGCCGCCGCAGCGGCAGCGGCCAAATGATTCGGTGTGGCGGATGAAGAAGATGAACATCAACAAATTCGCTCGCCAGTCGAAATGAAACTCGCAACAGAAGTATTTTCGATGAACGACAAGATCTTGCCACCGCGATCATCATCCGAGTGACCATCATCAATACCACAGGGGAGCCCCTTGACGCTGCCGCCGCGACCGCCGTCGTCTCGATTGTGCAGCGGAAAATCAAAATCGCATCCATCAAAATAGCGCCACTTTTCCAAATATTCTGAAGATGCACTCTGCCCGACCCCGCGTTTTTCCTCTGCTCGATCCATCTTTCACATTTTTTGTTTCAGCGTTCAAGAGCGCGGCCAACAGATATGAAGATCTTGGTTTGAGTTCTCGCTCGAGGAATCGAGTCTTCTTGTCGAGGTCCCGCGTATTGACCGCGATAGAATCACGCGGGAACAAGAACTCATATCGCGCTCGATTACGACGTCACCATTCTATCCTGGGAGTTCTCATTACGGGGAGATGCCTGTCGAGAGGATTCAATTTCCTCGCGAGGCCTAACTATTCGTTCGTTGAAAACAGTGAATACGTTCTCGCGAATTCACTTATTGTTAGCTGAGGAGGGCAATGTGGCGGCGCATCGGATGTAATTTGTCGTTTTAATGACAGTGTACCTAAGCGAGAGAGCGTATGTGTGTATATCTCATGATGCCATTAATAATTTGGAAACACTCGTCCGAGTTTCGCTTCTCTACGCCTTTGTAATGGCCAGAATGAGGGCAAGTAGCAATTATTGTTAGCAGCTACGCCGCCCTAGCGGAAGAGGACCGCCGCGCCGCTACTGCTGCCGCCGTACTACTTTTCAAATATTATGATGTCTTACTCCACGACGACTTATCGTGCTACCGTTCCGGGAGTCGTTGCCGCTGAATATTTTGCCGAAGCGATTCTTCAAGCGAGGGCGACGAATTATTCTCATCACGTCATGAAATTCCCTTTTCGACGCTGAGCGAGAATCGTCTCGGACTCGGAATTGTGTCCCTCGCGGAAATTCTCGCGACGCCGATAGGCACCAGGACGGATGCCCTGGCGAATACCACGTCAGAAGCTCTGGAGAGGGAGGGGAAAACATATCAACTCATCATCGTTGCACCGAGAATCGAGGAGTCAGCCTCGCAGTAGCACTCTTCCAGCCCCATGCCGAGAGGATTGGCAAGATCTAAACACTTGACGTGGGACTTGGACAAACGAAAGGGGAGGGGAACTACTGACAAGGGGAGCAGATTCTTGGATCGGGTATCATAGACTTTGGGAAGCGGTTCCTCGGGCAGAGTCAAGTCGAGAAGTGGCTGTCAATGCCAGACTTCATCTGTCGGCTGCAGAGAGACGAGGAAAAGCCGCCGCAAAGGAGCGACTAGTTGATAAACTTCAACGCATCATGGAAATTCGACGACGACGGATAAAAATTATCTTCCGCTTTTTTCTGTATGGCACTGGACCACGCCGGCGCTGGTGTCCTCATAAATTTATACATGAGACGGGGATGAGGACGCCAGGACGACGACGTCGACGACGAGGAGGAGCTGGGGCAGGAAGGACAACCTACACCATAGTTCCATGATGGTGTCCATCGGTGACTTTGACAGCCTGCCAGAGAGCGGTGACGACGACGACCTATGAACGGAGTTCGCATTATACACCGACGAAGTCATCGGCACCAAGTGTCATCCCTTAGTATTTGGCCACATCGTTCATGCGCTCCTGCACGATTCATCCATCCATGAGAAGGCGAACTGTCGACTAGAGGGATGCGAGAGCCATCGACCATGAACGGACCGAGCCAGTCACCGGCGGGATCCATGCAGAGAGACACAACGAAAGATATTCCACTGATCGATGATGAGCGGCGGAGAAATTTACAAAATGCGCTCATTACGATGACGGCGAGTCTTGCCGCTGTTCGAATCCGAGGCGTGGATGTTGTTTCGGACGGCTCATGTATTATAAATTGGATGGGACGGATACCCTCGCTCGTACAGCCAAGAGGAATCTCCTTCAAGCGAATTCGCGACCGCTCGTGAATCGAACCGAGAGCAGACCATAGGACGCTCGTGAATTCCGCCGGACAGCGATCCGAGTTTGTTCACGCTTTCGTGGTTCCACGCCCCGCGAATCCTTCCGTCGGAATTCCGCGAGACAGCAGCCGAAAATACGTTCAGAAACTCCGTCAAAGAGTAGGACGGAGGAGCGACTGAGTGATAGGATGGAGAGAGGGGCTAAAAATGTGAGCGATGATGAGGTGATTTTACCAAGCATCGGAACATTAGAACGGGGCATCAATCAATTTATGTCATCGGAATGGAAGCTTCCTCATTATGCTGCCACGTCGAGATGTTCACCTAATGAAGATAAATCTGCTTCTGTTCTGCTTCTCGGGTCGCTTGCAATCTCTCATAGAAAAATGAGAAAGGGGAATCCGGGTCGACCAGCTGACATTGAAATCCTTCGGACCGGCAGAAGATGCAACCAAAACTCCCTAGCCCGGCGCGCGAGGTGATCGTTCGCGTCGCGATCTCCGGGAGACCGGAAAACGAAGCGACTACTCCGTTCGAATAATTAGAATTCCGCCGGAACGAGACGGAGCGGAGCCGACGTGGGTTACGGTCCAACCTCGGCGTCGATGCTCTCAATGCATCGAATATGTTCGTCAGCACACAGGCGAATATTCTGAGGATAGCCCCGATCATCCTTCTGTCCGTTTTCGCGTTTGGTCTCAGTGAGATTGGCGATTCCTTCCATTCATGGCATCATTATCTTCATATGACTCAAATATGGCAGGTCTCGCTCGAGATTTTTCGACCGCGTTGGAATTCCGTGCAGGATGCGGAAAAATTGCGTATCAATTGATCGAGCTGCGAGTTCCAGGCTCGAGTTCCTTCCACCGATGGGGAAACTCGACTCACAGTCCATTTCGAAGCTCAATGGGTCCCTGACCATTAGGTACACGTGCTATCCTCTCCCTGAGTGAATCTCACTCGATTCGCGTTGTCTCCGCTCGCGCGGATTTCACGTTGAAAGTGTCGAAGAATTTGGAGGTCGAAATTGAACCAAATCCGGTCCGATTCGGGGGATTACATCGGACAGCTCTCGAGTAGTAGGTGAGAGACGAACCTAGTGATAAATATACATTTGATTTCTATCCACACCGACACACTTATTCCGAGGAGGACACGTGTCGTTTTTGATCTCACTCAGGATGAATTTCTCAATAGCTCCCTGCGAGCCTCGGATTCACTCAGATGTATGCGAGCTCCAATCCATCTATCCATCTAACTTTTCGGGGAGGTAGTCTCTTGAAACAGCACGGATGACGACGACATGGATCCACGGACTAGGGGCACTCTGGCCGCTATCGCCGACGAGTTCAAGATTAGCTCAATTTTTGGCAAAAATGTTCTCTGCTACAAAGTGTTGTTCAGTTCTCTTTCTCCTACTTTGCCAGTGAGGACATAATAGATAGTTTGCTGTTGGAACATCTCAAACATCCCCAAGCCCCGAGGAAAATTACAGGCTGCCTCGCTTTTCCCCCCTCTTCGGATCTCTCCCAAGCTCCCTCGGCGGCTGCTGTCTCCGTTCTTGGTCCCTGAGATTCCTCGTGCAGAATCCTCCCCCTCGTGAGATCGTTTTCCGTCAGAGGGAACTTTGATGGTCGGGAACTCTGGACGACGAGAGAAGAGACGCGACGAGCCTGACGACCGATGGGGCAAGTAGAGCCCGTGGCTTCGCGGATCTGAGGGCCACATTTTCCCGGAAGCGCTTGTGAGTACAGGATATATTCCACGGTCCCTGACGAGTGGAATCAGAGCGAATGAGCCAATTCCCTCTTCTTCAAAGAAATTGCTCTACAAAACCTTCCGGAAGTTTTTCCCCTCGTAGGAAATCGCTCGGCTCAGACCATCGCAAAGAACGCAAGAGCCAACACGCAGCGGCCTCTCACTCCAAGGCTCCCAGGCTCCCAGTGTGTCCGAACGTTGCAGTCGATCGATCGATCTCGAGCAGCCGAATGCGGAACAGAAGCACCTCCGTGTGCTCATCGCTGGGTCGGTCACTCGGTCGCTCACACTGAGCAAGCAGAGGATATCCCTCCTCTAGTGACGACATCTCTCAGTCGGCGCGGGCGGCAAATTACAGGCTTCGGGAAGAAAGAGGAAAGAATACTTCTCTAGGCCCCTGTCGGACAGGGTCGCAGGTAATTTCATCGAAATCAAATCGAGACACTCGTCGTCGTCTTCTTCTTCTCAGCCTTCTCCTCCCCCTATTTCTGATGCTCCGTCGTTATGGGCATCGGAGAAGCCGATGTCGTAGCCACGGTCGTAGCCTCCGTCATTTGAGTCGCTCGTAAGGTCACAAGTTATGGCCGAAGACGACTCCTTCGGTTTTCTGAGCCCAGACTACGAGACGACGCGACGCCCGAAGGGCGGAAGAAGACGTTTCGTCGTCGTTCTCGTCGATTCTTTTTCGGTCCGACTCGGTCGATGCAGCGACACCGATCAAAGGCCGCCAGGTGCCGATATGGAAATTGAACAAATTATCTCCTTTGATACACACCACCGTATGTACACGCATAGAACATCATGGGGACACCTACGAGGCTTCACACACATTCGGTACCCGGGACAAACATCAGACAGGCGTCCCGAGATCATTCGCGAGCGGCTCACCATCAAAAACGAGTTTTCCGTCGGCGAGAGATGCTTTCAAGTCGCCCGAGAGAGGCATTGCAAATAGGTATGAGGATAGCCTACAGATCTAAGATTCCGACTTGAAGATCGGCGGGGAAGAATGAAATCCAGCGCATCGGGGATGGTGTTTAACGCGCGCGGACGATGTCACTCGGACGTCCACCGCTTCGGAGGTCTCTTCTCGAGCAAAAGCCTGAGGGTCCGAGCCCTGGAGCGTAGCCGTCGAGGATCACTCCGTGAGAGCCCGTCGAACTTCGTGGGGGACCCGAAGCAGACTGCTGAGAGTACCGCGTGCATCGATTGACTTGCGCGCCGGTGGTAAAGCCCCTTGCGGTTCCAGTTTTCCGGAGCTCTGAGCAATGCCCAGCTGATGATGGAAGTTCATTCGCACGAACTGACGAGGGAGAGATGAGCTCAAGTCCTTGCTTAGGTATAGAGTAGACTTGTTGAAGATGGGCTGAGTTATAGGGAATTTTCTCAAATCTCCGATGGAGGAAATGACAGGGAACGCGCGTCTCCTTCTAATTGACTGCGTGCGGAGCAACAGCAGAGAATATGTGTCGAGTTGCTCTCGGACAAAAATCTGGAATACTCTTCGCCTATCGATCAGGGGGAGTCAGGACGCGACGACATTCGCCGGGTGCTCCACTCACTCGACCCAGAATTTCCGGACCGAAACATGGGTCGGGAACGATCTCGTCGGAGCTCGCCGAAGATACCGGCTTCGTTGACCACTGAGGAGAGTCGTCACCGCAGCGAGTCTGTGTCTCGGATATAGTCGAGCCCTCACTCTAAGGCATCAACGAAGTGGCCGATCACCGATGCGATGGTCCTCCATCCGGCTTCACAGTACAAAAGATTCATACTCTATATTATCATGGCTCAATGTGTACTTGTAATCTTCCGATGATCCCAATATCCATTTGAACAATGGAACCTCTCGATGCAGCGTTCGATTTGAACTGGGGAAACGATGGCCGCTCTGGCGATTGAGAAGATGGATAGATTTCGATGCGTTTACGCCAATTGAACAGCAACTCACAGAAGTCGCAACACAGAGCGTTCCGATCGACGCTACAGTGCCCACTGCTGACACCAGACCGACCGCTTTCGTCTCGGACCCGGAGAACAAGCATAAAGGCGGTACACCCCACGTTCCGGTGATGAATGACGCTCGATGATTCCGATCGAGAATTCAGCGCAATAAGTGTTCCGTCGCCGCTAATTCGGCCCGCTCGCGCGCTTGCTCGCAATCTTCGTTCTTTGGTTTCGCGATTGTTCCTGCCGGTGTTAATACGGGGAGCTTGCTAGCCCGCCCTCAACGATCGAAGCACGATTCGTATTTTACAGAGAGAGCAGCATCATAGTTCGGAACCTCGATTCCGAAAGAGTTCGTGAAACAGTGTTCGATTCGCGTCGTCAATAAACACGAAACGAACGAGTAAAAGACAAATTTCCACTCAGCAGACTCTCAACACGTCACTTCAGCCTGTTGCTCTTGTCGACATCGCCATTGTGAGACTTGAGGGCATCGCTGTCGGTTTTCTCGCTCTTGTATAACAACGCCGGGCACAGCGAAGCGCTCAGACGGATGAGCAGCAAAATGAAAAAGATGAAGATTGAACACCTAGCAGTGCTTTATGGTCTCGCGAAGTTGGAGCCTGTCCGCCAAGATCGACGATTAAACGAATGCGACGAGGGAAAAACACCGCCATTCGGTTTTTCAAGTCGAGGCAAAGATTTCATTAAGTCGAGCCGGATGGCAGATGGACAGAATCATCTTGCGGACACGTAGACTAATTAGATGTTGCTCACGTTTCCACGTAGTCGGAAACCATGCCGCGACGACGGCTGATGGTTTCGTATTATCCAGGAAGACGAATTGTTCCCTAAGCGGAGCGGAGCTTGATTTTTCGCATAAGTGTTTTGGATTCAAATTGACCTCCCGTGTCGGCTCGTGCGCTCAGCTGTGATACACGTACTCTGCGGATGCTGCTCACCAGTCAGGAGACTATTAGCATTCCATTGAAGCTGCTCGAAAAACTTCCATCCTCAGGACAAGGAGAGAATCAAGTGAGAGGACTTCCATTGACAGAGCATTGAGCCGTGTTACGCTCCAGACAAGTGATTTTACTCCCCGTAGACTCGACGCTGGGATGTATCAGGAATCAATCGAGTCCAGACTGTTTCAGAGGCCTCAGTCCTCGTGCTGAACAGGGACGACTTGGGCGCGAGCCACTTCCGCTCTATCACAACTGCTCGCTTAGAGATGGATACCTCGTAGGATAAAGAGAAATGTCCTTCCGCATCCTGTACAACCTCGGTCCAACCTTGTGTCCTTGGTTGGAAGGTGACCTGGAGTCGAGTGGCGACGGAAGATGGAGTCGTTCCCGCCTAAGGAGTTCCGTGTGTGATCTCGTGGCTTTCGCTGGCAATTGATGTGGTGGGACGTGACACAGCGTCTTTCTGCTCTTTCCTCGAGTTCCGGAAAAGGTACATATCGCCATCGACCGGACGGCCGATTTTTTCTTCCCTGAGGAACAAGAAGAACCAGCAACGGCCGCAAGCTCTCCATGCTCTGTTCCGAAGAATACGAGGCCTGGAAAGACGATGCTCAAGACAACGAACGCATGTTATCAGAGACACCTTCATCAAACCGCTGAGTGATGTAAAAATCGTGCTCGAAAACGGAAGAATCGGCCTTGTTAGAATGGGGAGACGAAGACTCTGACTACGCGTGCCCGAAAAAGTCTATATCATTCGATGTTCTTCATTGAATGAAACACTCGTCATTATCCATCCTATTGACGCGGACCTCGCTCAACTCCTCGTTTCTTTGTCCTTGCATAACTTCCTTCAGGTTTGGGCCCAGCCCGTGACTAACAGTTCAAATTCAGGAAGCGCTACGGAGGAAGGAAGAGCATGGGAGAGCCAGCGGAAGATTGGACAAACCACAAGTCTCCAAGTTCGATGGCAAGGATGGCTTCCCACTCCGGAGTGTAACAGTGCAGTCCTACTTAGAAGCAAGTTCGTGGTCTGGGACGGTGGACGGTAGCCACGGTCAGTGCACTGGCTGTTGGAGCAAGATCGAAGCTAAAGTGAGGGCTGTGATTCTCGATCCTGTGGAATTGTCCGTCGTGCGAGCTATCATGATCCTCAACGAGTCAAGATCTCAGCTGTCGGTCAGTCTCCTGCGGCGAGAATCCTAGGCGCACAGAATGTACGGATCAATAGATGTGGCCGCGCATCTAGCTAACTTGGAGCCGATGGTCCCGGGATTGACGGGTCCGGGAAAAGTTGCCGGGGAAGATGATATCATTCCGAAGTTCCTACAGCTGCCCAGAAAGTATTACAATTTGATGATAGCGTGGGGCAATCTACGCTCAGCGGAACAAACTCGGCTCAACCTTGTCTCTCGCTTGTTGAGAGTCGAGAAAATATCGAAGGACGCCGGTTCAATCATTCAGATACGAGATAATTCTTCAGTGGCTCTCCTCTCGAAGACCTCTGTATCGGAACCCAAGTATCCGCGGAAATCCGGTGGTGAATGCTTCTCCTGCGGAAAGGTCTGTCTTGAAAAGTCCGAGCGACACAAGTATCGTCAAAGCAGGAGAATGTCTGCGAGTCGGACTCAAGCCGTTGTCACCTTGTCAGATGAGGAACAAGATGGAGAATTGCTGTTCAACGCGGATGGTGCTCCGGAAAAAATGATGATGATTTCCGGCTCGCTGATAGTGGCGCCGCTGGTCACCTCAGCGATCGACGAGAGTGGTTTTCGGAATTTAAACCGTTGGTTATCGAGAAACCCATCTCCATTGCCACGGGGAATACAGTCCACGGTGTCGGGAATTGGAACTATCCCTTTCGAAGCGATGTCAGAAGCCCACGGTCCACCAATGGCGGCTCATAAGCTCTGCCCAGGCGCTCCTTGCGTAAAGCGAATATATGAATTCAATCACGAAAATCCTCGCCGAACCGCGAAACTCTATGTTCATGATAGTCATCCGTGAACTCAGCTACGAAAGGAGTAGCTCATGCGGAGGATGATGCACGAGAACCTTGTTCAGAGGCTAGCTGCTTCTTGCCAACGTCTCGCTGACCTCAGCTGTGACGAACATAATCGTACATGAGGCGCGAAAACCAAGACCGAGCTCATGAATGCGATGTAATGATGCGGACGTCATCCCTCCGAAAAAAACTAGCGATACGCAGAACTGACCACGTATGCCGAGCATGAGACACCGTTCTCGACTCCATCCCTCCCTGCCTCACGTGAATGATCGACTTCACTGAACATCCTCATACGTGAGCCCTGCCAGTACTCCCTAAAGAATTCGCCCTGGTTGACAAGTGGAAGTTCCGTCGTTCAGAACTCAGGTCTGCGATCGGGATCGGATCCTTGGATCCGGACCGACGGAGTGCATCGACTCATCAATGGACCAACTTTTCGATGACTGCGATCGGAAATCTGAGACTCCGAGCGGGACTCCTCAGATTCGAATATTCTGACCGCCTCTGTTCGCTCTGGGCTATGTTCTGCTTTTGCTACCTAGATTTGATGCTGTGTATTTGCAGCCTTTCTGGAGGAAGGATTCGTTGTGATTCAGAAGGGCGTTCCTTTCCAGTCCGCCCTCTAGTTCGGTAATGCGTTCATCAGGCGAGCAAAATGGCGCCGACCGTAGTTGCGCTCCTGTAAATTGAAAACCGAGTGAGTGTCGGAGTTCTCATGAGTGGAATTCGAGCTCAATTCCCGAACCCAGTTCTTTAGGGTCTCTCCGTGACACCTGCACGGCGCTCGTCGAATCGACATGGTGCGTCTGTGATTTGCCATGGACGCAAACGCAAGAGACTTGTCGTACGAGGAGGCGCCGAATAGATCCATTCTAGCTAGAGAATGGATTTTCCAAAAAATTCTCCACTGCGTCGAGGGTGGCAAAGCCAAAGCTGCAGGTGTCTTGATCATTGGGAGTCCCGGCAGCGGCAAGACTACAACCCTCAAAGAGATCGCCCACCCCGCTGATTCAGAATCCAGACAGGCGGAGCTCCACCGGCGGCTCGTCTCAAGATATCACTGTGATGCTCAAGAATTGAAGAGTCTGAGTGTTGTCAACTTTATTCTTGAACTCGTCCGACAATTGTCTGACTGTCCTCTGCTACCTGGATATCGAGCCAGGATCGAAACCCCCGAAATTTCGGCTCTACTCCAACCTTCAGAAATCGAACGCTTCCCAGATGATGCCTTCAAGAAAGCTATCCTGTTCCCTTTGGTGGAAATCGAACCTCCGGACCAGAACTGTATTCTCCTGGTGGACGGTATGGACGAAAGGGGACCCGATGTTGAAGTGAGTTCGTTTCTTTCCCGATGGGGAACTCTTCCTCTTAGGTATCCCCCGGAGGAAACTGAATACCGATTTCTTGCGCGGAAGACCGTGATATCCTCCTGGGAAACTGCCGGTATGTCGAGAATTCTCAGGGAAGCTCAAATTCTGCGATCAAGCCAGTGGGGGCCTTTTTTGGCGGTCTTCCATTAATTCCTCGAGATGGATCCAGTTTTTCTTTCTTGAATAAACATTCTTCCGTGGTCGTCGAGCGGGTAACGTCGAAGAGAAGACCGAAACAGGAAAGGGGCCGCCTTATCGTTCCGAACTGGGTCTGTGATGATGCACGATTACGAAGTTCCAAGCCGAGGGGACGCTTCTGTTCGATCAGATTCTCCAGCGAAGTTACCTTGAAGAGCGAAATTTCTGAATGAATTTGAGAAGAGTTCCCAAGTTTCGCTCTCTGGGGGACATCTTGGCTCAGACAGCATGGAGCGTCGCGTCGTTGGGAAATGATACATGACTCATGACTACGGGAAATACTTCGAGGATTCCTCAAGCTTATTGTCTATTGAGTTGAATGCGAGCTCAACCAAATGAGATTTTCTTTGAAACAGCGAGTCGCGCATTCCACGCACACTGCCCGATCGACCTCAACAGTTGAAAACCCTCTCTGGAGTGAAACCGTTCCACAACTTTTATCCGCACATTATCATCTGTTCCCTCCCTGGCTGATTCTAGTCTGCACCGCACGCCGCCAGAGTCGAACTCTCAGCAAATTGTTCACCGGCTTCAGAAGAGTAAGTGATGACCCGCGACATAATCATCACAATCTCGCGAGCGCCTAGATCAGAAAATGGCTTGCGTCGCGTCGGATGCGCTCTCGTGATGTGGAAATCGGTTATTGCAGATTGCTCTTGATGATTTGCGGAAATCAAATGTGGTCCGGGACATGCAACAATACATCCTCAACAGACTCGACGCCGACGCAGGTCTGAGGAAACACTTGAGTCGCGAGAATGCTGAGATGTTGAATTTACTTCATATCAAGAGCAACGGTAAGACGATGCGGAGCGTTCGGCGTAGTCTCATTAACGTTAGTGTGTCGGCATAATTCACGGTGTCGGATATCCATCGATTATTATTTCTATTTCTACAATTCCTAACGGTCCAATAAAATGCACCAGAAGATGTCAACAAACAATTATCATCAACTCTTATGAGTTACAGGTTGCCTTCTCTACCTGGAGCATGTGCTCGACGGAGTGGTGGACAATAGTATAGTCTTGCGCGAAATCAGGGATATACCTGGGACTCTGAACGGGCTGTACTTGTGGTACTGTCAGCGGCTGTTCGGCTCGAAGCTCGAATTCGATAGCGAGGTTCGGCCCCTCTTGAGTCTCCTGTTGACAGCAACGAGACCTGTTCCTTTCGAGGTATGAAAGAGTCCAAGAAAATCAAGAGCACCCCAAACTTGATTTCAACCTAACCTTGATTCCGAGAGTTGTTCTTCCTGAAGAGACAGCGAATGTTTCGATTTCAGGAAGTGTACCAATGCATGTGGGCTTGGGATTCGGAGATCTCTCGGGACGGTTTGCTCAAAAATATAAAAAGACTGTCGAAAATCATCGTCTGCATCCAAAGACGTCTGAAGATATTCCACCAAAGTTTTTCGGATTGGCTGTGTGATGTCAAACACTGTACACAACGTTTTCTGTGCAAGCCCCAAGTCGGTCACGCCATCTGGTCTCTGCGGTAGGGTTCGGAAATAGAGTGAAGCGACCTTAAAGGCAATTTTCGGCGCTGAGGGTCGA
The DNA here is from genome assembly GCF_000255335.2 of Galendromus occidentalis. Lineage (NCBI taxonomy): Eukaryota > Metazoa > Arthropoda > Arachnida > Mesostigmata > Phytoseiidae > Galendromus > Galendromus occidentalis. Next base: position 538,465 of record NW_003804563.1, read on the forward strand.
GATTGGAACTCTCTACTGACCATGGCGGTCGGCTTCAGGTACTCAAGGAAAAGCTCAGACCTAAGCGCAGAAGAAGCCGACGATCTGTGGCACCATCTCAGTCGGACCGGGATCGCGCAACACTATCGCGTCATGTGGTTCAGTCAATGCACAGGGGAACCACTAAAGGAGAGCATCATGTACGCCTCGGTCACCTCGATAAATGACAATTTGAACAACAGCATGGTGCTAGAGGACCGAGTCTTCCGAGCTTTGCTGGAAGCCAGCTCGGCGCCCAACATGAAGCGGTGAGTCATCGCAATCGAGACATCGCGTTGAGCTAGGTATTCTGATTAGGAAGCACGACCATAAGAAGAGAGCTCTCCACGAAAAGAAATTCACGTCGCTCAAGCCGTGTAAGAATGCCGAATGATAAGTTTTTGACGCTTTGTCGAAGCGATCTATCGCCTCGCTAGACATCCGAACGCGTCAAGTAGATTCCTCGTTCCCGGACGCGTGGCTTTCGGTGCAGGATGGCATTAGTGAGACATGGCTGACCCGAAAAGTGAAATTCAATCTCGTTGGCTCCGAAGGTTCCGAACGTGCGTGAGTGTGGACGACCTTGACGATGATCTCACATCCGTAAGCGAGTTGGCAACCTCGATGCTCGAAGAGAATCAGCTGACCATCGACCCCGAAGTCGTCGACGAGGTTGACCCGACTAGCGAGAGAACTCTGCTCCACACGGCGGCTAACGACGGGGATTTGAATCTCGTCGTGCGATTGCTGGAGATCGGAGCCGAGATAGAACGCTCCGACCGAAATGGACAGACCGCTCTGAATCTCGGTAAGAATCCCCGCTTCGTTTCCTTCTGAAAGAGCTTTTTGGGCCTCCTGGTTTATATTCCCGGTCGACGCGTTCAAGGCACAGGAGGCGTTACGTTTTAAAGACCCAATAATTGAATTCTCCAGCGGCGCGTCAAGGATTCACCCAAATCGTTGAAGTTCTCCTCAAATCCGGTGCGGCCGTCGACCACGCGGATCTCGACGGTTGGACCCCGCTGCGATCGTCCGCTTGGGCAGGACACGCGGCAGTGGTTGACACTCTATTGGAATATAAAGCTCAGGTTGATCTCGCCGATGCCGACGGACGAACGGCCTTGAGGGCGGCGTCCTGGGGAGGACACGATGAAATCGTGCTCAAGTTACTCAAGGCCGGAGCCGACGTGAATGCCAAAGATGCCGAGGGCCGAACCGCCCTCATCGCTGCCGCCTACATGGGTCATTCAGCTATTGTGGGTAAGGATTCGGACCCCGAAAGGGAAAAATCTCATCGACGGGAAACCATAGATTTTTCGATCGCATCTCCGCGGCAACGATTGTGCGAGCTCGATTTATTACTCAGGTCACCTTCTGGACAACGGAGCTGATATCAATCACGCCGATAAGGACGGCCGGACAGCTCTGAGTGTGGCTGCTCTCTGCGTCCCCGCGTCCCAAGGCCACCATTCGGCGGTCGTATCGCTACTCCTGGAGCGAGGCGCCGAAGTGGACCACCGAGATTCTGAGGGCATGACCGCACTTCTAGTAGCGGCTTTCGAAGGACATTCCGAAGTATGTGAGCTCTTGCTCGAAGGAGGCGCGGATGTTGATCATGTTGACTCGACGGGACGAACACCCTTATTCGCGGCTGCTTCAATGGGACACGCTCATGTTGTGAGTTTGTTTTACGAGACTCGTCATTTATTCAATGGTATGTGGGGGATTTCCCCTCCTTCTGGTATTCTCATCCATCATCCATTCCTTCCGTCCAGGTAAATCGTCTCCTGTTCTGGGGAGCGTACGTGGATTCGATCGATTCCGAGGGTCGGACAGTTCTCTCTGTGGCAGCCGCCCAAGGAAACCCGAAAACTGTTGAATGCCTACTGGATAGGGGGCTCGATGAGTTGCACAGAGATAATGCGGGTTGGACAGCTCTCCATTACGGAGCTTTTGAGGGACACGTTCTCGTTTGCCAATTAATTATGCGAGCTGGCGCAAAACGTAAGTGTGGGTTCCGGGAGAAAGGAAAAAGCTCTTGCTGCGGGAAAATAATTATTTTTTATAGTTATTTTCATATTCAAAATCATTGTTGCGTGATTTGAAAATTATCTACATGAATTTTCCACATCAAAAGGCGTTCCATGGTTTTGAAGATTTCCCTCTCATCGCTTTTCCAGCCAGCGAAGTCGACACCGATGGACGTACTCCGTTGATCTTGTCGGCTCAGGAAGGTCATACGGAATGTGTGCATCTGTTTGTGGAATGTTGTCCAAAGATTTTGGAACACAGGAGTCACGACGGGCGCACTGCGCTCAGAATGGCCGCTATGGAAGGCCACAGGGAGACCGTGAATCTACTGCTAAGTCATGGCGCCAACGTGAATTACAAGGTGCTGACCACTCTTTGCATTCCGAATGTGTGTTGTGGATCGGACAGTTGAGCCGAGTTGTTGGACCTCCGTGACAAGCCTCTGAATCCCCTTCGATGCGTGTTCCAGGATGCTGATGGTCGGACGACATTGTATTTGTTGGCCTTGGAAGACAATGTCGCAATGATCGATCACCTCATTGATCACAACGCCGACATCGAAGCTGTCGATTTGGAGGGACGAACCGCGTTGCATGTTGCCGCCTGGCAAGGTAAGACACGGGAGGTCGCCTGACCTGCGTTCTTGACTCTCTGACGCCCACATACGGGACGAACCGCATGGGCGGGATCGGAAGCGTATAACGGATTTCGATTTTACGCTCGCAGGACACAAGCAAGTTGTGGATTTGCTCCTTCGTCGAGGAGCTGAAGTTGACGCAGTGGATCGGGAAAAACGGACAGCCCTGCAATCGGCCGCCTGGCAGGGTCATGCCGAGGTAGTGGCCCTACTATTGGAGAAAGGTTCCCAAGTTAATCATGTCTGCAATCAGGGAGCTTCCGCCCTGGGCATTGCGGCTCAGGAAGGCCATGTTCAAGTTGTCCAGGTTCTGCTCTCCCACGGGGCGGATGTTCTTCATACCGATTTGTGCGGACGAACACCCGCTAGAGTAGCGTTGAAAGCCGGTCATGCTGACGTGGCTGCGATAATCGAGAGCCACGGAGGGAACACTCAGAGTGGTCAAAGCTCTTCCTCGAATATCAGCGGAGATGGCATGCCCCGAGCGGTGCCCAGGACTCTCCTCCAGCCAGCCAACAGGGACAGTTTCACGGAATCGGTGAGTAGTAAACGAGGCCTGTCCCAAGGAACGTCCTCAGCTTTGATGCTCCTGCGGACACTTTTGAGACGGCGTCTGTGGGATTCACTGTGGACTCGCAAACCTTCCAGGCCACCGGCAGCGAATCTGGGACGGCAGAACGGAACGTGAGCTTCACTGCCATGATACAACGCCGCGCATCGCAAAGCGGAAGCGCGTGTCCAAATCGGGAACAAGGATCGAGCTTCCAGAAGCTCCGGAGAACCAAAATCGTCACCAATCCAAACTTTATCGGAAGTGGCAATGTGAAGAAACGCGATCAACTCATTTAGTGTCAGGGAGTCCCCGTTCTCCCGAATCTAGCTCCCAGCTGAAGCTATTGACGAGGCCGGACTGTTGTGCCGCTGGGGGAATCGGGGTCTCGGATTCCTTTCGGCGGGAACATTTTCGAGGAATTACTAGTGGGCAGAGAGTGCGGCGGGTGATTTTGTGCTTTGCATTCCTCAGCTATCGATAAGAAGGGAGATTTTAGCTCGATTTGCCATTGAATCCTGCATATCAGCTGCGAGCAGCATATCATCGAGGGCTGGCACCGATTAGCTGATCAGGAATATACCTACCTTCCATTCTGGGTCCATTTTGTGGGAACCATTGAAGGTATCAGCTCCTGATCGGGAACGCCTCCAGTATCGCGGAATGGTTTTTGAGGGAGCAAGGAGCAATCTTCCCCATTCCAAGGATGCTAATCTTGATGATTTTCATTTGGGTTGTAATTTATAGATTTGTACGACTTGACACTGCTTGTATCTACGTTCCCAAAGCGTAAGCTCCTATGAGAGGATTGTTTGCTGTATTTTGTATAGGCCCGACGCAGAACGAGAGTGAGAAAATAGCAATACTGTGCCTTCCCCCTGCAGGAATATTTCTTTTTTCCGGAATTTCCGTTGTGAACTTCTCTTCTGGGAACACCGTGGATGCGAGACGGAACGAAGAACCCTGTGAACTGAAACTGAAGAAATCTATATTTATCCGTTTGCTAGTTTGAAACCACCGCTCTGTACTCCTTTAGATATCGGTAGGGAAGATCAATTTTGGAATCACTCCTGGATTGATTCGGAATCGATTCAGGGATGGAGCATCGACTCGAATGTTCAGTCACCGGGGCCAGTTGCCTGACAGGACCTCCATGGAGACCCGCTGACGGACCCGTTGACTGTCGGAAGTTGGGAAAGATCTCTTATCTAGTGAGCTTCTCCCAGCTGCCTTTTTGGCGAAAACATCAGAGGTCACGAGGACGAAGATTGACCACGATTCTTCCGTTGAGTAAGGCCGGAGGGTGACGTCCCTTGGAAGTTGGCCCCGTGTCCACGAAAGCGTCATCGACCGGGGGTTCGAAGGCCCGATTCCGAGGTTATGCTTCTAGGTGAAGAGGATGCGGAGTCATGTGATAACGAGGACTCGGATCTAGTCAGAGACCAATGTTTCCCCCCCTGCGGGAGCTTCACGCAGCAGCCTGCGGACGTTGAGCCAGGCTCGTTCCTCGGGGTCAGCACCATTTGCCAGACGTATGTACTCCGCGAGATCTCACTCAAACGAGACTCGAAGATAGCGGCGGTCTAGCTTTCGCCATTTCCGCTTTTGCGGTCATTCTCGTTGAGGGTCCCGACGGATCGAGCTTTCGAGGAGCCGCGAAATCGCAAGTGTGAGGACGGCAGAGTTCAGGAGCTCAGCGACCTGCTCGCCGAGTACGGTGCGACCCATCAAGCCTACGGCCTCGCATGAATTCTGCGAGCTGTTCGTTAGTGGTCCGGATATCCCAGAGACCCGAGGGAAGATCTCGGGGCAAAGGCGCTCTCGATTGAGGCAAAAAAAATTCTGGAAAAGGGTTCTCGGTTTATTCAGCTTTAAGGGTTAAAATCCGAGTTCCAACAGTTGAAAAGAGAGAGGCTCTCGCCGGGATAAGGAAACATTGGGATAGACTATGAGATCGCGCTTAAGCGTACGGAGCTAATAATAAATACGGCTTCGCGCAATAATCCTTTCAGCGATTACAACGAGCGTTGATGTCTGGACAAGATGTCGCTATGGGAGAGCAGCGGATGTTCCCTCGACTTTCCGACCGAAAACCGCAAGGGAACGAGGCGTCTTCGAAGGGGATCTGAGCTGGGCACTCGTGATTGTTGACGAAATCCGGGTTCCCTGTCGAAGCGTGTCGTATATCACTGAATGGAGGCTTGAATATCGGATCCAAATGTCCAAAGTGAGTCTTGGGGGCGAAGACCTTCACACTGTCCCTTTCGAGGTCTGGATCCTGAGCACGGATGAAAAAAACGCGTTCGCCCTTTCTGAAGGTCTCCTCTAAATCGATGACGTATCCGAGTTCCTTGAGCCCTTCAGGGAAAAAGTCCCGACAGTCGTAGAGTAGAACGTCTTGGTATTCGAACTCTATATCCTCGTGGAAAGAGGATTTTAATTCGCCGCAGTATGCGCTGAGATTCGTAATGACGCCAGTCTCAAGCTTGCATGTTTGGACCCGTCGATGCAGGCGGAAATCTCCAACACTCCAATCTGATCCGAGAACGTTCCCCTTGACGATAATTCGGTCGCCTTTCGCCAGCCACGGGCTCCTGAAGTTCTGCGAATGGGACTCCGCTATATCAGGGTATTCAACAGTGGCTCGCATGTTTATAGGGCTCCAGTCGCGAATCACGCCTCGGAACTGTTGTTCTTGCAGAAATTCCACCTACGGACAAACGAAATCTTCGAAAATCGACGATATCGTAGCAGCGTCCGTCATGCTGCCGAGGAGCCGAACTCTACATGAGAAAGTTTCCGGTTGCGATGTTCCAACTCACTTTTGTCAGTTCCTCGTCATCTTTGAGCTCTCCCGTGAACAAACTGGTAATCCTGGGGAACCACAGGTGCTGATCCATTATTTTCTGCACTTTCGACAATTTGAAGCCTAATTGGGTGCCCCGTATGAATCTTGGATTCAGCATGGAAACCAATATGAGGTCTTCCTTCTCCTCGCAGCTTGTAACTTGCGCCAGGAACTTCATCCTTGAATCTTCAGGGTGCGACTCACGAGTTTATTGCTCAGAGCGAAAATCGAACCGAAAACGATCACAGTGTTACGAGTTGCAGGTACGTGCACAGAAAGTCACATGCAAGCGCATGTCCGCGTTAGAGTAGGTACCTCGCGGTGGATTTCCCGCCAAAACCCAGCGGGGACTTCGACGGCCTCGATAAGCAGCAGTACGGAGAGGTGATACCGTGGGCACCAAAAGATCAGTAGCGAATCTCATGTCAGGAATTTTTTCGTCGATATCCTCATTCCAGGGTATCGCCACAGTCGATTTCAGTCTCTCCCCGGGGGACATTAAGAACGAAGGACGCATTCTGACCTGGAGCACGGACATAAATTCAGGAATGTTCGACCGGTTCCTTAGAATAATCACGCACCACAATCAGTCCGCTCCGATTAGGATAATCGACAAAGCCCCAGTGCAACGTTTTCGAATGCGGGAACCATTCAGTTTCGGAAGAATACGTTCTCCGAAGAATCGAGGCGCGGCTCCAAATATTATCAGCGTCAGGCTGCTCGCCACACGATGAGTATGGATGGCACGCGGCCGACCACTCCCCGACTCCGTCTCCCATGAAGAAGCGGCACCAGCATGGGGGAACTGAATTCGATTGGCGATTTTTGCTTAGCGCTCTCGGGAGCGGTCTGGTAAAGCGATTCCCCCGTTCTAGCGTGTAGCGGGGAACGCACCCCAGCAGTCATCGGATTTTCTCCCGACGCTCCAGCCTCTCAAACTTAGATGAGATTCATACTCAAGTCTCGACTGCTTCATCCCAACGATTGTCAGCCCTGTACTCCCACTCAGCTCCATCGACACCGGACATCGACGCCGGCTACGTGCTGCATCCTTTTCGGCTCTTTTTGTTAGTGAGCCAATGAAAGGACCATGTCGCTCTGTGGGGGTTGCATCCCATGGAACTCAGACAGGATTCTCAGCCTGGAACGGTAGCTATAAGAAGAACGAGAGTCGGTTCTGTTTCTCTGCGAGAACACAATAAATAGTTTATTTCATCTGCTTATCCGAAAAATCCCTCGTCTCAATCTTCCCCATCAATCTCTCTCTCTCGAGCCAGCTCATTGTAATATATTTCCTTACGCATTTCATTACCTCTCATTATCATTATCCAAAGAGCAACAAAGTGAACTTCTGTATCGAAATTCGTATTAATTATTTCTACACACCCCTTGCTAAGCCTGTTTCTTGTCTGAGTCCGTTCTCAGATAACCGGGCCCTTCCCTGTCTGCTGAACTTCGTGCCGTGATATATTCCTCGCATCATCGCCCGTCAGTCAGGATCGGGTGGTTGACACATGTTGACTGCTGCACGCCGACGGAAGTATTTACAATTCATTATTCCCCACCCACTCCCCGCACAGGCCTGAGTCCCTCCTCTGACTTCGGGTTCCCCGAACTGCTTCTAGAAGAGCGTTGATTAGTATTTTTCCACGGATGACTCTTCCGATTCCGGTCTAGCGAGACTATAAGCTCACCCCCTGCATTCCCTTGCTGATCGCCGAGATCAGCGGATTCGCGGGCTCTCGGCACTCTCCCCATGGATTCTGTTCAATCGGTTCGTGGACGAACCTCCTTTCCGAGATTGACTGAGTGAGGGCGGTTGGGTTGATCAGACAATCGCAATCCCGCTCGGTCTCAGTTTCCTCTGTATTCGAGGGGAGAGGAAGAAACGTGAGTCATTCAATGCCGATCGAATCAGAGCTCTGGCCTGTTTCTCGTTTGCTCAGTCATCAGACGCAGGAATCTGCGAACAACAATCTGGAGCTCCGGTCGATAATACGTTCATCTAGTAGGGTCTTCGCAGAATTGTCTCGATCTCGCTAGTCGTTCTGCGTGGCTCCGCATCCGCTGGATGAAGGTCCGTAAATTGCTTTCCCCGATCTTGAGTCGACCCACTCACATGTGGGTTCTTCGGTCTACTCCAATTTCCTTCGATGGTATCCAATAGTATGTACAATGTGTACAAAACATCACGACGGCACACCCGCATTCGTTCGCTCAATCATACATACACACATACATACACGCAAGCAGGCGAGCGGGCGGGCACGCGCACTCACCCCGAGCATGGGTCTCGGCAATATAGGCAATGAGCGGGGTGAAGTTGAAGGAGTGCGTTCAAGCTCTTAGATTATTCCTCGAATGTCGAGATGGGTAGTGGAAGAGAAGTAAAAGATGGATGCCGATGAATTCGCCAGGTGCTAGCTGCGTTAGGCGAACCGAACATATTCCGCAGACCTCCCTGTGATAAGATTGTCGAGAAAATGAAAGTCTCGGCTTTAGGAAGAATTATTCGGAAAGCGCTCCACGATTAGTCCACTCTCGAGCTTTGGTGCGATAGACCAGCCGACAGAGCTTCCATCTCGAGGATCACCTATCCCACCACAGCCCCCTCCCTCTCGTGTTTCCCTGTCGACTCTCGAGGAGAAGGCGGTCAGCAGAAGGAACAATGTGGACATGGAGAAGTATGCGAATATGTCCGCGATATATGAACGCAATCTCCTCGCTGCGGGAGCAGGGGATCACTGATGATTTGCCGACTCTGGCCCGTTCGACAGGAAGTAATCACGCGGAAACATTCATCGATCGGCTTTGGATTTCGTTGCTCGGTTAGATTAAGAAAAATCTTTCGACATTCACGTACGCAAGGTTCACGGAGGAAAGACTTCGACAAAGCTTTGAAAGCGCAGACTTGGAAAATCGAAGCGAAGTCCTGTTTGAGTCAAGACTAGAGCTTCGTGTGGTAAGTGTGCCCACTGGGATAATTGAAAATATAAAGCTCGATCGCCGGAGGACTAGATACGTACAATATCGCTAAGCCACATTCCCATCCAACAGAGAGCGAATTGGCAAAATAGCTTCACCTCGGAACGAAACATACGCAACAGAAATAAAAAGAGAAAAACTCTCGACTAGAAGACAGCTCGCGCGAAATCAAACGACAAGTAAAGGGCCATTTGAGAATTCGTTCCGCGCACACCGGCTGACTACACAGGGGACAATTGATATACCGATATTTTTACGCAAGCATTGCCGCAGACCGGCTTCTGTGTCTGTCTGTATGCTTGCTTATTCATTTGTCTGTTCTATGATTCGGACCTGGCATTCACAGCAGCACGAACGGAAAGTTTACCGACTGGTATGCATGAACGGTGCCCGTCGAAGGGAGTGCGTCAACTGGAGACCGTCGACGATTGGGCGCCAGCCACGGTATTCTCCCGGATGCGGGAATCATGTCAGTGACCACCTGTCGACTCCAGCCCCACTCATGTAGATAGCCGCACGCCCCCTTTTACACCTCCGTTGACGGTCTCGTTTGAAATGCCGTTACAATCGTCAGAGAAGCTCGCTGGCTGGCTGGCTGGCTGGCTGGCTGACCGCGGAAGCCGGTTCCCCTCGAGGGTAACATCTCCGCGTATTCCGCAGATCACGGCTCGCTCTACGGAACGCGAATTCGATCAAGTTCAGTGTCGTAATGCGTCATCCGCTCGTTCCGCGACGGCTCTGCTCCCGCCACCCGCTGTCGAGATCCGCTTTTTGTTTCTGCATCCCTGCAAGAAGGAGTTGCGGGACCCGTTTGGGTCTTGCCCGAATGACCAATGTCCCGGATTGATGAGTGTCGGCGGATAGATTCTCCTGACCGGCGAAATGTATGGTTCAGCAGAAAATGCTTGTGGTCGAACGATGTTTTTGATGCTATTGCAGTTTGAACTAGTACTCCTGTACAATCGTGAAATTCGCTAGTAGCCATCCCGTTCCGCACCATTCCTCGATGGAGGCTGCTCACATGAGTGGAACGCGCAGTCAAGCGACTGCAATGGGCTCCGCCATCCGAGATCGGCCGAGCCGTCTGATTTGGAAAACGATGTAATGCGGCGGTTCTTCGAGATTCGCTCGATCGAATCGCAGCACCATGTTTCACAGGCTCGGTGGTTACGCTCGTATAATCCGCAGCAGAGTCAAACGCTTGAGGAGTTCATACGTTCATCGCCGGAGCTGTCGATTAGGCGTCAATAAATCACGGGCCCCGGAAGAGCCCCCTGGGCTGCGGGAAGAAGACCGTGCTCTTCCTGTCCGAGTGGGATGAGAATTCAATTCGATTGTCCTAAGAGATTCGGTTTGCTTCACGCCATCTGAGCGAGTCTCGATCCGATGGAAACCCGGGCCGTCAATCGTTCCGGCTTCTGATTGAGTTCATTTGGTTCATCCGGAGCTCATCGAAGCTGCCGCAACCGTTCGACGTCCGCGGTTTAGGCGGCGCAGCGACCTCATCGACCTCGTCATCGTCCACTTCTTCGTAGGTGTATTCGCCATCATCATCGTCGTCATCATCGTCATCGTCACACTTGACTACGACATATCGGATGACGACATTGGAATTAGTTTCTTGTGCTGTTTTTTCAGTGGAAGTAGTAGATGTCTTGCGTTTCTTTTCGAGTGACTGACGTATGCGCTCCTCTTCCAATTTGCTCACATGTAAAAGAGACGGGGCTTTCAGCGAGTTCGCAACCGATGATGACGACGCTACGGCAGATGAGTGACCGGGATCGAGAACGACGGCAGAGTCTTTCGAGGGCTGCGGTGAAATGGACGAAGAGATGGCACGAGGCTCTTTGAGATCTTCACCTTCTTCGCATTTATCGGTGACAGGGTCGGCAAAGGGTGCGTGAGTTTTCCGTCGCTGCGGATCGAGCTCGACATTGTTAGGCTGAGGACCGTCCTCTTCCCCGTCGTCTCCCTCATCCTCCTCGTCTTCCTCTTCGCTCTCTTCCTCACTGTCTTCGTCGTCTTCATCTTGTTCCACGCGTTCCTTCTCTGGCTGAATAAGCCTTATTTGATGTCGAGCAACCATGGTGGGAGAGACGAAGGGTCTCGGATCCTCTGGTTCATCTCCGCTGTCATCCTCGTCGTCTTCGGCTCCTTCGTTTGCGAGTTTCCGGAGCTTCTCCGCATCTTCAGGCTCCGCTTCACCTTCCGCGTCATCACAGTCATCACCCTCGCTATTACTCGCGTGTTCATCATCGTCAATAATTGGCTCCAGGTCGTCTTGCTTTTTCGCGATGAAAGTGAACGAGTAAACTCCGAAGTGAGCCCCAGGGTTCGCGTCGCTCACGCGAACGGTCGACACATCGAAAGACACCTGCCGTGCCGGAGCTGACAACGAGCCCATCCGAGAGATCGTCTCCCCCAATGGACCATCGTTGTAGCTCCCGGCTCTGTCTCCGACGTCGTGCTCGATGCCCGGAGCTTCTTCATAGTTGACGTTGACGTCGTCGTCGTCGTCATCGTCGTCATCGGTCTCCTCAGATTCCTCGTCACCTTCACTGCCACCTTCGACGATGTATCCATTGAGCTTGACTTCTTTTATGTTGCTATGGCTCACAACTCGTTCGAGCTGGTTCAACCTTGGCAACATGGCATTAGCGTCCACGACCTTGATCTTCTTGCTAGTGAAGCTAATTTCAGCCGCTTGAGGAGGTCGAACGTTTTCGAGCTTGTTCCCGTCTGATGTCGGATGCTCCTTTTGGCATGCGTCTTCTTCCTCTGCTTCATCATTAGAACCGGGACCATCAGAGCCAAGGTCATTTGTCAAGGTCACTGGGCGACAAGGGACGGTAACGCCGCCGCCTGGAATCACAGAATACGGTTGTCATTTTTCAAAGAACTGTGCGAAACATCGAGATCGATTGCCGGGAACTCCCTCCCTCTTCCGCCGGGTTTTAGTAAATGTGAGACAACAAGAATCGACTGACTCACAGACTATCCAACAAACGAACAAACAAACAAACGAGGGAAGAGACTGACGGTGTTGTTGTTAGTTACCTTGCTGGCACGCAACTGTTAGGTGGTGGATTGCCCGGTGGAGGCGTGGGGGCGGCCAGACAAGGAGCACCAGCCTGATTAACAGAAACGAACTGTTGATGATTTGTACTCGACGCAACATTTGGCTCGGACGACTCTTGCAAAATGGCTTCCCTCGAGCTCGAGCCCGCTACCACCGATAAAGGACGCTGTCGCACTCCTGCAATCATCACACACAAGTGCGTACCGCACTGAGTCAGAGCGTCTCGATAGCACGACGGCCTCTTCAAGCATTCCGATGGCGAGATGGAGGCCGCGGTCTGTTTATCAGACTGCCGGCTGTTAGAGGTTCACGCAACATAAAAGGAATATGGGGGAACGACTCGACCTCCGAAAGAGTTCGAGGAGCATGCGGGAATGCCACGAGACGTTAGTTCGGAAATCGAGAAAGCCGGCAGCGATGACACCGACAGCGATTTCAGAGTGGCAACAAATGCGAGGGGAAAAAAGAAGAGAAAAATATTCGATTCTATTTACTTGTGGGCAGAGGAGCCGGTGCTTGACCTGGGTCTTCTGGAACACCGCCAACACTTGGGAATACGGCAACACACACAGGCACTTGGAGAATCCCTCCTGACCACGTTCTGTTGTCTTGACAGTTCGGTAAGCGGCCGACAGAGCCGCTTCTCGTCCCCCGTCCCTCGTCCTACGGATAGGCGAAACGTTAAGATTATGCTGCTGCAATCGGGGACGCGGAACGTAAACTTAGAGATTCTCTCGTGCTCCTCCGAAGAGGCGAGGAGAGAGGTGCCGGTCGAGACCATTAGTCGTCTCTCGGGGTCGACAGGGAATTATTCGGATTAGTCGGCGGAGGTTTGCCTATGGGGACCAGCTAAAGGGCTATCAGGCTTCGCGGGCGAAGCTCCGGCCGAACTCAGATTGCGGGGAATAGATGGAGGAGATCGCTTCCAAAGCAAATTAACGAGGCTGATTGACGGGAGTTTGAATCGAGTTACCTGGAAGATACAGTCCCTCTCGACCATGGATTGCGGCCTCCTCCGATGATGGTTAGGAGTGGTTACCATCTGGTTTGTAGAGACAATCTGTTGTCTATGTCTAATCTGAACGGGTGAGTCTAATTTAACCGGGATGCGTGATGGTTTCGCCGCGAGAGGTGGACTTACTTGTAGGCCGCTGCTTTCACAGTTGCGACGCAAAACACCTGAAATGACAATGGAGCCCTGAACGTATGATTTAGGATCGGTAGTCGAGAACTGCTCAGAATAGACCGAGGCACTTCGCAGACACCTCCGAGTCATTGATACCGGGGCGCTCGAACAGGCTCGACGGGGAACGATTTGACGTTTATGAACGTAGAGTGCGAACCGGATAACTCGCGGAGCTCTATTCGATATCTGCGAGGGGAAGGAGGCTTCGCAGAGAACGCACCTGCGAGATCCGAGACCCTAATAATTTGTGCTGCAGCTTGAGTGGCCTTCGGAGCTCTTGTCGTGGAGAGAAGATTGTGACCACTGTGCTCTTCGGACCGACCGGCCGTTGGGCTAGAGCTCTCGCCGCGAAGATGTGAGAGTGCGTCAAAATATATTGAGCCTGTGAACAGTGCATAAGATTGGGCCAACAGATCAGGAAAATGAACGATCGGGGGAAAACGAACGAACAGGCGACGAAGAGAGACAGCCGATCGATCCACGGACACACAGACAAGCGAACGGATAACTATCGCGATCACTGGGCGAGCGAAGGGAGAGAGAGATGGGATACCGCTACCGGAGAGAAGGGAAGCCGACGGCCCTCGGAGCAGCCGGTGACAACAACTCGTGGTGGTTTTGGGTCACATAGACAGACAGAACTAACTCACCTTCCGGCTCTTTGGCGCGTTCCAATACCTGGATGACGGGCTTGTTTTTCAAGATACCCTTTGGCTGCTTCGAGGCACTCTTATCGTTCGATGCGGAATTCGAGCTCTGCTGTTCGCCTTCTTCCCGCTCGTCGTGACCAGGGGGTGTCGCCCGAAGATGTATTGAAGGTAACGAAGACCTTCTTTCGGGCTCCTGTAGGGGAACGAAGGAATGAAAGAACGGACGGGCACCCACTCGTTGCTCGGACGAACGATCAAAGGATTAGGGCTTCAATGCCAAACGATCGCATGCTATGAGGGGTAAGTTTCTGCGGCTTTCGAACAAGGATAATGACTCGCATCTCTAATAATTTCCGACGGCGAATGTTTGACGAATGAGATGGATTGCGATGGGGTGCGGAGATGGATAAATAAATGAATGGATGAGTGATCGTTGTGCCCTTCGGAACCAAGTCGCTGACGTTGTCGGCTGCCATGCAGTCGTCCTGAGAAGGTAGTCTACCTGAGTATCGAAAATTTGTTTCTGCTGTTCCTGTTCGTCTTTGAGCGCGGAATCTAGGGACTGCTGTTTAACAGGATGTCCTGCAGCAGCCGGGTCCTCTTCGCGACAGCTTCTCAACGATATCGAAGGACAGCTCCAAACTCGTGCCAGAGCACGTTCGCTCCCTGACCGACTGCATGCGGGCTGACTCATCGTGCGCTGCATGTGCGCCTGTAGTTTAGCTTGAACCGGGACCTCCGCTTCATCGCCAATAACCATGCGGCCTTCTTCTAGCCTCTCACTGATCTGTTTGTTTCGTTGTTCTGATTTTGCAGCCTTCAGGGATGGGTTGAGGTTTTAAGGTTAGTTTCGATTCAATCGGCCGCACGCGCTATCATTAGTGAAGAATTCGACATGCGGTTAAGCACCAAATCCTCGATTTCCAAGAGAGTGCGTAATCTATCGACCGCTAAGTTTTCCAGCTTCCGTAAGGATGACGCGTGAGATGGTAAGCTGGTGAACATATATGCATAGGGAGTGGGTAGGTGGGTGGTTGGCTGACAAACCTGCTCGGGCGAAATTGCGTTATTCTCGTCCATCTCGTGATCGGTTTCCTCGGAGTCATCGAATGAACCCTGCCACCGTGACGCGAGGGTCATGGCGGCGATTCCGCCCCGCGTTACGTTTTGCATAGCCGAAATGTCGTCTGCCACGGCGAATTGGGTGTAGGACGTGTCCCGTCCCGACGTTCCAGACCGTCTGACATGATGAAGACGTCGATACGAGCTCCTGATTCAAGAACGAAATGGAAAAGAATCTCAACAGGCAGTCAGGAGTTCTAAACTCATCTACTATAGGCTTGGATGCGATTCGAGATTTCCTATACATGACAACACGTTATCGGCACCGATCTGTGACGATAATTCACGTCGGCTCACCCCGCAGTTCTCTGCTGAGCGTGTTCGAGGTCTTGGCGGCTTTTGACCTTGTTGCTCTCCTCGAGAGTACTTTGGCTCCTTTGTGGATGACGATGCGATGGAAGGGTGTGGTGTCCGGAAATCCGGGTTTCACGCTCTGCGGGGCTGGAACCCCGTTCTCCGCCCAGCGCCGAGTGGGTCATTCGGCCAGTACTGGCGCTCATCACAACTCCGACCTGGTGACCACCTTGACCAGAAGGTTCGGTCTTCTGTTCCATGGTGAGCCGCGACTTGGTCCGCTCGTCGACGGTCGGTGTCTCTTCGCCCGCGTTCAAGTGTAAATTGTTGTTCTGTTCGTGGACCATAGGACGAACGTTGTCGGGATACAAACGACCAGGATGAGCTGCTTGGAGTGCTTCCCCCGGCGTTATGTCTATGCTCGTGGGAGGAACCGCGTGTTGAGGAGCAATAAGTTTTGGTGTTCTTCTCATATCCGGTATGGCCTGATCATCGTAAGAGCCAATGACGTTCTCTTCAGACACTCCACCCGCTCCCAGTAAATTGTCTGTTTGAGCTGTCTGGCCCTGAGTTGTGAGCGGGGTCGTCGAGATTGCTGCTGCAGCTGGAATGCTCCTGGAAATATAATGATTGTGATGCATCAGAATGCTATCAGAACAGGGTCTGGCCTTGGACAGGATCGCAATTCGGACCGGAACTCGATGCCCCAGAAATTCTCTCACGGAAAATTGCCCCCTGAACTCGAGGGGTCCGAGCGGCTTCAGGCCACGTCGGGGAAGCTCAGGGGGAATTCTCGAGAGAACGAGACGATCCTCGCGACTTAGCTGACCTAATCCGGCCCGAGAATTATACGGAGAGATAGGGAGATCGTTCAAGTTCCCCCGAAGGTTAACGTGCAATATCTTTCCCGACTTCGACGCTGTCATCCCTCAGAGGGATATCTCACGAAATCCGAAGTCCTTAGCGAGCTCGAATTCCGAAGAATCCCTGTAACCCTCTGCACGTTCCTTCTCTCGACTTCCCCCCTCAGGTCTATTGGACAACGCTGCGTCCGTGAAGTGTTCCTCATACGATATTTCACTGGATTCGGATACGTACTCTGTTGGTTTGCTCGGTGCGAGGGTAGACGTCGAGTTGTTACTCGAGTCTGCATACGTCTTCTCCCAGTCGTACGGATCCGATTCCTTGACTCCTCTACGCTTCATACAATGCTCGAAGAGAGTCGCCAAGCTCGAGTAATCCGGTTTGTCGTAGTAGTCGAGTGAGCTGATCTGATCAAGGAACTGACGGAAATCCGACGGCAAGTGTTTGAGAAGGAGCCGATGATCGTATTTTTCTTTCATGATGCCAACCTGGAAGGGGAATCTGCAATTATTTGCGTTCGGACACATCTCGCTCTCCGGGAATATTTCTTTTCAGGCGCGATGCTTTCCCTAGCTGTTCATTCCAGATCAGAAAGTATTGTGAGGATGAAAATCAATACATTTTCTGAACAGGACTCCAATAAATCGCAGTGGAGGAAGTTTGTCGCTGCTGACGTACCTGCTCCTTATCTTTGATTTTTCTCCAGGGTAGCTGTCCGTTGACAAACTCGACCAGCATGTAGAAAAGGGACCAAAGATCATCATGACGGCCCATTTCCTTGTTTTTGTGTGCGTTGATGGACGCGTATCGCACGGTTCCTCGGAACCCCGCCGCCGTTCGTGGTGGTCGCACCTCACCTGAGACGATGAAATAGAATACACTCACTATCCTCACTTCATCCTACGGACTTCCATCAGAGTTCTAGCCTCCTCCATAGATCTGCAGCACTCCTATGTGTGGAGAAGCTTCGAGGGATTGGGCACCGGTGGTGGGCATCGAAGCCTTGAGTGCCCTTCCTTCGATTCGATAATAATAATTTTGGAGGTCCGCCGAGCACACGGGAGAGAAACTCGTTCCAAGAAAATCGAACGATATATGCCCCGTGATCTCAAAACATGGGACAGCGTATCGATAGGTCGCTTCGATTTAGGCTTCTTCCATTTTCCGAAGCCTGTGCCGTAGGGCAGCAGTGTTTATGGAAAATCGACAGCTCCCGGTCCAGTTCTCGAGCAGAGCGTGACCACAGTCTACTATTCGGACAGGGTTGTCCACGCCCTTGCCAAATATGCGTTCGACCTTGATGAGGAGCCAAGGACACTCATCCCATACCACATCCGGCGTCGTCGTGAAACGACGGGGTACGAAGACCCTAAGAAATCGTTCGGCAACGAGCGAGTAGGACGTGAACAGAGAGACCGCGTTCCGCATCACGGGAAGGACGGTCCGGAGCACGGAATGCTTCGCCGGAAGCATATGTTGTGGTATCCATACCTCTTCAGAGGAGTCGAATATGTGATTCCTTGAGATGCGGGAATCGTGCAGGAGTTGGAGGAACGAGACTAATTGACTCACCCGACGCAGTGATGTATTGCCGCGCGAGCCCGAAGTCGAGCATGTACACCTTCCTACAGTTGTGCGCCGTTCTCCCCATGGCGAAATTGGATGGCTTGATGTCTCTGTGCAAGAATCCGACGCTGTGTATGCTTTCAATGGCCTGCAGTATCTGTAGACCGAGGCGCAGTGTAGTCGAAAGACTAAAAGCTCCTCTGGGTTGGGATCGCCGGAGTTCGGCGAGGTTCTTCCCTTGTAGCTGCATGACGACATAATTGAAACGATCATTTCGTCCGCAGCCTATGAAACGACACACGTGTTCGCGTCCTTGCAACTTTTTGAGAACAGCTACCTCCATTTTGAGCACCTGCGAGAATTTATGGATCGGCTCAGACAATTTTCTCCGGCTGGGTTTCCAGTGTCTCGTGCAGCATGGCAAACCCCGAAAAGTTGAAAGAGAATTCTTTCCAACTACATTACCTGCTTGGCCTGCTTGGCAGACTCCAGTTTGAGAGCGACGAGTTCCTTGGATACCAGATCGAGACCCTCGTATATTTCTCCGAACCCACCTCCACCAATTTTCTTAACGACTTTCCATCGTTCCTTAACCACATGACCTTGTTGGAGAAGGTCGTCCGGGACCGCCGTAGCGGTCGTTGACGTCGTCATTCCGCGGTCGGTCGCCAACCAATACCTGAAAGGAGGACATCGACTCTGAATTTTGTGTGGGCTGGGTTCATACTCCTGGGTCAGCCTAGCTTCGATACCGTGGATGATTCTCTTCTCCGAGGTCCGAGATGATTCGGAGAAGATAATTCCCCGGATTCTCCGGGATTTTGCCCTTGCCATGGGGGAATTCGACGGAGGAAAAACTAGCAGACCGGGTTGCGTCTATTTGTCAAGCTCAGATAATAATCAATCGATCGATTCGCCCTCGTCCCCGCGGACGGCTGATCTGAACAATCCGGTGGAGGATTGAAGGTCAGGCCGACTGACCGAAGCGGCTCGCTGCCCGAACTCAGCGCAAGCGCTGCCGTTCAGAACCACGTCACTAATTCGAAGCAATGACGAATACGAAAAGTCTGTAAAAATTCGTGCAAACGTTCATCTTTTCACGAGGCACGAAGAGTCGCGTCCAGCTTTAGCTTCCATCAATCTAATCTGCAGCTCATTCGCGGGCAGAGGAAGCATTCAAACAAGCCTCCGCCGTCGTCGAGCAAAAGAGAAGCCGCCCGGCCCGCTGCCCATAGAACAGAGGCATCCCATAACTCAATCAGTCAGTCAGTCAGTCAGTAGAGCTCGCTCACTAGCGCTTGAAGCCTTCCGAAACATGCTTCAGGCACATAGAGTAGGTGTGGATATCATTTGATTTACTGATCCGTCGCTGACAGATAGAGTTTTGCAACGACCCCCAGGAAGATTCGTCGAAGACTCACCTACGATCGGGCTAGACAATTTCTAATTGCCGCTCTTTGGCTCGAAGCAGAGGTTTGCGTTGCATCGCCTGCAAAGGAACGAATTCGTTACTGGAAGTTCTCGATTTTTCAGGTCGATTTTTCGTTTGGTCAGACTTATGCAATGTTTAGAAGCTCGGTAATCCCTTGGCCAGATTACCTCGAAACATCTTCAACGCTTGATTTCACCACAGGGGGAGACGTTCCCCCCGGATACTCAAACGAAGAGCCGGAGACGCCTTCAAGCAGGAGCGAATATTAGCTATTCTGGTTATCTCCTCATTGAGCTCGATTCTGATTTCTCACATCGGCCGATCACACCCGACTGCGGAGCGTCACGAGCTAGCTCACGCTCTCGGTTACGTCAGGCGACTGGTCATGGCACCGCACTGAGGTGCCGTCATTCGACCCGAGTCTATTTCGGAGCGACCTGCAAGGTTTCTCAGATCGGGTTTCAAGTGCGGAGGAGAGCGAACCAGCGTCGCTGCTTTTCCTCTTATTCTTCTTCTCCTTCATCGAGTTCGACCGTGGGTTCGACCGTGCGTTCTTTTTGGTAACTGTGTCTGTAGGGGCCGTTGAACCGTGACTAAGTCTGAAGAAGAGTTCGTCCGAGAGTTTACAGCTCTACTGACCCACCAAAGCAACGAGGAAGCTTCGTTCGGCAGCCGACACCCGTGATATCCGCTGGCCAACGATAACTGATTCTAAGTCGATGCCCGCCGTCAGCCATTCCGAGCCCCTTTTCGGGTTTATCGAGATCCGACCGGCTCGCGCGGAAAAAATGTCCAACACAATGGGTAGGGCCCACATTCTTTAGGGACGACTTCTTTACCAGCGATGAGCGGAAGTAAATGACCTGCGGATATATGCCAGGTCGCTCGGTGAAGCAATTCGTTGAGTTTCTGGCTCGTCAACGGGAATCGCTCGGGAGGCGGCAACCTATTGAGTAAGGAGGCAGTAAGTTTTTGCTGAGAGCCTCTTAACCTTCAAATCTCAAAGAAGTCGTAAATCGTCCTCAATGTCAATGGCGTCTCGCTCGCCGATCCCTATTCTGTTCCCAAGATCGCCACAATCAAGAGCACGCTATGTCTGTTTTTCGCTAGTCTGTCGATTTCCACTTTTTCTCCGAGCTCAGCCTTTTCCCCAGCCCAAAACCTTTCGTGGACTTTTCAGGATATTTTTGTATCTCTCGTCGCTGCCCAGGTTCACGAGCGTCGAAACGATAATCGGCGTTCGCTGAACCTGATTGGCCTGGGCGAGGATCGGAGAGACCTTCTCAACACGGAAACGGATCGAGGAAAAGATTGATGCGAGGAATCGCCGCAACACGGAGAGGAAAATTTTATTCCCAGCCCACGATCAGCTTTGGCCCTGTGGAAAGAGGAACATGTTCCCTAGCATTCGCGTACCCCCGAGAAAAGCCGAGGATAGGTCTTACAATCGCGCCCACACCGTTCAATTCGCGCGTTGGAAGATCGTCTTATGCCATACGATGCGAAACGATCTAGAGCGCACGATATCGAAGAGTCTACGGAAATCTCGGCCTTGGCCTTGGGACGGCTCAAGCGAGGCCAGCTTTTCGTATCACCTATTATATTCGAATCGGCTTGTCTGCCTTCCTGTAGCGAGCGGGCCCTGTGCACGCGCGTCGAACAGGGTGGCACACCCAGCTGAATTCAGCGAGCGCCGCATCTGTCCATCTGACTCACACTGTAACAACAACAACAGCAACAACGACAGCTGCAATAGCGGAGAATACTTCGCGAGCGCAGCACTCACAATCGCATCAAAGAACGACACTTCCTTCATCAGCTGGTACGGTAGGGTTTAGCGTCATCGCATGAACCTCCACAATCACAGTGCCTGGTAAATTGAATCGCTCTTCACAAATACGGAGGTCTATGATTGGAGGTTAGCAGCTCCGGAGTGAGCCCCGAGACGTCCGTTCCCTCAAAGTCGTGCGACGTGCCCCCGAACAACGATTACCGGGCATTTTCCTTGGTCACGTTCTCACGATCGCCTCCGGAATTCTTCTGGAAGTTTATTTCAGACTCGTTCTTGAGTGACAACAGCCGGTCTTCCCGAAGCCCCGGGACTCGCGGGAGGGCTCAGCTGGGGAACTCGTTGCGATCAGCTCCACGATCTATGGCAACCAAAGGCCCGGAAGCCTCGAAACGCCGTCTGGTCGGAGTTGGCGGCGTCGAGTCACGACACAAGGGAGTTCCAAAAGACAATCGTCTCCAAAGCGGTGAAAGGAAAGGTTTCGCCGAACGCGGGGCTCCGCAAATTACACATAGAGGGAGGGGATTTGAAGAGAAAAAAACGTTGCTCCGAATGCCTTGCCCTTTCCGGATTTTCATTCGGCGGCTTATATGTACTTAGGTGAGCCGCGCTGAAGATCGCTCATGAAGACGAGAGGTTTTGCGAGAATCAAGTGGACGATTCTTCGTTCTTCTTCAGGCCGTCATAATAATTGGTGCCGTCGTCGACAACAGATCTCGTATCCCAATTGATGACCTGATTTTTCACGGGACTTTCCGACGTCAAAAACTCATCGAAGCGAGAGATCGACCCATATATCGGACGGCTAAAAGGAGATGCTTCAACTCCTGTGGACAGACCAGACGCACCTCGAACACCGCACAGTCGTCTCGCAGCTGAGACTCCGGCCAATTGGTCTGTCGCAACTAAGGACAGACACACTTGTGAGTTGTTCATACAATGTCCCGACCTATGACGAAAACCGCGAGCAGACCTACCCAGAGCAGCCGAATTGCACACTCGCGTTCGAAGACCATTCCTCTCTAATAAATGACAAGCAATCCTCCGAAGCAGTGCATATGTCGTTGCAATATCATCTAATCGTCCAGTGTCGTCAACGCTATTCTCGTTGAGTTCCACACGTGGTGGCACCTGAACGGATGTACCGCGTGTTCGGAGAATCTTTTTGCTCATTCGTCTCCCGGCGTTTCACTGAAGCGCTGACGAGCTTGTCGAAACGCTCGAGCTTCATCTACCGACTTCGAAAGCTTTCAAAGTTTCACGGAAATGGTTGCTCTTCTTGAGCAGCTTCCGTGTCTTCCCATCGATCTGAGGGCGGATTCCTGTTTTCGGGGCAAAAGTGTCCAGCCAGCGCCGTATGCAGGGATTCCCTAGAGGCCATCACGGCCCCCACTGTCGAAAGGCAGAATGAGCGCTGTCTCCGGATCACCCGGACATTGATGAGGTCAACTGTGATGAGCGAAGGCCGCTCCGACTGAACTCCAGGTTCGTAGCGTGCCAACAGAACGACTTAATCAACAGCCAAGGGCAGTGGATACGATGAGCTGCTTTGTTGAAGCCAATCCGATGACCGGCCAGTCAATCTCCTGGCGGTCTTCCGCTCGGTAACGTACGACTTATTGCTCACTGAAAGCTTTCGCGGGGGTTTCTTCGAGAGCTGACCATTGGACCCTGATTGGATCATGATTGTCAGTCAGAGTTTTCACCATCCCGGAAAACTCGGAATAAAACGTACTCCGCTTGTTCTCTTATGGTCCGACCCGTGGACACAGCGGCTAATGCCGAAAACGGACGGCTTGCGAACGGGCGCCGGACGTCAACGTTCCATCCAGCTCGGGAACCTCCTCCGAGCCGAGTTCAGGACTCCATAGGATCCGCGCAACCAAATTCATGGAACTCGCGTGGAGCTGAAAACCAATGCAGCTCCCCGATGAATTCCGAACGGGAGCCGGAACATCGATCTGAGTCCCATTTCCCGAAACTCGCCAATCGATGGCACGGAGATCCGAAGTGATTATCACGAGCATGTGCGGTGGATACAGCGGCGCTCCAAACGAGCGACTCAGCAAGCCGGTCACGTAAAGTCGTACGTTCCTCTAAACGTCCCGGAACGCCTCCCCCAAACAATTGGATCTTCCAACGCCTTTCGACTTCTGTCCCATAGCTCTGTGATTGTTCTGTGAAATTACTCAAGGAAAACATGAGCCCGGAAACTCGGAGACTCCGTGAGAAAGTTACCGCTCAGCACCGGAATCGGTGTCTGCATACCTCTCGTATGTAGTAGTTGTTCAGAGGACACCCACGACAGTGGCAGGTCGAGTCATAGCTGTTTCGAAAGCCATCCTCGCGACCGAGCTTGTCGTTGCTACTACGGAGAGCCTAGCCTAGGTGGTGACTCGGGTCGGCGGCACAAAGCATTTGTTCAAAACAATACCACCTCCAGACCGAAGTCGATGAATTCGACACACGATCCCCAGCTAGGTGTTCGGGCCAGGGCTCATGCGTCCCGGCTCCGCAGAGCTCCAACTTGCAGGCCGTATCAGCTGAACTTCACGCGTGCAGTTGTCCTGTTCGAGACACGCTGAAATTCCAGTGGGTACTCCCGCGATATTTGTCAACATCCGCACTTCAAAGCAGACACCTACGCTGATTAGAGGTGAGCCAGAGTCACGGATGTCGCTTCGAGTTGGCTTCGCGAGGAGTGAGGAGCTCCTCGCTTTCACCACGTGTGGCAACAGCAGCACTCGCGTGATGCTCGACGGAAACGAATCCGCAACGCTGACCGCGCCCGAGTCAAAACACTGATAAGAGAATCAAGTCTCGTGGCTTGTATTCGCTTCTCTTGCCGCCCATGTCTACCGAACACTCTGTACGGGGAAGGCGGCGGGAGCTCGGAGATAAATAGGGAGGATTCGATGAGCTCCGGCTACTCAGAAGGAACCACCACCACCAGATGGGTGTTGCCCACTGAGGTCCTCGAGAATTACGTTGCGTGAATTTGCTCCGATCGGTAGCGGGTGGTACCATCGATTCCGTCCTGGCTCGCAGACTCACGATCGAGCTCCATCCCAGCGTACCGTGACCCCGACGAAATTCGGGCTGGTGAGAATTCTGAATTGTGGGAAATCATTCCAATGATCGAATCCTCTTCCGAAGGCTGTGATCGAAGTGTGTCGAGGAGGATTCGGCCTGAGTTTCGCAAGAGATCGACTCGGGACATCATCCACCGGCCGAATCGGAACGATTCCGGTGGTCGGAGGCGACCGAAGCCAACTCTCGATCGGGACGTGTAAAGGAGTCCACTCCTCCTCTCCTCAACATCGAGTACGCTTTTCGCGCACCGAAAATTAGAGTTCTAGAGGGGAAAA
Organism: Galendromus occidentalis; assembly: GCF_000255335.2. Taxonomy (NCBI): domain Eukaryota; kingdom Metazoa; phylum Arthropoda; class Arachnida; order Mesostigmata; family Phytoseiidae; genus Galendromus; species Galendromus occidentalis. Next base: position 562,884 of record NW_003804563.1, read on the forward strand.
CTCGAATCCTCTCGGCTCGCTTGAAGCCAGGTCGACTTAACTTACCGAAGTGTACGAATCTGCCGTAGTCACTAGGTTGTGTCCAAGGGCTGCTACCGATCGAATGTGGGCAAGTGACCGATGTTATGCCAGGAGCAAGATGTTGTATCCTTTTCGGGCACCACTTGAGTCAATTCTTGAATTTCTGGGTGGCCTAGCGGTCGGCAGTTAGTCCTTCGGCCGTCACCGTAGGCCGCAGGGCCTCCCCGCAGTCCGTCGGGATAAATGTTCACAGCTAACACAGCGGTCGTCGGCAGGGTCCCTTTCGAGTGTGGCACCGACTACAGGAGAACGGCGGCCATTTTGGGAGGGAGAGGTTCACCCTCTGAGCAGTGAGAGCAGACAACCGGCCAGAGCACCAGCACGAAGGTTGAGTTCGTTGGCAAACAGGCGGCCTAGCGACCAGCCGAGCACCACTCTGTCAGTCCGAACGTCAGTCAGTGACTCGGTCGCTCGGCCGCCTGGGCGCTTGCTCCCGACGGTGACGTCCCAGGAAGTTGGACGTTCGGTACGTCCGTCAGTGTAGAACCTCGATTGTGAAATCGTCACGTAACCGGTTCACTGGCTGTAGGAAGCAGCCGGGACTCGAGATTTTTTTTCGGCGAAAGAGAACGAGTCGCTCATGCGGTCTCTCTATCCTATCGCTTTGCCGGGCCGGTCGGCGAGCCGAGCTTCCAGTTAGTCAGTCAAACGCCATGTCATCGACCAAAGAGATCAACGGCGACGTCACTGTGCTTAAGCTCAATCCTCGCCGGCCGACAATTGGCTCTGCGAGCAAAAAACAACGCCGATGGTACCGGCGACCCACTCATTGCTGGAGTACGGTGGCAGTTGTGCATACAACAAGTGCGTTTCTCTCAGAAATTCGACAGTCTTGCGTTGCATATCTTCCGCAGTAGTATTAGGCGCAGTAGTTAGCTTCGCTACGGGATACGGCGAAATTTCTATGAGACGACTCGCCCGCTTGACCGTTACCCTGCTCAGAGCATTTTCTGAGTTAAGTCGAGCGTCACATTGCGCATCGTACTCACCCGAATCGGCGACTGCTCGCGAACGCGCAGAGGTTCTTTTGAGCTCGTGCTTTCGAATTCGTTACCCACTACGCGGAGGAATCGAGGAGGAGACGAAGTCGGTATTCATCCTTTCTGCGGAATTTCCGCATGGGATTCCGGAGAGCCTCGATGAGCCCTGGTCTAAAACTTAGGACTCTAATCCCTCGTTCTGGATCAAGAAAATCCCCCGAAGGGTCGTATCAGTCCCTGGCTGCTGTCCTGAAATTTCCAGAAGTTGCCGCCTGGGTCCAGCATCCGAGAAACAGAAGCGATCAACTTCCGAGAAGTTTTTTTTATTTCTCAGTCTCCGAGGAGCAGCAGCATCATTCTGCGGTGGAAGTGATCACTCTACTCATTGAGCGGAGCGACAGCGCCTTCAATAGCCGAGCGTGATCGAAACAGGCGACGTAATGCTCGCGAGCTCGATCTGCAAGCTTCTAGGCGAAAATCCAGGATGCCCAGGATGGTCTCGAAGTCCAGTACTATGTATCGGGATCGCCAAAAATAAATTCAAGCTGAGGACCCGAGCAATTCGGATTCCTTTTGGGAACGCTGTTGGGCGCCTAGGTCCGTAATAAAGAAGCTCTTGAGACGTCTCTCGACGATTATCCCGAAGACGTGCAACTCGCTGATGAGCCGAGTTAAGGAACATAATAATCGTTAGTCGTTCGCGATGTATCATTGTGTTCCCGTCATTGAGGAGCGCCTCGCTGGGTCGGAATAAATTTTCAAGGGCAGAGACAGGGGCGTGCCGTAGTCTTTTCTCATACAGACTTATTTTCGGACGAGAAAACGCGCGGCGTGTTCCCAGGCCTCCTGCTTTCACCTCGGAGCTCTATGGCGTAGCTTGTTGATCTGTCCGCATGATGTTGAAGTCCCAGACATTCAAATACGTCTAGGAAGATCTCACTTGTCAAGATCGTGACAAGAGCGTTTGAATGTTTCCGTCTCAGGTTGAAACTCCCCGCCTTCGTGTCATCGGATGAGATTTTCATAAAATCATGGTGACGATGAGTTCTTTTTTGGTCTAAATAAGTGTCATGCCTTCCGGATTCGTTTCCGAGAGTAGGAACTCAACTCCGCGAGCGATGTTCAACCGATTAGTGTCTTCCATCCCGTGTATGTCTGCGATTGCATCCCTCCGAAAGTTGTGAGCCCTGGAGCTGGGATTGACTATTGATGATTGGTCCGAGATGTTTCGGCTTATGACCCTCACGACCTCTCGAGCACCATGTGAGCACGGCTGGACACCCGATGGGGATTTGCGTCGGCAGGCACGTTGACGCTATTCGTCCGGGAGGGTGAGGGCCCGGATCCAGCAGCCGCCAGATCCAGGAATGATTTCCGTCGCTTCCCGAGGCGATTTTCCACAGGCTCTTCCCGATGAGAAATCCATTTTTCTCGAGCGAATCTCCTATGGCAAACTGAAGTTCGGTAAGTGGCCCACCTCAGCAACATAGGTCAGGGGATCAGTCGCAAGGAGCTGGAGTGAGGGTCGAAGAAAGAATAATAGGCAACTTCGCAAACTCTGCTTCTTGCGCCGAATCTCGCTTAGGCGGCTCCGTAGTATTCCCCCTGTCAGGCCGCTATGTCCTCGGCGAGTCTTTCTCGGGTCTGTCAGTAGCCATGGTAGGCGCGAGGGCTATTCGCTGCCTGGAATCGTAGGGATAATCCTAGTGACTGAAAAAGATTTAGGTCTGTCCATAGACCAGGCTGGAATATTCCAGCGACAGATTCTCTCAGAACTCCTTCCTTTCTCATCAGACCTGCTCTCAAACTGCCGAATGATCGAAGAGCTCAATAATGGACGATGGCCTCGATACAGGTGCTTCCAATATTCGCGACTTGTGATGGTGCTGAAGAGCGTCCTAAATCGATGATGTCCCCACACCTTTCGCGGCATGTTCATTGAGCGGGTCCGCGACGCCTCATCAGCAAGCTATATGTTCGGTGCATTTTTTCATCGACACACGATCTGTTCTTGAACCCCCATACCGCAATGAAGACAGTGCTGTGAACCGGATAGAAGCACCTACACATGATTCACGCGCATGAGTCGCGAGCCAGTCCGTCTGGAGGGGACCGAAGATAGTTCCGCCACGAGAGTAGGCCTCGAGCTCGTCAATCATTCCCTCGATCCGTGGATCGCTCGCTTCTTAAGACTGGCGGCCTGACTAACCCCCTAGAAGTCCTGGGGTGTGTCATACGCCAAAATCGATCCATTCAACAACTGATTGTGACCAATCCTTTTTCGGGCCACATAAATCAATTCTGTTGAGTTCTTGACTATTCAGGGAAAAAACCACCTTCCTACGCGTGCTTATCCGGATAATAACCGCCGTGAACGTCATCGCAGGAATGCGATCAAGACGTTGGTAGAGCAACTTGTACCTGCTCGAGCCATTCTGCTGGACGCGGCGGTGGGTGTGAAAACTGAAAAAAACAACGATACGAAATATCGCACACTAATTGCGGGAGAAAACTCATTCCAGCCACAGAAGTAGTCGGCATCCATTGAGATAAAGATTGCTCCCCTGACGAACTTGTTTAAATCTGTAAGCAGCGCGAATTCGTCAAGATCAAAGTCACCGAGCAAGTAAGGGCACTGGGCTAAATTCTGTGATCACCAGAAGGCGAGGGCTTTCGGCTCCTCAGTATATAAAGTCGACTGCGAGCCTCAGTCCAATATTCTCGAGCCTTTACTGATTCAAACATGAAGTTCCTTGTAAGTTTCCGTTGCCAGAAGATCGTTCCTCCGGTGAAAAGTTCCTCCCTGAGTTCACACTTCACAGCCCCTTCTTCGAATCCGAGTCCTGAGAATTTATTTTCAGATTGCCCTGCTCGTCGCCGCCGTCGTCGGCTGCACCATGGCTGGCCACCTGGGAGGTCTCGGTTACGGATACGGTGGAGGTTACGGATACGGTGGAGGTCACGGATACGGCGGAGGCTACGGATACGGAGGATACGGCCACTATCCAGTCGGCAGGGCGTTCTCCTATGGCTCGAAAATTAGCCACGGAAGCTACAAAGGATACGGTGGTCTCGGATACGGTGGATACGGCCTCGGTGGACACGGTTATTACGGTTGAGATTTCCAGAGGTTGTTGAGCCCCAAAACGCTAGTTCAGCGCAGCCATGCTAGGAATTCATTCCGGATAGCCGAGTGAAAGAGAGGGTTAGGTACTCAACATGTAAAAAAAGAAAAATAAAATGTCTTTTTTCATGATTCTCGATTTATAACTGGAGATCGTCTGTTTGCACATGATGAGTTCCGCGATAGCCGCCTGCGAGCGATCTCACCCAGATGTCAAGCCTCACCTTTCGGTGGATCGCAGAATAGAGGCATGCTTCTGTCCCGCTTCTGTTTACAATATCTATTTTTAACCGAAAATCATTCGCGATTGCCCCCCGCATCTGTCATTCGCTTGACTCCCTCGTTCCATCGGGTCGTCCTATCTCAGGTTTAAGGAGCTGACCGATCCTCAAGTGCTCCCGGAATCCTGGAACTTCAGGCCCTTGAAATCTCTCGTGATATCAAAGGAGGAAAGGATAGATCGAGAAAAGACCGTAACGGATTCTTGATGGATTAGAGGAACAGACGATCTCTCGATCAATACCGGTCGGGAGTTTTTCCGAGATTATGGATGGATTGCCTCACGACGGGGTCAGGTTCCAAGCGGAAAATGAATCAAGATTTGTTCGCGGGTGGTCACGCAAGGCTGCAGACGACTTGCTACATGAGAATTCTCATCTGATAGATTCGCTATCACGAATTGAAGCCATATTCCGCTGGAGGAAAACATGGCGGATTGGAAGGACGAGTGAAAACTGAATATTGATGATCTGGAACCTCACACGTGCTACTATCGGTGATATCGAAGTCTTCGGAAACCCATCGTGACTTTATCACCGAGGTGAGAACGGATCCTCAAGCCCGACAACACGTATTGCGGTCGAAAACGTAGAAATTAAATGTCCCTGGAACTCAAGCCCGAAAAGTTCACGGAGCGTTCAGCGTCACGGAGTATTCCGAAGGGGAACTCAACATTCTGGGAATAATTGGGCTCGGTTTAAGCTGAGGAATTTCTGGTGGAACTACAAATACCCGAGCGGAAAGCATCTGAGGTTTTCCAAGAATATCCTCAATTTTGGACCGAACGCGGCTTGATCTTGCGGTTTCTCGTTTTTTTTCATTTCTGAAGACTCGGTGAGAAAACGATACACGATTCGAACCGACTACGAGATCGTAGAGCCGAAGAGAAGAAACTTCATCGCGTCATGCACATTTATTCCGGAATGAAACCGCGGACTTTCGCGGGAATCATCCCATGTGGTCCCATGCTCTCTCTGTACACTCTGTATGCCCTCGGAGTCGACGACTCTTAACAGGGGATTACGTCAATTACCATAAGATGATGAGATCAATGAAAGCCACAAGATACCGGACAAACATGGCAACCGTTCCTTGGACTTAAACAATAGTGGCCATCAGTTCCCCGTTCTCCAGCTGACGATCTCTTCGTTCGCAATTTTCACCAAGGACGGGAAGTCCACTTCCATGTGCGATCTCCAGACTCGTCTCAAACGACCCCAAACCTGCGCAGGGTAGTTCGGAGACGGGATTCCGTGGAGGATCCTCGCGACAGCTCTTCCCGAGAACGTTTGATCCGGCTGACTGTGGATCAGGGAGCGGATATCACCCCTGACGAAGTCTGCATCGTAATCCGTAGATAGCTGCAATTGCAAAGTTCAGCGGTGAGGTATCGTGTGCGGGGAGGAAGTCCCAGTCGGATCGTTCTACACAATATAATCCGATTTTTGTCAATCAAAGTAAATAGCTCATCGGACGTGGAAGTTCCGCCGAAGCATGTCACGGACCTCGTTGAAGAATTCATCTATTTCGATCCCGAGTGGTTCTTCGTGGAAGTAGGCTTCGATGAGGCGTTTGAGTTCGTCGCTCTTCGCAATATCGACTTCGTCCCCTCCCTCTCCTGAAAATGAATTTGGAGGAGTTCATACCACTCTCAATCCTTCGGTAGGTTCTAATCTGGGCTCATCCAATTCTATGCGCGGATGTCCGTGAAAATGTTGGTTCTGCTGTTCGTATCGTTGCCTCCGCATACAGTTTCAGAAAAGTCGAACGCGTACCTGACTCTAACGCCACATGTTTGAAGGCGCTGAAAACCTTCGCAAGCCGTTCTAGCTGCATATTTTCTTGTTGCTCCGTCCTCTCGAATAGATACTCTAGAACTTCATCCTGATCGAGGTTTCCGAGGTCCGATGACACGTAAAGATGGAAACACAAGTCGGAAAACTCCACGACCACACCTAGCAATCGGAATACATCGTTCAGATAGTACCTTTGACGCCCTTTGTCTGGATAAGGGAGACAATCTGAGAAAATAATCTGGAGCAAACGCTCATGTGAGTCCCGCATATCGATTCCTGAACTTGCCCGTTTTCCTGTAAGAGCCCTTCGTATTACTCCATTCGAGGTTTTTGAGCTCCCGTTTGACCTGCTTCGAGTCCCAGCCCATGAACGTCGCCACTTCCACCACAGGGAATGTCAACGAGGATGAACTATTTTTATCCAGCTCACCGAACTTTTTCTTCAGGGCCACGGCCGCCGCTAATGGAGGCGATGATTTGATCAGGGACTGAAAGTGCCGGAAAAAAAGCAGTGAAATAGGATAAGCCCGAGCAAGACATGTCTATGCATGCGAAATTCGGAGTATGCAGACTAATGAAATCTAACCACGAACTGCTGCGGACCGCCGTAGCATTTTACGGTGCATGTACCGTAGACTTTCTGTTTGATTTGAATGAACTTATTCGGATGCGACTCCAAGAAACACATTAGGGTGAGGATAGCTGGAATCCGATGGGGAAGATTTAGAAACGAGACTTCAAAGCGGAAGAATCACGAATTCACCGCAGCGGAGGATTCGAACCCTACCTTCTTCTTTCATGTCAAGGTACTCGACCATTTGGGGGATATCGAGAGCGACTTCGAATTTCGGCATTTTATTCATTGCGTCCTTCAATCTGTCCATTGGTTCGAAGACTTTCCGGAGGAATTTTCGTATCACGAAACGATCCGTCGAGTCGGTATATATGTGTCTGCAAGCGGAAAAGGCAGTTAGGTAGCAGCGGTGAACTCCAATCCCCTAAGGATGCACAAACTCCGACTGACCGTTTGATTTCGTTACGATCCTCGCTTTTGAATTCCAGGAACAAATGGCAGTCACTCCTTTTCCCATCACGCCCAGCTCGACCCGCTTCTTGAACGTAGTTTTCGAAACTTTTCGGCATGTTATAATGGATGATGGCCCTGCGAGAAGGACATCCGCGATTAAACCCTCTCTCACCATCCATTTCGATCGAGAGAATGCGACACAAATTCTATTCAGTGACTGACCTTATGTCCGGCTTGTCGATTCCCATCCCGAAAGCTACTGTTGCAACTACTACGCGAACCTTCCCTTTCATGAATTTATTTTGAACGGCTTTCCTTTTCGCCGGTGCCAGACCGGCGTGATAAGCTTCCGCATCCCATTCGAGGACGTCTCGAGTTTTGTTGCGCTGTCTCTTCATTTGAGCGAGTTCAGCCGGATCCCTTCAAAAGAGGACGCCGATAATCATAACGAGGAAAGCTCCTCCGATGTCGTTCTACATATGTAGACCCGAAGACGTCGGACCCTCAGCTCGACAGACGACGAAAAAAACAGAGCCTCACCTCAACTTATCCTGCATTGAGGTCCGGATGAGGGAAGCCAGTCGTTCTGTTTCGTCTCTCCGGGTGGTGTACACGATGATCGACGAGCTTGCAGAAAAGCGGTCGCTTTTCAGAAGACCGATCAGTGCCTGAGAAGCACAAGATTCTGAACTCGGAACGACACTCATTTTTCTCGAATGCAAATAGTTGCCTTAAGGAAAAAGTGGTAGATCGGCGAAGTTCATTACCGCGTCGCGATCGACTTCTTTTGATGCTGTGAGTATGAGGTTAGAGGGCAATTTGAATAGTCCGACAACACCGTCTGAACTAATTTGCAGATGCTGTGAAATGTTGTCGCAGGTCGATTTCGTGGCGGTGGCAGTCAGCGCGAGCACACACTTGACTCCCATTTTCTCCCGCAGGGTCTGGAATGATTCTCGTTTCTCACTCAATTTCCTGGTGACGATCTCAGGGGCATAGGTTCAAGCCCTCGTCCCGCAGAATGAGAGGATCCCGAGGGTGTCTCACCTTGTGCAATTGTAGATACGACGGCCGGAAGTTGTGGGACCACTCAGAGAGACAATGAGCTTCATCGATGCAGACAAAAGCGATTGGCGGAAGTCCCGAGAGAAGTGACCCACCCTGACCGGCCGCTACAACGGCTTCAGGCGAAACTAATACAGCATGGACCTTCGAGAGAAGCGTGGGCTTAATTTGCGTTCGCTGATTACTCATCACGGAAGCCCTCGTGAATGAAAAATCGTCATCTCGTAGGGTTTGAGTCAATCATAGCGAGCGAATCCGGGGACGAATCTCACTCGGTCCGACAGGAGAATGAGACATACCTTGCCCTCGCGGATCAATTCCAGCGCTTTCTCCCTTTGTGGCTGAGCCATTCCTGAATGTAGGTAGCTCGCTTTGAAGGCTCCTGGGAGTCCTGTCACTTGATCCTCCATCAGTGAAATGAGTGGAGATACAACTAGAGTAATGCAATTACTTCGCTTCGCGAAAATGTATGCGGGCAGTTGGTAGCAGAGAGATTTCCCCGATCCGGTGGAAGAGACCATCAGCGTAGATTGTCCTGGAGCATGGGGAACAGGGAAGCGTAAAATGGGCGATGTCTCGGGAATTCATGCCGAGGAATAAGGCCTCGTCCTCTCCCTCTTCAGAATTGAAGACGAAAACGAATGGGAATTTTCGGTCTGAGGCAGAACGCCTGTGCATACCTCGGAGTATTCGCTTCACAACAGTTTCTTGGCCAGGCCTGAAATCTTCGAAGCCCAGTTCCCTGAGCGATTTTCTGACTTCCATTTGCTCATCTTCCTCGTAGAAGGAGATCGAATCACGAGCCGGGTCGACTTCGGGATCTTCCTCGGGATTCCCTTCAGGAATGTTCGACATCAGCTCCTCGATTTGTGCGTCATCCATATTCTCAACGGAAACGTCGTTTACAACGGGCTTATGCGAAGGCTCCGCGGGTGTTTGCGAGGCAGGCATCACGTTATAGTTGTACGTTGGAGCTGAGGAATTTCCAGGTGAACGGACACTATTGATACGCAGCTTCATATCGAATGACGTAGAAGGAAAAGCCACCTCCTGGCTAGCTCTTCTCAGTCAGAGGGCACGGATTTGATAATTTTACCTTGGCTTGCGACCAATCCACCCGCATTCACCATAGCCGCGACTTCATCCAGAGTGGGAATGTGAATCTCTTCGGCAGGTTCGTCTTCTTTCTGCTCGGGCTTCGGTTTCGCGAAGCAATACCTTCAGGAAAAATGCTTAGGACTATTTCGGCTTCGATACATAATTCGGATATCGGGTGAATCGACTCACTTGGCCCAGTGTCCGAAACCCCCGCATTTGAAACATTCCGAGGAGTTCATTCTTGGATTGAAGCCCCCTCCACCGCCTTGAGACTGTTTTGCTTGCTTCCATTGTTCGAACTTGTACTTCTTGAAATTGAGTTTCTTGACCCCGCGTGAGTACGTTTTCTTCCTAAGATTCGCTTTGACGAAGTTCTCTCCCATTGTTCCGTTTGCCATTCGTCTGAAATCGATAGAATTCCATCTATGGCGGATGAGCTAAATACATATTAGCTCGATTCGCGATCATCTTCATCCGGCGGAGAGTGTCTCTCGCGGAGCTCCGACCGAGGGGATCATCCATGAATGAGAGTTAGTCGTGCTGGATTTGATATATTACCTTTCGAGGCTCGAGACTTTTTGTCGTTTCGATCTATTTGGGCCAGAACAATCCTCAACGTAAGCTTCCGGCTTCTTAGCCTTGGGTTTCGCGTCCGAAGGGACATCGTCGATCGGCCCTTCAGCGCCGAGGTACTTCGTTTCGGTCTCAGGGGCGTCCTCTTCGATTTCGCCCTCCCGTTTCCGTTTCCGAGAAGGCTCTTTTCTCGGCACACTTTTCGTCTTCGCTGTGGCTCGCTTAGGCTTGACTCTGAGATCGACGTCTATTTTCGCATTGATCCGACCGCCTCGCTTGCGCAATTTCTTCACCTCGGAGTCTTGGGCTTCAGCCGTTCTCACAGTCTCCCTGGGGATTCCGATATTCATCAGCGTAAGCGATTCGAATCATTCTCCAAAGGAGAGGTCAAGCATCATATCATGGATATAGCGCCTACCGAGTCGGAACTTACCTGGGATATAGCTGCACGACACTTCCGCTATCTGTGTTTCTGCCCGACGCGTGGTCTTCGAAAGGATCCAAGATGCTCCTCGGAGCGGGACGCTTTTCACCATTTTCGATTTCATCGGCCATCGTCTTTTCAGATTCAAAGCTCTCCGAAGAAGAAACCTTCGGCGCTCCCTCCGCTTTCCCGTCGATCGTGTCGACATCTGATGCAGAAGAGTAATCGACGATAGCGCCCAGACTACACAGGCTCGGGAGTTATGTTCGTTGGATGGAGGGACTTGGTTCTCTGCTCCACTCACTTGATTTGTCGAGAGTCTCTATTTTCGGATTTGCGGCGAACTTCTGATGAGCTTTCATTTTCCTGACGTTTGCAACGTCCGATCGTCCCTCCATCTCTTTGGAAAACTCTTCCTCGAACGTGACGACGCTTTTGATTTTCTGCGCCGGTTTCTCACAGTTCTCCTCCCCCGTGTCATTCTCCTTCGCCGTGGATTCCTGTCATCGATCGAGTCAATCTCTGAGCAATCTCTGTCTCTCGAGTCGATAAAGTCCTCGACTTTTCTACCACGGGAATCCCGTAGCCGGGACTACGAAATCCGGTCGGAACTCACTCTGGCCAAGCGAATGGCTTCCTCAACCTCCGGAGTCGTCGTTACGGCCTTGGAAAACGCTTTGATTTGACTCAGTTTGAATGTCGCGCTCTCGTTTTCTTTCGGAGTGTTCAGCACGATTTCCGGACTCGTAACCGCGAAGCTTTTTGGTGCGTCCGAGATGTCTGCGAAGAATTAACCCTTCGGGAGATCCGTTTGACATCTGAATTTTTCGGCGGACAATTCGCTTCCAGACATCCGCAGATACGTAGGAAGAGCGGTATGTTCCGACTGACACAGTATCTTACTTGCGTTACGCTCGAGCCAAGCTGGGTTCAAGTCCCGATTTCTGAAAACTGGTCTGTAGGAGAGCTTCCTGTCCTTGACTGGACTCGGTACATCGGTATTTCGAGAGCATTCAGATCCGTTCTCGTCTGTCGTCGACGGATCCTTCACTGATTGGAGCTCCGTTGGGGCTCCTACGTCCTACGAAAATCGGATTATCTATCCTTAGATTCCTCGGAACCAAATAGACTCCCCCGATTCGACGCCTATGACTACACACCGATTTGTCACCCGAGGGATCACCCTTTGCCGGTGCTGGTTTCGCGGAACGGCGGAGCCTCGCCAGACTGTTCTTCCACGCAGAACAATCTGGTTGGAATTGAGCCCTCATCTTGGCGGCGAGTCGTTCCTGAGCCGTTTGCGCCGACGGCGATGCGGTCTGTAGGTAATGATACAGCCTGGATTCGACATCTCACAGGGGAGAAACGGTCCGCTCGAGTCGGGAGAGGCTCGAGAGGCTGAGACACTCTTTGGCGAGGGTTCGCTCGCGAGCTCAGTGACTGAGAGTGAGGGAAATCGGAGGCTGAAAAAGTTTTCCGCATAGAACTTGCCTGACTGACATTGAATTCCGATCCCCAAACCTCGCCTTTCCTGATGCGGCTCTCTTGAGCTTCGACCTCTTTCTGTTGACCTTGTTTTTTATGCTTGGAGTATAGCACATACGAAGCTGAAAATCATCGTTCTCATACTCCCTAAAAATACTCCGACCGCTCCCCGACGAGTGCGGGCTGATCCCAGCTACGATGTCCACAATCGTATCCTCTCCGAAACTGACCTCGTACATCATCTGGAGCTGTCTTGATGTCCGCGGGCTCTGGGACTCGCATATTCACACTCAGAAACTTTTTCTCCCATTGTTTGATCTTGAGCTTGGCTGAGAGAACACAGGCTTCGTCCACAGACATTCTTATCCGACTCACACGGAGAAAGTGGCATTCACAAAACTTATGCCAGTTCTGGACATGAAGCATGGAAGAGCGCGCCAATCAGCTGTCTTGTGAGGCGCCAAATTCGAATGCGCCGCGAGCGACCTTCTCGTCAGCTGTTCTGGCGCAGGCGGCGCGAACAGCGCGCGAAACGGCAGACGGCCGTTCTTTCGGCGAAAATCCCATGGAAGGGCCCCCGGACATGCAGCGATCGCTCAGAGATCAGTCGGACCCTATCAGATTTCCCCCAGAAATCTCCGAGGAGTCCATTCGGGAGCGCAATAGTGATACCTGGTTGAAGAACTTCCCATCAGCTTGAATGAAGATCGCAATTCTCATGGGTAAACTCGATATTTATTAGCTAGTCATTAAATAACGATCATCTTTAGGTACTCAGGATCGGACGACGACAAACTAAAGTGGCACACGGATCAACAAAACGTCTTTTGGTGCTTGCGATTCGTGAAACATATTCAGTAACCCAAGAAGCGGAACAGAGCCGCGCTGGGTACTATTGATCTCAGGAATCAGAGCCCGCGGGCGCAGTATGCTTCCCAGTATTTCTGATCGTCTAATAAGTTTTTTTCTCTGTGTGAGAAGCCACGCCCCAATCCTTTCTGGGTCGATTTCTGTCGTGGACTATTGGCGAAAATCTTAGTTCTGGAAAGCAACCGAGAGGAAGGTAGTCGGTCCGTCGGTGGCATCCGGGATTTCGATTCGGATCCTTAATCTGTCCCCTCGGCTCCTCCCTCGAATAAGGTCCGACCTATCGGAAGGAAGTCATTATGCTTCCTATATCCCCTTTCTGCAAGTGATGCTGCGGTCGGGAGCTAGCGATCGTTTGGCCATGAAACGCACCAGGATCGCGATCTGTATCTTTCTTTTCCTGGGGACCCTGTCAAATCTCTCGGTACCGCTTTTCAGATCTGTATCACGGAATGGACGACTATTGAGCTCATCGCCAGTATTCCGACGACCGAAATGTGTTTCAATGCGTGGAAAATAAAGCTCAGAAGTTCTACCGGCATTTTTTTTTTGGTCTGAAGCAGTGATCTGTTTGGGAAGGCAGTGTTCAGCGAGCTTCGGGCAAACATAATGAAACTTCCAACTAAGCTGAGCCCGGGCCCGGGAGGGTCAGCAAAAAGCTTTCGGGAACTGAGGCATGACGGCGACGTAAGGCACTCGACCGAATATCCGACACCGAAACGAAGCAGTGTTGAAGAAACTCATTCTTGTCACCCAACAGAAACTTGTTTATCAACAAACTGAGAGCGCCTCCCCAGGGGAGATACGAGGCAAGGTCAAGAGAGTGTCATCGGAGTTCCTGGAGCCCTCAAGGCCTGATTCGTAGGCTTAGTGATTTGCTCGAAGACTTGTGATTTTGCGGCGTCACACGCGCACAGAGTTCAGGGGGAGTTTCTTAAGTAGATAACCTATTAGAAAAGTATTTTTTTCTCCCATGTGATTGTAATGCTTTAGATATATGCATTTGACTGTTCGCACTAAATGACCATAAACCAGATGAGTTTCTGCGTCACGCATGACACGCCATGCTCTGAATGACTTGAGAGAAAAAAAAAGCCTCGAGGGTCTAATCGTTGTGGCGTTGATGAGACCACCTTCTCTCGAAGGTATCAGATTTAAAATGGATGAGGTGGATCCAAGCGTGGAAACTCATTGCAAAATACGCTCTGTAAGTTATGCATCACTTTCACTGCAGCGACACGACAGCGGTCCCGCAGATCTCCCAGGAGTCTTGCCGCATAAAACTCTCAAACGCAAATAAGTTCATCTGTCTTGAGGAAATGATTTCTGCTCACCCTTATGGACGGGAGACCATTGAGGATCACCCTGACTAGATATGTTGGGCGGCTTCGTCGAGCCGCTCTCTGATTGAGCCTTCGGGATGAGACCACGTTAGCGGACTGAAGAGGGGACGAAATTATGGAAAAAATTGGAAGAAAAAAACAGCTGGGAATCTTCTCGGAAAAATTCCCAGATAACGCCTCCAGAGACCCAACACTGTCGAAAATAGACAATGATCACGTACTCCATTCATGAGAACAGAACGAGGCCCCTGCTCGCTCTTCGCGAGATCGCAAGAAGCACTCACGAAGAACCTCGGACAGGCTCTCATCGATCAGAGAAGCCGATTCGGACGCTCATGCTGTAGGCTTATGGCGCGGACAAATGCTGATTCGCGAAACCAAGTCCGATCGATCCGAGACATCCCCGCCGAGGCAAAGGGCGTATGAAGAGATTAAGCACAAAGGAATCATCGTTGCAATGCCGATCTCTAGGACACCTCTATGTGCTACGACATCGAGTGGGAGCGATCGCGACCACTTCCAGTGAAAAATTGAAAACGGGAGGTTATGAGATGAATGAGTGAGTAGATGCCTCTATCACTTGCAATACGTGAATCACACGTCGCGCGACCAGAGATCCTGAGCCGCTGCTGATAGATGAGTCCATTGAAAGATTCGTAGATAGGCGGGTAGACAATTGGATAAGTGTGATTGATTGACTGATTGATATAAATCCACACGGTATTCTCCTAGATATTTTCCCTCCGACTGAGGAATAGAGAGCGATTTATCATCGAGTATGTAGGTCTCAAGTAGTTTGAGAGAAAGCTAATGAAAGTCCTGGCCTCTGGCGGCCTTTGTAAAGGCAAACCCGACTGTGGTGGGCTCATGGTCTACGGAGACGACGGTTCCGCCACCAGGATCGTCGTCTTCCCAGCGTCTACCGTCATCGTCATCATCAATCGTAACTCCAGTCCATCAATTATTCGATCAATCCACCGGTCAGGCTGGCTGGATAGATAGATGGAGTCCAGCGTCGCACAACCAGCTCCCGCTCATGACGATTCCATAACGCATCTCAGAGCACGCATTTCTCATTCACTTCACTCATATGCAGTCGAGCCCAAATTCAGACAACCATCAGTCAACCCGCAACGTAGGTACCCAGCCTGACTACGTCAACTTCCTCTGTGCTTATGTGGGGACGTAGGTGTGTGTTTTCCCCTTCGTATGATTTATAATGTTATGTTCGTTCGTTTCCGTCTCTGTCTTACTGTGAGTCTCTCTCCGAGTCTTCCATATATGTCTATTACCTCTAAAATCGTCCAATAAATTACTCGAAACGATCGCTGTCGAATGTGTTCCCGTCGTCAGTGGAGTTTCCACGGCTACTGAATACCGATTCTGTTGAGCTCGAATGAGCTCTTGACTCGAGACAGTGAGTCGCTGTGAGCCACTCATTCTTGAGTCGATTGCGTCGAGTCATCAGTCGGATCAGCTGTCTGTCTGATTCATGCCTTTCTCTGTATCACCAGAAATGTCCTCCGCTGTGCCGTCCAGAGTACTCATCTTTGCCGCAAGGCCCGAATGCCTGCGGGAGCGCGAGTTTCCTTTCCCTTTCCTCGAGAAAGCGCTTGACCGGATCGCTTCTTTTTCTGTCCCGGTGCACGACGATGCGATGATCGACGGAGCGCTGCGAAGCCAGTTAGAAGAAATTCCCTAATGCGCTCCGATATTCGGAGAATTAGAGAGGGGAAGATGTCTGGATGTCTCGAACGCTGCATATTCGCATGAAGTATTGTGGTACGTAGATTCGTTGGAACGAGAAGCTGAAAAATCAACGTCCCATGTCAGACTCCTCCGGTAGTGCGCGCCATGTCATCCCCAGCTCGCTGATGAAGCTTCCCAAGGAGAATCGATAGGAGCACGCAGACCGTTCTCATAAAATCATAAGTCATGAGGGGTCAAGAATCAATGAGGGCTTAATGCATGCAGGAAAGAGGATCGTTGGCTTCCGACTTCCAACGCATGGCACTTTCGGAGGATTGAGGACTTACATAAGTCTGGAATTGTGGGCAGCAATCGATCAGCTGCGGATGAGAACGGAGTGCTCCCCTTCCCGGCCACCGAGAAGCTGCTTGCCGCAATTACTGTAGCGGGACGAGGACTTCAACGTAATTGACAGGGAAAAATCCAGATTTTCCATTCAGAGAGCCCTCGAACCAGTTCGCGTCTATTTGGCGGATCAGATCGATTTTATCTCCCTCCTGAAATGGCAACGATGGATCCATCGAGTTCCCGTCTCGGACATACCGCGCACGTCAACAACACCGATCAAGATCGATCGGGGTAGCCGTCGACTCCTGAAGAGGAGAACTGGGTACCCAGTGGAAAGATCAACTTGAGCATTATATCTCTGAATGCATTCGTGTTCTCACCTTGAATTCAAGTTCTCCAGGATTCTCCGCGGAGAAGTCGTACAGCGCTTGCACGCTCGGTTTCTTCTGCGCTGAAGGAGATGGAGCGGCAGGGGACCGCATGGGAGACGGAATAGGCGAAGCTGGAAGCAAAGCACCGTGGACTTATTACGGGCTGATAATTCTTCTCCCTCGTCGGGTAGCTCAAGGTCTGTGGCCTATCTATCCCGTGCTGAGAAGTGCAGCCTCGATACAGTGATCCCAATGACGACCTTTCGCTCAGGTCCCGTCGGATGACCTTTGGCTTGAGTAGCCGCGTAATGAGATGCAAGCGACGAAGCCCGGGACTCCCGCACGCATTCCAAACTACGCTTACGTAACGTGGCATTTCATGCATAGCTTCCAGGGAGTCATTTCATGAGAGCCGTCGGACCGCTCCCGATTGTCCCGCGAACGAGCTCACGCGGCATTTTCTTTCTGATCGACTTCCCCGCGCAGCGTATCGGGAAACTGTCACTCGGATTGAGTGGAATTCGGTCGCAGCGATTGCCGTTCGGATCCGGTCAACTCGGCTGGAACCGAAGTGTGGCCTTCTCGCGCTTGTTCGCGAGTATGTTCCGTGGTCTTGCAAGCTACAGTCACCCCATGCATCCGGCCGTTTCTGTGCCTACCGTTAGGGGACCTGGCGTTCCTGTTTTGTTGGTTGAAGTTGCCGAGGTACATGTTACCTCCCTGCTGGCCGGGTGCATTGCCTGGCGAGGGGAGCGGTGAACGGCCTTCGGGAGTGATCAAGATTAGAGGTTAGTTCAGGTGCAAGCCGCTTGTTAGAGAAATCATACATCGTAGCGCTAAGTCTTCGTGGAGAGATCGACGATCGCCTCTCGATAAAACGAGATTCCGAACTCTGCGGAAAATCATCCCATGTACATAATATGTAGGAAGTCCTCAATCTGGACGTCGATCTCGTGAGGATAGGATCGGTCGACCTGAATTCCTCATCTGATCAAGATGAGCAAGCCCAGATGACATTTCGGAGATTAGGTATTGGTCACAGTAGAATCCGAGTTCTCGGAGCTTCCCGGGTATTTCACAGTCGTTTGAAATGTTCCCTATCATTCCGTATAAGGGAGATAATGAGCAAGGCCCAGGAGCTGGGCTCCCTGGTTCCAAGTTTCTGCCATAAACAATGCCTTCTGCAGTTCCATGCGCGCGTCGCTCAAGGCATGTGTAGAAGTAGTGAAGCTTTCTAGATGAAAGCATCCAGCTCAAGGTGTGATACATATGAGGGTCGGCGTTTGGCTTTGGGCGATCAAATCAATGCTTTTCTACATTGAGCATCGTCGAGCTTCCTCAGCTCGTCAACGCTCAAGAAAATATGACCAGGAGTGGAATCAGCATCTGTGATCGCGTGGTGGTGCTCAGAAGATATCGGAAGCGGAGCTTGTCTGGTCCTAGTGGGTTACTACAAAGGAATCTCAGCTCGGTACAACTCTCTCGGGTCTAAAAGCATGATGACTATTTGTCTAAGCTCTAAAGGCTTACGGCTCTCTGTTGACAAAAAGGTAGCATTATGATAGGATGACAAACTCCGTCCTAAAATCACACAACCTTATTACTCCTAGAATTTCCGGAAACTTATTCGTAATAAGGACGGGAAGAATATTATATTCACGCCCCGGGCGGTCCGACTATAGAGTATACATGTCTCCCTTGGTGGCAGACAGCCAAGATTCGAAGTAAGCGAGAGGGCTCCCTTCCCCACAATGTACAGAATACACGATCCCAACGTTTTCAACGATCAAGTCCGAGTTGATCTGAGAGGGATGTCGACGATCTCGGAGCGGGCAGTCCGTACTAACGGCGACGATGCGTTGGCTGCCCGACAGTCACGCTCTTTGTTTACTGCACATCGGATGGGCTAAATTCTAACGGTTTCAGCTAGAATCATGCTTACCCGCGTCAAGTGGTTGCTGGTCGAGATCGGAAAGCTTCTTCGGTTCGAATGAACCTCTAGGCTTAGCAGAAGCTTCGTGTCGCAAGTCTTGGAGTTTGTCAGTGAGCTGCGCCAAGGTCTCCGCGCATTGTTGATGATACTCGCTGAACGCTTCCATAAGCGCACACAGCTGGGAAACTTGCTCCACGTCATTCTCCAGAAGGTTGAACATTCCCTGCGATTCGGAGAGAGCAACTGTCGATTAGCCGGAGAAGATTTACTCAGAATCATGTTGCCGGTCTCCGAGAGAACTCGACACGTGTCGGAGAAGAGGCTCAACCAGGCGAGGAAGCGCCTGGCCTGAACTCCAGGAATGCGGCCCACAATTTGGAATTCCCTCGAGGATTCCGGCTTCTTCACGCATCCAAGTCCCTAGATTTCTGTTTTTCAGACATTATCTTGCAAGGGCGCGGCCTATTCCTCGCAAATCAAAGTGGATCTCCACTTGCGCCTCAAGTCCCTTCTTTTCTTTGACGCCTGGCTCGAAAACCCCGCATCCGTTCCCCCCTCTCCCCCGATCGCGCTCTTGCTCCGGCATCAAGTCATTCTGCTTTGTTCGATCGTGATGCCGGTCCGATAGATCCGCGTTTCTCGCGACTAGACAGCATCCGCCCGCTGTGTTCCAATCCGGCCTTAGAAAATTCAAGCTTTAAGGGTGCTCGATTTAATGCCGCTGGGTATAAATGACTCTCCGAAGCGGAGCTCTAAAACCTTCTCGGCTCCGTCAAGCTACGGTGTGCCGGCGAAGCCTTCCAAGATGCAAGGTTGTCGAGAATTCTCCGGGGGAAACCCGTCTTTAGGATCGAGTCACTCCTTTCGAAATGTCAGAAAGGTTCTCTGCATAAGCGATCGCAGTCGATGTTCACTCGGATCCAATCATGGCTGAGTGCTCTGCTTCCCGAAGTTCGAGGAAAGTTTCGATCCCGATCGGAACTTCCTCGTCAACACAAGGAACTCGCCGCGACGTCATTGCGTTTTGGAAAACCTTCTCGAAAAATGTAGCAGACGATGCTTTTCCGTATCGGGCGCCGAACACGTCGACGTCTGAGGAAACGGCGGAGGTCAGGCCGCAGGAAATTGGGGATATCGGGTATCCCGGTTACGAGGAAATTGGCGTTCATTCTGATAGAATTCTCGCTCTGTCCGACCGGGGCGACAAGTCTCCGCAGATCCGCTCATGCTCGAATCCGATCGAGGGGCGTCTCGCCTCGTCGGCGGTCGAATTCGCTGCTCCGAAGTCGGCGCGATCAACGGAATTGCATCACGAGGATATTTCTTTCCAGAGATGTGAATCGGCGTGTTTTGATGCTTCTCTCCAGTTCGTGAAATCAAAGAGCTCACCTGTGAAGCGAGATTGAAGCTCTCCTCGAATTTTTCGCCGGCAGTTCGCATCTCTTCGTCGGTGACATGGCCTCCCGTGGTTCGCTTCCTCTTCTTGCAATCGTAGTCGAGCCTTCGGCCTTGAAGCTTTTTGCGATGGAACATAACATCCTTGAGATCCTTTTGCTGGAGTTGCGTAAGGGGCTCCAAGAAGTTCTGTTTCACATTGTCTTCGAGAGAATATTTGATGTCTGCGAGCTGCCGGAGAGATTCGCCTGGAACAGAATATTTCCGTCACTCCCGGATCAAGTTCTCATCCCCTTCCCGTCCGTTCCCTCCTCTCGAAACGCTATCATTGGACTGGAGTGACATGAATCATTGGACTGGAGTTCCGTTGATCGTCAATTCCTCCTCGAATCCTAAGAATGATCTGCGAGTATCCCGAAAGAGAGAGACTTGTTTTGGCTTGAGCGGACAGCTTCGTCCCGGAAGTCGTCGATCGGGGTCGGTCTCCACCCCTCCTCCTGATCGGCGACATAAAGGGAATAAACTCACCTGTTTCGATGAGACTTCTCCCAAATGCCGATTCTGGTCCCAAATCGGTTCCGAATTTGACCATTGAATCTCCGAGAATGCCTTCTGGTTGAGGGTATGCATGTGAAGCTTGCCCAGCTGTTGCCGTTGGACCTCTAAGCCTTGCGTTCACGGTGAGCTTCGCTCGTGTCGCAGGATTGGGCTGCAGTAATTCCTTGGTCTGGGTGATCAACTGCTCCACCAGATCATTGGTGAGATCAACTTTCTGAAAAGCAGTCACCGAGTGAGATTCGTATCCTCTCGTCCCATCGGAAATCGCCTCCTCGAAGGCAGAGTGTAGCAAGCGAACTATGCACGATATAAGGTTCGTCTCGGGGGAGCTTCTGCGCCGACGGGATCACCAACGCCGGACTAAGTTTAGCGGTTGCTAATGCTTCACCTTCGATAGGTCGATCTACACGAACTTTGCTCCGAAGGCCGCTTCACAAAAACGGTAACATTTAGGCTGGCTGACGTCCGCCTCGAACTTATTAAAACCAAGACTGCACGAGCTCAGGCAGGACGATTCGTTGCTACGGGGAGCTTCCGAGTGGATTGAGTCGAGCACGCAGATATCAAACGCAAATAGCTCTAGGAGATAGCGGCAATCGGATACGTCACCGAGGCTCGATGAGAGCAGACCGTAGGCTCCGCTTCGGAGACCCTTGATATTCGTTCATGCCGGCGCGGCGTGGCAGGGAAAAAAAGGTCATGCCACTAAGGAGTTCGAGAATAAATTTTCGGGGCAGTTTCCCCGGGTTTTGAGAAATTAAGTGGACCACATGCGCTATGATGCTACGATCTCCCGCGAAGAAGAGAGAAGTCTGATCTCTTGGAGACCGATTCGGACGAAGCGGGTATCATTCCGCAGGGAATCGGAGAGTTTTATTCCGTTCGACGTCATGCGATGCAGCAGTTGCAAGCGTCATTCCGAAGACGGACGCCGGCGAATGGGGCGGATCCTCCGCGAGCTGAACTAACCTTTTCCATATGAGTATAGTCTTCGGTGAGCTTGGTGCCTTCCGCACCTCCGATTTTTTCGCTGACATACTGAAACGGAACAGGAGACGAGGGGTGAGCGAGAAGTTATCATCGTGATCATCGGGACACAATGAGTCCAAATGACTTTTTCCACGGAATGGGACATCGAATCCACTTCGGAATGGAGGGCACGACAACGCCCTCAATCGAGTAGTTTCGCAGAGCTCCTCGTTCGAGATGAAGCAGAACGCAGTCAATCAAAGCTTAAAATTCCTTTGAAGGAGTCCCGTCAGCCCGGCTAGCATGAAAGATTCTGCATGGGATAGCATTGACTCTACAAGATGAGGAGCAAGAGCTTCTGATGAGCGGACGCTCTCCGGAGGATGGAAATCTCCTTTGTGAATAATGAGGATAGGAATAATGGTGTATCGAATGGAGACAGTGGAATCTATGATGAAAAGGCATGCCCATCATCAAAGTTGCAGAATCTGTAGCTTCGGGGGCGAGTATTGGACATAAAATTGAGTTTGCGATTATGGCGAATCGATGCTCCCGTCGACTGATGGTCGGGCGGTCAAGCGGCCGACGGCCTTACATATTGCAGGCATCTGTGTTCCTGAGTCCACTCCATTCCCACCGCGGGCTCACTCCAGGCGAAATCAATTCGGTCGGAGTGACGTCTGATTGAACCTTCTCCGGGATGCATCGCATATCTCTTCCACCATCAACGGGTTCAAGACTCTCCGATGTGGCATCCCGTAGGATCTTGTCTCCCCGTGGCAGAGTCTTCTCTCTTTCAACGGACGTACGCAGCATGTGTCCAGGGACTACGATCCCTCTAATGGACCGCAGAACCTAGTCGGCAGTCGCAGATTCTATGATTCATAGCGGCCCACCGCCTGATTTGCAGTCCTTGTGATACGGTCAGGTCGACCCCGACTGCCGACCGATACGACAACTACTTCTTGTCCCTGCCGTCCCAACCGAGGGCGGATAGTAATAACGGAGCGGAGAGCTCGTCGATGACTTTTGAGCGGAAGGTAATTCTACTAGAAGCGAATTACCCACCTGGTTGGCTTTGTTGATCTGTTTTCTCAAGCCCGCGAATGCCATTCTGTTCTTCACGAATCGATCCTGATCCTGATTCCACTCGTATCAGCTGCGAGCTGCGCTGATCTTCCTCTGAAATCAAAGATTCTCAAATTATTCCTCCCTGGGATTATTCGAGAGAAGATCCTCTCGGAAGAGAAAACTCCATCCTAGGACAGAGTCTTTCTCTTCGGAGCAATTTCGCAAGTCTCGGAATGGATGTATACAAAGCATTAGCACTCGAGAATCTTAATCCGTTGGACTATTTAATTTGCAGATGAGGGTCTAGGCCAACTAGACTGCCGCTCTCGACCGCTCCAGAACTTGTCCGTCGGTCTTCTGAACACTACCCCACACTACCAGGACGATGACTAGGGCTGGGCATTCATCGTCGCATTTCTTCCGGAAATTCGCGCAACTATTCCTCTTCCACAGACTTCATGGAGTACCGGCTCTCTATGGGTGAATGCCCATCCCTGAGGAAGACCATATTTCTGCTCTCCGTCGGAAATCGGCCGAAAGGCGAGCACAAATCCTAATCCTCAATGAATATCCTTCGCTCGGTCCCGCATCGCACAGACTGGCTTTCGGAGAGCGATTCACGCATACACATGCTCCTCAAAAATATTCTAGGGAAAAATGTCGAGACAGTGGAATCCCGAGTTATTTTCAAGTCGAGCGGTCGCAAGCAACAGTTGTTTTTCAAGCAGTGAACATTTCATATACAATCGAATCAGAGAGGAGCCATATGAAATGTATGTACTTGGGATGGACTTGGAAGATTTAGGCTCCTCGTGATGTCCGAGGAGAACGTGGCAGAACGAGGACCGCCAGTCGTCGGCAACGAATAGATTTCCGAACCTCGCTCGGCGGAGCTCCATCAAATCGGGGCTCGCCGTCTCCTCGACCCGTGAATACAGCGGATAACGCGTTCGGCTTGATCGACTTACAGCAGTCTTTCTCACTCAGAGTGATGTCAACAACAATAAGCCCCCTCCACCCTCTCACAGGCGACGGGCCTTTCAAGAGCGAGAATCTGCTGAGGAAAACTTCCCCTTCCAGAATGTGGCTCCAAAGTCGACCTTCCGAGATTGCCTCGAACATTCTTTCGGGAGCGCCTACAAGGAAGGAATCGCTTTTCCGTTATTGTGAAAGGCCATCGTCCCTTGTGCCGAGAATCGTTCCGTCCTCCGACGAAGGAATGTCGCTGATTAAGGCTGTTTCGAAAATCTCTCGAGAGCCTCCGGCGGGGTTTGACAGCGCGATGCAATTCTGCTCCCGATGCATCCGTCCCTGTGATCAAGGCTGTTCCGCAGCTAAAAGGCCTGCATGGCTCAAAACAATACGCATCCGGGTTTGCATCGTGTACGCATGTCCGGAGGTCAGAAGGCGGCTTTCCCTGCTCGCGGCTCATTCGCCGTAACAAAATTAGCGTCGACATTCACCACGAACCAGTTCTCAGCTTCATTCTTCCGGGAACATTATCTCAAATGAGTTTCGATCCTATTGCGGACAAACAGTGAATGTTCTCCATTATGTTTGACTTTGTTATCGATTTCACGCAGCCGTCGACTGAAGTGACTTCACTCTCACGTTGATGATGCTTGCACTCTGCTCGGAACACGATGCCGTGCAGTCCATCAATGCGGGTTTCCGCCACAGATTGTGGGAGTCCATCGTCCACTTCGGACGCAATCGCGAAGGACCGGCAGAGTCCAACTGTGATGCGTTGGTTTTCTCCATTGGCATGCCGGCCCCAAGAGAGAAAATGGTAAAGAGATATTACGAAGGTCGGGGAAGCGCCCTGCATAGAGGATATCACTTCTCTTCGGTTTCTTCCCCTGAATCTTCTTCCCCAAGACTCGTCGGGGGTATGGTCGAATGTTTTGCTCCCTGACGGGATGCTGTTGTAGTGGCAACATTCCTCATTCCGAGGCAGTGCGCTGGACTGGGAATCCATCGCTCCTCTCTGTACTCGAGAACCTCCCTCGCGCGATACCGCAATTTCTCACGCACGTTATCGAATACCTGTCGTTTATAGCTAGAGAGCTGATTCTCAAAGTTCCCATGTGGAATCTCGAAGCCTCTCTCTCGTTGACAAACTGTTCGCCTGCTCTGCTGACTCCTACTATCTCTGCCCATTCTCGCACTCGTGCTCTTCGAGTCGCCCGTAGGTTTTCTGCTGCTATGGCCGTCTGTCTAGAATGGTCTAAGTGGCGAGTCATACCTAGACGAACCGCGCTCGGCGAGACACAGGGTTAGGGTTGACCAACGGCCGGCTATGAAGATTCACGCTCACTCTCACCGGTCTGACACGAAAGTGAGCACTCCCGAGCCTCGGGACAGAAGCACGCGTTCGCGAGCGAACGAGACCCAGTGTTAGATAGGAAATAGGAACTAGACATGTAAAAGCTCGGAACGATTCGCAAGCAAGATTGATTCATCTTCACTGAAGGTATTAGACCCTCGGAGGATCGATTGGGTCCGTTGGGAGCGCTAAGCCGGAAGCATGGTTTGATCACTCCTATCCCCATGAGCCAGTACCTAGGCAGCGAGCATAGAACTGTAGTTTGATTATTCGAACGAGTCGCTCAATTTGAACTCTACGATCTACCGACCTCGTGAAGATGCGTCCAGATTTAGGTTATAGATAGGAATATTTATATGTATAGATAGGGTTCCGAAGTTGAGGAGTGGAATAGAATCGCGGAGTTACTCCTGACTGCATCCGACGGCCTCCACGGCACCGGGTGGACGTTTCGTCGATGGATGAAGACCCCTCAAAATGTCCGGAGTCCCGTCTGTTTCTTTGAATAGTTGATCGTCACTGTTCGTGAATCGGAGTGAATCGTTGCATGAATCGAGCTTGGGCCCGATCCGCCGCAACCGCCGTATTGAGTGCTATCGACGAGTCTCTCCCGAGCTCGGTATGCAGCTCACTGAGCCCATCGCTCGTTCCGAACCGACTGTATTTGACGTCCTCATATCCTCCCGGGGCGAAATACTTCGCGTGAGAATCCGGGTAACGTCGACATCATCGAGCGAGATCTGTCGCGGATAGCCAAGAGACAGACCACGTTCGCGACCGGCCGCTGAGCGCCCCTCGCCTCTCTCCAGGAAAATAGGCGCCAAAACGTACCACTTCCTGTCTTCAACTGCAGCGTTCGACTCGGAGTACAGCAACGTGCACAGCGAACAAAACGCAGAGACGTGAGCTTCATTGCCTTTGCTCGGCGACTTCGTCTAGTCAAGTGGATTTCATGGTTACGAGCTCCGCGCGAACGGAATTAGTTGTTATGATAATCTCTCCTATGATCTCTCGAGTTCTGCTTACGCGATCCATGTGCTAACTCTGCGAAGTCTCTCGATGATTCCGGAGAGCCAGTATTTGTCTCCGGTCACGGTCACAACCTCGAAGAGTCTTTGTCAAGCGAGAAGGTCACATAATTTCGAAAGGCACATCATCTCGGACGTCCTCATGAAAGATTCACTGCGGAAGTTCGCGGAAGAAAATCACTACGAGGAACGGACCTTCCGAGAGGTTTCGCGAGGAGAGCATTCCCTGCGACTTCACGCAGAGAACGAGCGTTCGAATGTTTTGTACGAATAGCTCCGGCGTTTATCTAATCAACGCTAATGAGCACGAAACGTTGGCACCGCCGGATGGGTCGCGAATGTAAATCTCTATCTGATCTTTGAAAATAATGAGCGAGAAGAGCTCGCTCACGATAGCAACCCGATTCGTTCCATCTTTCTTTTATTCCCCTCCGTCATCAGTTCGGCGATTCTCAGCTGTGTTCCCTCCCTATGAGAGCTCGGATGGGGAACCCACGGATTCGAACGAAGGCCTCTTCTCAGTTCGAATGGAAAACCTCGTTTACTAAGAAAATCTATCTCTCGAGATGCTTTTATCCCTTCCCGATCCACAAGTCGGAAAATCATCGAGCCAGCCAGCTTGGCAGTCGACGACTAGGGAGTACGATTCGAATTCCGTGTTCGACTTCCTCGCCGGTCGTGGCTCGAAGCCTACGGCTACTCTTCTGGCAAATCGAATATACTCACTGACGTGTGTCTGTGGCTCGCCGCCGTGAGTTTTCCGCCGCTCCACTAGATAATTCCTCGAGTGATTCAGTGAGTGAGCGGGCGGGTAGGCAAGTGAGCAGACAGGCAGGTGGGTGGGTGGTTTAGTGAGCAACCACCAAGCAATGAACCAACAACCACCCAGAAGAATTTGTAGTAGCAATAGCAGCACCACGAACCACACACGCTGCTGTAGCAGCCAGCCTACCAGCCAGCGACCGAACGAACGACTAGAGAGAGCACAACCGGACGACGACAGACCGACAGCAACCGAGCGACCAACCAACTCAGTGCTCGTTCACTCGCTGCGGCCGCCAGTCTCGGGGGTTGCCGCAGTTTACAGAGTCAGTGGACAGATGGCCCCACTGTCGCCATCCGCACCAACCGCTACGGTTCACTCACTCATTCGTGCGTTGTCCGCTCACCCACTGTCGTAGCACACTCATTTACCCACGAGAAAGGGTTCGTCAACAAGAGCAGACGATCCCGGGAAAGATCCTCTGTGTGTCAATCCCCACAACCGATTCTTCCGCCGGACGGGTCGGTTGCTCTCGGCCCTCGGCTCTTCAGCAACAAGAGAGGGCCGGTCATATTGGCGGATGGCGCTGATGGCCAGCTCGGCGCGGTTTTCGAAACTCCGCGAACCGTTGAAGTTATATGTTCTGTTCCTCACGATGACCAACTCCGAGAATCTTCAGGATGAGGAATCTGGGATTTATTAGAAATCTGACCAAGGGCCCTCCACAAGGCTGAAGTCCGAGAATCCTCGCGACGAGAAACCTCGAAGTATGTACGCTCAAGAAACCTATGTGGGTGGCATGGGTTCCTAAACCAGGGGACATGGTGGAAGATCAACAAAGTGGAGATCTCACACAGAGAAGATGTTGTTCGGAAGGATTTGTTGTTTCGAGTTGCGGATATCCCATGCTCACAAAGCTGCAGTGCCACAGCGAATCGGATAGCCTGAGTGAGTCGTGCTCGAGCAGACGGTTGAAAAATAGTCGCTCTTTGGCGCTCCGTAAGTAGGGTTCAGGTGACTGGATCAATGGGAATTCAAGAATCTTGTCTGTAAGTTCACCCAACGGTAAATGGTGCTAACTGATTCAAACCTAGAGCCTCCCGCTGGTATTTTGCGACCAATTGCACCGGTTTGGAAACCCTTCGAAAATATTCGTACCTAGTAGAATCTTACAACAATCGCCATTCCTTCTCGGAGCAGAAAATAAAGCCATTTATTGGTCGTGTTCTATTCTCGGGGACACATACATAGTGAATTGAGAAAGCAGAAGCTCAGACGCCAGGCATGAATTCGTATAGTTGCAGAGCGAAAGCTACGAGGAGAACTGTGTACAGCAAGGGTTCGGATATCAGACTCATCAGACCGTCTGTCTCTACGCCATCCCGTCCTGGAAGAAGAATTCAGCCTGATATTCATCGAGACTACGCATCCACCGATACATTTTCATGCTATGAGCATGGAGTTGTCTTTCCACCTCGTCGTTCGAGAGAAGATAGAAGAGAAGATTCGAACGTATGGCTCAATCCTGCTTATACAGAGGAGCGTCAAGGCGAAGAAGTCGAGTCCATCGCTCATTCCTTCAGTAAATTCGAGAAGCTCTCCCACGAACGGGCTCGTCTTCCGAGGAGAGCACAGTTCCCTGAGATTATGGCCCGTATCGATTGTGCTCACCTGCGCTCGGCGAAATAGTATTGTGTCTCGGCAGATCACGGTAGACTCCCACAAATCGGGGGCTTCGAGCCTCTGAGTGATGAGGCGTCCCGGCGAGCTTCCTTTCCCCACGTGCGTATTCCTCACCCTTCGGCCCGAACTCCGGCTGCCCTAACTGCTCGTTCGTTTGTTCCTCTCCCGGAGCTGATCGGATGAGGAGATGAATGTAAGATTTGATTGATTTCCTGGACCATCAGGTATTGGAAGTGTACCCCGGTCATCCGAATTCGAGCCGAGTACCCCCGATTGAGCATGGGAGTCTGTACCAGGGCATTCTGAATTCGCGAGGAATCGACAGAATCGTTTCCCAGTTATCGAATTTTCATTTCACGGGCGTTCTGATCTAGGGAGAGCAGGCTGAATATTCACAAGATAATGTTCCCAAAAATCGGGTGCTAGAGAGGGAGAACAGCAGACTCAGCCCCAACCCGAGAAATTAAACTCAAGTACCTTTAGAGTTCAGAGCGCAGGCGTCTGGCAATACTTCATTCCGATTCTCGTGGATTTCGTGGACGGGACTCGATAGAATGAGTGGGCCTGATTGGATATCGGACCTCGCTTTGTTCGCGATCATACCCTTCCGCCTATCCGCGAAATCCAAGCCTGGTCTCAGCGCTGCGTCTTCCGGGATTCTTCGTTTCTGTGACGCCTGCGCTTGAATAGGTAGCGTCGGCGTCGCGTTGATATCTTCCCGTCTCTCGGGCAGGAGTGCTCCAGGTCCCCTTGCCAGAAGCTTCTGTCTCTTCGCGGAGACGAACGTTATATTCTCCGCAGCTGTTTCCCCTTCAACGGTTTCGTCCCTTTTTACCATCCGAGCCCCTCGCTGAACCTCAGGGATGAGGGTTCTTTCCCTCGGTGGATCAATCGCAATGACTGGAAGTTTCCTCCCGGCTTCGCCTATAATTTCTCCGCTCTTGTCCGATGGCCTCGAGGACTCCGGGGCCGCCATGCGTCCCAAGATACTGCCAGAAGTAATCCCGTCACGTTTTTTTCTCCTCTCCTGGCGGAGTTTCGATTCAATTTCGTGGAAGAAGGCCTTCGGATCCAACACCCTTTTCGGCCTCCCTAATAGTCGAGCTCCGCCACACCTCACAGAGTCCTTGGTAATCGCCTTCACACCATGTTCCATTCCATGAGACTTTGACATGATTTCCGCCAGGGGCCCAATTTTCTCGCAACTCAGAGGCAATTTGTCGGAGAGTTCCACTGCGTCAACTTCCGTTACTCCTAGCGTCAGATAGTTCCCAAAAGGCTCGCCTGGCTTCGCGTGAGATTCGATTTTTCCCTCTTCAACTCGGTCCACTGTTCCGTCTGAGCCTAGAGGAAAGACAGTGCCTCTCCCGGTACTCAAAATGTTTCGTATTTTCATTCTGCTCTGAGAAACTGGCCCCATGCGAGTCAATCCCGGCGGTGGAACAATCGGTGTTCGGCGCTTCGGTAATGCTGCGTCCCGTTTGAGGTAATCTTCCAAGACGTCTATCAAAGAACCAGATAATTCAGAGAAAGTTCCCCCTTCAGAATGCTCCTCGCTATACCCGTCTCGAGTCCAAGACTCGGAAACTCGAAGCGACGATACATTCTCGTCTTCCTCGATGATTCCCGACGATTCGCGATGTGGACCATCCTTGTCGTTCCACCTCGATTCCCCATCCGAACCGTTTGACATTTTCTCAGCAGCGTCCCCTCCAAGTGACATGATCGCATGTTTAGCTCCTCGGAGCTCCGCATCCATCTTGGGCGGGGAGTACTCGGTGTTCTCAAGGGGTTCGCCCGGAGTTTCCCGTACTGGCGGAAGCGGGATCTTGAACGACTCCCCGTGAGCGGTACCTCCGTCTTTGGTTCCTCCGAGTTTTTTCTCACTCTTTCCAGATCTGTGCCCCCCGTCTCGCATCCTCTCACTGCCTCCATCGGCTGATGTGCCTGCGAACTCTCCGTCTCCTGATAGGATATCAGAATCGATTTCTCTGGTGCGCGGCTTTTCGAGCTTCTTCGGGATCAGAGGCAGACCTGCGTGCGTCGAATGAGCTTCCAGGACCGGGACCTGTTTACCAGACACGGCGTTCGGCCCAGCATCGAGCGTGGTCGGGGCCGCCGGCTCCGACATCCCCGTCCCATAGATCTGGTGAAAATCGATTCGATTGATGAGCCGCAGGCCTCTCTGAGCTCTTTCGGAGCTCGCGGTCGCGCCCTCCGGGGCCGCATCGCCGCCTCTTCCGTCCAGTGGCGCTTTCGCCGCTCTTGGCTTCTCGTTTTGCGCGCCCATATTCATCCCATCATTTCGTGCATCCTCATCTGCGATTGCCGGTGCCAGTGAAACATTCGGATTCAAAGCACTATCCTTAGCCATCAACTCCGCTCCGAGGTTCCGAAGCTCATCAACCCCCGTCTGTCCTGAATTTACCGTTGCACTCATCTCGGGAGCTACTTCGCCTTCATCTCCGGCATGCTCTGGCGAACACAATCTTTCATATCTTTCCCAGTCTACCGTCTCGTGATCCTCTCTCCTTCCCCCCGGCTTCTCGAGCTTCGGACACCCTCGAACGGTCTCGAGCTGATGAATACCGGAATCCTTTGAACTAGATGAATTAGCTCCCTGCTCGACCCTGTACGCATTGTAGGTATCCGTGCATTGATTGCGGTCGGCATCTCGCTCTGCGTGTTTATCTGAGCTCCGAGGCGTCTCCACGGCTCTTTCCACAGGAATATTGAAGCGAAGATTTTCCGGGGCTCCGGCAAGCCCGTGCATTCCCTTCCCATGCACTCTGTCCTCTGGTGCCACTCGCGGTGGAGAATCGAAAGAAAGCCGCGAGCCCAATTCTTCGCAGAATACCCGAGACTCGGCTCCGGTACTCTCGTTGACGGCAATCGCTCTCTTCCTCGCTGTTCTCGAAGTTCGCCGGTCTTTGCCTACGTAATCCACTTGGATGCTTCTCTCGCTATTTCCCTCGCTCCTCTTCGATTTGACTCCTTTCCTACCCTCTATTCGATTCTGTGTTGCGTTTGTCGTCTTCCTAGCTAGGGGCGGCGGAAGATTCGAATTCGTAAAGATCCGTGTCTTCTCTTGTTCCTTCACCGATTCTTCCTCCAGCCCCCTCGCCGGCTCCAGCTTCCTTGATTCGAGGGGACCCTTTTCTGGCAAGCTACCTGGGTCTTCCTTGGCTCTACCCGATTGTTGAATCTCATACGGAGCTCCTTCGTGCATCGTGGAGATTTTGCCTGCTTCAGCTTCCCCCTCATTTCGGATTCCATCGATTTTCACTCCATTCTCTCCATCCACCGGAATTTTCTCTCCTATGACTGTATTCATCATTCTTCCCCGTGAAATGGGAATATCGCTCCTATCTCGTCGCGACCGCGGTCCCCTGTCGTGACTTCGGGCATCAACTTGACTATCGGGAACGTCATTTTCGACTTTTGGTAGCGACTTGGGATCGATACACTCGGAACGATATCCCTCCTGATCTTCCACTTCGGCGATGGACTCTTGTAAGTCAAACAGGCTCCCGCAAACGATTCCCTGGATGCTTGGCTCCGCTCGATCCTTCTCGGTAGCCTCATCCGCGTCGGTGGACCTGCTCGCTTTGATCTGCGAGGCGAGCTCCCCGCATCCGATCTGGCCGTCGAGATACCTGGCGCCATGTCGCTCGCCAATAATCTCCGCTTCGTCCGTCTTCTTCGAATCGATTTTCTCGGCAGTCTCTCCGCGGGCATCGTGATCCTTCGTAATCCTCTCCAGGCCCTGGTAAACGCTGATGTTCACCGAGTTCTCACCCGTCGCGTTCTCTGTTGTTCCAAATCCACCAGGATCCGACCCAGGTTGACTTCTCTCTCCGACGTCGAATCGGACAAACTCGGAGGTGACCGGATTCTCGAAGTTCTGCTTTAGACCGAGCACTCCATTCCCCCTCTGCGGACGCCGTCGCCTCAACTTCTCTCTCTCAAGAGCCAGGCTCCCTCGGAGATCATCAGGAGCAGAGCTTCCAAACGCAGCTTCGACCTCATCTCTCGCGTCGTTTCGCTCCTCCTCCTCCTCAACCAGGCAGGAATTGCCATCCTCCAGACCCGATTCGGCTCCCATGCTAGTGATTTCTGACTCCTTGTCTTCCGCGAAAGCTCCCGTCTGGTTCTGAACAGTGTCGTCATGCGCTTCTTCGAGTCTCTTCGGAGCTCCGAGCTCCCCATCCACCACGCTGAGCTCTCTCAGATCGTGCGGAGCTCCTGTTGTTCCGTCGCGAGCCTCCGGCGATTCCACTTTTATATCGCTGGCATTCAATTGAAATCCGTTCGAGACCCGCGGGACTTTCCGCTCTTCTTCATCATCCACTGGCCTCCTCTGAGCCGCTCCGGCGTCCGGGAACCCTAATCCTGAGAAAACTTCACGAGCTTCGGTCCTGACGTTCCTCAATTTCCTGCTCCTCTTCTTTTTCTCCGAGATAAGTCCTTCGTCGAGCCCAACGGTCGTATCAGGACTCGGCTCAGGGCCATGCACGTACTCTCCCTCGATCACTGTCCCGAGAGCCGGGGAGTTCGCTCCCGACGGAGTTGCTCGGAACCCGCCACCTGTTTCTACGATGTCTTCCTCTCCGAGATTGGCTTCTTGCCTCCGATGACCAATTTGCAATTCCTTCGACGAAGTTTGATCTTCAAGACTTCGATTCTGGCCGCGGACGAGTCCAGTTCCCGAGAAATCGAACCCTGCTTCAGGCTCATTGACATCTTGGGAGAACCGTCCGACTTCGAGATCGATCCTCTTCCTCCTCCTTCTCTTCCTCCGTTTCTTCTTCTTCTCGCCGTCCGAATGCAATGCTTGGGTATTTCCGTCAACTCTGCAGGCCTCCGAGGACTCATTATCGGCAGCTATGTTCTCTCCAAGAGGGTTTCCGAATAGATGCGCCTCATAGACTTGACCTCTATCTTGATGAGGGGGCTCGGATGTCGTACGGATTCTCGTGTATCCCTCGCCAGTCTCGTCGGCCACCTCCGACTTCGGCACGAGGGTCTGGGTCGCCTCGCCTTCTCGATTGATCGGTTCTCCTTGATTTATCGATGATATAATTTTTGTATGCTCTGCGTGTACCATCCCGCTCTGAGAATGGACTTCTAGCTCCGGAGTTTCGGGGAGGCAGTGTGTCGACGATTTTGCCGTCCTCTTTTTCCTTCTCCTCCTCTTCTTGACTCGAGACAGAAGGATTTCATTTGCAGATCCTGTATTCTCCACATGTTCCGCTTCCGGTTTTTCTGTCTGAATCACTCTGGCGGAATCCGCTCCAGAATCAATCCCGACAATCGCGTTTTCCATCTGTTCCTCCTCTTGCACCATCGGGAAAATGTTTTCTTCAAGACCTAATGTAGCCTTTGCTTTTCTAGGCCTATTTGTCTTCTTTCGTCGCTTCTTCTTCAGCTGCACCTCCTCTCCCGGATTCCCTACAGCGTCAGTGGGGCGGGATTCTAGTTTGGCTGTCGGAGCGCTCCTCGAATCCGAGAAGGTCTCACCCACGTCCCGCTCCGGAGTGATTTTCCGAATCGACGGTGTTGTTCTTCCTCTGCCGTCCGCTCCAGCTGCTCGGTACGAAGGAGCTCTTCCATGCTCCTCGAGCTCTATACCAGAGCCTCGATCGGCCGGTGAACTCTTGTTTTCCCAAAGTCTCCCTTTAGCCAAAGTCTCATCCGCGCTATTGAGCTGGCTCGTCTCGGGAGCGCTAAATGTAGACGCGCCACCCATGGGCTTCTCTGGAGCAGGGTCATGCTCCCATGACTGCGCTGCGCGGTCGACTACTTCACTACAGTAGTACATACCGACCTCACCGCAGCCCTGATTCGGAGTGGAATCGCAACAGGCCCCAATGTTGGCTCGGAGCTCTTCGTCGTCACCTGACTCCCGGTCCGGATGTAATATCATCTTCTTCGCTCGTGAGCAAAACGCCCCCGGAGAGCTGCCTGGATATGCACATCGTTAGACAGCAAATGACGATATCCAAGATTTGCTACGGACGGAGCATCGGATCCCCGTCGGATTAGGTAGTCGCCAGCCGCCAGCCCTTCATGGAACCTTACGGCTTACGGCCCCCGAGCGACACATCCGCCGCGCGCTTGCTCTCCGGGATTTGCTTCGGATCCGCCTTTTGAAGAAGACATTTTTCCTAATGTTTCTAATATCTACCTACCGTTTCGCGGAGTGGATACACCGTCGGCGTCCAGCGTCGTCATCGATGCTCGCACACTCACAGGCTTCGCTTCGAACCAGACTTCGTTGTTCCTCTCCTTGCGAGATAAAGTTTCTCTTCCACTAGATGACTCTCGGGGAGCTAGTCGTGGGTTGTCGTCGTGGTCAGGGTCGAGCAGCGAGCAGCTGATTGGGTTTCGGGCTTGTTCCGAACGGAGCTTCCGAACTTTCGCAACGAGCTGCTCTTCCTCATCAACACGACAATTCCCGGAATGGCTCAAAACTCTTCTCAGGTCCTCCGAACGGGGGGGACGGCTCACCGAGCTTCTGCATCCTCCCTGCCGACAGGCCAATATTTCCCGCTGATAGAAATGATTGAGAACCTTGTCTGAGGGGCGGTTTGCCGCTTCCCCTCGTATCCGTCACAAGCTTCCCCATAGCCCCATGGCGTAGGAGGGATCTTACGATTCTTCCCGAAAAAGAACATTTCAGAGAGTGATTTGCACGTGATCGGATTTTATTTCATCGTCGTTTGAACATTGAATGACGTTACACTGAGGCTGTTTACTATTCTGCATGTGTGATAGTTTCCTCGTGGAGGTTCTCGTTGTTCACTTATTTACAGCGATTGCGATTCTGATGCTACCATGGACTGCTCGTCCAGGATGTCTGCGATCAAGCTTCCACCGATTCGAAGCTATTTACACCATTTCATTCAGTGGGAGCGTGCCGCAGTATGCTACTTTCCACCACACCTTTGGTACAAATCATGAGATACTGTTCGCTATTTCCCGATCCTAAATCGTTTCGTAAGGCTCGTCAAACCTAGAGCACGTTCTCAATTCACGGATGTATATCAGTATATCTTCTTCGTCGTGGATTTCTCCACGGGGAACAGGAGGTCTGCGGGAGCATCCTGCCCTCCTGAGGCCTACGACGGTCTCGCTGTAGCCTCGAAGCGCCTGATATCCTGTGTTATTTCCACGCATCACGCAAAAACAGTCTCTTCTCTTTTAGAATTAGTGCAACAATTATGTTTTGGATAAGCCAGAAATCGCGCATACGAAACTGGGTTTATCGGTGGCCCCACCCCGCACCGAGTGCACTCGACTGGAACCAAGAGTCGCTAAAGTTCGGACACCCGTGCTTCGCTCGAAGGGCTCTCCGACAGTGACATGTCGCTCCTAGTCCTTCTCGAGAGACTCATCCGCATCAGTACGCGGGAGGAAATGGATCATGCGAAATGTCCGAATTTCAGGAACTCTGACGTGATTTTGGGAGAATAATCCCGTACAGCGTTCAATTCAAAGATTGATTATATTTACAATCAATAGTGTTTCCTATGGTGGATATCCGGGAAGCGATGGAGAATATCTACCTTATCGGGCACAAGCATTCGCTGAAGGTGATTAGATCATAATTCGTCTATCGCATCTTCACGCAATCCCTAGAATTGTTCCGGGCTAGCCCGCCATCATCGCCGTCTCCCTGTGCATAGGTGATTCACGTTCCACTCGAGAGCTGCTCTAGGGAAGAATCGCATTTGAATCTCGAAGCTCAATAACTTTCCACAAAACATCAAGGACAATGCGCACAAAACAGACAATCTGGATTTCCTCACAGCCATTCGGAGAGCATCGATGTCGAGATATAATCAAAAACGAATCGTCTCTCATAAGTCTAGAGAATAAATAAATTTATTTATGTGTATCATTTCGTCGCGGATTCCGGCTCCTGTCTTATTTCCTCTCGTGAGTACCTAAAGAATTCATCATCAGCTCCTCAACCATGCTCCGCATGCGCGCCTCCTTTCCCTCATCGTTGTCGCTATCGGTCTCAGTACGAAAAGCAGAATACATATACAGCCAGAAGCAATTGCACAAGCGGAGCAATTAATATATAGATACAATCAGCTATTGTCGATTGGGGTGAGTCCTCTCCTTGGATATCGCACGCAGCCATATCATACCGCCGTTTCAGAGAGCGCTTCTGGCGCTCACCGTCCCCATTGCTAATAATAATTATTGTCGTTGGTGCCGATAAACTATCCAAGTATAGATGAGAAGGCCGATACCGAGCAACCCATATCAATGAAGACTGGTTGTCTTCCGTTCGATTGGGCTAGATTTCGATGATGCGTTCTCATACTACGTGACATACGTATGCTGAGAAACCAATCGACCCGCTCGAGAGCTGAGCGATCCGCGAAGAATGAACTCTGAGCGAAGAGATCCATCCGTAGTCTCTTCGCCGACGCTCAGTAACCGATCGTGTCCGTAGTTCTGAGGCGGTAGGCCATCGAGAAGAGAAAGCTTGTCGGCTCGGAGTTCGATCGATACGGTACCTCCGAAATTTCCCTCCAGCTGGTGATCCTTGGTGATCCTCGGTATCCTTACTTCTTCTATTTCAGTTATGTAATTCTAGCTAGGAGAGAGTATCTGGTACTCTCAGTGCTTCGGTTGGGCGAATAGAATGCCTTGGTAGAGCACACCGTTGATTTCCATGCTCACTGGGATACCTGCATCCACTGGACGTCCATCTGGAAAGAATAGTTCAAGGTGAGACCGAATACGACGGCTGGTGGATATTTCGGAGGGGCAAAGAGTGGGTCAAGCGGGAGCCTTCGAGGAGAACATTCAGCGACGATGAAGATTCAGAATTGTCGGTCGAATACGCGACTCGCGAAGCTTTGACAGATGGGGAAATTCGGCGGGTCTCACCTTTGCCAATGATCGGTATCTTCATATGATTTTTCAGAAGTTCTTCGGTACACAGTTTTTTCAAGTGATTTGCGGGATGCTCCGGCGGGCTAAGCTGATCCAGAGGATTCAAACCTCGTTTCAAGGACGACGGCAGAGGCTGAGATTGAGGGAGCGAAAGTAGTGGGGGAGATTTCCGCTCTGTCTTTACATCAAGGTTCAAGGCTTGCTCTTGGTTCAATGGCGTTATGGATCCGATGCTATTGTCTTCATCGCCTGGAATATCAAGGACGAAGAGTCAGTCACGCAATCAGAGAGGAAGATGGGTAAGCATTTCACCACCATTCGATTGGTCAACCGACGGAACTCTCATTTAGACAAGAATTCCCTGAATCTCTGCTGATGAGAGTCATCCGAATTTCTCTCGGAGGACCGAAGTCAAGGGAGTCCGAGGGAAGACTTTGTGGCGAGTCAGCACTTGAAGAATTTGTTTGATTTGCTGAGCGACCAGCGAAAAACAACATCCGTCCACGTCCACGCTTCTCGTTTTCGTTCGTCCCTCGTTGACTGACTTTTAATAGAGGCGAGTTCGTCATTAATTCAGCAACATAGGCTCCCCGTGGAGTTGTCTGGCCGATCGCCTTTGCTGTCGCCTCCTTCTCTTTTTCTACTTCGATTTCTTTTCCTCCCCTTATTCAATCACCAAGCCATTCCGTCCGGCGGAGAATATATTCGTGAGCGAGTCTACATGATTCTCACAGATCTTATTAAGGCTCGCGAAGGAGGGGGATACGCTTCTCCAAACTTTCACGCCTCATCATCTGACTCTTGCAGCTTGCAGAGGATATTTTTTTCACGATTGAGCACGATTCCAGAGAGTTCGATAGTCTCATCACCCCGACCCCTGTCTGATTGTGTGGAGATGAACTCGAACCCGGGAGGGAGCTGCTCCATTTCCTCAGGGACGAGGTCGCAGGCGTATGACTTCGATTTTTCACTTCGAAAAGGCAAACGGAGCAGGATGAACAACGAACCGTGAATCGAATCCAAACGAGCCGTTTGACAGAACAGAGAGAATAATTCCACCGAAGGAGACGAAAACGGGAGGGAAACAAGAAGGCGATAGAGACACTCCGTTAAATCCTCTATTCGACCGATTATCGTCATCTTCATCGCCGCTGACACGGTAGCAAGAAGAGGAATTTAGAATTTTGATCTCTCAACCTCTGTATACGTTCTTTTTGTTTCGAATTTCATTTTCTGGTCTATCCGTTTTATATGTATTCTGTTGCTTCTCTCTTTTCATTCTGTTCAACGGCGTCGTCTTCAGTTTTCTTCATTGCTGATTTTCGCAGCGGGGGAACTATGAAGACGATCAGGCTAGTGATGATGATGCGAACGAAAAGCTTCCTTCGCATCTCATGTGATTTAATTTTTTGCTACTTCGGTCCTTCTCCGTCGTCGTCTTGTTGTTTCTGTATTCGTTCTTCTGCTCTGTTCTTTTCGTCCTCTTCTGAGGTTACAGCGAGTGATTTTAATTGAAAACTCGTGCGTCGCTGGGCTGGTTCTCTTCGGCGCACAGATCTGTCGTTTGTCGTCGATGAAGACATCTTGTCGAGCTGGTTGAGAGATTTGTTCCGTTCTGCCATGATCGTTTTCGGTTCGACTTTTCTTTCCTCTCTCACAGCTCCTTTCGCGTTAGTTCATTCTCCGCTTGGATTTTTCCCGTCTCCTTTGCGGCTGATCTATCTCATCTCCATCAGCGGCAGGATCTCTCAACGCCCGAAGATGAGACGCCTCCCGACGTGCTGCCGCGTTCCGAAATGCGGGAAGGGCTCTCGAGGCGACCATGGCCGGATGAACCGGATGGTGCGTGCTGCATGATTGACGCAATTTCAACCATTGGAATCACCCTCTCGGTCGCAAGCTTCCCGGATTCGGGGTAACTCGGGGACAGAAGCTTGGACCCACAGAAGGGAGCGCATAGGAGTTAATCAATTAGGGAAAAAACGGAATCAAATCAATTAGCGATCTGTCTCCCCGTGCCTCCTCCCCGCCCCGCCGCGGTCCGGGTTCCGATCTTTAAGCGACGTTCATGGCTTCTGGAAAGCGAGTGTTCTCACGCATTGGCGAAACATTGCAGAAAAGAGTTGATGAATTGACGGATAGCTTCAACCATCAGGAAGGCACGGCAATGATTCGGGTGATTACGGCTCACTGGTGATGTCTTCACCGAACGCGCTCCCTCGGAAGGAAAAGCAATTTTTTTGCAGCGTGTTCTCCCTTCACCTCTCCGCCTCGACCGGCTCAATCAATTAAAGAGTGGCTGAGGACTAGCGATAACACGAACGTCCATCGCGTCGAGCGGCTCATCATCTACATCATCATCCGGAAAATCAATTTTTATCGTCCCTGCCCTCAGAAGGGAAGAGCATCGGCGAAATTTCGAGCATCCAGTTCTACGGCGTGAAGTGAACGACTTGTTCGGTTCGCCTGCGGCATCGCAATAATTGAAGTCTTCATTCGGAATCGCCATACCCAGGGAGATTCAGAAAATAGAAGAAAAATGTTGAGAAAATACGACGGAGAGGGAATGAAACGAACGTGTTCGTTTGATCCGTTGTTTGCCAGATTCTATTCCAAGCCATTTCTGGCTCTAGCGGGCATCTCAACATCTTTCACTCCTTGTGCTGAATAAGACCTCCATTGTTTTCTTTTTCGACCATAATTTATGCATTCGACGCTCTTTGCGCCCGTTTTTCGTCGTCGTTGTTGGTTCACCGTTTTTATTCTCTTCCAATGACGAAGCTCCAAGTCGCGCAGAGCGATCTGCTGGCTGGACTTTTTCGGATTGATATCAAGTTTCCCTGCCTCCATCGATATCCCCGTTCCCCCGAGCCAAACATCGAAACAGACATCCGATCGGAGCCGACTGAGACGGTTTCTGCCTTACTTTCCGGAGAATGAATCCACCCCACCGAGAGCTTCAAACCCATCATCTCTGCGCGTCACCGTCCCTGCCCGTCCCAGCAGACCGCCGGGATCGCTTGTGGGGTCGATATCCTCGCCAGGCTCCTCAGAGCTCTCCGTAGAACGTCTCGATTTCACTCAAGATTGTCAATGACGACTCCCGACGATTCTCTGAGTCCCACCGAAGGATTCCATCCTGAAGAGTCACTAACGTGTGGTAGGTACTTCCGGTCCGGGAGCTCGTCGAGAAGCTCCGTCGGATAACGATCCTAGAAGCGCATTGGACATAAAAACCACAAACGGTGGGGTTCGTTCGCACCGTACATGTGGCCGCGATTTCCGCATCCAGCAGGCCGAACAGAGGGCTCAGCATCTTAGGAGCCGGCGGATGGTCGACAGGATTGACAGACGGACGGACTGAATGGCTCGTAGGCTTTCATTTCAGTGAGCGGACGGCAGTGATGACCACTCCCTGAAACCGATCTCCCGAATGCGCCTATGCCACCTGGTGCGTCCCGCAAGAACAAGACATTGGTGCCTTCACCGGTCGAAGAGCCCGCCGGACGTTATTACGATTACGTGGACTATTTGTGGTTTGACAGTTTTTGAGCAACCTCACTCGTCGCTATCCGATGCGTCGATGAGCATTCGGCTCCGGGATCGAGCGACAATCGCACCTCACCTCACTCCCGCAGGACTAGGAGGGAGCCTAGGGAGCCGCGTTGATGATCAGTAGAGAGGTCACCTAATTAACCAACCAACCGACCGACCGACCGACCAATCCACCGACTAAGCGAGCAACAATTTCAAAAATCGGTTTAGCCGCTCGTTGCTCATTGGAGTGCCTATCCACTCCGCGGTGAAACATGCTCTCATTGTTTCTCGATTTGATTCTGTCATTCATCAATCGTAGGAGACGACGGATAGACGAAGCCACTCGTGAGGTGAAGATGTATCTGGCGCATCTGCTCAAAACAGCCGATCTGCGCCAAAACGATGAGACGAATTGAGCTAGAATCCACGGCGTATGGAGGATGAGAGGGGGAGAGAAAAGGCAAACAAACACTCGTATACGACATACAGACGTAAATGCTAACAAACAAATCAATTTCAGAGGCCCTCGTCTTCAACTAACCCCAGCAGGAGGAAGGATTTCTCTCTGTCTCTCGTTCCCAGTTAAACCTGCAGAGCTCGTCTAACGCGGCTCTTAGCGGTCATGCTTCGTTTTCGCCTTCTTTTTCCCCGCTCCTCCTCATTCTTTTTTTTTCATATTTCGTTTGTAATTTTAGATTCGATGCTCGGGCAGACGACGGCGGCGACGTCGACAACAACAACGTCCGCGGCAGCGAAGGTAGCTCTGCGCGAGCCAGGCAGTTCGCCCAATGGGGTCTGGACGACAGATGATAAATGTGAGACCGAGTTGATCTGCTTGCCTTGGGAGCCAATCGTAGCCGGTCTGGCATCAAGAATCCTCTTCGGTTGGTACTCGCCAGCAGCAGCAGCCGAACATCAGAAAGCATAGCCAACCATGAAATCGAAAGACGCAC
Source organism: Galendromus occidentalis (assembly GCF_000255335.2). Lineage (NCBI taxonomy): Eukaryota > Metazoa > Arthropoda > Arachnida > Mesostigmata > Phytoseiidae > Galendromus > Galendromus occidentalis. Next base: position 604,566 of record NW_003804563.1, read on the forward strand.
GGACGGACAGTCCGACCGACCGACAAATAACAAATCCTCCCGTACAGCGATAGAGTCATCAAACATGGAGCGCGTGGATGACCGGAGCAGACTCACGGGGTGAGATTAGGTATTTTCATCTGCTCACTGCGGGGGAGACTCGCGAGCGAGTGCGCGAACCGATGGATGAACGGGATGAGCAGACAATTCATGAGCAGTTATGGCGGCGAAAGGGAAAGAGCAAAACGCTTCATGAATATGGACAGGGCGAGTTCTGACCGAGATGGATCTCAGAGTTGAGCTCTTCGGAAAGTTGACCGATCGCAATGGGGGAGAGATACCTGGGTCCCGCCGACGGCTCTGGGGCAAAATGAATGAATGAACTCACCGGATGACGTCCCGAGGAAATTGTGGTTGTTATTGTTGCTGTTGTTGTTATTATTGTTGTTGTTGCTGCTGCTGTTGTTCAAACTGTTGTTGCTCCCGTTCAAGCCACCGTTCAGCTGCAGGAGACCTCGGTGGGAAACCAGCGATAAGGGAGGGTTGTTCGGTGAGCGAACTTGTGACGAAGAAAGCATATCATTGAAGTGGTTGTACGACGATCGGCGACCTTCGCGTCGATTGCCGTCTATAGCCGCCTGTAGTTCCTCAGGTTCGCTCAACTTCTCCTTTGAGCACTCGTACGGGTACAGGTATTTCATGTACTGGGTGCGCAACGTAAAAGCTGCGGAGGTTATGCTCGACGGCAAATTGAGACCTTTGGTGATTTCCCTCCAGATTTTCTTGTTGATCACTTCGACAAGACCTCCCCGTGCAACAACCAGTCGGTATAACTCGTAGAGATCCAGAACTTGCTTCGCCATGATCGGGATCCGATTGACTGGTGTGCCTGGAATTTAGAAAAATCGACGTTTGAATTAAGAGCATCGGAAGAGAAATCGAGAAACACTGCGGATCTTTCTCAATGTTGCCTCATTAAGAGGTGAGAGTCTGGCGCTCAGTCAATCCCGCACTCGGAGAACTTCCGTAAGAAGATCCTGTCGGAGAGTTCGCAGGAGCGGAGAGTTCGTGTCACATAAAGCCGCGACTGAAAGGTAGTGTTCGAGCACGATCCGTTCCCGGGTCGAGTGGAAACCTCAGTTCAGGTTGACATTTTTTTCAGTCATCTGTCTTTCGTATTCGAACGTCGAAACTCGGTCGATCGGTGTTGTCGGGCTTTCCCCTCGAAGGCGGCAGGACTGGGAAAGGTGTCAGACCCAGGGTGGCGGTAGCGCTGCAAAGCGGGCGACTGTCGCCTCGACGCTTGTCAAAAGCGGAGCGCATCAATCTAGAGGCAGGCGGCAGGCGTAATATAAGTCTGATATTAATGCTATGTGTCATGAATGCTGCCGACAACGCAGCAACCAGTCAGGCCCGGTAACAAGCCAGCGAGCGAGAGAGCGAGCACCCTAGACCCATCCATCGATAAGGCTCGATCTATATATAGATCATCGTATAACCTTCAGAACCGAAAGCTCTGAGCTCACGCTCGAGCATCGAGATCTCGGAGGAGAGAGAAAAGTCACAGTCGGTGATGTGGGAAAAAATGAAAATTGTCCACGAATCCCAATAGTGTCTCTGATCCCTCTCGATACCGCCCGGATTATTCGAGAGCCCGTACGCCAATTATTCGAAGGGAGAGGACGCGGATCCGTTGCGCAATCGATGCCGTGGACCAACACGAGCTTGGAACATTTTAACGACTAGAGAAGCGTTTCCCCTTTTTCGCTCCCTCCTCGAAGAAGCTCTTCTCCGACGTTTCCTCACCGATGCTGTATCAACAACACCTCTCCTGCAGCCTACTATGTAGCAGCGAAATGGTAGCAGTCGACTGTGTTTACCATTCAATTAGTTTCAGAGCTCCCCTCTCGCTGTATCTGTCGGTTGGTAAGACCACCCCGAGCTCTCCCCCCCCCTTCCGCCGCCCGCCTCCTCCCCAGCCGGCCGGCCGGCCGGCTGGCTCGGTCTAAACCCCTCCCCTGTCCACCTTCAGGGTTTCGGAGCTAGTTCAGTTTGTAACTCGAGGCAGTTATAGAGAAAATTAGCGAGAGATAAAGCGGGAGCACGCGGGTTCAACGACGACGGCTGCCCGAGCGCGGGAAGGCGAGCGAGCGTGCGCTCTCGCAGTCGGAGGATTCCCTCCAAAAACAAGCCGGCGACATTTGCTCTGTTTGTGAAAATGTTTGTTCTCGTGCAACTCGTCGTTCGTGCACTCTCAATTTCACTGCCGGTTGGCGAGCAAACTTTGCCCGAAAAGAGCCTCGAGATGGTTATAACTAGTTTACGCCGGGCGCTAGCGCACGAGCGCGCGCCACCGAGAGACATGGTGGAAGGGGAGGATGCGAGGGGATAAGATGAGGGGGTTGCAAGAACATAACAGTGGGAGAGATGGAGGCTCCAGGAAAGAAGTGAAAGACGACGCAGCAACAATCGTTTGTCCTCCTCGCGATTCTCCCTCACACTCGTCTTTCCCTGACTCTTCTTCTCGGAGTGGCTCCTTGGACTCGCGGCGCGTTCGACTCCGAGCTCAACAAACGTACCAAGTTGACGAACGCATGTTTGACTACGACTTCGCTGACGAGCAAATACGTAGTTCTTCGTGATAGTTCCTTCCGGAGCAGGGAGTCGACAAATTCAATAACGGAGCTCTGGGTATCCCATCACGGAGGGATCTACTGGTTCCTTGAGAACCAGAACGCCCGACCGGTGGAGCGATCTCGTATTTGGTGCGTGTCAGCTTCGGATCGGTCGGTCGTCCAGGGCGGTTCTATTGTCGCGGTGGACTCCGATTTCCGTCGCGGGAAAATATTCGCACGGATCGATGGATGGATCGACCTGCAGGCAAGCAGGCAGGCAGGCAGGCGGTCGAGCAGTCAGACGATCGAGCTGACTGACTGGGGAGCGAATGGACCGACAAAAGAACGGACAGGAAAGCGAATCTATCGAGAATGACGAAGCCATCGTGAAGTCTCAATGGAGATGAGATATCGGCCACAGCAGCAAGGCAGGCTCTTCTTTCCGTTTTTATCCTCTTCAACAAGCATTACGAAGCCTGTCTTCTGAGTGAGCAGAAGGAGACAGACCCACAACACCGACAGCGTGGACAACGAAGAATAAGTTACGCATCGTCAGCACGCTGTGATCGGAACTTCGAGCGAGAGCCTAAGCGACCCAGGGAGAGAGAGGGGGAGCCCAAGAGCAAACCAGAGACACTTTCACAACCAGCTAGCCATCCATCGAGGTCCGAATAGTGGGAGCAACACCACCGCCACTACTTTGAGGAGTACTATAACGACCAGAGCGACTTCTACGTCTGACGAGGCTCGTTCATTCATTCATTCAAAGCCAAGTTCATTCATCGGAGCATTCAGCGAAGAAAAAATGCCTCAAAAAATGACTCAGCTGCTACTATCATTGAGAGCGAGGAATACATCGAACCACCCAAGTTACAAGCCGATTGACGATCGACGGAGTCGGTGCTCGACTGAACGTTCGATGTAGTTACTCGAGCATCGTGTCGTGAGACCTCTGAATGGCCCCGAATCGCCCCGAAAACCCAATGCCGCTGATGATCAGCATGCCCAACATTTTTGGCTGCATATATCTATGTACGATAGCAAGGTCCGTGGAAGACTCGATGAGTTCAATGGAGGATCCCGAGCTTTTTCGAAATAATGATTCAAGTGACCGCCGGGGCGATAATCCTCGACTCGGGCAGCACGTGGGCACGTTGGCGGGAGGAAAACTCCCGGAGTCAGTCAACTCGATATTCGGCGAGCATCGACCATAAAATCTCTGGAAAATATAATCCGTGCCAGAGCTCCCTGATCACTCTGGCCTACGCATCAACAGCGCTATGAACTGAGTCAGCCAGATGAACCCAAACCGAACGTCAATCCCATCAAAAAGCTTTTACGGTCACATTGACTTTCGTGACCTTCCGAGTCGTTTCAATCGGCAGCGAAATTCAATCAGACAAACCGAACGCGAGAGAGATATTGACAGACTACAACCAGCGAACGGAATAGACGAGTCTTTACTTTATTGCCCTCATGAACTCTCGGTTACTTCTATTCTTCGTAGTGCCTGCTTCTTCATGTAGAAGATTGTTGTGGCTTAGCGTAACCCCATACGACTTTTCAGCTTCGGTTCAGGTCAGAACTAGCGCAGAACAAACGAAGCTCGACGATGTCTGCGCAGCGTCGTCCGGATTGTATCTTCACTCCGACGTCTCTCGAGGACACTGCCGAAAACGCTCAGTGACCTCAAACGTCTCTCGAGACCCTTCGCATCTGCGTCTTTTTATATGATACGGAATAGTCGTCCGAGAGATTCGTTTCCCGTATCCCGCACGGCCCTGCCAGACTCAGTTAAAACTGCGAGCAACTGACGGTGAGAAGGAATTGCTCAATCGGGAGGCGCTGATTTCGAACGATCTTCGAGCTGAATCCACATATCCGGGCCAGGATTTCCCGGTAAGTCTCCGCTTTGTCTCGACGCGCGATGAGATTGATAGCTCCGATGAGAAGCTGAGAAACATTATTCCATCCCATTCGGGGCCGGATTGATCGCCTGGAGTCCAGAGCGATTCGCGTCACGCCGTGCAACTACGTGATCGAGTTAAGGCTATGAGTGTCTCACATCACGAGCCAACTTCACAAAAGATTTAGAGCAGACTCAAATCGCATGGGGAGCCGGATCCTCCAGACGGGAGGGGATGCCTCCACGAAAACCCCGCGCTCCTGTGACCACGTTGCTAAACCGGATGGACGAGGAGCAGGAGAGAGAAGATGCGGAAGGCGCTCATTAGCGCGTCAGCAATACAGCTATCCTTTGATGCGAGCTCGATGTTAACAAGGAACCGCAACAAATACATCGGACTCCAAGTCAATGGCATCCTCGGGCTGCCGCACGTTCGTTCAAACACGCCAGGCGAAAGCAGACGAGATAGTTTTATTAAAGACTCCGAAATGCACATTCATCGTTTTCTCTCTCGGGGCTCGACTTCATTCAGAACATCTCTGCTGTCCCGGAGAGAAGGAGCCTCGCTGCAGCATTCCTTCTGAACGGAAAGAAGCGCTGGAAGGCTCCTCGTACGCCGAACTCAATGGTCAGAGTCAAATTAATGGCAGGAGGACGCTGTTTTTTCGAGAAAAATTACATCGGTTCTCTGTTGAACGTCCTCGAGGGGTCCGGGGTAGCTATAGAGTCCCTTAACGACGGCTTCACGTAACGCCAGAGGAAGCTCTCCGGATGAGCCAAGAAAGGAAATCCCACCCCGCGAGAAGGCTTCCTCTCTCGCGGCCAGATTTAGCTCAAGTTCGAGCTCGTCGACCGCCTGATCGCAATGACTCATATCTGATGAATGTCCCGAATGAAGCGATCTCGAATGCGGCCAGATTCTATATCCTCAAAACAAGGTCCTGAGTGGTTGGCCTCTCTTCTAAGGTAGGTAGTAGGTAGCTTGCCTCGCTTCGCCAGTCCGTCTTTTTCTCTCGTTGACGACGACGGCCGACACAGAGGAGGCGCCATATCACACCTCTTAAATCACTTTATATTTAGATCTCTCCCGCCTTCGATGCTTCTTCTTTTTCTCTCCGCTGGATCTGAATGTGACCAACCAAACTGCTGGCCGGCCAATCGCGCGCTCACCCGCTCGGACGGGCGGCCGATCTGCCTGTCGGCAAATAGGCCCGCCATCCGAACGACCGCCCGCCCGTCCGCCCGCCGACCGGCTCGCCTGACTGTCTGGAAGCTGCTCACTGTCGGCCCGAGTGCTTTCCCCGTAGGCAACGAGATTTAGACTGATTCATTCTAAATCTCTGCTCTTCCGTGCCTCTACAATGGGTACATACAGACCAACCACCACAATACTCTCGTTACCCCTACCGGGGCGGAGGGATGGCCGGAATCCGGAAAGCTCCGCCATTCTTCTTGTCTTTTCATCCGAGAAGAGCTCCCGCTATACCTACCTACTTGACGCCTCCTTACGCACTGATTGAGGAGCTCGAGAAGGTTAGAACACGGCGGGTGTCACCGGAGGTCTCGAGGTGAAGGACCCGCGAACCTGGTTGAATGAGAGCCGACTGCGGCGGAAGACAGCTCAACGTTCGAGAAATAACATTATGTGTGCTCTCAAAGCAACACTCTGTAGCTCGGGACAGGTAGCAACAGCGGTCGCTGCTATGGTGGTGGTGGTGGCGGCAGCCGCGGCGGCGGTCGTATCTATCGAGTTTCGGATGCGCAGGACCACCACAGCGAAGGCGGGCGAATCGTTCGGACTTATGATCTGCTCGACACAATACCTTTTTTGGCCTACCTAGCCATGGCGTTGCGGGGCGGCCGTATTAGGTGAATCAAGCTCCCCACTGAACCCCGAACAACAATATCGGTGCGGAGTCGGTTCCGAGCTCGATCCTGAGGACTCTGAACCCTTCGCCCGGCCGATATTCGGTTCTATCCTTTGGAAAAATTCTCTCGACTGTAGAAAAGTTTCGGATATCGAATATAGTTCCCCACCGTCGAATCAGAACAGCTTATGGATCATTGGGAGACTTCCGTCATCTTTCTGCGCTCAGCCAGCGGGGCTATGTGGAACAAGGTAGAATTCGTGACAGTCTACGAGCCGTGAGGTTTTGTGTGTACAACGAGCTGTGACACTGTGCTTGGAGAAATGTTATTAATCTTCGGCGTGTTTGCTGTGTAGACGGCTGCGCCGCTAGATGGATAGATAGAAACAAACTCAGTCAGTGAGTAAGTCAGCCACCAGCCAGCCGGGAAAACAGGCAGGCCTCCTTTCCGGGCGAAGAGAAGGTCTACCTTTCGGAACGAGACTCTCGTCCCCCGTCAGAGTAAAAGACACTCACGCTTACCAGAGGAGACACACACAAACGGTGCGATGGCCTAACGAACCGTCCTCCCACAGTGACAATATTCACGGGAATTCGCATCGGCCCCGACGATGAATGAAATACCCGTTCGAAAGGCTCGCCCGGATGGCAAATGATTCAGAAGGGTAAACAGCGCAAGTCTGAGTCGAGAGTTGACGTCAGTGACTCGGTCTCTCTCCTCCTTACCTGCGTCGTCGGTAGATTTCAAGCCGCGCACCGGGGAGTTCGGTCGAGGTTATTAATCGATGATAATAATCGATACCCCAAATTTATAGGCGGACGAGAATTTCCCGATGTCAGAAACGACATCTCGACGGCGATCCGCATGCGTTAGGCTTGGCAGTCACGTGTTCTCAATCTTCTCCACACCGCAGACTTGAGCTGCACGCTCGAGGATTCTCTCGTACGATCGGGGAATCCGCCACCGTGAGGTGCATTGAAATGTGAAGGCTCGCTTCGATTGATTTCGATTGTTCAATGCCATTGATTCCTGACGGCTTACTGCAGCTGATATAGGAACTTTTTGTGTGATACTCGGCTGCATCGATCGGCGGAACCGCGTGTGAACCGAGGAAAAGCTGAAAAACACAGCGGACAAAGTGGTAGCCAGCTCAAGTGTAGCGGCGGCTGTAGAGAAAAAATCTCTTCACTTCGTAACATCTGCAAAGCGGATGTCTTAGCGGTGTCGCACCGCAAGGGCTTTAATCAATGAGCTGGCATTTTCTGTTGCGAGGTAGCCGCGGACGGTAGCCAAAGTTCAATGAGCGGAATATTATTATAAATTCAAAGATCGACGTCAAACGACAATCGACGTCAGGCCAGTGTTCTTCTTCGACGCCGGCCGCCGTGGAGGTAGCGTTTCGGCAGTTCGAACGCTCAACGAACGTTCATTTGACGTTGTTGTTGTCTGCAGCCGCCAATGAAACGTAACAAAGGGAAGTCTGATCCCTTTATCGTGGCTAGTGGAGCGATTCGTTTGCTGGCCAACCTGATCGTCCGTTCCAACGCCGGCCACTGGTCGCCGGCAGCCGGCGGTCCACATACTGCCAATAGAAAAAAAATCTCTACGAGCAACAGTCAAACTTACGAACAGAGGCATTCAGATGCAAATCAATGCCACAGCACAAATCTGTAATTGCTGCTCTCATTAAAACGCCTCAACGCGTTGTGTCCGATCCCACAAGAAGTCCAATTGAAAGTCTCGCTCGTCAGCGTTCGATGAACGAACGAACGCACGGCAAATGGACAGATAGATGCATTCTTGAATAGATGGAAGGACTGATGGATGGACGAAGAATAGATGAGAGAATGGAATAATAAATGCTTTTGCTTCGCTCCTCATTGTACTCTCATGGCTGCTGCTTTCGGCTGTCTTCGTTTTAGCGCGGCACTTTACTCCATTTTAATTTTTTCATCACCGACAATCGACTGCAGACGAAACGACTGGAGCGGAGCAACTCGACTAGAGAAAAGTAAAAAAATACGCGTGCGACCAATAGCCAAAGACAACTATTCAAAGGGTCAATGTTCCTTATGCTTACGGCGCATATCGGACTTCTTGACGGAGAACAACCCCACCACTACTCGGTCGCCCTTTTCACGCTTGCGATGTTTACACTTTTTCGGATCTTTCTCCGGGGAATGAACGTCGACATGGGATAGGGACGATCATACCGGTGATATCGAGATGGGGATGATGACGAGGAAGTCGCTCCCACCAGCAGAGGTGTCTCAATGAAAACCAGGGCGACCTGTTCCGGACTCGAAATAGAATGGCAATATTGCGTTGCTCGAAAGATGACTCCCACTGAGCGGGTGCATTCGCGAATCGAAATATCATTCACGCCGTCGCTGAGTAGGGCCGGTACTCGCAGATACAAATCTGTCAACGCCGAAAGACTCTTATTGGCCTCGAACCCGGACGAGCTTCGGCTTGCTTCAACGATTTTAGCCCGAAGCCGATGCGCGTCGCAGAGGATGGCGATGCTAACGGTGGTGTTGCGCTGGAAGAAAACCGGCCATCAACCTACACAAAACACGTGGTGAAGAGAGGTAGAGCGCGTTGCGGTAAGCATGTAAACCCTATTGTGAATAGGTACATATCTCGTCTCTCAAGGTTCAGGCTCGCGGTCAACGGAACTCTCGAGGGAGAATTCACCCGGGAAAGGTGAGTCTCACTTTAGGCGATCGAGATCGCTACGTTGAATTTAGGAAAATTCGCGAAGGGAGAACTACGGGAGCTTACTACAGGCCGTATACGACTGATGTCTCGCTATGACTCTAAAGATCTATTGCGTAACGGTCAGCTTTCAGCAGTGTACGCATCTTCTGTGGTTGGGAGGAATCAGAAGTGGCAGATGTATTCGAAGAGAGAAAAATCGCTGGCAGCTGCTTCAGAATCCGAGATCCGAAGCGAACGTTTTACGCGATGGGTGAGCCCTTCGATTAATAATCTGAGCATTTCAGCCGAAATATATACATTCATCCATTGACGGGAATCCGAGCGAAACGATCCGGGAGAGACGGACTGTGAGGCTCCGACGGGAGTCGCCACGACTCGGCAACAAGGTACTGGTCCGACTTTGCTCGGTAGGCCGTCGACTGAGTCCGAGGATTCAATGGGAGCATTGAGAAGAAAACCGAACCGAAGAAGAAAAAAATTTCCCGAACTCTAATCCTCGCGCAGCTTCCAAAGTACACACATTACACGCTATTGGAAACGATAGAATCAATCGACGAGCCTCCGATTCGGAAAGCAGAGTAGGGAAGCGCCGCACCGAGAGTCATCTTCAAAGGAATCAGAGAAACACTAGGTAGAAAAATGACAAACATATTCGACAAAAAATGAAGAAACAGAGCCCCGAAGCCGATACAGACGTCTGAGCGCCGAGCAGGGAGCGAGCGCTCCCCGAGATGTCTCAATGCAGAGACGAAGAAAAAAGATAAAATCACCAACAGCGCTCGCAACTCAATATGAAAAACACACACAGGTACACATCGCGGAGCGTCATCCGAAGCATCGATGATGCCGTCGACTTCCCTCGCAAAAAGTCAAGCCGAGAAAAATGGCTGGATGCTGTTCGCGATTCCTTCAACATGGTGTCATGATGAGGAATCACTCATTTTTCTTTTTTGTGCCAGGCAGCCAGTCAGACGGGCGGACCTACACTGGCATCCAACAACGACGACATCAACACGTAGAACAAATCGAATTCGTTAGCAGCAGCAGTGCTTCTTTCTCCCTTTCTTCTGTCTGCTATATCTCAATTTAAAACTTACGAAAACGAGAAGAAAAAACACACCTCGCATCCCTTCTCATCATCGTCATTGAACGTCGTTCGTTCCTTTTCCGCTCGCTCGTTGACTCACTCATTCGATCTATCTCTCCGGCCGTCTGTCTGTCTGTCGATCTACCTATCGAATTCGATTCCCGCTGTCCGAACGGGAAGATCTCTCGATCTCTCGCACCGAAGAACGATTGGGTAGATAGATGAGGTTACAGATAAATGGATAAATAGACGGATTGATCGATACGTTTCATGTGTATTCGGCGCCGGCCCTCCGTTGGACAGACTTTTCAGAAATTGCTTCATCTTCGGAGAGACTGACATGACAATCGGAATCAGCATCATTCTTTGCCGGGTCCGTGAGAATCCGAGGCAGTGCGCATCTCGTAATCGACTTATCGAACACGATAATTCTTCGGTTTTTTCACTGAAGTCGTTCGTTGTTCCCGGATAACACACCCTCGCGGCCCGCCAGTCGAACGGTGGAGGGGTTCGCTCGATTCTTTTCATTTATTTGTTGTAAAACCAATAATGGTCGCCTCAGAATCGATTCGCTCTCCGAAGCAAGCAGCACCCGCCGGGTGCAGCCGCGGAGCTCGCTGACGATTCGAAATAAATTATACAAAAGGCTGTACTGGATTTTCACCTCTCTTGCTACGCATTTTCCGATGCTCCTAATTTCCAACAGCATTCCAATGTTGTTGAAACTCCAACCCCTCCTTTCCCTCCCGCTCCGAAAACTCCACGAGCAGATTTTTTGATAGCCTTCGCCTCGTAATTCGTTGGGGCGCGTACGCTGTGGTGATCTAGACGATGGAGTCCAGTCATCAATTATCAATCATTAGTCATCGAAAATTTGTTTCCCGTAAGCTTTGACAGGTTCTCGGAGTGGAGCTACGGACAACGACTTTCGTCAAAGACGGAAAATTTACGATGAAAGCGACCATCGTCTAGGGTTCGAGCCCCCATCTAAGCTTGTAAAACTGACATTTATATTCTCGAGAAGGGACGGACAATGGAACGAAGAAGAAGAAGCGGCACCGTCTCGCAGCGCACTCACCTCGATTATGCATGAATGCGAATAAATCATCAAGGAACTCCTTGCGTTTTGGGTCATCGCTTAGTTCGTATAACTGAAAAGCAGAAGAGCGACCTGTTAGCCTGGCGGGTCTCCGACGAAAACGTTACGTGCAATGTGCGATGAGCGAGAAACGGGGTCCCGATTGTCGGGGAGGGCTTCGGCGGAAGATTAGTGCTGAGATCATCGCTGGTTCAGGAAATGTCTCAAGAACTTGAGTCGGACCTCGACGATCTCGCAAAAGTCCATCGTCCGGATACGGAGCTTGAATGATATTTTTGATCGTTCGAATGACCGAATCGGGTCAATGAAAATTCAAGTACTCGACGTTTCTGTGACAGCAGGGGAGGACCGCTCGATCGCGAGTCTCAGACCGCGGCCGTTTTGGTAACAGCGGCGGCGGTGGCGGCACCAGCGGAAGAATGAAGATGCCAACATTGGCAGGTAGCTCTGACTCCTCCCTTTTTTCGTTGGCTCGACCGTCCGCTCGCTCGCTCGCCGGTCCAATATCTTCATAATAAGCCTCACTCGACGGCACGATTCGGTTTTTCGATTTTCGAATGGCGCCCGACGGTTGAAGATCTCCGTCGGGTGCGACTTCAAAGTACGTTATTCGGCGATTCCTGAATTTTTCGGTCGCGTCCGCCGCTGCGACTTCAGATCCGTCAAGGGCGGACCCGGAGCACAAAGTGTTCTAGGGTTGTAAAATTTCGGGGGGCTTAACGCCGCCGCGTCCGCCGCTGCGTCCGAACTGAAGTGAACATTACATTACATACATAGCCAGCCGCAGATCAAGAGCGCAGCAGCGTTGCCGGAGGGCTCCGTGCCTTCGTCCGTCTCAGCGACCGTCCATCCCAGTCAGTCAGTGTGGACAACAGAACAACAATTTTATATTCGAGTTTATTGGCCAAGGAGGACGGGGAAGTCGATGAGAAGTAAACGTGGCGGCAGAACAACGAAAAGCGTCACTACTAGTTGAAGGAGCAGGAGGAAGACGAGGAGGAGAACAGGGAGGAATCCGAGGTGTGGTCTTCGTCATCTTACAACAGGTGCCGAGAGGCCCAAAAGACAAAATCATAAAACTGCAGCAATATGCTTTCATTCGTTCGAGGATTTTCAGAAGCCTTCAAAAGCCGAGATAAAAAGAATAACTTTGAGTCTTTCGGATCACCGAGCACAAGACGTACACAAGACCTCTCGACGCAGAGGATGTTCAGCAGGAGCCTCAAACGGTGCCATTCGATGCTTTGTAAATTTCGGAGCTGAATTCCTTCTCAGAACCGCAAAACGTGGTTGAAGCCCCCCTTCTCCCCCCGAGCTGTCTCACTCTCCTCGCTGAAGCATCCATTCCGGAACACAAGCCTCAATCGAGTTCGATTGAAATTCTTTGCGGTCAATACGCTCCTGCGATTCGATCGGCTCCCGCCACGATTTTTGCCGTGTCAAGCGGCCTCGATCCGATGAGAATTCGCAAGATGGATTCGTACTCCAACGACGAATGATTTCATGTCAAAACGACAAAAGCCTGGGGAAAAATTGAGCCGAAAGAAAAACAGCGAATGCTAAGCTCCCCACACGTGATGCGATGATCCCTCATCCTCTGGAAACGTTTTCTGCGCCGAGATGATGCGTGTCTGTTTCGTAATCAAGTCATGTCGTCGCTGAAGTCGATGATCATGATGTTGTCTGTAATGTGGACGACTTCACCCTGACGGGACATCAGCCGGAATGAACGCCACCGTGGCTCCAACGAATAAGATGGAGATCACGAGGTTGGCTCAGTCGAATCGAGCGGTCCAAACGCTGCACCGGCGGCCGCATTTCTCAATTATTTAGGGAGACGATCGTAGCCGGCGTCCACTGCAGAACCAAGGTAGCCAAGAGGCAACAGATACACAGAAAAGTCTAGCCGCGAGAGAAAAAACGAAGCGAATTACCTCTCGACACAAAAATGGTACTTTACGATCATTTCCTCCCGTTGTCATCTTGATCTCCCTCCGACACGAGCGGTCCCGGTACAGCGATTAACCAAGGTGTCGGATCGAAAAGGGCGGGGGGGAAGATTCGGTCCCGTCCCATATCGAATCTGCAGCTTCTTTTCCCAACCGAGCTGTCCCCGAATCAGTCAGACGCGAGTCCTCACCGAGACTCTCCACTCACAATTTACAAGAGTTGATTGAGTCGCGAGAGGGCCACTCTGTATGCCGTTGGTCAGAACCGACGAATTTGCCAGCGACAAGCGTGTCCGATAGCTGAGCTATGTTCCGACTCAAATGTCTGAGAGCTTCCCCTGGTTGTTGGTTGCTCCGCTGTTCGTTCGTCTGTCTGACTGACTAACAGACTGACTGGTTCGCTCGTCCGTTTCTTTCGAGTTCGTTTCAGAAAAGAGCTATTTGTTCTTTACAAATCTCAACCTTCTGAGAGGGCGTGGGAATGAACGTCTCGTTGTTTTTTCCTCGTCGTCAACGTTGGTTGGACATCATTTACATTTCGAGCACTCCCGAAAGCATAGATGGGGAACCGGGAAATCAGAATTGGTTCAAGAAGACCCCGAAACCTTCGTTGGAATCAAGATAAATGCCTCGCTATCAATAACACCGCGCCTCGGACTTGGGAGTACATACATCGAATGCAAGCGCCTCGGAACGCTCGAATGAGAGCGTGGCTCGAGTGAGGACTAGGAGAAAAAACAACCCGCTCCGCACTAATCAGCTCATCCTCGACCAAACTGTAATTCTAATAGGAACTCGTACATCCCGAATTTTCCACGCCGCGGCAAACATTCGCTGAGGAGGCGCATCCGATTGAGCCGACTTATCGCTGGCCTGCTTTGCTCCGAGATTGAGTAGGGCACACTCAGGCAGACTGTCGATACTCGTAGAAATACTGAATTTTCAGGGAGTTCCACTGGTATAAAGAATGATTCAGCGAATGACTTCTTCAGTAGCGTTCAGATCCGCGCAAAACGTCATCTAAAAAAAGATTCGGCCGACGAAATTGTGGCTACGAACTATGGTCGCACAGAAGGAATTGGCAGAGCATTGTCGCGGCTAGCCGGTTTCTTTCTGATTTTTCCCCGGCTTTTTTGGCCTCTCAGTGTTAGCTTGATTGAATTTAAGAGTAGTTTCTATTTCCTTTTCCTCCGTTTTTTGTCATTGTGATAAATCGTCCACCGAGATGTGAGAAGAAAGAATTCAAGTCCATGCCGACGGATCTCACGCCATAAGCGTTGATGACCGTTTCTCACACCTTACGAAAATTGACGAATAAACACAAAGCTCCTCCAAAGCGAACCGCGGAGCCGCTGATATCGGCATTCGTCGCTCCGTAGTGCCATGGCCGTCGCCTCAGATTAGCGAACGATCGAGGAACGAGCACCGGTCATTCGATTGCTCTGCGGTTGACGGCATGCCTGGAATTGACCTTTTGGGCTTGGAGACTATTATTCCTCCCTGGTTGGATCGGGTTCCTTCCAGAGCCCAGCGCGTGACTTCAATTTTAGAGAAATATCCCCGGTGCTCGCAGAGACGCGATTTCTGGGATGCTATTCACGCCCACAGCAGAAAGAGCGAGAATGGGGAACGATTTGACAAAATAAAGCTGGGAAGTACCCTCATGGGATCCCAATCCTGTCGATTCAATCAATCGACTTCCAGTCACGGCAACCGCGGCCACACAATAGATTCGAAAAGGGAGAGACAATGCAGGCTAGAATGCCGCCGAGCGCTATGCGGAATATCACTCTGTACCGGGCAAAGAAAAAAGGAAACTTTCCGGAGGTGGAGAGGAATGGAAAATGAGAAGAAAGAAGCAAGAAGTGGAGAATAAGACGAAAAAGGCAATAGTCAAACGCCATTCGCTCCCGACCACTTGGATTGCCCGCCTTCAACAGAGTCAAGTCTAGTGAAGGATCGAGAGATATTGGCTCGCTTTTTCTTCTTGTCCCTTCTTTATTCCAGATGAAAAGGATAAAGATGAAGAAACCTTTTCTCCATAATGGGACCATAATGGAGCTCGCTCGCCCGTCTTCCTCTCTCGCGCTGCCTCTGAGCATTGAGGCATTATTATCATCGTCATCATCATCAGCTGCTGCTGTTGCAGCTCCGACATCACAATCATCATCACCATCATAGTCGTTTCTATGAAGACTCGCTCGCAGGTCGAGAGACCACGAAGAAAGCCGCTGCCGTTGTTGCAGCCGTCGATGATGACGCCGGCGACGAACGGACCAACGAAGATAGATTGATGGACAGATGTACGAGCGCGCCACTTGACGAACGGCACCGACCGATTCGAAAATATGCCGATTTACATCTTCGAACGACGGCCTCCCGTGCCCGCTTACCAGCGAGCGGGCTAGCGAGCGGGCAACTTTTCTGCGAGTCCGCTCCCGCAGCGAACCACCTACCCTCCCGCCCTGCGGCGGGCGATCGGGAAAAGCCCTCAAATCGGGTCCGGGGTGTATCTAAATGTGAACTGGATCCTGAATATGTGCGGATGTGCAAAGGCTCACAAAGGGACCCGTCTCCCCCGGAACAAGGTTAAGCGAAATCGTACCGAAACACGCGATCGGCGGGCGATGATCGTTAAAAAATAAGAGCTGAGCGGATCGCGTCCCTGGCACATCCGAGTGAGACTTCGGAAGGTCCGAGCCGACGTTCTGCTCATTGAATGATGTGCCCCAGTGAGCAATGTCTTCGGTTTCGATTGTGAACTTCGTAGTCCTCGGCTTCGCAGCTCCTTCGACATCTTGACAAGTTCTATTGTCTCGGTCAACTGCTGGCCGACTGAGCTACCGACGAACAACAAACCATCCGATTGGTCGGTCGGATGCTTCTTACGCTTTTTGTCGTCACTTATTGGGTCACTAACTCGTCCCAGATTGGCCGCGGTGGCTCTAACAAGGAGTCATTGGGGTGAGATCAGCTTCTAACCGAACACTCGACTTCTGGACACTTCGAAAAATCCCACGAGAGCAGATACGCGCAAATCTCAGGCCGTATTCTCTGACTCGTCTGAAGCTCGATCGCACGTGATCAGAGGCGTGCCTCGATCGGTCACAAGGGTTTGCTGCTTACCAGTTTGAAGTCACGGCAGAACTCTGTGCTCGACTTCTGAAACAAAAGTTTCCGTTTTAGCAAACTAATGATCGTAGTGTCTCGCCCTGACTACTCCACGGTAGAATGAGTGGAAGTCGGAGGGATAGATTGATCGATGATGCTCCCGTTGTCACGCGCGGCTTCCGGACGCGTTCCAGCGGAGTACCATCGGTCTCGCCCAATGTTGAAGAAACAAGCGTCAAATCTCAAACGAGATGCAATGTCACAAAAATAGAGCGCGTAAGCACGCGTGGGCGACCAGTTGGTTGGCCGGCTGGCTGGCCGACCGGCCGCTCGGTCACGGCAATCAAAAAATCACCGGCAGACAATACGCGAACAGGCCGAGCGCGGAGGGACCTCGACAACTCTTCTGGTCGCGCTTTTGACACTCTTCCGAAGCAGACCATCCGACCGATGACAGCCGTGTCGAAATGTACGAGAGTGTCTGCACGCATTAACGTCCGAAAGCGCGCGCGGCGACGTCAAAAGCATATTGACCGACTTCCCCTCGTGGAAGCAACAAAGCCACCCGAGGAGTCAAGCGAATCCTTCATTGAGTTATCGAAAATTTCTCGTAATTGGAAATGCGCGGATCGATTTGCCGCGATCGTCTCCGAAGTTCACTCACTCAAAGAGAGCATTCACACGGCTCCATTCAGAAAAACCCCGATGTTTATGGGCAGATCTTTCCCGCTATCGAAATCGAATCAAAAACGGATAAATAAATAGACCTAGGGGCGGGTCGGACGGCGTTGGCCCGCCCGCTTTCCGCTTGTATCACGCCAAATAGGTAAGCCCGTTCCCCATAGGTGGAAGTGAGGACTGACCGAGATCTCAAGGTCGTGAGACGGTGATATCTGCTCTACTGGAGAAGCCTCGACGGTGTGAGTGTAAATGAAGAAGAAAACGGAGAGACACCGCCGAACAAAGAATTCAGTAGAGTTCTCTCATAGAATCTGTGTTTACTTTGGCATGGATGAAGTGGCTCAACATAGCTTCGCATCGAGACCGCAACAAGAACCCAACTCCGAAAGTCTTGGATAGAGTGTCGGTATTCCTGGGCGTGTCTCATCCAAACGCATGGGACAACTTCTCGAAACAGTAATTCTAGTCGGGAGTCGCGAAAACCTGCAGATCGGAGGAAATTAATATCCGAGACTTTCGTCATGGATAGCGTTCGATATGTTTGGCGAAGTGACGCCCCGTCGACCAGAAGCCTCAATCCCTCTCTTACGGCCACAATCGAGACGGGGAAGAGTCTCTTCCGCGGTGGGAGGGACAAGTTACCATCAGTGGTATCTGGCTATGAGCGCGCAAGGATTTTAACGGAGGCGCTGGCCGGATAGCTCCCTGAATACAATTGGCAATTGCTCACCTAACGCTTCAATCGCATTCGGTGCTGAATGGCGTAGAGATAAGGCGTTATCATGTCGAGGTGTCATCATCGTTATTACCTAGAGTGTTTGCCTGCCATTCGACCGCATCATCGGCTGTCGTCGGCGACGCTCTCCGTCTATCGGAGAAGTCTGGTCTATTCTATTCCTAATGCGTGCGCGCGAATGAATCCGGCCGCTTCAATGAGCGGAAAACGTATGCGAAACGGGATGAACGAGCCCCATAAACAAGAGGACACTTAGTCGCCTGTTGACTTGTAGAGGAGCAATATAATCATGATCAGCTCTCGCTCGGCAGGCCGCGCCATTCATGGCTCTTTGGGACTCCCACGCCACTAATCTCTCGGTATTTCCTCTCATCCGAGGGGGGAACCCGTATCTGAGGAAGCGTCAGGTCGAGGAGCATGGAGGAGTCACCCCGAAGCTGAAGGTAGCAAGCGGGATTCGGGTGGGCGAACTCCGGTCGAGAACAAGATTCTGTTGATTCCAGTCGGTTCCGAGCGATCGCCTCAGAATCGTTCCAGATGATCGAGATCGTCGGAGACGGCGCAGACACGACAACATCACGTATAACAGTAGCGACAACAACAACAACAGCAGCAGCAACAATATAATAAAAGTAGGTCCTACGACCACGGCAACGAGATAAGAGATACCATTAATCTCTATTACTTAGCGCTGGAGCCCCCAAGCATAGATAGCAACGGCAGCGGCGGCAATAGCAACCCCGAGATCAGTAGGCGAACGTGCCTTCCGAGAGACCGACAACGAGCGAATGAACAAGTACTGAGCTAACGAGTCGACCGTGGCGGTACCGTAAACCGGGAACGATTATCACCTCGATTACGACATCCACCGTCCGAGAGAGAAAGATTTCATAGCGCGAGCTTGGTTCGCGCCGCGTGGATTCCGAGCTATGCATCGTATATAGTCCTTGAATCGCTCCGAAGACCAGCCAGTGCTGGTCGAAATTAATCGAGATCAAAAATCGCTAATGACTTGCTAGACACACTGCCAGAATGAGCTCATTGTTTCCGGCCGTTTGATCCCGGTTGTTTCGTGCCGCTGTCTCGGAGAACCTGGACGATACATTTCTTCCGGGCTCGATAGCGAGCCGAGGTAGCGTCTCTACTTCTGCACTACCATGCAGAGATGCACGCATGAAGCATTTCGATGTACGAGGAGTCGACGTTCGGGGATAAATGCTCAGAACGCTCGAAAAGCACTTATAAATCGTGGTCGCTCTAGCTTGCTTGTTTGGCTCGGAAGCATTTATTCTGCTATAAAATGCTGGAATTTCGTTTTGTGTGCTCGTGGGCCCAATGCTCGCTTAGCCCTGCACCCGGGTCATAAAAAAGTCCAAAGTACCCTGCTAGTCTTACAGCCGCAAGGAAGAGAGCCGTTGTAAACGAGCAGAGATAAAGTATTAAGAAAAAGATCGAAAAAATTGTATTAAATATGAGTCTGCTGCCCAATGGTGTCTTCTGGCTGCTCGCCCACCGGCTGCTTCCTCTCTCCTCCCATCCGACCATTCATCTATCTATCCATCCGCCCGTCCGTCCGTCCCGGCTATCCATCAATCCATTCCACCGACCGAGCAAGAGCCTGTCCGCCAGCCGAGCCGCTCGTCTACCGGAGCTCTATCTCTCTCGTACTTATATCGCTATTGACTTTACAACCGACGTGCCGTATCTCAACCAGAATCATAATGCGCGCAATTCGATCGCGGTCTACCGTCCAAAGGACAATTTGACGATTCTGCAGGAAGCCGAGAAACAAAGGGGAAAACAATTCACAAGAAATTTCGACGGAAGAATGTAGAGGATGTTCACCTGTTTTGGAGTATCTTCCGGATTCGAAGAGGTTTGTGCGGGTGCCTTGAATCCTTGCGGCTGCTGCTGCTGTTGTTGCTGGCTTGCGAAAATCTGTAGAGAGAATCGTCCGTTAGCATCGCCGCGGAAGCAGAGCAGTGACCAGTATCTCATCAACGAACCGCTCAGTCTGCCTCCACGCCGCGGAGCTCAGAGCCGATCAGAGCTCCTCCAGACTCCAGAGAATCGGGGAACGAAGGTTCCATGAGTACACACAAGTTCGATCCGTGGATACCGCATCGAGTCAAAGGCGGAGACATCAGAGGCAGAGTTCGTATAAAAGAGCTTTCAGCCAGCCGTGGAAGCGTTTATCCAGCGACCCTGTTCTCAATGACGCGTTTATTTGAATGGATGAACACGTTTTTTGCAGCTTTCTTTGAGAATAATGATAGCTTTGTTTGATACCGCGACAGAGAAATGTTTCGTCCCGTCCTTCCCCTTCCACTCAGCACTCCGGAGCAGCAGCAGCAGCTGAAGCGGCGGTGTTGGTGGCGACGACCAAAAGACCAAGTAGGCAGTCGAGCAGGCAAGCGTCTCTCGTGCTTGAGATCCTTTAGATCGAGTTAATAAACGACACATCTGACACCAGAGTGTCTTCCTGCGCGACTACCGGTCGTTCGGAAGGATAGTTCGCATCCAGGAGGGTAACGCGGATAAGGCATGGGAAAAGCATGACTTATTCGCGTCGACTCTCGCTTAGAGACAGATACGATTATTATTAATTGAGGAGGACTCCGCATCGTCTGTAAAGATTCCAGATACGAATAAACGAGACCCGCTCGGAGAGAGAATCGAACAGAGAAAAAATTTCTTTTTGATGAGGCGAAGCCCAGATTTTCGGTTAATTTCGAAAGACGATCCTCCCGACCGGGGGCCGGCTTGATCTTGCACGCCTGGAGGTTTCCAATACCGCGGAAGGTCGCAGGTATTCCCGTCGAATCGTGAGGCTTCCGGAACACGGAAAAGCAGGTGGAGGTCTGAGAAAGTTCCAAGTTCTAAGGAGGAATTGTCGTCTTTCCGCTGCAGGTTTCGATATACGCTTGAGCCGCCGCACCCTCCACGGGGCCCGAATGTTTCCTCCATGGCGGAGTGTCAGAAACCAAGGTGTGACACGACTAAATAGCCGGGCACAACACAGCGGCCGATCTCGTCCCTCTGTTCTTACTTATATACTTAGTGAGGGGCCTCGGTTCATCCCGGCGACACGATGCGATGAACTCTTCTCCGCGGCTTGTTCTCTCTCTACGGCGCTCTCTGCGAAAGCTTTCGCTGCCAACTTTTCTCTCCTATTCCTCTATCGGTTTCTACCTTCTCCATTCCTTTCGGGTAGGTAGCTCGCTCGCTCGCTCGATGGAAGGACGCACGGACGAACACATGAACCGACATCTCCCTGTAGCAGGCGGCTCCACCTCCCACTCACGAACGATGTCCACGCTCGTTGGTGGTATCAAAAAACCAAGAAGCCAACTAGCGCGAATCTAGCGATCCGGAGAGAAGATCGAAGCCAACCTTAACAACCTTTCGCCCGTTCTAGAAGAACTTCCTGTCGACTGACTGAAGCGGTGATACATCACCAAGCGTTTTTATGCTTCAGACATTCCCAGATTACGGTGCTAGAATCGGATCGGCAGGGATCCCCAGCAGTTCGCTACGACGCGAGAGCACGTGGTCGACCACACAGCCGACCTGCGCGGATCAAGGAATTCATCGATCCATGAGCTTCTCTGAGTGGGATCGGCGAGAATTTAAAGTCTCCATTTTTTGATGTCATCAATTCAATTTCTGTCGACGATGCCACATATGTAGGAGTTCTGTACCAGGTGTGTAATATGTAGGGGAGCATGATCGGAAGGAAGAATTCGAAGACGGGAGAGAAGGCTGAAAAATGAAGTTGGCGCTCCGCTCAATGAAGATGTCCCCGATCGCCGAAGACTCCCTGCAGCGGATCTCTCGCTATGCCTCCCCTTACGCTGGTGAGCCGCCGGTGGCAGCGGCGGCCGGTATGTACGTTGCCGTTCGCCAACAAAGTCGACTGTGGGCCACCCTTATTTCTGCAACGACTGTAGTTCATCATTTTGACAAATTCCTCGACAAGTGACGAATTCTTCAGACAGCAGAACTGCGAGCTGAACTCTTCGTCCAACTAAGTGTGTATCGCAACGCTATGAATCCGATTTCCATTGGCAAGGAGCTTCAGAGCCTAAGCCGTCTGCTGACAGAACGCGCCGCTACCCTGTGCGAACAGACTCGCTTCGGGACGATGCCGTACCGAGATGATGAAGACGAGTTCTGCTTGCGTTTTTCTCTCACCAACGGCTCCTTAATGACAGGTCTGTGTACGGAACGTGAAATGCAAGGACCGAACGGTGTCGGAGCGTTTTTAGCGCGGCAGCCGCATCCATCGCCGACTCGCTTCATTCACTCAATTAGACGACATTTGTTCCTTCGTCTAGGCTGTCCGTTTATTTATGACTGCGTCAACTCATTAGATGTTTTTTTTTCGGAATCGGCAGAAGACCGCCCGGGCGGTAACGTACCCGGCGGCTGGAAGCAGCCGACGGTGTGACAAGTCGGAGAATTCGTTTTTAGACGGGCGTTTTTCCCTCAACCGTCGCATGGCTCTCACCCAAGACAGAGGTTGCTTGCAAGCACCAAGTTCGTCATCCTCATCACAGGACAAGGGTTTTGTGAGCTAGACTTATTTCTGTTGTCATTCACCTTTCGAGAATTCTCAAGCCTCGGCAATCGCGATCTCTTCTCGTTCAGTGTGCCAGGAGTGAAACCTGGATCGGACATCTTCATAACGCTAGGCGGTCGCCTCAGGGGTTCCGTCACCTCGACGTTTGCTTCGGTGAAGGTCGGGCGCTTTCGACAATTTTCCGGAGAGTCTCCCAGAGATAACTCACGAGCCGCCAGCGTCGGTCGGGGGAATACGAGCTGTCGGACCGCTTAGCCTATTTAACAATCATTGTCGTGAATGCTCAGGTGATTGGCGAAGCTCGTTCGCGGCCGGGACTACCTTCGACACATGGCCTGGCCGCCCACGCAATATTTGCAAGCGGCAAAAATAATTAAACCGAGCATTAGGAGCCTGCCTGCCTGCCGGAGAAGGCACGAGCGAGCGAAGAACGGGAGAAGAAAAAAATTAAGTCAGAATCGAATACACAACAGCAAACAATCTATTCGATGATGAAAGAAACGGCATCAGCAACAACAAATGATCAACGATCTCTGGTTTCTGTTGGATGACTGGCTCGGATCGTGGCAAGAAATCAGTTGCCGCCGCAGCCATCATCAGAGACTGGCTATGGTGGTTATTTTTCTGCTCGATGTTCCCTTGCTCACTGGCTGGCTGGCTGACTGGATAAATTCACTCCAGGCCATCATCGCTCACCAACGATGAACACTGTCGAGTCAGCCAGCGAACGAATTCAACGCACAGACAGATCCCGTAGCAGAAGAAAAATAAACGAATGAACATCGAGCGAAGAAAGCCAACTGAATCGTAATTAATATTTGCTCTGGCGAATCACGATCTCATTGCGCGCGAGTCGCCAACTTAATTTCAAATTCGGTCTCTCTGTCTATCGGGACGGCTGTTTGTCTGCGCGTTCGACCGCATGCCCGCCCGCCCGCTCGGCCGTCCGTCCGTCTGCCCAACGATGATCTTGGTATCGTCAAGCGAGACGCTCTATTCTGGTCCGAATTTCTCAGAGCGAAATCTATATGGTCCGCCGTTCTTTTCTTCTCCTTCCTTCGCCTTCATTACGACTCGGTTCATCCTCGAGACGTCATCAGAGCGCTACGCGTTGAGGGAACAGAATTTACGGAGTCGGGGCTATTCGTGAACCCCCGTTCGATTAGATCTTTATCGCTCCCTATTCGAGCTTCCCATTTAACTAGATGATCTGCATCCTCAGCCAAGACGACACCCGACCCGCGTCAGAAACCGAATTTCTCATTCGGTAACGAATTGGGGAAACCCGAACGCAGGATCACAGCTACGACATACACCAACCTGTTTCAGCTGACTGTCGAACCCGTATTGCTTTTCAGGATCGGGCAGTCCAAGATTCTGGGTGAGTTGGAGGAAGGCTGGGTTGCGGAGAGCCTGCAGATGAGCCTGTGCGTTGAGGAAGCCGTGAGCTCCCGGCAAGAAGCCCAGAGACGGGAGTCTATCCGAGGCCTTTCCCGCTGCCGCGAACATCGCCTGAGCTGTCGCTAGGGCTGCCGCGGACATCTGTAGCTGGTCCTGTTGAGAATCTTTGAGATCTTTGGATACGTGGCTGGGAGGATCCGAGAGATCGCCTCCACTAGATCCGTTCTCGCAGGGGGATCTTCGGAGATCGAGTTCCTGTTCGTCGTCCTCCTCATCGGCACCGTAGTCATCGTCGTCGATGGGTTCGTCACGTGTGGTCTGAAACAGAGGAGAACACTGTGAGCGCGGGGTCATTAAAAGCTTTCGTTCGACTCGTTCGACCCCGCGGCGAGCCCTGACGGTCATGGAAGCCCAACCGACAGGAGGCGCGTGAGGAGCGAAGGAGACGAGCGGTGTCTCGCCCGGCGCCGCGAGCGCGGTAAGGATAGTTCAGGAGTTAAACGCATGTCGTCAGGAGCAAAAGGAGCTCTGACCAACAGCTGAAGGCGATCTGCGGAGCAGATGTCCACAACGGTGTCGCTTGTCCAGTGAGCTATGCATTGGTGCATGCATTCAAGTGTGGCGGGGCACGTCCGCCCTTCAAAACCTCGACAGCTCTACGACAACAAACCGAATTAAAAGTAAAATTGCTCACAAGCCAAAATGTCGTTGGTACTTCGACTCGAACGACGACAACTCGGCGCGAGAAGGCCTACCATCAAGCTAGCTGTTTCGGCTTCCACTGTCCCTCCTTCTATTTTTGCCCCTCCTTTGCTGCTGCCTATGTGGCCCTCAAGTCCGCGACTCCCCCGCTCTCGTTTCGCTCGCCGTTCCATTCGAAGCGTCGCTCGTCGTCCTTTTGCCAACTCTCGACCCCCGAAATTTGCCCAACCCTCGCCAACAGTGAGCAACCTACGCTTTGTTCAAAGTTTGAAATGACAATAATTCGCATGTTATGATTAGCGCCTGCATGCTCTTTCTGCTGCTGCTGCTGCTGCTACTGCTGCCCGACTCGCCTGTCAACGGGTGGTAATGATATTGTCACATGCATTTCGCTTTGATGAAACAACGAACGCGTTTGCTCGTAGCCTTCCTCTTCCACCAGCGCTACTCCTCTCCCGGTCCAGGTCCTCTGTCCCGGTCTATTCCCCCCATCCGGTGCTCCCTCTGCATTGACCGTCACTCGTTCGCAACGAATCCTTCAACGATCTTGCACTCTGACTCGGTGGGTATCATTGATATTTGCTTATTCCGGGAGGCACCCGGGCTTCGACAATGCCTTGAATGAGTCGCGGCAGAGGAGAATGTCCCCTCGAGAGTCTTCCCGCAGAGCGGTTTTCCTCTTCCAGGAAGGCCTTGAGATTCTCAGGTGGAAAAATATTTAAGGAGCGTTTCTCCCGCTTGAACGGGAGTGGGTACGAGAGAGCCCTAGCAGTCAATCCCCTTTGATCCGCGAATAGACTGCTGTCCGTTGCTCCTCACAGCAGAGCATCGGAAGCGGGCCGCAGATGCATACAATGGAAAGTATGCCTTGGGCTCCGAGATGGGGGAGTACGTCGAAACAGAAAGACCTCTATTTCGTTTCTTTCCCCCGCCGACCAGTGGGAGGACGAGTTCGCTTCTCTAATTGATACGTATCCCGGCTTGACACACTTCATTCTTTCGTTTCAACAAAACGAACGAGGCTGACCCTCCAATCAACTCGGCAGTATGTTGGGCGAAATTTTGACCCCCGAATGGGCCTGAAGCACCATCGAGTCAGTCCGCATGTATGTATATTATGCCCCTGCGTTTTGGAAACATAGAATGATCCAAAACGAAGAGAGAGAGCGCCCGATCATACGCGAAAATACGCATTCCAATGGATCAGGAAGGAGTGAAGCGAGTTGGAGCTGGGAGCAGTTTATCACTTATCACTAATGACAATTGTGTCGAGTCGAAGTCATTTGAGTTTTCAAGCGGGATCGTTTCGGCCCCGAAAATCTACGGACGCGCGAATCTGCAATGCAATGGGTGCTGGAGGCGGGGACAGATTGTTGGTTGGTTGGCCGGTCCGCCGGGTAGTTGCTTTCTCCGTAAGTTTGTTGGTAGAGTTGCGTCGCCTTGCTTTTCGGTTGCTGACATTCTACCATTAACCCTCTTTGCAAACCATTTGGCTCCGAAGCCGTTAAGTCTCATGTGAGGTTGCCAGCCCGCCAGCCAGCCAGCCGGTCGGCTTGCCATCTAGTAGATTTCAGACTTCGGTCGGTCGGTCGGACTCTCTACTCTCCACTGTGTCGCTTTCCACCACCCCTCGTCGGTCGCGTTTTCAGCCTACGCATGAAAGAATGAAAGCAAGACAACATATCTGTCTCTCCAGCTGCCTGCCAGCAACCCATTCCTCTCTTTTGTTCAAGGCGCATTCGACGTGTATTCAAGAGTTTCGTCTGAATTATATGCACTGTCGACCATTCGTATGGCAGTCGGTGGCAGGAAGGTCACTCGATCAGTCAAACGCTCCGTTGTTCCCATACGGCGAAGATCTCCGAGCGGATGGAGGCAAACCCCGTTCCGAACGGCCCCGCTCGATGGCGGTGATTCCGTCGAGCTATCCGAGATCCTCGACGGAAGCCGAACCATCATGCTCGATCCAGGGCGCGGATACCGCAGTAGACCACCCACATTCCGATTGCGTCGAGAACGCCATATCGGTTAGACTAACATATGTCGTGAGAACTATCTCCGGAGTGCGAATAAGCTTTTGTTGGTTCCAATGTCCCTCGTTGTGCGGAGAGCCGTTATCGCCAACAATTACGCACGTTCGATTGTCGAAACAAAGAGTCAAAATGGAGAAGAGAATTCCCGCTCCCGAGCTTAATTCCTCTTCGACTCCCATCCGTCCCGTACGGCGCCTCGCTCGCGTCAGAAGCCGCGAACAAGAGACGTCAGAGATTGCGGCTGAATGTACGACTGCTTGCTTGCATGGTTTCGGTACTTGATGATAATGCCGTAGTTGTCGCTGGAATTAGTGAGTCTTCTCCCTACGCATGCATGCATGCCTGCATGCTCGGGTGCGGGCATGCTCCCTCTCTCTCTCTGCCCCGCTTGCTCGCTCGCTTTCTTCCGTCCGTCCGTCCGTTCGTCCTCTCTGACTGAGTTCGCGCTCTCGAGTTGCTCTCATCAAGCACGGTCGTATCTCATTTTGAAGTGGCACTATTTTGACAGAGAGCCCGACTTCGCCAAAGTAGAAACTAACCGAGAGAAAAATGAGTGAGCACGAAAAAGAGGATGTCGTCATTTCGGATGTTCCACCCGCCATCATGTTCTCTGATGACGAAAATGACGAATACCGAGAGAGACCACCCTAGCATCCGAGATTTTGCTCCCAGTCACCGAATCTCTCCCCGCACCGCGTCTCACCGAAATAAAACTCAACACCTCATTCCGTAAGCCCCATTTCGAAGCCATAAACAAGTGCTATCAAATCCATCCTCTTCACTGACTTATCAACAACAAGCAGTGCATATCCGCTCGCTGCAGGCGAGCAACGTGCTGGCAAACAAACAGCACAGGGGAAGGGTCGGGCTGGGGTGGAATCTCGCCAACATTGAGCATTCTTTCAACAACAACAACGACAACCACGGCGCCGGTGATGATGTTCGCTTACGAACTCTTGAGCTATTTGCGCTTTGCTATCAAATAAGAGCCGCTAGTCCCCCGCCCCTTCTCTTCCCCCACACCTAACCCCCCCCCGCCTCACCCCCTTCGCTATGACGGTCCAGCAGGTGAGGAGCGACAGCGAGAACAAACGAGAACCAGATAGAAACGCAGTTCGCAGTTTTCCCTTATCGTCGGCATCAAACTAACAGTGTCTCGCAGTGAGCCCTTTTCATACAACATACGGATGGAACGGGAAAGCGGGGAAGAGACACTCCAACAGCTCGACTGAAGCGGGATCAGGCACCAGTAGTAGATAGTTGGTAGTCGTCAGCTACAATTATTCTAATAAACTCTTTGCCTGCCTGCTTACGTGCCTGCTGGTGAAGCATTCTCTCTTTTGATTCTCTTCTCACTTCTATTTCAACCATCTCGCCCGAGGCTGTTGTTGTCGCTGCCCCTTTCAGCGCGTCGCTTTTCGGCCCCGAGCGCGCTCGTGTTCACCCCGAAGGGCCCGATTTCATCGCAGGCTGTCCCTTCTCCACCTGCGATCTATCTCCGAAGATTGCGCAGTTCCATCGAGTTTCCATCAACTCATCCGACTGGTTTGCTTTTCGCTGCCAACGGCAGCCGAGCCTTCGCGACCATATTCGCGCGCTCCATATTTCCCCGCCAGACCTCTTCCGCCCCGTCTACCGATACCTCAGTCAGCCCGAATGCTCATCGAATCGTGCTCGGATCCCGGAGGGAGGGAGGGCAGCCGCCCCCATGGATCCGTATCTGAAGTTTGTCATGATGAATAACGCCGTAGCCTCGTCATCGAGCGCGACCGACAGACAATCAGAGTTCGAGAGACGACAGGTGAGGGGAAAGTCGAGCTATAGGCAAACAATTAGAGCGCTCGGCTCCCTCGAGGGCGTGAGCCGGTGTGGCAAGCGATCGGAATCGCAGCTGGGTGTGTGACCCCGATCTCGATTCCTCGCCCCGATCAAGCCCGATTCCCGGGGTTCCAGGTCTGCCATCGAGTGACTTCTGGCTTCTTCCGTCATTCATTTTCCACAAAGGTTCTACCGACTCTCGTTCAATCGAATCGTCATGAGCCAATGTCTTCGGCGAAATCGAGATGAAATATTTCCCTTGCAAGATCGGCTCCGAACATCGAGCAGGAGTTGGGGAATGAGTGCTCTGCGGGCTAGAGTGATTAGTGTACGACGAGGGTGACACAAAGCAACAACAACAACAACGCCGCCGTTGTACACGAGAGGGGGTAACAATCCATTTGTTCGTCGTTTATTGCTCTCTGCATGTCGCTCACTTGCTGTTGTAGCGTTCCATTTCAGAATAGAAAATTTTAGCAGCCTTGTTCCTCCCCGACCGGGGAGGATTGGCGAATGGAATCGTTCCGTGGAGTAGGCTGGGGGAAAGAAATCTGTTCGTGGGGCGGGTCGGAGCGGAAGCCGACATTGAGGAAGGATGCTAGGACCCGGGCATAGAGGGCATGCATTTAGCAGCCTGTAAACATTCAGGAGAACAGCACAATAAGTCGCGTCGAAAAAGACGCGCCGGGAGCGACAGTCCTTGTTCCTCTGATCCTCATTCGTCGCCAAACTGCTCCTCCCCACTTGCAGTATTGTTTCCCGGTTTGGTTTCTGTTCAGGGACGACGGCAACGAGGCGGAATGGGCCTACGGGACCGAAATCGGGCTGCGACGGAGAGGGGGCGGGGGCGAACGATGGGGTGACGCTAAAGCGCGAAGGGTACGAAGGTTGCGAAGATGAGGGCGAAGCCTACAGATACTCGCCCCTTATTAATGTGCAAAGACCCCGGTCGAAACTCTTGACGATCATGACTACAGCAGCGGAGGTGGTGGCGGCGGCGAGTGAGGGAGGAATCAGGAGAAGGAACAACCAAAGCTAAAGGGTGTGGAAGAGGAACACGATGCGACCGATCTGTCGAGAGCGCCCAGGGAGCCGCCAAAAAGGGATGGCATGGGGCAACAACGCGAGGGGTATCTCGTTGTTATTTTTCCAACAGTTGGCTTCCTGTTGCTCTGCATGGATGCTTTGTAGCAATTAAAAGTCGTCGTCGTTGTCGTTGTTTGCAGCAGCAGCCGCGACACAGGCAACTATATCCCTCTGGGGCAACGTAGGGCGCAGTCTGGTAAGCAGTCAAGCAGCCGACGAAACGACTGAGTGACTTACTGACGGGTGGTCGGGAGGACGGACCAACGAACGAGTGGGTGAACCTGTACATTGACGGCGAGAGGAATCGACAGAAAGACAGACCGATCGACCGTCAAGTGACTCGAGCAAACATCCGTGACCGTCCTTCATGTTGCGTTTCCCCCTTCCGTCGGAGGCGTAACTCAACAACTTCCGTTGGATACGATATCTCAGTAATTCCGATGAATAGCAGAGACGTCTAGACGAAGCGGGCTAGGAAACGTCAGTCTTCGCTGCATGGACCTTCTCGCTCGATATTAATGCTGTTCGCAGACAGGGAACAGCAAAGAGGGATGTCTTCCCGCCTTGCGAACAGGTAAACAATCGGAATACTTGCAATCATGGAGCCGGTATCCAATCATCGCATCGAGATGCCTGGCTCAGAGAATTAGCCTCACAGCGGAATCTGAACTCGAATTCTCAGTTTCCCCCCGCTGGGACTCCATCCCATGGGTTAGACCCTGGCAGAACTTTCGGCTCCTCTGGAGGTTTCAGGGACCGATGAACAGCGAGACCGGTCGGCGTAAACAGTCAGACTGTAACTTGGTACGCACCAGCGAATCAACTCGCCGAAAATGAGTAACGCTGAATCTAGTACATGTCCAAACCTCGAGGGTGAACACAGGGCGAGTACGCCCACATAATGGTTCGGGCGTGATAGTTCCAATGAGCTCGAGGTTCGAGCTACGTTCACCAAGGTGCAAGGAGGAGAAGAGAGAATTGCATTCCGTGGGCTCAACATGGGCTATACCTGCTGATGTTTACTGGTGGGGCATCCACGGTCGCCCACGACGGAGCCGCGCGCTGGATACACGGGGAAGGAACGTCTGGTGAACTCTGATGAATGAAAGGAAGGGGAAAAAGCAGAGGATCTCAAATAAAACTGATCCAGCTCTGCCACGATAGCAGTTTCGTATGTATTTCTTATTGAATCGATTGAAAATTGATGATGAAGGGCAGCCGACGCAGCCGCTGCTGTCTCTGGATCCTTCAGAGCCACGAGACGGTCACGATTCGAGCCTAACGGCTAACGAGACGCTTTTCGTTCGACTGCCTCAGTTCGCCGCTTTTTATTCTGCGATATTCGACGACGAGAGCCCAATGAAGGCTCGTTTGCCCGTCAGCCGACCACGAAGACAGGCGGGCAGACAAGCAAGCGAGCGAGCAGCATTTAATAGAATATTTTCGATTAACCACCATTCGCCACAGCGGCGGACGGGGAGAAATTAATGAATTTTCATTTCATTTGTTGCTCTGTTCTTTGCTTTTCGGTCTCGTCGTGCTTTCTCTAATCCCCCTGCTCGCTACTCCGCTCGATCGTTTGCTGATTCGTCTTTTGTTCGGGATCGAGCCCCGAACCAGAGAATTGCTCCCATGTGATGTGCCACAGGCCGTGGAATTCTCTCGGATTCCAGATTGTCCAAGTCGATTGAGTCAGCGAGAGAACACGCTCGAAACACACTGAGGTCCGATATCAGCAATCGAGCCCATTCTCCGGCTGAGGCCGTCATCGTCGATGATATCGGTCAGACGTCATCGAAGATTAGGCGGCAATTATTTCGGAGGGCAAACATTTCTCTTCCACTTCTGGCATCTGTAATCGCGTTATGGCTCTTGATCGCGCGATCGATCGCTCGCTCGCTATTCTCATTCCAAACCGATGAGCGAGAAGCTTATCCATCTGGAGACTCTTTGACGTTGTTCTCGACAACGTATTTGTAGTATACACAACGTTCATATCTGGAGATCTGTAATCTATCTATCTGTCTCCAGAGCATCCGCGATCCCCACCTATCTTATTGCTCTTGACCGAGAGAGAATTCCCCGATTGCCTCGAGCGGGCGACTGAATAGAATCGAGAGGTTTAGATTTCGTGTTTATCAAATCGTTGTATTGGCCTCACAACCAGTTCGCAGATCGCTTTCGACTTTGAACTTGATCATTCAGAACAGTGGGCCAATATTTGACGAAGATAAAATGCTCTAATGCCTCGGCGGCGTCGTTGGCCACCTTCTGGTCGGCGCCCCCATCGTCATGTCCGTCGCCATCGCATTCTCAGATGACTTTAGGCTCTTTCTTGCTCTCGCTTCCACTTAGCTCCTCTTGTCCCGCTCTGCCAGGGCGCTTCCCCGACAGAGTCCGAACGAGCCGTACCGTGACTGGTACGGAAGATTCCCCTGCGTACAACATTCAGCACGCAGGCTTAAGAGTACGTCGATCCAGTCTCTGATCTACTGGATATTATAAGTGCCTACATACACTCGAATGTAGATCTTATTCATAAGGCATCCGTTCTCCGCTCGGTCGCATGTTCCGCCGAACCGCCACGAGAATTCGATCTCGGCGAGAAAGAGACGATCGATCCCGAGAAGATGGAAACCGAGAGGAGAAACCACCGGAGCGTCGACAGGGAGAATCGGCCGCGACGAACAGAAGGCTTTCTGCTCAGATGATCGGTGAATGATTTCATTCTGTTCCGCGGATTCCCTTTGATTCTAGTCGCTCGGATGGTAATCGATTTACGTGCTCCGCCGCTTCTTTTTCCAGAAAAGAAATCGAACCCACCTCCTCCATCGTCTGACTTCTCTCTGATTTTCGCCCGGAGGTAGAGATGCTCATCTGTCTCGACAGGCACAATCAGCATCATAGTCGACCAGGTTATCCACGGAGGGGCTACGACGGTATCCCCGAGAGGGTTTCGAAAATATTCCGAGTGGCTGC
The DNA here is from genome assembly GCF_000255335.2 of Galendromus occidentalis. Taxonomy (NCBI): domain Eukaryota; kingdom Metazoa; phylum Arthropoda; class Arachnida; order Mesostigmata; family Phytoseiidae; genus Galendromus; species Galendromus occidentalis. The sequence goes on from NW_003804563.1 coordinate 636,920, forward strand.
GCGGTAGCCCGCGGTCGTCGCTGGGTGTCAGCATCCGATAGAGATCGAAACGAGTATGACCAAACGTCGTCGGCTGCTCGTTTATCGATGAATTAATATTTCCAAGAGTGCGATTGAGATCGATGTCGAAACTTTTTCATCCCCCAGAGTTCGTTTCTAAAACAGCGATCGACGTCCTTCTGAAAAACCTCCATTTTAAAACCGACCTCAAGAGCCTTGGGGTCTCCTCCTTTCGTTAAGATGAAAAGTTGTAAAGTGTCCGCGATTCGAGCGAAACTATCCGAGAAGGTATCGCTAGCTGATTGGGCAATACAACGTCACATCTTTCGGCGAATCGACTCCTTTGAAGTTTTCACTTGACTCGTCTCCAGAAGTGATTTCTCGTTTTCGACTGTAAGCAAACTCTTGGAGGACCTGACACGCTAAAGGGTGGCGGTCGCTGCGACCTTCCCTCGTTATTCGGGCCGACTCGACCAAAGCCCATAGCGGTCAATTCTAGCAGCAGAGACCCTCTGCTGAACCATAACAGTCTGATTGTGGGAGGACCGAATCGGCATTCGGATGAGAGGGGGAATCTTTACAACGACGACGCAACCACCAGCGTCAACAGAAGCCAGAGGTACTTCTCAATTTCGGTGGTTTTTGAAGCTTGATTCTCAAGGGCACTGCCTGTCGAGATCAACCTCCATACGTAACCCTGCGAAATGTTGAGAGTTTTCTCCGGAACTCCTGCAGTCCGAAACCAGAACTAACCACTATCCCTCTCTCGAGGCGATTCGAGTGAGCGGCAGAGCTTTATTTTATGTGTTCCCCGTATCGTCGAGTTGGATATTAGGAGGAAGGGTGAGGGGGGCTACCACGAGCGCGAAGGTTACCCCCGCGAGCGGGGAAAAAACAAATCCGCATGCTTCGCGATCTGATCGCTTGACTTCCCGATAGCGTTCGCTAGCCCAAGCATTCTGGCGAAGTGTGACTCTCATGGTTTCAGAAACACGCGGATCTTCTCGATGAAGCTGAACTCTTCCAAGATCGCTTGAATCGGCTCTAAATACAGAAACGGATGCGGCTTCTCCGGGAACGGCGGCATCGGCCTATTCACGATGAGCGAGGTGAAAAAAAAATCTATAAACATATGAAACAGACGAAGAAAAAAATGAAGGTTGAGTCATCAAACGAAAGGCGCGGCACAAATCTCACAAACCGATCAACGAAATAAGATTTGAGAGGGGGAAAAGAACAAAACAAACTTGTTCGTCAACGACGACAACGCCACCTTTTCGATAGGGTTACGCACAAGGGCTGGCCGCTAAAAGTGAGCGCGCTACAACATCAGATAGATGAACACGCGAGAAAGAAGAATGAATTTTAGACGCCACAGACGACGGAACAAGAAGTCGCCGCCGCTGCCGCCACTGAACAGAACAACTTTTTACGATTTCGTCGAACTCTCATAAAAGCCCACACAGATGAAAATCATCATCGCCATCACTATCATCATCATCAGCGATGACGGCGGCGGCCACAGCAGCAGCCTTGCCATCACGTTTCCGAAGTCGATCGCGGGGGCAAAGGGCCGCCGACGACGAAATCGGTGATGACGGGCTCGCGTCGACGGTGCACTCGTTATTCATCGTGCCACGATGAATTGCCGTACGATCGTCGTCGATAGCCAGCCGGAACAGGGCGAGGGAGAAAATACTGAACACGATCATGACGTGAAGGATTCCCCGCAAACAATAGGCGGCTTGTTCTCCGGCGACATCATGCGACATTGCCGGAACGCGTCGGAGGAACCGATGGAGAGATCCTGTCAATCTGTTTGAATTTGCCAAAAGTGTTTGGCTCAAGAACGAGAGAAGCCGAGGCAATTGGTTTGGACGATCAAAGAGGAATTCCTAATCGATTTTCTCCGACCCCAGGATCGATCAACAAAATTTCCTCGAATCGTTGATACCGGATCGAACCGTATCGTCGCTTTGCTGATTTACGCTTGCCATGAGTGATGACGGAATTTCCGTCTGTTACGGCCGATTCTAGAATCTCTCGCTTTTAAATCGTTTTCATCTTCGTCAAAAGCTGCTCGAATCGTTGCCTCAATGATTCATTAGTCGATCGGAATGATCATTGTGCGTATCCTCCCTTGATACTCGCGCATTTGGTGAATTTAGAAGCTCGATCGACTGGCGGAAAATTCTCATGTATGTTTTTCTTTCAGTACTTCCATCCATCGGTCGGTCGACCGTCGATCCATTCCTCCCTTTCATCCTTCATTCCGTTCGTGAGTCGGCACGCCGTTAGCCGCCAACGACATCACTGATGACGGCCGTGATGATCAGATTTATTTGCGTACTGGAAAAAAAGAGCGGCAGAAGAATCAACCCGCGAAAAGCTGCCGAAACAATTGCGAGCGCGGCGCAATGAACGGCGAAGACGACAATCGCGAGAACTTCGCCGCGAAGGAAGGCAGAATTCAACGAGCAAGTCGACGCCCTTCGGTGGGAACATTTGAATTGGTGAATGGGCGCTCTTTTGGTCGTCGATACCATACCCATTGAACTACGGCTTGGATACTGCTCGCCCTGTCTGCTCGCCTTCTCCCCGCACTGCGGAATATCCACATCCGCCATCTACTCGACAATCGTTCCAGGTACCTCCTATGCCTGAGCTTGAGCAGTTCAGAAGCCTTAACGGTCGCTCGCACGGCCAGAACAAGCATTGATGACAGTTCGGTGATCCTCCTTTCTTCCCTTTTTCACGGCATTTTTTTACGGTTTTAAAAGATGTCGAGCTGCTCACGTATGTATTTTCTTCTTTTTTTTGTCTTCTCGCTGTCGTGTCATCGCGGTCTTCTTCCCACAATGACGGAGAACGGATTTGTCAATGGCAGCGAGTGGGTGCGGTGGACTCCCCAACGAACAAATGGATCACGACGGAATACACTGCTCATCATGCTTTCATTCACCCTATCGGCTGTTTCAAACTTCACTCACGAGGAAACAAATCATAGTCCCGGTGGAAAGAAATTGGGATCCTGTTTTGACCGTCGCGTCGGGCAATGCGATTTCCGCAGGCTTTTCGCGCGACGTCGATGGATGGCGTGCAGAGCTCACTCGATCGCGCGCGGATAATCTGGTATCCCCACCTCTGATAGTGTTCGAGGTCTTCAGAGATCAGGGCGGATATATGCACGAATTCTCATGTTTTGAGCTCGGTATGATCGGTTAGTTTCCCGCTTCGAAGAAAAACATTCAAGCGCTCTAAGATGACTCGATCAACGCTGAAGCGCTCGTTTTCCTCTGTTCCCCGCTCACTTCGTTCAATAGAGGTTACGCGGGCTGCGACAGTATGCGTTGGTCAGCAGCGATCGTGCCAATCCATCTGGAGGAACGGTCGTCGTCGACGTGTGATTCAAACGACTTGAAAAACGGCGGCACCTTTCAAAATCAGAACGATTTTCTTATTCTTTGTCGTCTTTGTCGTTATTGCCATCACCGTCGTTGTCCACCTCTCGTCGTTTCGAGCTTCCACAACCGTAAGAGTCACAAGCTGCCGCTGATGCGTCAACTGATGTCATCGGGCTCCTGCTACTGTGCACGCTCCGAAATACGCTGTTGGCTTAATAGTGAGTCTTCAAATAAACACACCTCCCCGTCGCAACGCGAAGTTTCCATTTCTCGGTAAGCATCGCTAACCTGTTCAACGTTGATGTTGTTTCTCTCTGGATTTTTCTGCTCCAGATCATCGGCTCACATCGGCCACGCGCGTTTTTCTTTGTTATTTCTGCTCATCCAACATGACTGAATGTCATCCTGCCGACTCACTCACTCCATTGCTCACCCGCGCGCATTCCTCTCCGTCTTGGCGTTGGGTGATTTTTTAGTAAGTTCTTCGAGATCTCAGTAAGTCAACGATCGTTATAGATTTTTATCTCTTTTGCTGAAAATCGCTGCTTTGTTTCCTCTCACCAGCCGAAGTTTCTTTGACTTCTTCTTCCCCTGATTCGTTGGCGTCACGTCGATGTTAGTGCTCTGTTTACTTTGCGCTAGAGGAAAAAAAGTAGAAAACTGATCCGCTCAATGCCTGCAAACCAAAGAATGGAGAGCCGGAGCTATTGAAGTCGGGGCAGACAGCCGACTGTGGAGGGAACCGTTCACGATATGCGCGGCTGAAGTTCATGAGAAGTTTTTCCACTTTGAAGGCGAGGAATAACAACAATCAATCGTCAGATTCCCACCACAATGGATTCAGGATACCGAATCCTATCTCCGATCGCCGGCCCCGTCCCGCCCTTCTTGGAATGACGGACTCCCATCCGAAAGGAAACTGTTCCCGCATCGCCCTCGGAGAAGGTCGCGCTCCCAGAGCGCCTCATCCCAATGAGCCCGAAGCCCGATCGATACGAGCGCCTAGTGCGGCGGCACGAGGAGTGTGAACTTGTCGCTCATTTTCTTTTTTTCTTTTTGTCAAAAGTGTGTTCCACCTTTGCTTCATCTTCTCCCTTTCTCCCGTCGCCAAGAAGCCCTTGGTTTTTTATTTCGCTTGTACCCAGAGATGCCTGTCCGTCGGGCTGTTCCAGATGAAGCAGAACTGCATAATGCCGCTGCTGCTGCTGCTGCTGCCGCTGACGCCTTGTCGTAGTCGACGAGCAGTTCATCATTGGTAAGTAGACAAACTTAAAAATCGCCATTCGCGAAGCCCAAACGTCTCAATAAAAAGTCCGGTGACTCCGATGGCATGACGCACTCAACTCGACGACAAAGCGGAACTGGAAATCCATGGCCATATTCTACACGCGGCAGAACAAAGAGCGCTCGCGTCTTTGGATGCTTCGACAGCGATCGCCGGTCAGGGGAGACAAGCAGCAATCAAAACCGCTAACGAGCCTAGTCAATGGACTGCAAAGAATCTCGCGGAGCCACGAGTTGCGAGCTACTTATCGCGTCCGAAGCTCGTTTCGGCCTTTTAGGTGCGTGAGGATCGTCGATTCGAATTTCAGATAGAGTTCCATCTTCAGCCCAGTCAGCTGCAACGCCCCCCCTCCCCTTCCCCCCGAGAAAACCTAGGGATGCCGAAATCAGTGAAATTATCTGGATTAGGGAAGTCGTTCCGATCTACCCTCGCGGCTCATGACGAACATGCGCGATTCCATGCGTTTCGGAACAAAGAGAAAATCCCACATCGGCGCAGTGGCTGCGAGAAAAGGAAATGAACGGGGAGGGGGCGACGAAGGGGTTCAGAAGCGCCAGCCAGCCACTGAAACTGCCGCAAATATTAGGACGACGATTTCAATGAATGTGTGTAGCGAACGCCACCAAAGACACGGAGCACAACGACGAGAGATTGTCGCCGCTGAATCCTCCGCCGGGCTCCAAACTCCGCGCTCATTCGAGCTCGCTGCAAAGTGAAAATCGCAACAACGACCGGCGGTAGCGCTACTACAACAACGACAACATCAAGTCATAACCGGCGAGTATTCAGCGAGCAAATCGCTCGCTCGTTCGTTCGTTTGCTAACAAAAGGAGAAAAGTAATGTTTGATTTAAACTGGGCTCGTGAATGCAGACGCACCGACAAACACCATCTAACCATGCAGCCATTCTGTTACCCAGTTAGGGAGTAGGCATTCGTCACTCAGACGGAAATGAAGCATCGCGTAATGTGATAAGCCCGATGATGAATAGAGAAATTACAAGATAGAGCTAACCTTAGAGCAAGCGAAATGTATGTTAGCCGAGAAGGAAGAGAAATTAGAATTAATTGCCGTTCGTTGGTCGTTTGGCTGCTCGCTCGTTCGGCATCCGCGCCGAGCTCACATTTCAACTCATCGTTTCCCCCCAAAACGACAAGGATTCGATCGAGAAGCCCAAGAAGAGAGAATGGGTTCTGTAGGCTTCTCATCGTCGCCGTCGCTGTTGCCCAAGATACGGTCTTTCCAGCGGCGTTCCTGCTCTCGAGAATTAGGCCCCAGATTGATCACAGGTTACAGATGTCGTCCGTCGGGGTACACATGCGTATTCAGTGGTACATGACTCCTCATTCTTCTCGATATCATCATGTGAATCGGAATCGGATGTAAGATCGTCGATCGTTTGGAGGAGCAAGTAAAGCGACGCCGCGCCGGTTCGGTGCGGAAGCGTCGACCGACTCAATCGAGCCCTCGCATTCCCGGGGGCTGGGGTCCTGGTTTTTCCAGATTTCCGGGTCTTCAGAGGTGCGACACGATCGTCTAGCGGTTTTCCGAAGTCTAGAGCTACCACGAGCTTTCGGGCATCGCCGAGGCCGGGTAAGAATCCCCTGGCATTTCTCCGAGATCAAGATCGGATCACGGATTGTAAATTGCCCGCAACCTGGATCGAACCTTCAGCGAAGTTCTTCCCGGCAGAGCTATTCTCCGACGTGACGTCGCAAGTAACGGGACGCGCTCACGGTTTGACGCAGGACCATCTCGACAGTGCGGTAGCCGAGTGCGCATCAGTTCCTGTCATCCGATCCGAATGTTAACACGTGGCTCGGATCCTCTACCGAATCCGGGAAATGCTCCCTCCATCGCACCTTGACCGCCTTCAGAAAGAAGAATCAGACGCTCATCCCCTCATGGGTATCCTTTCGGAGCTGGGCGAGAATCGGCAGATGACCGATTGTCCGTATCGTATGACTACTACACCTCAAGTCGACCCAGATCGTACTCGGAGTCGATCGGACGACCGTCGATGTAATCAGAGCCGGTGAGCTGAGCGAACTCATTTCCAGATCCTCCTGTCCTGAATTCCCTCTAACTCAGGTTAGAAGCAGCCGCGAATTTCACCGGAACATCGAACATCTACTCGGTACCCATCATGAATAGTCTGCTTAGCTAATACAAGTTCGCCCGAACACATCGCCACCGAAAGCTTACTGCAATTATCGCCGCTACGAATCTCAAAAACGCTTACGAATAACTGCCGATCAGAAAGAAATTGACCATAATTACGATTCATCGACGGATTGGAACTACCCGGCAGCCGCAGCAGCGGCGGCGGCAGCACCATCATCGACGCTTCGTCTTCTTCTAGTCTATTTCATACGCCACAATCAAAAGAGAAGAAGAAAAAAAAACGCTCCTTCGTGTCTGGGAGTCTCCGTCGACTCTCACTTGCTGGGTTCCTCCATGCCTTGGCTACCTACTACTAGACTGCTCGATCGGTCGGCGGATTCGACCGTCCATGTGTCCGTCTGTCCGTCCGACCGTCATCGAATCGGTCGCTCCGCTGCTCGTTTCGGACAATCAGACCAGGCGAGGAGGGTTTTCATTCGCGGTCGTCATACATGCATGCACGCATGCATGCATTCGTACAGGTGATGTCTGATCATAGGTTGTCAGAGCGCTTGATCGAAGTTGCGCCAAGTCCCGATAAACTTCTGTCGATTCGGTGTCATTCGAAATCCACGTAATAATAACAATAATAACTGCCACACATATATGCACATTCGTAGTCACCTTCGACGAAGGGAATTGCCGGCGATCGAAAAGATGCCTCGATCACCATTTACCCACTGCATCTGGCGCAGATTTTTTTCGTTACTTTTTTTATTTCGCTCCTCGCTCCCCCGAATCCGCTTACGATTCTCGAACTTCGACTCCCGAGCGCTCACATTCAGATACAATATGATCGTCTTCGTCGTTTACGATCATACGCGACCGTTACGCGGCGGACCTCTCGGCCGAGCTAGGGTCCCGTTGAGGAACGAGTCAGTCCGTTTCGATCATAAGGCTGCATTAAATCCAACCAGCCTCGGAATCGAAGTGGGCGTTACTAGATCTGATAACAGCCATTGACGTGTCATTAGCGGTGGGTTTATCATGAATTTTCACTTGAATACAACAACATGCTCGATTCTCTTGTTAGGGAGCGATGCCGTCTCGAGCGCTTCGAGCCGCGCGATGCGCGCCGATCTATTTCCTGTCGACGGCCGTCGATTCGATTAGATGTGACTATGAAACCTCGAACGGTATCACCTGCGACATCGATGGCTTGTGGGCATTGCTCAACGAAATCGACTGGTTGCCATTCGCTCGAAAATGAAACGAGACTCACAGCACCGAACCGAATGCATTTTTCTCTCCGTCTTAGTTTCCTACTCGTGAGACAACCTTTGCACCAGAACGAAATACGGCCCAGAGTCGGTCGCTTTGACGTTCACTGAGACCGGGTCCGTCTCTCGTAGGCCGCGATTCGGGCAGAAGATCCTCTTTCAGAAATCAACGATTACGAGTGGTCGTACGGCAAATAGAGCGACAGCAGTTCGGCTGGCACCTGGTTCCCCGGCGGCTATTGTGCCGGCGGCGTCGATGACTATTCCAGACAGGCGAGCACTCTTCTGAGCATCCAGCGAGCCAGCCAACATCCAAGCATCATCAAACATGAGAACTGACGATCTCATGGGGAAATATGGCTATCACATGGAGGACACACAAAGAATTCTCGGATCTCCGAAGATCACGTCGCATCTCCCTTTTCGTCTGGGAAACCGGCTGGATATCAAGGTGGCCAGCTTGAGACTACCAGGTATAAAATTCCATTCATCCCTCTGTTCCGAGAGCGGTGCTTCCGCTCTTTCATTTTTTCTCTGTCCGCTCCGAAATCCTCCCTTGAAAGCTCGCCAGTTGTTCTGATGCCGACTATCGAACGTTCTATCGGCGGACTAGTAGTAGGCGAACCGAGTTCACCGATGAAATGACACCGTAATCGCCTAGCGGAAATCCTCCGTCGGCTCTCGACGGCGCGGCGGAGCGTCGCGATGACGCGGTTCGGAGCTTTGATATCAAAATCAAGAGCAATGAATCTTGATCAATTATTGCAAGGACGATAATCCACGGCTAATCTCGACGGTACTCGAAGATGATGTTGCAAAGCGCGCGATGAGCTCCAGTGACGAAATCGGCAACTCGACCGCGTCTGTCGTCGAGAGCATGGGATATTTTCTGACAGCGCCAGCCTCCCGAACACGGTGATCAAGGTAAGCATCACCGTCGTCAGAATGAACCCATAGCATGAAATCAACGATTCAGCGGGACACGTCAATATTTCGCCGTAGAGCGGTTAAACCTAAAAATGATGAAAATTGATGCCGGCATTCAGGTCCATCCGAAAACGCGATTCTAGTGAGCCGGAGAGAGAGAGGGAAGGAAGAGCCGAAGAGAGACAGGCGAGTGGACGGACAGAGGGACGGACGGACGGGCGACCAAACAGACTGACTCGAGGGAAGCCTGAAACCCGGTGCGATCCGTTCACGGCCTCCGCAGATCGTAGACCTATGATTTCTTCTGCGAATCGAGTCCAATTTCGCGCGAATGTTCCAAACAAGACGTGATGTGGTTTAATCTCATCAGGGTCGAGAGGAGAAGAAGAAAAAGAAGGAACGAACGGAACTCTTCGTGCTTTAATCGATGAATCGATCATGACCTCTGTATTACATACAGTCTGCTTCTGTCCGGTGTTCGTTCCTCATTCCTGCCCGAACCTGGTCTAGTTTTTCTCTCTTCTCCGTTACGGATCTATATCGGGCTGGCATTTTGAGAATCGTCGATCATTCGATGCATGCAGATAATTGACTTTTGTGAATTGTGTAATTGCTCCAAAGAAACCCACGAGCGCTCGATGGATGGACGAGCGGGCGGGCGGGCGGGCAGGAAGGTAGAGAAAGAGAGAGATTTAGCAAGCCGAGCCGGATAGCGAACTTCTCTCCGAAATTTCCCAAACGAATTCCAAAGAGCGAATATCGCATCGCTATCGAAATGATGCAAGACCTTCGGCTGCTCCGAAGGCTTTCATACATTCATACCCTCTCAATGAAAGTTTTGATCTCGACAACGAGTATCCACTTAGACGCTCCCTCGACAGCGATGGAAACTTCTCGGGGAACGTCGACGGTGGACAGAGGAGCTCACGCGGAGTAGCAGTCGATCTTACGCAATCCCCGCCATCGATTCATTGGCAGAGTCCATTCCGACGAGAACACGGCGACTGCCCATAAATGTTCCGATCGCTGAAAACGGTGCCGTATACCCCGGACCGCAAGCTCAACAATCCGTACGCGGTCAAAAAACAGACGGAGCGGCGACTTTAACGAGCGGCTCCAGCGAGCAATGAGTACATACTGCGTATACCGCTGAAAGACGAGCCCAGGAGATGATTCGAAAACGCTCCGCGAAAGCCTTTTCATTTCCCTCTAGATCATTTTATGGTCAGTCTCCGGCGCGAGAAGAAGGTTCTGCTTGTGCCCACACACAGTTAGAAGTGCAGGTGCCCGCTAGGTATCATAGGGTTGGAGGCAATACCGAAGAACGGATCGAGCGAGCGGGCGGGCAGAGAGCGAGCGACGGACCGACCGACACGCGGACAGACTGCGTGGATGGCTTGGAGAAGTTGAGTCGTAAAGTTCAATCGGGCAACGAACGAATCCCGTTCACCTCGGCTTTGAATTCTGAACTATTCTATGCTCTGATTTCTCGTCCAGTCTCGAGGTCTCGTCCAGAAACCGCAATTCTTCGAGCAATCCATCGGCGCTTCTACCTCTGCAGGTTGTTCCGCCTTCGGGGAGACTCTTTCGCGAGCATAAGAGGGTGCTTGTGGTAATTGAGAATTTATGGGGAAACGACTCCTCGAAGTTGTTGTGGTTGCTGCGAATGCGCTCGATGCAATGAAATGCTTCAGGAATCGATCCAATCAACAATCGATAGCGCGACGCTCCACGGATTGAACGAAACGTTCCGCTCAGCCCACGATCTATCAGACGATGCTCGAAAGTGTGGAGTCCGTGATGTGGTCACGAGGGAAGAAGATTCGCCAGTTCCGAGAGTGTCAGTATTTTTATTTCCCGCGATCGCCGCCTTCCAGCGATCAAAGATTCGAATCCCACAAATAGCTCGAGTGTTCCTCAACCAGATCCAGAGACCACTTGTTGTGTCCAACCGGTCTCATATCGTTTCTGAATCAGCTAAATCATTTTATGCCCGTATCGTTGTCTCTGCGATCGTAGAAACCCGGGAGAGTCATCCTGACCTGACTCGAAAAGTATCGGTGATGGATTATGACACCGGCTAGGATTCGGTGGAAGTGGTCGGAGTCGGGGGACACCGACACCGATTGAACCTCGGATCAATCCGAACAGATGATCCCAATATATCGAATCCGCCTCGATACTCCAAAAATGGGCTCTGAGGAAACGCCGATCCGAGAGTGAGCTCGGATTTTTGCCAGAGGTCCGAGTCCCGTTCGAGCTCTCGATTACAAGATCATCATCCCTGTTGACTTCGCCCTCTAATTCATCGTGGGCGAAATCGGAAAATAATTTCATGAGGGAAAGGACTCACCATGTTTTGTTCTACCAGATCTGCCGCGCACTCCATCCTGTGCACGGGGACGGGTTCACGATTTTTGACACGAATTTTGATATCGTTCAAGTTTCACAGCGTGTTCAATCGGCCGCGCCTCACGGCGGTGGAACTTCGTCCAGTGTCACTCAAACAGGGTAAATACCGCAAAGAACTGCCGCCGCCGCCGTCGCCAACGTCCTTTTCCACGCCTCTGTTTTGGTGGAACAACTTTCACAAAATCGTCAAACTGAGTTCCAGGTATTGCCCGTGGGCTCGCCGGCCGGTTGTCTCCACAGATGCCGAGCGTTCGACACACAGAGTAAATCGGAGCTGTCAGCCACGGACGATCTTCTCGGCTACATGTGACTTCGAGCCGCTCGGGGATGCAGGCTGGCTAGAGAGGCGGGCGGAGAAAGCTGGCTTAGACACCGCCCAAGCGGCGAGCGTTGCGCCATCTACATCCCAATCAAAACGGCTTCAGTGGCCGGGACATCGCAGCCGTGGACATAATAAACTCACAAACGATACCACCATCGCTACCACTACCATTGGCAGCACCAGCAGCTCGGCGGCAGCGGCGGGCGCGACGGCAGCGGTGAAGGCAACGGAGTCAAGAGAATCAGAACGACGGTCGTTGTCATTGCGATTATTGTTATTTTTATCGTTGCACTTCTCCCGACGATTCGCCCGTCGCCTCGTCCGATGGCCAAGTGAGGGAGTCGCGATAATTATTCACGAATGCCTCGATCTTCTCAGAGTCTCCGAACGGAGACTGTCGGAATGGAATTGAAGCCGAGGGAACAACCTCTGAATGGAAGCGGGGAAAATATCTATTTTGATAGGGATCGATCCCTCATCAGGCGAAACGAGAGAATGAACCAGCGAAACCCACCCGTAGCGAGCTAAATATTAAGCAATGATACCATCATCCGATCTCCAGGTTGGAGGCAGATTTCGTCACGAGTCACGAAAACACGACCCTATCCCAAACTCAGGCGAATCAATCGCAGGAGATCCGCCGTGGCGGCATGTTCGCTTCAGGCGAGGACTTTTCTCTTATATCGCTCCTGAGCGATGGTCTCCGTTTCGAGGGGCTCAAGATTCTTTGGATGGCCACTCGATTTGCCTCCCGATTCCACGCGTATTCGTATCTTGTCGTCCGATGATTTTGATTTAGAATATTTTTTCGATCTTGATTCTTTCATCCCTGGCTCCTACCCCCAATGTGTTCAGACAAATGTGTGGTCTGGAAAGCTAGAGTCTTCTTGGCTTGACCCCCTTACCGTCTGTCTGTCAACGTTACAATCACAGTCTGAAGTCGTTAAGTCGTCACGGTCCGCCACGATTCGCCTTTGAGTACTCACGCTGGCTGGGCATCATTGACATTCTCGGGTTGTCTCTGCCGCGGCAAACTTATCCATCAGTCGCCGAGTTGACCACCTGTCTGCTTCGTATTTCTTGCGTCTCGACCCCACCAATCGAACCGCGGCAGGGTGTGAACCAATGGATCGAGTTCGAAGCTCCGAGTGCCCTCCCGATTATGCGGTGTCCGTCGTTATTCTCCAGATACATGCTTCTGGTAATACGGATTTCTGTCCGAGATTCACGGACCGGCACCGCGGGAAGGCCCGATCAGGCAAGGAAACTGTTGAAGGCGGAAAGGCGACGACAAGTCGGTGGTTCGGTGTGAGCATTTCTTTATTCTTAGAGGACACAGCTTCTGTCGTTGGCGTCGATCTGCTGATCACGAACGTATTTACAAGCCGACTACAATTGGGAGCCGTCGGCGTCGTCGTCGCTACCTACTGCCAACCGTAAGAGGTTGAAAACAAAAACAGGATAACAGTAACAGCAGCTTCGAGAATGGCGCGACTACGTGATTGACACGCATTTTGTTGAACGATAGAATGAACGATTAAGTCGTTAACAAGCGATTGACGTTCCTCCGAAGATTGACTCGATTTCGATCTTAGCAAGAAGATCAATCACTGGATTCAATTAAAGCACTCGCAGTCGGCAGGGGCAGAAGATTGTTCCTCTATGGCGAGAAAGGAAAATACGTCTGTTCCTGATACCTAAAAACAGTTCTGTTATCTTTACTCAGAGCGGCTGTTTTCTCCGGAAGTTCCGCAGAGCTTGCACGAAGCCGTTATTGAATCCGACGTTGCCAGCTCAAGCTTCGGGACTCGTGATCCTGCAAGACGAAGCCAAACGTCAAGGTTGCGATCGACTCGCCCATTCAGGCTCAAGCGATTTCCACGAGAATGGCGGCACCCGGCTTCCTTCAGGAAGGGCTGGATGAAAAATTACCTGTTGAGGCCGAAATTGCTTAGTAGCATGCTTGCGGTGTCTCTGTTGCGCTTGGCGCGCTCGTAAGTCTGGGCGAACTGCGCGAGTTTCCCGCTCGGGAAAATACAAGCTTCGCGTTTGCGTAGCATGTATTCAGACGGGAGCATCCAACGATTCTCGTAGCATTCCTCAATGGTGGCGCGTTTCCTGCGAAAAAAATACAGCGATGAATACTCAATCGATCCTTCGTTGGAAGCGGAGTCAGAGAGGATTCGCACTGTCGAACTTACGTGGGACACTTCTTGAAAACTTGAATTAGGAGCTTCGTTGCTTCAGACGAGCATTCCTTGTAGATGGATTCAAAGTGGAAGCGGACCATCGAGACGTTTTCCCTAGTTTCCGCCTCAGTTACTCCCAAGAACGGGGAAACTCCCGACAGACTGCAAGGAAATGCATAGAGCTGAGGTCGAGACGTTGAGCGAGAGGCGAGATGTTCCGAGTGCACTCACTTCATCGGTCGATTCACAACCTAGATATGGAATCGATTGAGCGGTAATAGAAGTCCGGAGGATAGCTTACAGAATGTACATGAGAACTCCGGCACTCCAGACGTCGGCAGCGTACGTGACCGGTTCTCCCCTAACGACCTCGGGCGCCATGTATTCCGGGTCGGTATCCATGGCTATCTGGGCGCCGCCTTTGGGCACAGCGTGAGTGGAGCCAAAATCGACGAGCTTCACAATGCACGACTGGCCATCGGTGACGCACACGGAATCGGGCTCCACGTTGCAGAAGACCAAGCCCTTGAAATGGAGGTATTCCAGGGCATCGAGAACCTGTTTCATCACTCGGGAAACCTGATCCTCAGTGTAGGTGTTCCGCAGCGTGAGGAAGGCGAGAATGTTCATCGACAAGCGCTCCATGACTGCAAGAGGATCACAACGACTTCAGCGTCTGAGTGAATATAGCTACTATCGACATATTTGATTTATTGTACAGTAGAGCCGGAGAACGAGACAACGAGAATTCACAGAACGAGAAGAACGTTCCCCCCTCGGGAAACGGGAAGCACTTACCGAGCATGGTAACGTCGCCGTTCTGGAAGGCGTCCTCCAGGTAGACGATGTTCCTGTGCACGAGACTCTTGAGCATATCGTACTCCCTTTTACCGTTCTTCACAGCCTTAACGGCGAGAAGTCGACTGTTGGTCTTCGAGGTGGCAGACATCACCACCGAGAATCGACCGGACGACAGTTCCGCTGAGAAATTGTACTCGTCCTTGGGATCGCTAGTCTTCAAATTGATGGGATTTTGCTCCCTTGAATAATCGTGCACGGGCGCCGAGCCCACGGCAATGTCGGTCGCCTGCACCTGTTGGTAACTGTGCGTTGGGCTGAGCTTGATTTTGTTGCTGCTGTCCGCGGCTTCCGTCGACACCGCTTTGGAAGCGTCCGAAGTGCCGGAATTGCCGAAGGAATTCGTGGCCGTGACTCTGAACTCGTACTTCGTTTCGGGCTCGAGGTCTTCAACAATGTAGAACTCGTTTGTGATCTTATCCGGAATTCGGATCCATTCGGCGTCGGATGATTTCCTCATTTCGAGCGTGAAGAAGAGAGTGCGTGCGTTATTCTCCTGTCGCGGTGCGTTCCACTCGACGTACATCTGCTTCGATGTCGCTTGAGCAACTTTCGGTGCGGCGGGTCTTCCCGGAGTATCGCCCATGCGGAGTCGGGCGCGACAGACGGCCGTTCCCGACGCGTTCCTCGCGACGCACTTGAATACCCCGGCGTCGTAGGCCATGCCCGGAGCGAGGGTGAGCACCGACGTACCCGCGGCTTCGTCCGTATCGATCCTAATGCGCGAGGTAGGAAGGAGTGGACAGTCGTTCCTGAACCAGGTGAACTGAGCTGGCGGTGCTCCGACAGCGACCGCGGTGAAGCTGACGTTGTTGTTGTCCATGATGACGGCGTCGTCGATTTTTTCTCTGAAGAACGGCAGAGTTCCGATCGCCTCTTCCCGAGTCACTCCCCGGAATCTCCAGGCGTCGTCTCGTACGGCATCGGTCTGGTTCTTGATGTAACCGACCGCTCCGACCTCTTTGTTCAGACGGAGCAGGATCGACTTGTGGTCGTCTCCACCCTTTTTCTCATCATCGATCTCCTCATCCATCATGTCGTGGAACTTCCGCCTCTCGCGGATCACCACTTGCGGGTAAATGTGTTCTCTTTCCTGACCTCTCGCAAAGATCTGCAACAATGTCCCAAGGTAGAGACTTATTAGTGGCTGTGCTGACCGAGTGTTATGCAGCCCCGAATTCGGAACCTCATCTTTTCCTCATCTTTTCGTGAGGTCCCTCTCAAGGTCATCTGTTTTACTCACGTCAGATCCTCCCCAATGCTGGCCACGCAGACTGGCCGCTAGGCTGGGGCTTCGCGAAGCTCCGACTTTCATGTATTGCCTCAAACGTAGAGGGAAGTCCGTGTCCCTCAGTTGCAGGAGATACGTGTCAGGACCCTGTGCGTAGCTGGGGGGCAAGGTCCAATGAGCGTGGAAAACTCAAAAGCGTCATCCATTCCGGAATTCTCATTTTTCATCAAATCATCCTGATCGATTATTATTATCATCATCTGAACATGTCTGAAACTCACTTGGATTCGTTTTTGAAGTTCTCGGTGTCGTACGTCCGCTTCTTACGTTCGTAGTTGAATCCGGGGCCGACGTGCTCGCGTTCCCTGCCAGCTGGACTTTCCGGTGGCGTGTAGGGCTCTCCGGGAGGATAGATCATCTTGCTTGGGTGATAGAAGCAAGACTCCAACGTACGTCGACGGAAGCAAGTTCGGCAATTCGCGTTGGCATACCATTTCTTCCATTTCTCTTGGTAGTCCACCAATCGTTCGTAATTGCCGAGCTTTGGGCCCCGGTCGGGCAGGTCAGCCATCTTGAGCCACGGATGGTTCAGAGCCGCTTTGACGTTCAGCCGACCATCGGGCTCGAACACCATCAGCTTGGCAACAAAGTCCCGCGCATCGTCGGAGACACCGTCGAATCCTTCGGGGAGGAAACTCATCTTTCCATCCTTGATGTTCGACAGTGTTTCACGGTCGTGCTCTCCGAGGAATGGCGACACTCCGCTAAGTAGAATATAGGTGATGACACCCACGCTCCACATGTCGGACGCGAGTGTCGCGGGCTCTTTCTTCGCCAGTTCGGGCGCGACGTATTCGGGATGACCGTACTCCTGCACGAAGTTTCGATCGTTGTGGATTCTCGTCGCGAGACTGAAGTCCCCGATTTTGATGTCATCCGCGTCGACTCGAGCTACCAGAAGGTCACCGAGCGTGAGTCCCAGGTGGGCGATTCCGCGAGCGTGCATGTAGTCGAGACCCTGCAGAGTTTGTCGGATGTAGTTGGCAACTTGTCCTTCGGTGAGTCCTCCTCGCTTGATGATATTTCCGAGTAGCTCTCCGCCTCCGCAGAGGTCCATTATGAGCGACATGGAGTCCGGCGATTCGAAAGCGTCCCACATTCGACAGAGTTTCGGATGCGCCAATTGGTTCATCGTGTCCATCTCGTTTTTCATCCACTGCTTGAACTGAGGGTCTCTGTGGTGCATGACCTTCGCAGCGTACGAGTTCCCGGTGGCTCGAGCGACGGCGTGGTAAGTAACTCCCTGAGTGCCTCTGCGGAATTTCAAGGATTTCAGGAAAAAGTGAAACGAAACAAACAACAAAAGAAACAACATACTGACAGAGGATGAGACAGCGGGATTTGATTTCCAGGAATTCCCTCCGACCTCTAAATATTTAGAACTCCTTCTCCTCAATCATAGCCTTACCTCCCAAGTTCCTCGCCGAGATCATAATAGTCTCTGAAAGGTTTGGTGCGGGGTCTGACCACCCGAGGAGCTTTGTACGTTGACAGATCGTAGAGTTCCTCCTCTTGTTCGATGACGACGGTGGCCGAACATGTCGCATCCCCGGCGATATTAGTCGCTTTGCACGAGTACAATCCAGCGTCCCTCATGATCGAGTCGTCCAGTTTCATCACGCACAAATCGGGCTGCTCCCAAGTGATGTTCGTCCGACCGGAAGTTGCGATGGGTTGCCAGTCCTTGTACCAACGGATGTTCGGATAGGGTTTTCCGACGCAACGGCACTGCAGAGTACCGCTCTGGCGGAGCATGATCGTCGTGTAATCGAGTCTCTTGGTGAAATGAGGCTCCTCCGCGAGTTCGAGCCTGATAGACTTCGTGGCCTCGCCGTGCACGTTCACGGCCTTGCAGGTGTAGATGCCCTCGCATTCTTCGCTCATGCGATTAATGCACAGGAGGACCTGTCCGTTCCGATCCTGAATTTTCTCGTAGCGGCCTCCGGACTCGACTTTCTGGTCCTTGAAGTACCACGTGCATTCGGGATGAGGGAGACCGTAGACCCAGAACTCGATGCTCACTGGCCGTCCCTTAATGCCGAACATAACTTCTTCTTCCTTGCGCACGAAGTAAGGAGCACAGCCATCCTTGTCCAATTCGTGGCCGAGATCGATATCTTTTGGTTTGAACTCTTTCTCGGGCTTATCTTTGTCGTCCTTCTCTGCTAATTTGCTCCTGTGTGCGGTCACTGGAGGGGAGGGCTCGCTCAGACCGTGCTTACTCTCCACAAGAACTCGGAACTGATAGTCTTGACCGGGCACCAAACCCTTGACATCGGTTGTGGTATCCTTGATGCCCGACGCGTAGGGTTTCCAGGCCCCTCCTGGATGATCGGCCATCTCGACCCTGTACGTGACCGGAGTGCGCGGACCTTTCGGAATCGACGGCTTCCAGCGGAGTGTGCAGTCATGATCCGTCATACGAACAATGTCTGGCGCGTCGGTGATCGACGGCGGAATGCCTAGGCGAATCAATGAGAATTTTAGAGCGCGGTCAATCGAATTTCGGGGATCAGAAAATGAGCGCGCGCCGTCCGAATGAGCCTTTCTCCAGCCACTGGCTGATGCTCTCATCCGAACTCATGGCGACTCATCCGAGTTTCCGGATTGGCAAAAGGGCGACAAAAAGATTTGGAATGACCCCCGGTCGAAGCGGGGAAAAAACTCAACCTGTATCTGGTTTGAGGTATTTAACAACACTAGGTTTCTCTCCATCGAACTTCGGTCGCTCAAAATTGAAATCGTCCGTATCACTGTGATCTCCGTCATCGGGCTGTTTGTCGTTGGCAGCCTTGTCCTTCTTCTCCTCTTCCTTCGGCTCCTCGGAGATCTGGTAGTTGAGCTTCTTCCACGCTGCATGCCAAATACGTTCTATCAATCATCCACCTTCATCAGGCTTAAATTATTCTTCTAAAATTAAGCTTGATGATCCACTCCTAAATATTCCAATGCTCTTCGAAGTTCGAACGTCCTTCGCAATTCCCTCAGTTATCTTATTCCGAGGGTGCTTCGTTTACGCGCTCAGGGAAGAAACCAACTGACCTGGCTTCTCATCCGTTTTCTTGTATTTGAGATCCGTTGCTGGAGGAATGAAAATGGGGGTTTTGATCGATTAAAAACAGAAATCTCAGAAAAATGGACGCTGACACTCTCAACTCCAATAAAATCCTTTGGAAGCGTTTTGTCTCCGGAAGCTCAGTCGAAAACCGAAACATGGAACGCATATGTCTTCGATCGGGGAAAATTCTCCAGCCGATACTGACGCCGCGCAGAAATATCCCTCAATGGATGGTTCCAACGCATAGCAGTTCGGCAGAGATTGTTTCTCTCGAGCAAGCTCTGAGGGCTTCATGCATTAGTGGCTTATGACGAGGCCAAGAACAACCCGAACAAAACACACAACTCATCTCGACGAGAGAGCTCTGATATGCAGCTCTCTCGTTTGGCAGCCCTCTCAAGGTCACTAGCACCGCTGGCCCCACCCCGATTGACGAGAAAGATGTTGCAAAATAATTTTATTAAGGGATCTATCGATGACTGAGACACTTATCGATTGATTGATCGATTGGTCAGTCGACAGATTAAGTGATCGATCGACCGACCATCCTTAGTTGAATTAACGACCAATCAAGACAGAGCGAGAATCGCTAGATTGTTCGATTATTGTGTCAACATCAAACATTATTCTCCAGAACTGAGCAGTCGAGTTCATGTCAATGAAAATAGCGGTTATGGTTCACGACGACACGGTCGCCGCTGCGTAAAATCCGAACCGACGCACTCGGTATCGCGAGTGAATGACGTATTCTCCGTCTTCGCCCAGAGTGGTAAGTGATAATCATGATGATGGATGGATTGGGTATGATGATCAATCAATCAATCGATGGATACATGAATGATCGAATGAAAGGACGAATTGATTTAATGGATAAGAAGACGAGGACGGATTCTCCTGAGAGCGTTGGTGGTCGAGATCGTCGACGATGACTTACGTCGACGATGAGAACACAAAGATCAAACGAGCGGAACGGCGCAACATTCGCGATAGAAACCTTGAGTACACAGCTCGTGGAAAGTGAAGTTGTCCGCCTGTAGAATTCATCACCAACGCTCGAAGGAGGCTGTCACGCAGGCTACGCAGTGCCGAAACGCCAGAAGACTCTGTACCCGAAACTCTAGAGCCGTGTACCAAGGAAAACGCGTTTGAGCTCTGTTGCGAATATTCGTTACAGTCAGTCCGGGGAGGCTTCTCGCATCTGTCACTGCGGACTCGAAGCCCACGTGGAACCCCATCCTTCAGCGTCGCCTCAACCATTAAAGCATGCTTTGTCTACGAATGTCAAGAAGAAGATGAACGATTAACGAAACTAAAATTCAATAATCTAGACTCCGATAGTGATTACCCTCGCGGGATGATTCTCGCTCGGCCACAGCCGAGGAACACAAAAGAACGAGAGATAGGAAACCATGGGTTTTCACGAATCTGCATCTTTGTCTTTGCAACATCTTTTTCGGGCGCACGAGTACACGGGACCGAGACCGAGATTGGAGATCAGATCGTCGAAATCAGTGTCCGAAGGATCATCGTAATCCCCAGGAAAGCCGGAGGCTGCCCCCCCGCTCCGATGATTCACAGTTAATGATGAGTACGCTTGGCTCACACAGAGACACACCATACACGTTACGACTAAAGTCAGCAGGAACCGGGCATAGGTGGTAATTCGTTCGCCAGCGAGTCTCTCGTCGTTCTGCTCTTCGTCTTCGTCGATCCGAGCCAGAATATTAGAGGAAGCCGACTCGGCCCATTGCTGAACGGCTTCGTTCGAAGACCGCTCCCTGCATTCCTGGGGCGTTGACGACCGTCCACGGGACTCGCGTCGGGCTTCCGCCCGGTACATCATGCGTATGTTCAGCGCCATGGGTCCCTCTACGAATTCGGCCTCGTCTCGTAATTCGGCGACTTGTAGACTCCGTTCTGGAAAGGCTACGAGCGTATCGTCTACTTGGGAACCGTAGCCGTCGGTGTCGTAGTGTCGTCTGCTCTCGGAGGGTGCCCTGTAGGGCCGATCGAATATCTCCTCGAAACGCTGTCGCCGCGAGCCGGTTGTGTCTTTCGCTTTGGTGGAGACGGATTCGCCCGGCGCATCGCTGTCGGTAACATCGGATTCAAATCCGCTCGAATCGCGATCGTACTCAGTGTGTGAGCCTTCTTGAGAGGGATGATCACCTTTTCGCTTTCGAACTGGATGCGTTTCTGACTCACTGGAATCTTTTCGTTGACCGCCGCCACTCTCTTGCTGCGTCTTCTTGCGAGCTCCTGTCGACGACGGGCCGCCTGTTTGAGTATCTGTATCTTTCGGTTCCTCCCTTTGTCTTTGATCGACGAGATCTTCTAGGTGTTTGCTCATTCGTTTTTTATGGCTACTGAAGGCCTCCGCGTCCGAATCGTCGGTTTCGCTGGCATACTTGGCGTATTGCGCGATACTCATGCGACTTTCCTCTATGGCCAGTAGACTTCCCCCGGCCGGACGGATCCGAGCCACTGCCGAACTTGGGGCGTTTTCAATGGGGGCCGTTGTCGCATTCTCGACGACGAGTTCGGACTGCTTAGCGCACCGGACCTCAAGCGGATTTTCGGACAATTCGGACTCGGATGCGTATCGGGCATACTGCGCGATGCTCATCTCTTCTTCCTTGGAGCTCTGTTTGACGTGACGCTTCCGTTTTTGTTTGGGAGAAGACGTCGTTGCGGCATTCTCTTCGGTTCCACCACAGAATTGCGCGTTTTCCGCTTTGCTCACGGAAGCGTTCAGCAGAGTTGTCGTCATCTCGGGGGACCGTTGCCGGCGGGAAACCCATTCGACGTGTCCATCGTCCGCGTCAGCTTCGGAAGCATCACTGGCGTATCGCGAATATGCGGCGATGCTCATTTCGTGAGCCGAAGTTTCTCGGGTGGTATTCCGTTTCGTGCCTTTGTTCGTAAATGATTCCTCGGGATCCGCAGCTGATCGCGTTACGATATCATCACAGTTATCGGTATCACTCGCGTATCTAGAATACTCGGCGATGCTCATTCGATGGTCGCAGCTGTGAGCCGCGCTTTTCGAACAAACTTGCCGGCCCGAAACACGGTTCCTGTTCTCGTGTCGAGCGACGCGCTCGCTCCCAGATTCACTGGCGAGCCTGGCGTATTCACCGATGGTCATTTCATGGGTCGACAAACCCGGTGCGCGGGCTTCAGCCGGAGCGCCGGTTCTAGTGCTTTCTTGGTCACGGATGGTCACGGGGAGTTTCCTCGTCGAAGAATCATTTTCTGATTCTACATCGCTGGCGTAGCGAGCGTATGCTGCTATGCTCATTTCGTTCCGTTCGTCGTGTTCGTGCCTCGCGAATCCGGCCGGGATCGGCATTTTTCTCGGGGAACTCTTGACTGTTGTGGTCTCGCCGATTTCCAGGTCGGATTCGATGTC
Source organism: Galendromus occidentalis (assembly GCF_000255335.2). Classification (NCBI taxonomy): domain Eukaryota; kingdom Metazoa; phylum Arthropoda; class Arachnida; order Mesostigmata; family Phytoseiidae; genus Galendromus; species Galendromus occidentalis. Next base: position 659,461 of record NW_003804563.1, read on the forward strand.
ACTGGCGTACCTTGCATAGGCTGCAATACTGAGCGTATTCTCAGCCGTGCGTTGGTCTACGAGAGAGAGCTCCCTCGGCCGAGACCGACGTGTCACGCTTTCAGGTGATCGGTCTTGTTGCGACTCAATGATATTCTTCTCCGGCTCGGGTCCGCTCACGGGCTTCTCCCGAGCTTCAATCTCAGCTTCGGATTCGCTGACATATCGAGCGTAAGCGGAAACACTCATTTCGGTCGTTGCGTGGACCGCGGACATCGCGGGTTGGACTCGCTCACGGACTTCATCTTTTCGAGTCTGTTCGCGCTCAGGACGAGGAGGAGTCTCCGAGGCTTTCCGCGGTACGAATAATTCGGCGTCGGAGAGCTCTGCTTCACTCGCATACCTCGAATAAGCAGCGATGCTCAATTCTCCGGTATCGATGAGGTCCGGGAGCCGAACGCTCTGAGGGGGCACGGGGGACGATTCTCTGTCGCTCTTGTATTCAGTGATGACCAACGTTGAGGATGCGGGGTCGTTTCCGTCTTCCCGTTTCTTTCTTTCAGCAGCCGCGATATCCACGAGTCGCTCAAAGTCGTTTGGAGTCACGGGTTCCTCGATTCGAATGCGTTCATGCTCTACAGGACCGTCGAAGGTTATGATCGTCTTGCTGGTGTGATTTATCACAAGTTTCGGTATAACTCGCTTGGGAATGAAGAGTTCAGTATCTGACTCGGCTTCGCTGAGACGAGGGGATCGGTCGCCGCCTCGACGGGCCTCGTTGGCCGAAGCCCGAACCTGCTGCACTTCTAACTCGAGACTTTCAGTGCTCTCGATGAGCTCCGTGATGATCGTCCGACGTGTTTTCCTGTCGAGTATGACTTTGTACTTGACGTCGATGTCTGTCCTATTGCCTTCGTCGTCGGCGGCGTAGTCGAAGGACGATCGGAATGCTTTTCGTGGGTTCATTCTCCTCGATGCTTCCTCCCCCAGTTCGGCTTCCGACTCGGTGCCGCTCGCGTAGCGGGAGTAGGCGGATATACTCAATTCATTGGACTGTGTCGCTTCGGTTCTCGGCGAGATCGCCTTTCGGAGATCTGGCGCACTCTCGGTTTTCGTCCCACAGTCAGGTTGAGAGGAATCCTCTCTAGAGGCTCCAGCTGTCAACTCCTTCTTTTTGACCGATGTACCCCTCGTCGGTAGGGCAAAGCGTTTCGCCATGTGATTATCGGCATCTGACTCTTCGGAACCACTGGTCAAAAGCCGCCCGTAAGCTGCGATGGATATCTCGTCCAGAGCGTTGTCCGCGTGCACCGAAATGTACGGTTCTGGATTGACGGCCGCTTCGTCAGTAATTCCCTCTGCTCCGGTGCTCGAACTCTGCACGCAGATCGGTTCGTAATCTTCGTAATCGCTGGCGTATCGAGAATATTGCGCAATACTCAGCTCTTCGCCGTCCTCTTGCACACGAGGGCTCCTCGCCGGACGTGGCGGCAGCGCTTTGGCTTTCGACCCGACGTCGAGATTGGCCCCGGTCAGACTGCTATCTCTGGAATAAGCAGCAATACTTACCACTTCGTTTCCACACTCGACGATGACCTCTTTTAACCTCTCTCGCCTACGGTTCGGGGAAGTCCGATCGCCATCGAGCTCTGAATCTTCTGTTTCGCTAGCGAATTTCGAATACGCGGCGATGCTCATGCTCGACTCGCCATTGGCCTCTACAGCGGGCATTTCCCTCTGAGGTCTGTTCGGCAACTCTTGACGTCTTTTGATAACCTCCAACTCGACGTCCTCGTTTTCGCTGGCGTAGCGAGCGTACTCGCAGATGCTCATGTGTCGTTCCGAATGCGAAGGACTCGATGGAGATAAACGCGAAGGGCTCGATGGGGACTTCTTGCCTTTCTTCTTCGTTGACGATCCTCGCGGCGGGAGTTGAACGAACTCGTTTTCGTCGGTCTCACTCGCGTACTTCGAATACGCGGCTATGCTCAGCTCCACGGACTCGTCGTAGTCTTCGAGCGACCGTTGTTTGCGGTGTCGCTTCTTCACCGAAGATCCCCTCGCGGGGAGGCTACCCGATTGTTTGTCCTGTCTCTCCTTCGATTGTTCGGAGTCGCTCAGGACCGTCCGGTAGTATTCTGCGATACTCGGCTCGTTTCTGGACCGTATTTCGCTAGCCGTCGTCGTCGGAGTCGTGGCTTGACGCCGCTCCCTACGTTTTTCCGACGACCCTCTCGACGGCAGTTGCGGTGGGGACGATTGTTTCCTTTGACGTCGTTTAATTGAGGAAGCCCGACCCACGAGAGAAGCGGGGTTTTCCTTCTGTTCGTGGATCGCTTGACGATAATAATCGGATATACTGATCTCCTCGCGGCCGGAGGTCGCAGACGATTCCAGGGAGCAACTTGTTCCCTTCCTCGCTTCGACTGACCCGCGGGACGCGTCTTCGGTGTCGCTCATCGCCGACCTATAGTAGGCGGATAAACTCATCTCGTTCGAAGCCCCGAGACTGATCTGGCGGCGGACATCGGTGCCCACGTGCCGGTCGTGGTTATTTCGTGTCACGGCAGTGCTGTTAGAGACATCGCTTGACATGCTGTCCATACACTGGCGATAATAAGAAGAAATGCTCATCATGCTTTCGTCCTCGAGTTCGGGGAACCTCGATCGGTTAGTCGAATTATCACACTGGGCGAAACAGCGGTTCTTACTGTCTTCCGAAAGCTTGCAACAACAATCGGCTTTCCCGTGGACGTTCGAGATTTCGCAGCGGTACTTTCCGAAGTCGCTGGATTCGAGATTCTTGATGACGAGTCTGATGATGCCGTTACGGTCACGTTCGAAACTTTGGCGGTCTGTCGCAACGACCTCAACGTCGTCTTTGTACCTGTGGTGCGGGAAAATGTCGCAAGGATGACACGTCAGAGTTGAGCCCGTGTTCCGGAGGCATCGAAAGAAGAACTCACCATTTCACGTCGGGCTCGGGCTTGCCGGCGATGCAGGCGATGAGCTTGGCGGTCGAGCCGGCGGTCAGCTCTTGATCGGTGAGTTTCTTGAGGAATGAAGGAGGTTCTCCACTATCGGGTTTGAGCTCGGCTTCCCTGAAAACGTGGGGAGAATCAATCAGTCTCAGAGGTTTTCCCCCATCGCGGAGCGTCGAGTATGTGGCCGGAAGGCGAAGAGAACGACTCCAACTCACTTGATTGTTCCTATACAGGCGGTCGAATCTTGACCAGCAGCATTTTTGACAGTGCATTGGTATTCTCCACAGTCGTTGACACTCGGGTTGGCGATGAAGAGTTTGCATTTGGTTCCTGTTTTCGTGATGGTGTATTTGGCGCCGTCGTGGATCGGCGCCCCACGGTAGGTCCACGAGGTTTCAAAGTCGTCGTCACAGAGAACTTCGCATTCGAGAACGAGCGGAGCTCCTAAAGTGACCTCGGTGTCGTTGAGAGGCTTGATGAACTTGGGCGGCTTCAGGACCTTGACATTGGCCTTCGACGATTGTTCGCCGCCCGGGCTGACGAGCTTGCATTCGTACTGACCAGCGTCGGTCAGAGCAGCCTTTGGAATCTCGAGCCGGGCAGTCTCTCCGTCGAAGGAAATTTTGGCATCGGCGGTCTCCCGGATTGGCTTGCCGTTTCTGAACCATTTCACCTCGGGGGTCGGCGTACCCATCACCTTGGCTTCGAGAAGGAGTTTGGTGCCTTCGGCGACAGTCTGATCCTTAAGCGGTGAGAGGAAGAACGGTGCTTTTTCATCCTGAACGCTAAGAGGTGCATCGGATCTCTGTTCACCCATCGGATTCGTTGCTTTGATCGAATAGGGTCCCGCATCCTCTGGCGAGCAGTCCTTGATGGTCAGGGTGCAATTACCCTTATCGTCCTCATCCGCAATGACTTTCTTGCCATCCGGCCTAATGGGTTTACCGTCTTTGAGCCACTCGATTTTTGGCTTCGGAGTCCCGGTGACTTGGGAAGAGAACGTCGCGGTCTCCCCTGCGGGCACCGTCACGCCTTCCAGAGGTTTCAAGAAAGATGGTTTCTCTGAAATTCGATCGGGTAATTGAAATATCTATCTGAAGGCATCCCTCTTGGGGCCGCGAGGCGGACTCCCGTGATCGGGGATACATCTACACTCCATCTCATCACAGTATCCTCAATTCACCCCTCACTGGGAAGGAGAGAATTATCCATCCGGGAATTCATGACTGCTAAGAACTTCGACTTACTGTTCACAGTCACGGGAGCTGACGACTTGTTCTCTCCTTGATCGTTCTTCGCAACGATCGAATATTCTCCCGCATCGCCAGGCTTCACGTCGTCGATTCTGAGCGTCGTGGTACCGTCGGGCTTCGTCTCAACTTTACATCGAGGGTCTGAGATCGGTTTTCCGTCCTTGAGCCATTGGATTTCGGGTTTCGGGGAGCCGCCGACCTTAGCCTCGAGTTGGCCGGGCTTGCCCTCGTCGAACGCCGTGGCTTTTAGGCCCTCGATGAACAGCGGCTTCTCCCGCTTGAGAGCCTGTACCGAGACGTCAGCCTCACTGGGACTGGTTCCGTATTGATTTGTGACTTCGCAACGATATTTGCCCGCGTCCTCGGGCTTGCACTCAGCGATGACCAAGAGAACGGTGCCATCCGGCTCCAACTTGATCGAAACGCGTTTGTCGGCCGGGACCTCCTTTCCGTCCTTGAACCACTTGGCGGTGATGGGAGTCTCGGACTTCACCTTACAGACCAGCTTCAACTCCTCGCCTTCGGTCAATTTCAATCCTTTCAGCTGAGTTTCGAAAACAGGAACCTTGCTCACAACTGGAAATCGAATGCAAGTTCAAGTTTTCGGTCAAAATAGAAGAGGGACCAGCATGATTCGAGGACTCATCTAATGAAGAATTTCGCCAGGGATTCCCATTCGTTCTGACCTTCCGCCGGAGCAGTGCTTTCGGCTGCTCCACCGTCGGGATTCTTGGCTCTCAGCGTGTATTTTCCAGCATCTGAAGGCTTGCAGTCGGGAATTTCCAAAGCCACCGTCCCGTCAGGATTCTTGATGAATTTGACTCCGTCAGCTAAAACCGAAATAATCTCGTGAAATCAATTCTCCCGTAGTGATGGAGTTCGATTTCCTCAATTCCGCACGCAAGGAAGCTCATTCGGGCTTTCGATTCACCTTCGGTCAGCGGTTTGCCGTCCTTAAGCCATTCAACGTCAGGAATGGAACCGTCTTCATTGGGGTTGAGTTTAGCTTCTAGTCGACCCAGTTCGCCCTCACCGAATTTGGTGGGTTGGAGACCTTGAGCGAACGACGGCTTCTTCATCGCCTTAGCTGTGGACATTCATACACCGATTAGTAGGCTCGGTTCCGTCCCTATCGATGGATAGGATCATCATTTCTCAATGACAATGTTCGATTTTTCGGGGGGAGAGAAGGGGTTCTACGATAGTCGATGAGTTCTAGTTCCTAGTCCAAGCATTTATAATTATTCCAAGTCTCTTCAGCACCTATAGCACACATGTCATCATCTGAACACCGGATATGATCTGGTACTTTGATCCACTGCCTCGACTCGAGATCACAAGCGAAGATAATCGGACGTGAAGCATGAGATCGAACCGTCTCTCTCCGCGGGGATCTATGTCCCTCTCCGAACGAGGTCGGAAGAGGACTCCGGAGAATCGGACAATCACTTACGCGACACATTGACTGGCGCCGAGCTTTGGTCCTCTTCATCTGTTCCCGGGTTCCTGAGAACGGCAGTGAATTTCCCGCTATCCGAAGGGATTGCATCGGAGAACTTCAAGCCTATGCCTCCATCGGGCGTAGAAAAGGGTTTGGCCCGGTCGTTGGCTCCGAGAGGCTGACCGTCTTTCAACCATGTGACGATGGGTAAAGAGCCGTCCTCGTTCGGACGCACTTTGCCGCTGATCACGCCCGATGCCCCCTCGTCGATCTCGAGTGGCTGCAGTGCTTGCTCGAACTTGGGAGCTTTGCTCTTCGCTGTTGAGAAGAATTGAAATTTGACGAGCGCCATTCCAATCACGGGTTTTTAGCTTGAAGCGTCAGTCTCGGAGTGGTCACACGATCACATCTCGTGATTCCGTGTTCGCGCTCAAAAATCGAGGCGCGGCTTCCGAATCTAGAGTGCGTGAGATCTTAGTCGAGGAAGCTCAAGATATGAGGTAAAGCATGTTTGCGGGCACAGCGATCGTTACGGTAAGCTGCCGGAAGTCTCAGAAGCTTCTTAGGGCTCCTACGGTAGGGCTTAGAAGCTTCAGCGAAGACAGTTGCAAGAGCCTGCGAAGTCGGCGTCGTTGCAAACAAGAAACTCACGCGCAACTTCGACCGGAGCCGACGATTCGGTCTTGTTCCCGTCGGGGTTCGTCAGCACGGCAGTGTATTTTGCAGCATCTGGAGAGTCGACTTTCGAAAGCTTGAGTCCGATGGCCCCGTCGGGAAGCTTGAAAGGAACTATGTGGTCGTCGGTTTTCAACGGTTCACCGTTCTTCAGCCATGTGACGTCCGGCAGAGATCCGTCGGCATTGGGCGAGATCTTCGCCTCCAGCTGACCGTCCTCGCCTTCACGGAGGACTTTCGCCGTCAGAGGCTCTGCGAACTGCGGAGGTCCTAGTGCGGCTGCAAGTGGATCTCAATTAGATGGCAACTCCATTGGGGAGGACGGTCGAGAGTTCGGATTAGTGCTTTTGCGGAGCCGTTACTGAACGTAGACGTTCAGGAAAGCAGAGAGAGATACGCAGTCGATTGAGGGATGAGAGCTCCGAATTAAAACGTTTGGAAGTCATCTAGTTGACGTAGAATCGGATGGTTCTGAGCCCCTAGCTGCGTACGGATCCGGGGCTCCTCTTCGGAATGACACATCCGTGTTTATCCCACGAAGTCTGTCCTTGATCCTCGTACTCCCACGACGTGGTCCTCGGTGGTAGATCCTCTTGTGTGAGATGGGAGCTGCCCGCCTTCACGACTCGAGCGAGAAAATCACAAGCGATAGATTCCAGTAGGAAGCGGCGATAGAGTCCTCAGACGTTGAGAGAGTCAAGCTCGAGAAAATCAGAAGCAGGAAAAGCTCAGGTGATCAATTCATAAAGCGAACGTACAGACTACATCCACTGGAGCGCTTGTCGCAGCTTCGCCCTCTGCGTTGCTCGCGCAAACCATATACGAGCCCGAGTCTTCAGGCGAGCCCTCATCGACGGTCAGCGTTAGAACTCCGTCGGCGTCGATTCTTCGACGGCATCGAGTATCATTCCCGATACGCACTCCGTCCTTGAACCACTCAATTAGCGGCAGATGACCTTCGTCGTCCAAGGTCACCTTTGTCGTCAATGAGAAGGGATCGCCCTCATCCACTCGCACGGGATGAAGTTTTTCCAGGAAGAGCGGCGCTCCCGGAGGCTTCGCTGCGACGAGTACATTCGAATGTTGATTAAATATTTCCCAGGAAGCGCGATAGAGGTCAAAGCTCACCGCAGACGAGAGTCATAATAATCGCGACAGTCTACGACGGCTCAGATTAAAAAAAACAGCTCATTTTCGCCTCAAACAAGAAGATGAAGCTCCGAATGGAGACTCGTCTAAAAAGTTAATGAAGCTGTAAGGAAGCACTGATGTCTGATACTCGGCCGTATACACATGTGTAAGTAGGTTGGGGCATGGTCTATGGGGGGGGGAAAGAACGCGAAAGAAAAGAACTTGCGAAAAACCCACGTTTCACCCTCAAGCTGGCCGTGTCCCTCACAACAGCTGTTGCGTAGCTCGCTCGAACCGTGTATTCTCCCTGGTCGTCCATCGAGACGGGGGAGAATACAAGCTCGAAAAGACCCTCCATATTCTGACGGGTCTGAACTCGACCTCCCATGGGAACCTCACTGTCATCGTGGCCTCTATACCACGTGACTTCGGGAAGGAACCACATAAATTCCTTGCCGTGAAGTTTAGTTTTTGCTACGAGCTTCCCGTCAGAACCTTCGGTGAACTCGGCGTCCTTGAGCTCGATAGCGAAGTTGTCCCATGGCATCGTGGCTTGAGAAGAACATGGCCTTAACTAGCTGCACACAAGAAAATAGGCGGGAAAAAGATTTCGGGTGGGAGAGAGGCTTCGCTTCTCTCCCTTTGGGATCTCACAAAACTACACACAAACCACAACGGACAAGAGACAGAGTCCGAGTGGAAGAAAACGCTTGATTGACTCACGATGAGGCGATAAGTTAGCGAGGATTAAACAGATCAGCCCCTCAGATCTAAGCGGAAACCGAAAACGGACAACGACACAGGAGGGACCACGGACGAGGGAATTCAAAAGATTTACGCGAAAAACAAGAACACAGCAAGGATTCGTAAGACTCAAAGAATGCTCGAGAATCGACTGAAGCTACCTACTTATAACGGTGACTGCGGATGACGTCTCAGCTTGTCCACAGTCGTTACGCGCGATAACTCGGTAGAGACCAGTGTCCTGGAGGCAAACTTCTGGCACCCTCAGTTCAAGACAACCGTCCGGAGACGCGGTTGTTTCCGCAGATTCCGGCAGCGCCTTGCCGTCCTTCTGCCACTCGACTTCAGGCAGGGAACCATCGTCGTTGGTTGTGACCTTGGTCTCGAGTTTCAGACGTTCTCCAAGCGGTAGTTCTAATGGTTCTAGTTTCCACAAGAAAATCGGTCTCTTCGTGGCTGAAGCTGTCGACAAATATCAAAATTCAGAGTGCTTCCAGGGTTTGTTCCCTTCAAACGAAAAGTTGTTCCACTCCTCGCGCGGAAAGCCCAGTCTAGCACGTCGGGTAAGCAGAAGATATGCGGAAGACGAAGCAGCAGAAGCAGAGAATTTACAGAACCTACTGCCGGATATTTGTAGGGGAGTTTGCGTCTCATCAGTCGCGTTGATAAGTTGCTCCCCGATGTCGACCGCATTCCCTTCGAGGACTGGTGCTGGAGAATCGAGCGTCACGGCTCGGCTCGGTTTCGCGACGTCACCCTCGACGTGAAATTCTCGGGATGGGGCGCCGTTCTCTGTCGATGCCACCTCGGGTGACATCGCGTCCAGTCGAGGGGATCGTCGAGGTTTCTCCGGCGCAGGAGCGGGGTGTCCTTCATCATTCGCGCAAGATGCGGGATTTTCAGTTGGAGTCGGAGCCCCCTCAGCTCCAGACGCTGAATCGAGCGACGCAAGACATGATTTTCCCGGGCATCTCGGGTGGATCAAATGTACTTTTGTAACATCGAAATTATGGTAGAACCTACGCGACGCGGTGATCGAATCTTCCGCCGTTCCAATCTCATCTCTCGCAATCTCTTCCCCGACCGTTGCCTTCTGATCTGCGCGATCAGCAAGGGGAGATGACATTCGATTTTTCTCGTTCTCGTCTCCCTCGCGAGGTCCGACAGATGCGCCTGGTCGGGGGGACTGTTGTCTTTCAGAGACATTTTCCTCCTTGCCGACGCTATCGAGCGGTTCGACAGGGCTCTGAGGTGCCGCCGCGGATTTCGCATCGTCTGTAGATCATGTTTTTTTTTAGAAGGAATTTCCGATCGCTGACCCGAAAAAATCACGAGCGTGAAGCTCCCGGGGTATATCCACCAGGGTGCTCCTCATTGAAATTTCTTCAACACATACAAACAACGTGAACGGGAGCTGAACATCTGGCTGGTTGAGAGATCTCGGTCTCCGCGATCACGGCATAAATTCCGCTATCGGCGGGCGTTACGTTATCCATGTAGAGAGCCATGGTACCGTCAATTGGATTGAACGACTTTTTGTGACGGTCTCCGATGGGCAAGCCATCCTTGAACCACGTGATCTCTGGCAGACCCTGGGGCCCATCTGGATCGACTTTGAGTTTCGCTTCGATTTTACCCGGCTTGCCGAGAGGCAGCGCGGCGTCTTTCAGAGGCGTCTCGAAAGTGAGTGGTGGTGCCGTGGCTGCAAGGAACTCATTTCTATGAGTCGTCATGCACTCGAAGCGTTGAGTCTCCTCACAACGGAGTTTTCTGAAGCGAAGCATCGCGTTCAATGTGCGATGCGGACGCATAGACGTCCGACGACGGAATTAGTTCGCCAATCTCCGATCATTCATGAGAAACTTCGAAAAAATTCGAAGGAGAAGCCGTGGGATTCGATGACAGAGAAGCAACCGAAAAAGAGAGCAAAATGAAACTCAAACAAATGTCCACTCTTCAGGCGAGAAAACGCACGTATGACTCCAAGCTCGCATCTGGAACTAGATTTCCCCAGAGGGTTCTCGGCTACGACGCAGTAGCTGCCTGCATCTGCCAGAATCGGGGAATCGAGCTTGAGCGCCGAAGCGCCGTTCGGGCCAGTGCTTATGCTCAGGTTCTCTCGCGGACTCAACTCGTCCCCGTTTTTTAGCCAAATTATCGTTGGATTCGGCACCCCGGAGAACTTCACTTCGAGAAGTACCGGTTCGCCTTGCTTGACGCTCGTTCTACTTTGCAAAGGCGATTCGAGTCGGGGACGTCTCGCTGTCGATCGAATCGAAAATTATCGCAATCGCCTCCATCGTTCGCACGCGAGAAAAAAACGGATTCAAGCCGTAATTCGAATCATGTGGATATGAATTTTTAGATTCCGTCAAACGTTGAAATGAAGACACGGCACGAGTGACCTTTTTATTCGCTTACAGTCTGGAGGCAAACAGCACACGTCAGACGTACCCTTTTCCGTCAAATTCGCAGTGGCCCCCGCTTCACCTACTGAATTGGCAGCACGGATGGAGTAGGTTGCGAAGTCAAGAATCGTGACTTCTTTGACCGTCAACGAGTGCGTATCGTCCACCGACGTCAGTGAAATGTTCGGCGTTTCTTCGACGACCGAATCGTTCCGCAACCTGTGAATTCATTGCTCCGACGTACAGGTCTTTCATAGTCTCTCGATTCCGCCCATTCTCGTCATGATTCTTAGAATTCCTGTCAATAAAATCGACTGAAGCCATACCACGTCACTGACGGCGTCGGAACTCCCTTCACAACCACCGAGAACTTGATGCGTTCACCAACTGAGGATTGCTGATCCTCGAAGTACTCAATCGACGGAGCTCGGGGTACTGGAAGCGGAGATAGCTGCGTTAGCGAGGAGTAGGTCTCCGGAAACGAAATGATAATGGTAATTGAAATTAGCGCCAGGACCTGATGACATACTCTTAATTGTCAGCGAAGCACTCTCTTGTACGCTTCCGAGAGGATTCGAGGCAACGCAAGTATAAGAGGCTTCGTCATCTGCTTTGACCTTGTTCAGTACGAGACTGAAGACGTTGCCCTCATGGGTGCATTTGGTCTCTTCCACTTCGCGTACGCCGTTCTTGAGCCATTTCACTCGAGGTTGCGGATTCCCTACAATGTGAGCCTCGATGCAGACGTCTTCGCCCTCTATCGTGACGATGTCTTTGGGCTTGCGGAGAAAGGAAGGAGCTTTTTCCTCATCCTGCGCAACTGGAATGGGGAAAATATATTGTGGATGTGTCCGAGCAGAGATCGAGAAAACGGAGTTCCGATCCCGGGAGGGATCGTTAGGGAGGAGGAGGTTGGCGCGAAAATTGTGCAGCACTTGGGAACCCGGGAGAAATCCATCCTGCCAGGCATAAAGTGCTCGACAGTGTTCGGAATTCCATGACCGGAACATGTAGACAGAGACATGGACCGGCTAAGTTGATTCCGGGGGTCTGTCTAGGAAGTTACGAGCTCGGAGCCAATAGTATATGCGACGTGAGCGATTGGGGACGCTTACGGGTTATTGTGAGCTCGGCAGATTCGGAAACCTCGCCGACCTCGTTCTTCGCAACGCATGTGTACTCTGCCGCATCGTCATCTCCACAGTCTTCGATGATGAGACTATGCAAGTCGTTCTCTGATTTGATGACGATGTTTCGTCCGGGCTGCAGCGCGACGCCATCCTTTAGCCTGGAATGGCCGAAAGCAATTGTTACCTCAGAACGAGCCGTATGCCCCGACTCGAGTCGGATCTCTTTGCGGCTACCAAGGCCTCCGTGAGCCAAGAGAACGATCGGCGAAGATGTGTATGTTAGTGAGTTTCCCGCACATTTGACGTTATTCGTCAGTGCAGAGCTGTGACACAAATACTCGCAACGCGCCAAAGAATCTCGCTCATGGAGGAAACGTCGGATCCGCTCACCTATCGAAGTCCTATCTAGACGGGAAACTCACCATGTTACGTCGGGGTCTGGATCACCTGAGAGCTTGGCGCGGAAAATTGCGTGTTCTCTGCGCTTGATGATGACACTCTGGGGTTTTTGAATGAAACGCGGTTTGGCTGCGGCAGAAAAAGAGAGCTCAACCTGAGTGGCTGGTCATTCAAAACATGATTGATAAAAACAGAAATCATTCAGATCACAGAAATTATCTTACTCTTGAGAGTGAGCTCGGCGTCGCTCGAGACTCTGCCGTACGGATTCTCGGCAATGCACTCATAATGACCCTGATGATCTCGCGAAGCGCCATCTATTATCAGGACTTTCACTTCACCATTGCTCCGGCCTTGTATGACCGAATCTATCCTGACCGTCTCACTGTCGCGCTTCCTGCAAAAGAGGCAGCCGCGTCAAACAGCAGCGCTATAGAGAGTTGTACAGAGAGTTGTTTGAATCTCCGACAAACGATCGAGACTACGCGAAAAGCACCGCCTGAGCTGGAGTTTCAAAATTTGTACGACTCGATACACCTGATCGGAAAGGCAATCCGAGTAGGGTGAAGTAGGCCACCATTTTATGGAACCTATGCAGCAGGTCTCCAGGAAAGAGAACCTCCGTCAAAATCTCCAAACATTTCGAGTCCATTGTTTCATAAGGACGGAAAGCTCGACATCTTACCATGTGATAGTAGGCTCTGGAATCCCGCTGACGACGGCCATGAAAGACACGCTCTCTCCCTGAGTTGCCACAATGTCTTTCAGACCCTCGATGAACTCTGGTGAAGCTGGAAGCGAGCGTCGAGAGTCAGTCAGGGGACGGACCCTTACAACCAAATCCAGAGATCACTCTCTGTATTCAAGGAAGGTGAGGAGGCGGGAGGCAAGGTTCGGATCGTGAGGAGAGGCAGCGTCCCGGGAATCGATAGAACCTCGAGAGAGGTGCGGGGTCGCTTGGATCGAGTGCACGTCCGGACCGAAAATAAATCATTCCTCATCCCGACTACGAGGTAGTCTCTTCTCCAGAAGGAAATTAGCCGAGCCACTTTATCGACAAATCCAAGCCGATAGCTCATCAATTCCACTGTTTGAGATCTCTAGGGCAGCGTCACCATACATTTCGGTCTCATGACATGTGCTCTATCGGAATGGGTCGGGGCCTCTTCCTCCGCTGATTCCTCTCACCGAGGAAGACAGCTCGGTCGCTGATTCTCGCAGCGTCAACCGGACCTTCCAGGAACCGAGTCGACCCGGGACTGCTTTTGAAACGGCATCGCGTTCATTATTCATGATTCACGATAAGATAGTGGCACCGAAGGAATTCGAGACGACTCACCATAGACCGAGACGTCAGCGGATGACGTTGCACTGCCGACAGTATTCGACACTTCTAGCGTGTATTTGCCGACGTCTGATTTGCTGAATTCCTTCAGGATCAGCTTGTGAACTCCGTTCACCGATGAAATTTCATATTTGGCACTGTCAACGATCTCGACGTGGTTCAGAGTCCACCGAGGAGTCCCCTCCGGATTACTTTTCGTTTCAGCAATCAATTCCACGCGGTCGGATATCCTACAGCAAACGCTCTCTAGTTCTCGGACGAAGACCGGTGCCGTGGATGGAGATCCCGAATCTGCAAAACGGTCGGTATTACATCTGTTTGTGTTGGATTCCTGTCAGGTTAATCTCTTTGGGAATTATGAGACATAGGGGGAAGGGTACGCTCAGGAGTCTGAGCTGCGAGTTCGTACGCTCGGGACCAGGCCGGGTCTCGGAACAATCAGGATTGGAGCAACAAAAAACAGTCAGGATACGAAGGTCAGTATAAACGATGAGGAGCGTCTACATACAAGGAGCGACAAAGGATCCATTCTTCTACGACGTGCCACATTCATATAGAATGAATGATATCTTACCCGAGAAGCAATGAAGAACAGCAGAAGAAAAAAAGTTTGGGACAATGCGACGCAACCTTCTGCACAGAAGAGGTCGTTCCCACAGCTGAGCGTGTTTTAGGTTCGCAGCAGAAAGAAATCGACACAATCAAAGGAGCCCGAGTTGCAAAAGCATTTTATTCTCCTCGAAAGTACATCGAAGCCTATCTAATGCTCTAAGTAGGTACGTGTATCGAATGAGTGAGTTCGATCTTCGATCGAGAGGAGTGCGACGTTTAGCGTTAGTTAAGCGTTTCTCCACCACTTCGGAGATGCATTCGATCTGAAGGAAAGCGTCAAACCACCCATGGTACTCACTGAGGATCTTCAGCGCCGCAGACGATTCGTCCTTTCCGAACTTGTTCTCGACGACACATTTGTATCGACCTTTATCGTCTTCTTTGCACTCCTTTATCACAAGAGTGAACTGAGCCTCGGCCTCCGATACCCGATAGTGTTTCCCATCAACTTGGATCTCGGCGTCGTCCTTCAGCCACTTCGCGTCCGGCTTAGGACTTCCGGCGTATTTGACGGTGAACGTCGCATCGGTGCCGGTAACCACCGACTGATCCTTGAGTCCTTCGGTGATTTTCGGTTTGGCTGAAGATCGAGAGACATGCTCAACAACGCCGATCCGAACGAGAACGATGATCCTACCGTCGATGGTCATGCCCCGAGACTGTAATCGCTTACGTACCATTTACCGTGACTTTCGCTTCGGTTTCAGCCTTCCCGTGTTTGTTTTCCGCCTTGCATTGGATTTTGCCGCCTGCCTCTGCCACGGCCTCTTTGATGATCAGGGTATACTCCCCTTTATCGGTGACTTCTTTCGTGGCATAGAGCTTCGTGTCTTTTATTTGAACGCCATCGTGGAACCAGCTGACATTCGGTTCTGGTTTGCCCTCGACAACGACATTGAGTTGGATGTCGACTTCGCCTTCAATGAGTTCTTTGTCCTCTAAGCCTTTGGCGAATTTAGGCTTGACTGCAAAAACGCAGAACGTCAGCGAGGAGCGCGCTCTCCGTCAAGAGCTCGACGGCTCAACAACGCTCGCCGGGCGAAAATTTGAGGTGGACTCACTCTTGATAGTCAACTCGGCGCTGTCCTCTGCCTTTCCGAATTCATTTTTGACGACCACGGTGTATGCTCCGACGTCGTCAGGCCCACAGCAGTCGACCTTCATCGGAGGAGGAGGGATGAATGACTAAGGAGTCGGAATCCGGAACCGGATATAGTTTCTCACGTACGGGGACTGGACTCACCGTTAGACTGAACATGGTTGCTTCCTCTTCCGCGGCGATATACTTCTTACCGTCGATGACCACTGTCTTGCCGTCCTTGAGCCATTCTACCGTCGGTTTCGGCGTGCCCGAGACCTTAGTGGTGAAAGTGACGGTCTCCGTCAAAGTGGCTTCGTAGGACTCTAATTTCTTGATGATCTTCGGAGCAGCTATAGGAGATGAAAATGAAGTAAATCATTCAAAGGAGAATAGGCGCATCGTCCGAAGTCACGCTCCGTTCTCCCGCTCGAGCGTCGCTTGGGGCTTCTTCGCTAAAATGAGTCACTCAGCAAAATGAGCTACTCACAGTTGACAGTCACAGCCGCGTGACCGCTTTGACTTCCGAGATTGTTGGATATAACGCAAGTGTAACTTCCAGCATCTTCGGTTTTCGCCTTGTCAACCAGCAGAGCATAGCAGGCGGAATCCACTTCGTGCACTAGACGAACGCGTTCAGTGCTCGTAACCTGTTGACCGTCCTTGTACCACTTGACGTCGGGCTCGGGAACACCCTCGACCTCGACGTCGAGTTTCAGAGGAGTCTCGGTCATGACGGCGGCATCCTTGAGCTCCTTCTTGAACTTCGGGGGACCTGAATTTGACTCGATTAAAGACTGTTCTGAACGGAAATTCACGTCGAGGTAGATATACTGTGGAGAGAGACCGTCTATTCCCAATCGGATGAAGACACATGTCGAGGGTGGTAGCATACGATAACTTTCGGGAAAAATTAGAATTTTTCCCGGCGAATGAGTCGGAGCAATCCTCTCGACTGACTCGTTTCGAAAAACTTCGTATGAATGACGATCTTTGGCAATAGCGTGGGTGCCTGTGTACGCGGTGTATCTGAAGTGCAGTGTGGTGTTCGAAGCGCAAGGTGCAAAAACATATACGCATGGAAGTGGCAGAAATAAAGCGAAGCTTCTACCCCTACTCGATTGTACGTTCCGAGTCGAACATACTTTTCACATGGAGATTGCAATGCGTCTTTGCTGAACCGAGCTCGTTCTCTGCCACCACGTCGTATCTCCCTCCGTCTTCTTTGGTGACGCTCCGGATGACCAGCGTCATGCTTTCGTCATCCTCAAAAAGGAATTTGTATTTCCCTCCGTGACCGCTCTCAATTAGTTTCTCGCCTTTCGTCCTGCGCAGGAGAGAGCGATACGTCCTGTGATTGGGTCGGGACCGAACAGAGATCCGAGCGGACAGAGATCGTCATAGCCGCGGAGCGATCCCTCCTCCCGATGCGAATTATTATGATGAGCCGCTTACCAAACGATTCTTGGTTTCGGCCAACCAGTTATCTTGAGTTCCAGCATGGCAGATGCACCTTCGTTGACCTCCACATCTTCCATGTTAGCCTCGATTGTTGGGGCTGCGGGCTCGCGGTAGTTCACCGTACCTGCAACGAAGACCATTTTCAAACTTTCGCGAGTCCAGCGTCGCGGACCCACTCGAAAAATCGATACAAGCGCTCCTAGCAAAAATGGCGGCTCTGCCAAGATGCGGGCTCTGCCAAAGAGGGTCGCGACATCTTAAGCTGGAAGGACGACACGAACAAAAACATAGACAAGAACTTTGTGCGGGAAACGTAGGACGCGCGGAGTGCTCTCCGGAAGAGAGTCGGAGACGGTCTCCCAATGAAGCCGTTTCTGCTATTTCGAGTCGTGAGCGTTGTTTGATGAGGTTGAAGAGTAGGTATTCCGTCTCAAATGCATGCGTCTGTTCCGCGGGCGAATTTTCCGATGCCTTATTTCGATCTACGTATCTTCATTGCATACATCAATTGTTGTGTGACACTCTATACCGCTGAGATGCCAGAACGCTCATTGTCAACGAGCAGTCATTGGACTCTCATCGGTGCACACCATGCCGTCAGTGAAGGAAGCTCTCCGTGCACGCTCGGTGATAGGCTGTGCGTGTATTCGATCACGGGCCGAGTGCCGTCTGAGCTTGATATCGGCAGAACAAGGTCCAACCGACCTTGTACGGTGAGTTCCGCCGAACAGGAGATTTTCCCGCTGAAGGTGGAGGCAACGCAGGTGTAGATACCCGCGTCCTCGGGCTTCACATGCTGGAAGACAAGCGCCAGCGTGTCTTCGTCATCATTGAACGCCACCTGGAATCTCTCCGACGCTTCGAATTCTCTTCCGTCTCTGAACCTGCAACGAGGATGGAACCGTGAGGAAGATTCCAGGAGTTGCGTCCGACCACCGATGATGTACATATGATCAATACGAAGCGTTCCGATCGTCTCACCATGTAAACGCTGGAGAGGCCGTCGGTTGGGGTGTCGTAGACTTATCTCCAGCGTTCCCGTCCTCAGTGAGGCCTTGGAACAACACCTTGTTCTCTGTTCGTTTTCAGAGCAGGCGGGCATCGGTCGGATGCATTGACAATCGGGGTATAGTTGAGAGTTTCGGAGTGGAGCAGAAGACGAGGAGCAGAAGAAGTTAGTTCGCATCTCTGGTTAGTAGCCAAACACTGATCAATGAGCCATTTTCTCCGATGGCCGCTATACTAGTGGCGCGGTTAGCGTCTCCGATTTGGCATGGGCAAAACCTTCGTTTGCAACTTTTGGAGTTGCAACCGCTCGGCTGGATGCCGTACCGTGCTAGCAAAGCGTCCTAAGCCATCTGCGGGCGATGGGTTTTAAGTGTATTGACGAACAACGAGAACCATTGCTCGAATTTCGCTCATACTGCTCAACCAAGCAGAAGATCAGCGAGCTGCTCTTCTTAGGAGGTCGATGCCGTATCGTTAGTTCCTATTGTTGATGTTACCAGAACCGTTTGAAGAGCTCGACGGTCGCAGCGCATCGAGCCCCAACCTCCTGCTCGACATCCTCTTCGCCTAGGGTTGTTCGCCAAGATGAAATTTCACCAATGTGATTAGAAGCAAGGTCAACATGCACATTATTCATCTACGAATTCCACTTGTGGATAAATCATGTGCAAGCTCATTGTGCGATGCGTGATTTACTCATTTCTAAAGCCAGTGCAGTGCGTGTGTAGCGTATCCGTGTCGCTGTCCGAGTGTGCGCGGGTGAGTGTGATTGATCATCGTCGAATTAAAACCCTTCATCGCTCGTCAGATCCGCGAGAAAACGACTTGAGACGTCATCGTCCTCTCGCTCACGCCTTTGCTAGCCAGGAAACGGTCAAGAGGTCGATAAAGAGACAAAATCGAGATACTAGTTCCAGACTATTAGTCGGAAGGAGAAGGAGACTGCACCCACTTGTCACAGTGATGCAGCCGGCCGTGGAGTCACAGCCCTCTGAGTTCATGGCCACGCATGAATACACAGCGGAGTCCGCCTCGGTGACATGATCGATGATCAGCTCAAAAACCTCTTTGTTCTCGTAGTGCACCCGAATGCGCTCATCCATTTGAAGTGGTTCACCGTCTTTGTAGCTGTAAGCAGAAGTCATTCCTAGGTTCACTGAGCTCGCATGTCTTCAGCGCGAATCCGGAAATTCATCAAAAGGTACTTGACCACACTCACAAAGTGACTTCCGGATGGGGGCAACCATGCACCACGAGCTCGAATCGCACCGAAGTGCCCTCGAGCAGCTCGGTGTCCTTCAGCTTGACTTTAAAGACTGGTGCGAACGGCAGCTCGGTTCCACCAGGACTAGTCGGCCGGGAGTCGGGTCTCCCGGAAGCTTTGGATAATGGTCGTTATCAGCACGGACTTTTCATAGATCTGTCGGACCGAATGCGAGCCCTTCCCCCGTATTCCAAAGCCCCTCAACCCGAGAGGTTTGGCGGGGGAGCGCCTCTCACGACCCTTGCCAACTCACCGCTGCGGACATTGAAGGGAGCTGAGCAAGAGGTCGTTCCCGATGGATTGGACGCCACGATTGTATACATCGCGGCATCTTCGAGTTGAGCATTTGTGATGGTCAAAGAATGTCGACCTGTTTTCCCATCACTGACTTGGGTGATGCGAGGGCCTCTGCGAACGGGAACGTTGTTCTTAAGCCATTTCAGAGCCGGAGCGGGCTCCGACTCGATAACGCACTCCAACGTTGCACTCTCGTTCTCTGTGGATTCAACAAGTCGATTGTGGGAACTTTCTCTCTCGTTTCCTCGTTCTACTCTTTTCGCTTCCAATCCGAAACCCCGTATTCCGTTCATTAGGCGGAAATAACTCACGGTGAATTGACACCCCTCTGAGAGTCTGAATGAATTTTGGCTTGTCGCCCTTTACCGGACTTGTACCTCGGGGCTCGAGGTCTGACACTGCGGTAGAACAAACATTGTCAGCTTCAAGTTCGAAGTTCGACGCCACAGAGAGCAACTCCTCTGCAAGCAGAATCGCCACAGGCATTTGGTTAATAGAGAAGTGCCAGGACGAGGTCGTGAGGAGATACGAATTTAATTTCTTTCAGTACTCGGAAATGTTCGGGCGGGTGAGAACATAACGACAGAGTGGACCGTTTCTTCGGGTTCGACGGATAGAAAATCAAATTAAGAGCCTCGCAGCGAAAGCAAGATAAGGTTCTTAAAAACAACCATCGTTGTTGCATTCATTGAGAGCGGGCGGACACAAAGACCATCGGAAAGACAGATTGGTACTTATCACCGTCGACCAACGGCATCGTCATCATGTGACCCACCAAAACAAGTGAGGTGAGGTCTACAAACCGTCGACTGAGGTGATAGAACCCGAACGAAGCGACTCCGTACCTCCGGTGGTCGTTCGGTTAGCCTCGTCCTCCTGTGTCACTTCCATACGAGATGAGTCTTCTTCGTTTACTCGGAGCTCTTCTTCCGCAGACATCTTCTCCGCAACTGAAATTATATGTATATGGCAGAGCCTCTTCGTGGAACGCCTTCAGGACAGGCGAGCGGAGCAATACACAGACACCCCCCCTAATTCTCGAAAATCCTCGCCTGCGATGACTTAATGCAGGACGATCATTCGAAAGTTCATCAATTTATCTATCTATTTATCGTAGTATTACCTTCGGATTTCACGGTCGACGTTTGCAATTGTTTACTCCATTCGTCCTTGTTTTCGGTTTTCATTATGAGTTGCTCCTCAGTTTTCGATTCGAGTTTCAGACTGCCTGCCTCTTCGCTGACGTTGGTTTCGCCAGTCTGTTGGAGAATATTAATTCATGTAGGATACAACAGAAGCCGCTCGCATCGAACTCGGAACTTCAAAGATTCGATTGGGAAAAGCACCCCATCGAAGTCAGGAGGTTTAGGATCGCGAAGCAGCTCTAGAGCGATTTAATTGCGTCACTACCTTGATGATGGTCTTCATGACGTAAACCTTCTTGTTGTTGGAGCGATACTGAACTTCGGTGAGGCATAATCGCCCCCCCCGAAAAAGGAACGCATGTCTCTCCTGCATTCTGCCTTTCGAATCCGTAATCAACACTTTGCCCTGAAGCCAAGCCGGTCATGGTAAGGCTTCCCTCCGGAATACCATGAAAGCCTCTAGTCTCACTTGTTAGAGTTCTAAACAGTCACAGGGTTAGTCATGGATCTACACATAGATTCGGGACTTGGCAGGATTTTCGCATCTTTCCTTCGGAATCAAAATGGCAGACTTTTCCGGAAAAGCGATTGGTCAAAGTTCGAAAGGCAAGAGGACTGTCCGAATCGAGGAGCAAGGATAAAGCTAAAGCCTGTCGCCTGGAGGATGAGGCATCTATGATGACACCTACCTCTTTTAGAATTCGTCCGAATTTCTGGATGTTGCCCGAATACCCCTCCATTTTATTGATGAACTCCAGATCGGTCGATCTTTGGGGAATCGCTTGCATGAAATCAAGCGCCCTCTGCAAATCGGTGAAATCTTCCCCTGCTTTCGCGTTGCATTTTATCAACTCCTGTTCCGAGCAAACGAAGTCAAAGAGGTGAGATAGTCAGTGATCTGTGCTACTGTGAGATAGCTCATCTGACCCTTATGCAGAGTACCTGGGGGCTCACCTTGAGGATCAGCTGGTAATCGTTAATTCTTTGGAGGGGCAATTTCAAATGTTCCTGAATAGTTTTTTCGTCCCCGATCTTTTGCGAGAACTTGTCCAAGTGTTCTTTGAGCTCGGGTTCGTCCTTGAGCAACTGTTGTGCTTTACTTTCGTGCTCGACGTACTTAACGTGCTTGTCGAAATCTCGCTCCATTCGTAACAAGGTTGTTCCCAGTTTCGAGGGTTCCCGGGCGTTATACTTGATGCCGGTTATTAATTGCCTAAGGGAGTCTCCGCTGGTCAACAAAGGTCAGAGCACAGCAGAGGTCGCTATACAGAAGAATCCTGGATCGGCTTGAGGTGGAGGGGACTAGGAGCGTCGAAAAACTCACTCATTATGGAAGTTGCAAATCTCCTTGAAATTGTTGAACAATTGCTCCTTGAAGTCCCTGAGTCGCTTTGGCATTGAGGGATTGTCCATCTCTTTCAAATAGTTTTCAACGACGAACAGCATATCACGAGCGAAATCTTCCTCTGTGTCGACGAGCTCCTTGACCAGAGTCCTGGAGAGGAAATTATGACATAAGCGGAATCTCTTGAAGTCTGGGTTCGACACAAATTCTCTTCGGTGTTACCACGCGAAGGGAAACGCGGCTTGCATACATCCATTGACTTATTCTCTTCGAAGCAAAACGCATCCCTCGACGGTGTACCTAGCGAACGCATGAACGGACTTGAAACGAGGCATGCTCCCTCGTTTCGTGTTTTTTTTCATTCGAAGCAGATAATGCTGTGCTCTGAGTGGATTCGGATTCGACTTGTCATCGCCGAGGAGGTTCCAACGCCGCCCACTCAAACACGACATGCGGAATATCAACACGCAGAGTCCTGAGGCAGTGCTTGCAGAGGACTTAATCAGCGTGAGGGAATGGGACAGCTCATATCTCTCCCTTACGGGGCAGAGCTGTATCATCATGTAAATTCGTGCGGTCGAAGCACTCACTTCGAAAATCGATCATCGTGGAAGCCGCGGATGCCTAATAATCGTTTCCTAATCGACGTCGACTGTGTCTGGTCGTCTTCCGTGTCCGCGATCTCGGTAATCTGGATCGACCTGTGGTTTCCCGGATGATAATTCGTACATATATCCCAAAGATTAGTTCCAGCCAGACGCTGGCATGTGTGTATTCGAAGCCTCCCGCGATTCGCTCAGAGCTGCTCATTTGGGAACATGGTTCCGAGGCGAACTCTTCGCTATGCTGCGTTTCATTGGCACAAATCCAGATCTCACTGAACACAAAGTTGAGGATGAATATGAATAGGAATCATTAAATGTGATCCCTATTTTTGCCGGCGCTGCGCAGAAGCTTTTCCATCTGCTTCTTAATGAGACTGTCTCGTGGAAGCAGCTACCGAATCGTGACCTTTCGGAAGGATAACCAATGAGGTACTCCACCGAGATCGTGCGGAAATTCTCTCGAGGTAGGTGGACAAACAGACGTTTAACCACTGAGCCGGCTAGGTGGCCGTTCGCAGCGTAGCTGTCTCCTTTCAGAGCAAGATAGTCGACGGCACGAAAAAAGATCTCGCACCCGGTGTTGACAAAAACAGCAACCGCTCAAACTGATCTAATGTCAAACAGGGCGACTCCAATCTCCGTCTTCTCCCGGTACCCAAGGAGATGGGCGCTGGTTCAGAGATGACGAATGGAAATAGGCGCACGACGATACATAACCTCAATACATTGTTTGCGATGTCGCGCCCTGCTCGATGTGTGGGTCTTCGGTCGATATTTTTGTATCAAACAAAAAGAAACTTCAAAGTCCCCGAGAGCTGAGCTGATATCCGATCGACTTACTCTTTTTTCGAAAGCGGAATCTCCATCACTTTCTCGTGAGTGGGTGTCGCAGGCTCTTGAGTCGTCACGGCACCAGCAGCTTTCTCCAGACAGTAGCAACCGACCCAGCCAGATTCGCCGGAATCCAACTTGACGACTTTCCACTTCCGAGGCTTACTGGTGTCCAGCACTTTAACCTGCTCTCCTTCTTTCAATGGAAGCCCATCTTCGTCAGTACTGAGAGGCTTGTAGTCCAAAATCGCAACGAAAATTGATCCGACGGGCTGTAAAAAAGAATAAAGGTATCAGCTCCTCCAGAATCCATCGCACCCCGCCGTTGATGCTCCTCCGATCCCTCGCCCTGACACGGACACTCAAAGAACTGAAAAGAGCGTGATCGGGAGGAGGGGCGATGCTGGAGATCATTCGCACGCAGTGACTCCCCCCCTTCCCCGCCAAGGCTCGCAATGACTGATACAGAGCTCAACATGATAATGGAGAACGACCTCTAATGTTGGCCCGTTATTCGTGTTCGCGGGCTTATTATCGATATCTCTGAATGCTGTCACCTTTTCGACTCCGTCACTCAAGCTCTTCCTGAATTACGACTCATTGATTGTCTTTCGAGATCGAGAAATGCAAGAATCATCATTATCGTAGCTGGTATTCTTGTACACAATAGACTCGAATCCCGCAATGTGTTATAATATTAAAAAAATCGATACGTGTCGATACAATGGCTTCGAAGCGGGAATTGTGGATGAGGCATGTATCGGAGTATGGCAGGTGCATTCCTCGCGAGGCGTGTCAGCGACTTGCCATGTTCTTCTTCAAACTTTCATCTGGAAGGATGTATAACTAACACAGCCCTCGTGTCGCCAATCTCTGTCAGAGGGCCCCAGTGCAGCTCACTAAACCCTTCTAAAGTCAGTTCAAGGTTCTTCTCGTTGCGCCAATTGTACGCTCGCGACGAATCGGTGAGTCTGGGCACCGAATTCCGCATATACCTCTGTCTGCGAGCCACCGAAGCAAGAGCTACAGATTGTTTCTCAATGTTTTCTTCGCCTGAAACAACCTTGCGCTCGATGTGGCAACGAAGCGAGTAACGAGAGTCGACTACTTCAAGACAAATGTTTATTCGCCACAGAAAAAAATGAGACGCCCTAGAATCTCCCTTTGTGCGGCCAAGCGCGAAGCGACTCGTTCGACTGCGTTCGTTAGTACAGCCCCTTAGTTTTCTTTGCATATACATACAAGATCTTATATTACATTTCATGAATAGCTCCACAGGAGTTCGTCGAAAAACTCTGACGAGATTCCGGTATCTTCTCCTTCAGTGTTCTCATCACTCTGCTCGCTGATGATGTCGCGCCGGATCTCGTTCAGTGCGTTAGAGGGGATGGGGACTTGCTCTTGGAGCTCGGAGAAATCGGTGGAGACTCGAAGCCTAGTCCCGAATCGCAAGACGGAGCAGTCCCGTAGGATCTCTTGGACTCGAGCGCATAGGGTTCGATGTCGATCTCCGATTCGAAGCTTGTGTCGGATGGTTTTACCGAGTCGAAGCTGGTGTCGGCCGGCTTCTCGGATTCGGGAGGAATCTCTGTTTGTCCCACAGGCTCGGACGGCCTTCCAGCCCACTCCTCGGCGCCCAATTCCCTCTGTTCAACCATGAGCTGACGGTAATCAAGACCGAAATCGCTCACACGACTCTTATTGTTCACGAACTTCGCGAAGTACTGTTCATCATCGATTTTCACTTCGTACTTCTCCAGGAGACCTTCTTCCCGGAGTTTTCCCAGAATCTCGTCTGCTCCCTCCGAGAAGCCGAAGACATTCTTGAGTCGACGAACGGTGGGCACTTCCATACCGGCAATGAAATGTTCGATGACCGAGTCCGCTGAGATGTCGCCCGTGTTTGTTGGCACACAGAACTGGCTTGATGAAGCCATCGCTTCCTGTTTGCCTTGGAATTCTTTCATCTCTTTGCAGGTCACAGCCTTGTTTTTGAGCACGTAGACGAAGCCTTCGGCGTTGGCGAAAACGAAAAGATTGTCGCTCGCGTTTTTTTTATCGTCCGGATGCCTCCAGGTATCATCACTTCAACTTCGTGCGGGATAAAATACTCCAGGAGTGCCTTGTCGTCCCTCGTGATGTCGACCAACTCGGAGAGCTCGAGCAACTTCACGGCAACGTCCATGACCGGGTACACATACTTGTCTCCTAGGAGGGCTTTGTACTTCTTCTGCATCTTGACGTGGAAATCGAACTCGCTGACCATCATTTTGGTCCCGTCTTCCTTGATGAATGGATAGATGTGCTTGCAGTCCTTGAATACATCCGAAGTTCCTGCGACCCGGTCTCGGATCGCTTTGGATTCTCGAGGCGGGATGAAAGGCACGTAGCTATGCTTTCGGGCTAAGCTGTCCCGTCTCTGCAGTAATGACTTCTGGAAGTCACTAAGTTCACCAGTAGATTCGTACGAGAAGCTGTTCTGCCGACTAGCCATCTCCGATAGGTGCCGCTCGTCGCTGTGTGCCTCTGCGGTGCGGCCCTCGTGCTTATGTAACAACATTGGGGAGGAGGGTCAGCTTTGCCTCTGTTTCTGCTGCTGCCGCTGCTGCTACCAACAAGAGGTACCCTTTCTTCTTCAACAAGTAATTGATGTACCGGTCTCCGGTCACGAGTATATTCGCTAAGCAGACAAGGTTTTCTCATCTATCGATAGCAAGTGGCCTGGCAAGCATTTCCTGGTCGCCCTTGACGCCTGCTGATCATCCGGTCGGAGAGACGACGAGCATGCCGTGAGCCGTCGGTGAACCCGATGGTGTCAAGTTCGCCCTCAAAGCTCTAAAGGCTTAGAGTCAGACGGAATGCGGCAATGAGAATGAATAAATGATTCGAGCGCGGTGACAAACACTACATTGGTAGACTTGGCGCGCCACTGCGATCTGGTGGCTCATTGTAGATGCTGGGCATTTCTGAGCTATGACACACGCTGATCACGTTTCCCAGGATAGATCCGTCCGAGAGGTATACGAATTCGCGGTCATGTTAGCTAACGAGCCGATCCATGGTCGCGATAGCCCGCGGCCTTCTCCACGCTAATAGACATCTTGGTTCGGTGACTTCTCTAGCAGTCGATTCGTTCGACTATGGGCATGATGTCATATTCCCTTCCCATATAGCGACTCAAGCCTGTACACGAAAATATCCACATACAATGAGCTCGATTCTATATTGAGCAACTCAAGCTAGAGGCGGAATCTCCATTGAATCAGTCTCAGAGGTCCGTGCAATCAGATTCGAATTTCTCTGGCCAGAACGCAGAAAGTTTCGGTCGATACGGGTCATGTTCCGTCTTCCGGGAAGAATCGCCGTCGAGTACCCCGCGGAGTTCCGTAATTCACGCTCCAGCTTCTCGACGGGAGTCGCACGTGGAGGCCGGTGTCCTTGATTGAGGGATCGCGCGAATCCCCGCGCTCACTGAGAGGATCGGAGCAGCGATGGACGTCGCGGGACCGATCGCGATGCCGCGAACAAGGGAGGGAGAGCCCGCTCGGAATCCAGTGAATCGCGAGGCGCCTGTTCCGGTCCGGGATCTCTCGAGGCTGCTATCAGTGTCAGGCCGTCACGGGACCGATTGGATAAAGTATCAAACCGAAAACGAGTAGTTTATCGTCGCCAAGCGAGCCTCTACGCCTAGATCCATCTCAATCGGTCTTGACTTTGGCCCCGCATGATTCAGTGAGGTGTTAGAACACCTCGTTCAGCCAAGCAGGTACACGCACCCTCTGGTCAAGCTACGATTCTCGCCGTCGCGGCTGCTTCTCGTAATGTTCTTAGATTCGCGGTTAGAGGCAAGGATTGTACGCGTCTGAATAAATCGCAAAGGTTCCCTACTCCCGGTTGTTTTTCTCCCATCGTTGAAAGACCAAGGTCTTCCCGGAGACAGTGGCTTTGCGAAACTCGGTGTCGGAATGGCCATGAGCGAGTTCTCTCTAATTGCAGCAAATACCAAAGCTTTCTACCGAAAATTAAATCTAGACTGGCTCGCGAATCACAGACTACCAGATCACAATGACAGTAAGCGAGACAACTAGTTCCCCGAGCGAATGGGAGAGACTATGGCAAGCTTTGACCCGAGGCGGTTTCTTCTGCTGTCCGCATAGAGCTCTTTCTCTTGCTCTCACGAGAGGAAATAGTCAAATATCAGCTCAATCGCCACCATGGCTGACGGAAGATCGCGCGAATGACCGAACAAGCACCCTATTAGCACCAGGTTTGAACTCGCTTACCGAAGAGTCCTCGAGCATCTGGGTGTCACCGCCACCGAAAGAAGCGCTGTAGTGCTGCTTCGATGAGCTCTCGAAAGATTTCACCTCTCCTGAGGAATCGATGGTAGTTACTTTCGTGGATCTCATCGAATATCCAGACATCCCACCTTCGACTTCCACCTGAAATTTCAACACATTTCGGTGAGTTGGAGTACCACCGTTCATCTCCCTAGAGCCCGCGGGGATCGTCAGCTCCTTCCGATCCCTTGCTCTCTATCTGAGCCTCGAGAGTCAACTCGAACGAATTCTTAGACAGCACCGATCCTCTTGAACACATTATCCATCATCAAGAGATCTCCCGAATCCCCGCAGCGGTGGCTATTCAGATTCATCCATGACGGTTTAGAAGATTACTCGCATCAGAAAAGCCCCATCGATCCTCACCGCAAGCTTCATTGTCGAATGCAGCTATCCGGTTGATTTGATATTCCCGGCATATCGAATGTTCATGCTTCGAGCCCTCGCGGACTACCACAGGTGAGTCAGCCCTATGATTTCTCAAAATCGTCTGCATGTGTTAAGTTAACACGGCTCCAGAGAAATAAACTGGATTCGCGTAAGTGCCGGCCGAGAGAATTTGGCCTCATATTTCCGGGCTCCGCTTCGCCCACAACCGGCGGCTGAGCGGAAGTTGTCTGATTTCCAAGCGAGGGCGATGAGGAACACCCGATTACATGACCAAGGCTTATTATTCTGAGAACTCGACATTCTACTTCGTCTCAACGGGAGATCATTTGCCTCCCCGTTCAGACGAGGCTCGATATCAATGACCCTCGATGAGTTGAAATCTTTGGGCAGGTCGAGGGTCTATGGAGGGGGTCCTGAATCGTGGCCAAGTCTCGACGGGATCGGCACGGCGTATAGCGCGTACATTATCTCTCCAAGCTCTGAGCCGCATTTGGAACCATCGAGCATGAATTGGCCGTGGCGAGCAAGGTACTACCCAGCCAAGGAAGGTACTACCCAGCGCTCATCCCAATCTGATCGAGAACTAAGTAGCTGCAAGATTTGAACAAGCAGCTACCTCTTGATGGAGACACTGTCGATGCGAATAGGCATGCGATTTTGAATACAGTCCCCTCAGACCATTGAACTCTTCATTCGTCTGTGGGTTCGCTCAAGAAGTTTTGGGGAGGCATTGCCAAGAGTGCAACGACCCAGAGGATCAAAGGGAGCGCGCCCGAGCTGAGCCTCGACGCTTCAATGTCGTTCCATTGAGACTCGATGCGTGTCAGGATTCACGGGTGTCTCTTGTGTCTGTTTAGGAGTATTTGTTCCGAAGGGCTGTTAGATGCTTCGATTCAGCAGATCTTTTTTGTTTGACATGCGCACATAGAAGGATAACCTGATAACTTGTATTGCCATTCTTTTCGAGTGAACGAGACAATTCATGCCGTATCCAGCACCCAACCTGCAAATATTTCAGGTAGCTCAAATGTGTCTCGACGGCTCGGAAGTATCCAGGCTCCATCCATGGCTCCGATAGAATCCGTACTTTTGTGTTTTCTGCGAGGAGGTTGGTTGGGCCGGACGACGCTCTCGTCGCGTGGGCTCGCGCTGATTAAAGCGTTATCACCATAGCATCGCTGACCGCCTCTCATCGGCCATCTTGTGATAAGAAGGCTCGACGGTGTCGAACCCGGATGGCAAGGATACGAGCAGTGTGTCAATAGATCATTCACGGCTTGGACTTCACCCTGGGACGCTTCTGAGGCCGTGCCAGGGACCTTGGCCATGAAATATCTGGCCGGTATTCGCGGTGCGGGATCTCGTCTGGGGCGCCCGATGCGCCGGCCTGGTACAAAATGTTATGACGACCGTCGGAGGCTCCGTTGATTCCCCTTCAGCGAGCGAGGCGCGGCGTCAACACGCTATTGCGTGGACTAGCGTGGCTCCGTCGGCGCTCGCGACAGCCGTACTGTGTCTGGCAAGGGCGGCTTGGGGCACGAGATATTCACGGTAATCATGATGAGCACCCATTCTACACCACTACTCCTCCCAATCCCGCTCTCATCAAACGGAAGAACTCCCTGTCCCCTCGAACCCCACTCCGAATGGACACGGTGAGGTGTCGCATAATTTGAACTGAAGGCTGCCTATCACGGAGCAGCATCGCTATTCTTTTCGAAGCCGTCCCCACTTTTCCCGGGCAAGTCGCGTTCCGTCTTGGATCCGCATTTTCCCACACTCGTTCCGGTGAGAGCTCAGAATGGCGAATCAGAGCTCTTGCTCGGGAGACAGGAGGATCTCACGATTTCGCACGGTGCGCTCACGAGAAAATCTGTAATCCAATCTAATCCCTCACCTTGGTCCGTTTGGAGGAGAACGCGTCGTCATCTTCCAGGAGGCGACGGGAGAGCCGAGATGTCGAGTCATCATCTAGGGCCCTGTTTCGGTCAAAGATCGGTTAGCCACAGCGGAACGTATCGACGCGCTTCGGGATTTCTCGAATTCGATTGAAAAGCGCTCCGAAGAGGATTCGAACGCTCGATTGCCTCACCTCCTGGCGACTCCGAAGGCATCGTCCTCGGAAGATAGACGGGTTGAGTGCCTCGTTGTTGAAAATGCTATTTTGGAAGATTCGGTAGTTAGATTCGTATCCATCGGGGGAAACGGTTGCAGGCGCGCAGGAAAGACGCCGCGCTCGGAAATTGAGCTGTTTCGGGGTATGAGAGGGGAGTTTTGGACAACTGAATACTGCTCACTGCTAATTTCAGGTTCGTCATCGCCCATGGTCGTTCGGGTTGTTATTCGAGTGGTGCGAGAGACTGATGAAGATGAGAAGTCAGAGTCGTCCAGACCGCTACGGACTGACGTGCGTCTGGTCGCCGGGCTCGATTCATCTGTGAATCGTTTACAAGATGGATCAATCACCCTCTTTCCAAGGGACCGAGGGGAAGCGTGATGTGTCCAATGTATATGCAAATGTATTTTTGAGCTATCGAACCTTCTCCAGTGCTGCTGTATTTGTAGGATTTGGAAGAATATCGATAGTTCGACATTGTGGTTCTATTTCCCGATGTGGTTTGTCCCGACGACGGAGGCACTCCTTCCTGAAATACGGGATTTTGTTGGATGAGCTCAGACCACAGACCGTCACCAAGATCACACTTGAGCGAGAGAGACGCGTTTAGGCCAACACTGGCCATGTGGGTTATAATCTATTGAGACCGCGTCTTTGTCGTGCTTCGCCACGGCTAACCTCGCCCACAGGGCTGGAGCAGTTCATCAAATATCTACCATATCGTCGCAATCCTCTCATAAACAATTAAGTCCAGCGATCGTGGAAACCCATGATCGTCCGTCTCGGATCTTCGAAGGGAGTAAATCTCGCGCCTCGCCTCCGGGTTCCGAAGCGGTGAGGAGATTTTCAAGCAGAGCCGCACTGAGACATTCCGTGAAACTCTTCCTCTATTTTATTCTCTGTGTCAGGATGCTCTATCATGAGATTACGCTCGCTGAGCTATTCCAAATGCCGAGTCTGCCTTATTAGAGGGGCGCTGGTCGTTTTTTGGATCAGCCCGGGACGCCTCCTCGGAGAAATCGAGAGTCCGGTCTCCGGAGCCACCTGATATCGAGGTTGTCAGCGCAGCGATGAGAATTTATTCTTATAGCTCGCATCGGTTCCAGCTCCCATTCGGATGGACCTAATTATCATTTCGATAAACAACCAGAACTCGAAAATGAGCTCCGGGCGACGTGAGCATGACAGCACGGCTGTGGAAAAGAGGCGTACGCTATCTCACGACGGAGTCCGGTAACTCCTCTCCGCGTTGTCGCGGTGAGATAGATAACCCACCGAGCTCTGAAGCTCCGATCGGGAGCACTCGGCTTCGGTGTGCCCTCATTGGGACGTTTTTGCCACTAGCGCCCCATTCACGGAGTGGGTTTAGACTCCTTTGCATCACATGGAGGGTCTGGACCCTGAGCTCGGAGGCCACAAGTATCGGCACCTCAGGAGATTCGAGCCCGCAACCTCCCAATAGAGCAGCGTCATTCCTCGAAGTCAGGCTTCCAGGTGCGCTAGGACTCTCATCCTTCCCGTGGATTCGCGTCAAATTAATGAGATGAAGATCCCTGATTCCCTATCGATGCTCCCGTTTTCGATCCGGTATTCCAAACACCCGACCTCGCACCTCGTTTGCGCTCCAAACGCGACCACGATGGGAGAGTCCTCTGGGCAGCCTATTCATTTAGTTTCCTGAGGAACTTCCTTCAAGGACAATACAGCGAGCGCGAACACCGTGCCATGTCACGGGTAAGCCACTGCTGGGGTAAGAATTGTCATTCTCTCTGAGAGCCTGGGGAAAGCGCTGCGCAGAGGGCGGCGACAAGAAGATCAAGATATACCCGAGAGCGTGATGGATATCCAGGAGATCCCCGGGTACAGAAATCTGACGGGATATGCCTCTGCGCATCGATACCTTCGCTCACGGATTCAGGAAAACAGCGTTCAAACGTAAGATAGAAAGTTCCGTCGCGACCGTGAATGCCGCGATGGAAGTCTTTCCTCAAATGGGGTTTCCCCAGCCCGCAAACGACCGTCCCCAAGGCACTGAAGAACTCCATGAATACTCCTGTCGCGAAAACATTGTCTGATGCCTGTTCTACACCGGGGATGCAAGCGGGCTCGCAATCCATGTTTTGATTCGGTCAGTTCGTCAGAGAAATTGGTATTTTGTCGCTTATGATAGTATTATCCGAAGCCAAGCACACGCTGCTGGAGCGGAGATTTTGTAGACGGACCCGGGGCCGAAAAATCGTTCCCTCGCATGAAACTTTGCGGCCTGTCGAGCGTGATGGACAACGGGCAACAGCATGGGCGGAGTAATTAGCTCCTAATTACGATCACTTGCCCTCGGTGACAAATCTTCACCATGCAGATCTTTAATCTTGTCACCGAGGTAAACCGTCGCGTCGTCTGCGACGATGAGTTCTGCTAAGAGGCCACAGTCCAAATATGACAGCCGAAGGAGGTGGTAGAACTAGTTTTAGAAACCATGACGTGAACTCCCAAAAATAGAACCATTTCCCCCCGCCCTCTGGCCCCGAGAGCAGCCAGACTCTGCATCTCATCAGGGTTTCAATGTTGCTGCTCTTCACGTGTCCAAGGTTACATCGAACCTTCGCTGAATGGTTCCTCATTCGTGAGTCTGACAGAGCATTTCGCGGATGGCGTGATCGGAGATTACCACCTTCCTCACAATACCGCATCGAATCGGGAGATCATCTGAAGGAGGCAGCCTCGACAGCTACGCGAGCGCCGTCTCTCCTGACGTTTACTCGAATCGTGGCAGTCCAAAGCTAGGAACTAGAGGAAGATTGCTCGGCGAGCGAGGTTTTACTTCATTTTTCCGCATTCGGAAATTCCCGGACCGATTCTCGCGATCGGCCCTCAGCGCCTCTTCGCGACGACGACTAAGGCGATTCGGAAAACCGTATTGGGCCAGAGGCCAAGGACGGTTATGTGGCGTGCACCTAAGAGGGCTTCTCACATATGCTGCAGCGCGCGGAAACCTGAGCGACCGTCCGCGGAGCGGGAACACAATGCTTTCGTCGTTTTTCAGAGTCTCTCGAATCAGCAGATTACACGAACACATCACAAACGATGCACGCTTCTTCGATCGGGCATGTGTTCATCTCTTCGCTGTAGGCAGCCGATCGATTGGAGACTGAGAAATGTCCCAAATGTCGCGATCCAAAACTCGAATACCAATGAATGCTGTCATCATCGTTGCATGAGAAGTACCAGGAAGAAAAGAAACAGCAGCTCGAGACAGCTCGTTGACTCCAAACCGCGATTCCTTGTCTCAATCGGTTTTCAGAAACGATGGTTTCACTAGCTGGCTACAGGGCTCTAATGCCGGGAACGTGACTGGCGTAAAATTTCATCTGAGAGCGGAAATACAACGAGATCGCAAATAGGTCACGGTATATCTATAGTGAAATAGTGAAATGTTTATAAAATTGTAAAGGACACGATGATGCAAAGAGTCAGCGCTGTTCCGCATAAACATGGGCAATGGCTCCCTAGACCGAGCCAGATTTCAAGCCGCAGCTCTGCGACCTTCTCGTAAGGAAGGTGCAGGATGTTCCTGAGCGTGCGGTCGAAATTCGAGTCCCAAGAATGCGATGCTTCCCGTTCGAAGCAATAGAGTCATAATCGGGTCTGATAACTTTCAGATCCGAAGTGATTGAAAGATGAGGATCACATGGCCGCGAGCACCCAATGGTCCCCCGCGCGCGAAATTCGCGGATCATCATCCGTCATCAGTGACGATCTACCGGATCTATCCGGAACAGGGAGTCTAGAAAAGTTCCCCGAGGACCCAGAACAAGCACCGTAATCAACGTCAAATGTAGTGCCCAAACGCTCAGGATTACAACTCCTTAGGCCAGACGCTGCTCTGCGGGGCCAACAAAGATGAAGAAAAACCTGAATGAGGTTTCAGATGTAGCACGTTCCTCCTTCAGCGAGCACGTCATCCAAAGCGACGCCGAGAGCATCCCTCCTTCCGCACAGAAACACAATATCACAACCACCTGCATGGCTGACCTCCAAATATCATTTCACCACTGGGTCCTACCTCCTGTGGACACTTGGACGGTCGACGCTCAGACGTTCGTTAGAGACGCTGAGAACCAATCCACGTCCGCGCCGGCGTGTGAGCCAGGAGATCCTTCAGATCAACCGATGAATGGATGGTTGCTCGGATAGTCCTAGCTAGCTCACCGGACTAGACTTAGCTAGTTCTCGGCTCTCTGCGGGGACAAGCCTGGCCCGGATGCCGACCGAACACCAGGACTGAGCTACGACCAAAACACAGAGAGTACCGCCACCTTGCGGACCCAGAATATAGGCCAGAGCCCGTGGGTCTGCGGGCTGAAGACTTGAGCCCTGAGTGTGGTGCTGCTATGGCTGTTAGATGGTTGCCCGCAGGAAGATGGTCTCTCTATTTTCGGAGGTTCCTCTAGAGGAGAAGCCTGTCGGCAGCCGACCGGGCTGGTTGCCGTTCAAAGAGAAGGTCCGAACCGCAGGGCGACCAATGACCATGCGTAATCGTCGCTACACCTCTCGCTGGCCGGCTATATTGTTCGTTTGTTTTTTCTTGCGTCTATGAATGCACTAATGTTTCTCCATGTAAATCCCAGCATGAGGAAGAGGTTGGATAGATTTGGAGAGGATCTCTCGTTGAACCAGCACAACAAACGAGCTTGTGGTGTTCTATCGAGTGTGAAGCATTGTCAAACGCCGGCGGTTGAGTCATCTTTCTCGGTTGCTTAAACAAAAGACAAATGTGCACGCTCTATCGGCTCAATTGCTCCGTAATCGCGCACGAAAAAAGGACTGCAGTCTCTAAAGCGGAGTCACATCTCGCGGAAGCGCTCCTCTTGTGCTCAATGTGCGGGGAAGGGGTGAAGGAAATGCATCGGGGAGTTCCCTCGGGAAAACGAGGACCACGCCACATTTCAATATTCCACCTACCGCCTGATCCCGTTTCGGCCCTCAATCTTCAATGAGGCCGAAGATGGGCGTCATCCAGAAATAGAGAGTTCCAGTATCAAAACTGAACTCGTGAGCATTTCTGAGGTTTTTGTCGGTCACCTAATGTGTCGCATTTGAGGATAAACGATAGCTCAATGTCTTTCTAGGCTCAGAGTTTTCTCGGGTGAGACGCAACTCAACGGTGTGGTGACTAAGCTCAAGTGGCTCCCACGCGTCCGAATCAAGCGAACCTTAGTATAAGCCCACGGAGGGTCGCGGTCAAGCAGCTCGAATTCTCCCGTTAGGCAGGGCTGATGCAAAGGTGTGGACAGGTGGAATATTCGTTTTGTCGATTACGCTCGATGCCCAGAAGACTTGCAAATCCCTTTTCTAGATAGGACGGATCGGCATTCGGGAATCGGAGCACCCGGAATGTTGATTCATTGACAGAGGAAACGGCTTCCGTGTATCAAAGCTCTAAGATTCAATCGAATTTGGAAGCGCATCGAAACACGCGATCTTTCATGACGGCGGCCAGTTTCTGAGGATTTTTCCGTTGTGGAATCAATTCATTCCATGGGGATGGTGTGCCGCGATCACACAACCGGTCGCGTCTGCGCGACGGCGCTCCCTCCGACACTCAGTGATCGGGAGGACGATTGTCCATTCAGTCCTCCCTCAGTAGTGTAGAGGGAGCCTCTAAGTTATTTCCAGCAATCACCGACACTGACTGAACAGCTAAGCATCTCATGTATGGACTGCACTCACTTCTGTCGGAGGATCAGCTGAAATTTGAAGCGAAGCGATCGTTGAGCTGGAATGTTCTGCTGCCGGAATGTTTGGTACCACCGAGTCTTCGTCGTCCGGAATTTCTTCTGGAAAGGAATCAGTTCGAACAAACGAGTCCTCGGCAAGAGACGAGCAGCTGGCAGATGTCGATGGATTTCCCTTCCGAGCTCACCCATTGTTTCTAAAGGTCCTTGCGCTTCACGAGGGCTAGACGACAATTCTTCATTCATGAGAGTTCCCGTAGATGACTGCGCCGAAGAAATCGTAGATGTCTGTGGTCGAGACGAAGAATCTCACGGTTAGGAGTGCTCTCCGTCGGCCCTTATATTCGCAGGGCGAAAATTTCCCAGAGGGACAACGCGGATCTAGAGGAGCCAAGTGCAGTTCTCCAGACAACCCCCCCCCCTCCGAGAGCTTTTTTGGTGCCGTGCGGCAAAGGATCGCCCAGATCTCTCTTCCTCACGGGGAAAAAACTCATTTTAGCTCACGGGAATGATCTGTTCGAGAGGACCGTTCGCGGAGGGGGAACGGTAAGTCGTAGCGCGACGTCGCTTGAGGGCTAATGTTTGTGAGATCCCCCACTTCACGCGGTGAAGTCCCGCTCGCAAAGATTGGAGAGCTTCCCGTGCATGAAGTGGAGTAATGATTTTCTCTCGGAGCTTCCATTCTTGATGGAAGGCGCGAATATTCCTAGATCGTCCAGAAAGCACCGTGGTAAAGCATAGGCTTTTGCAAGCCTAAGATTCACCGTACAGTCGCAGTCACAAGTACGGTTATCCTTTTCGGTAGTCTGTGACGCCCATCGAGAGAGTTTCGCCCCTCGGGTTGAGTCAGCCCCGGCGACCCCGCGACTTTTCCATAATGGAATTTCCACATCTCTCTTGTGCCGGACCGCAGATTTTCGGGATTGGGAACGGCCCCGGTAGCTAACGGAGCGGTCCCGCCTCGAATTTAGAGCTCGCTCCATGGAACTCACAAAAGACGAATGATGTGTCCCGATCGGAGCCTCGAGGTCTGAGAACGCGTCGCAAATGTTCGGGTGTCGGGTGGAAGAGCCCTGCGAAGTTGAGCTGACTTGGGTGCAATACTGTGGTCTCGTCGGGCTGCCTCCAATCGCTAGCTCCTCGTCGAACTCTTCTTCTTCCAGCGTGAAACTATCTTCATCGTCGTCATCGCCTTTTCGGGAGATCTCGTCGAGGAAGCCCTGAGAGTAAGAAGATACGGAACCTGGCCGAAATGCGAAAACTTTGATTTGCGAAACGTTAATGGCGCAAGAACAAACCTGGAACTGCTCACTGGCGGTGAGCGTTCTCTTGCGGCTCCCAACAGATTCAGCTCCGTTCCCGCTCTGCTCGTCCTCATCGGAGCCGTCATCGATGAGGATGAGCAGACCAGATTCCCTACCTGTTTCGAGAAACGGAACAATGAGCGGGAGGCAGAGCGGGAGGAGCAGATACCTTCCATTCATCCACAAGCGGATATGTTCTCATCGAGTCAGGGGAGTGAAGAATCAGAATAAATACTTAATACCTCGGACATCTGCTTCTGCAGGACCGCTTCCCTCCGATTGGTCTCGGGAACCTGGGGATTGAGTCTCGCGTTAGGGTCACCCACATGGAGCTGAATCCGCTTTCCATGTATCGGGAGTCCTTGATTCGGGGTCATCGAAAGTCCTCGACTTACCGTTGTCATCCTGGACAAAGTAGACATCCGTGAAGCACGAGGCGCTTTGTCCGTCAGAAGCCTCCACCCTGCACTCGTATTCGCCCTCATCCTCTTCGCTCGCGTTGCCTATGACAAGCTCATGCCTGAAACACATGGTAGCGCTCGAATGATGTCATGACAAGCTGTGAAAACTTCGAGACACCATGAGCCAGATCGAGCTTCGATTTACCATCCGTTGGGGTGTGCCGTGACGTGCTTCCTCGCAGAGTTCAGAACAACTTCCCCGCAATGAAGCCAAGCTACTCGATGTGGCTCGCAGTCAACCTGAACCTGGAAATGAGGGTTGAGACTATAAGAATTCATTGAAGCCCGCCCAGGAGTAAATCTAC
Organism: Galendromus occidentalis; assembly: GCF_000255335.2. Taxonomy (NCBI): domain Eukaryota; kingdom Metazoa; phylum Arthropoda; class Arachnida; order Mesostigmata; family Phytoseiidae; genus Galendromus; species Galendromus occidentalis. The sequence goes on from NW_003804563.1 coordinate 697,247, forward strand.
TCGCCAGATCCTCACCTGGAACGTGAGGATATCACCGGGGGCGATCTCCGTGATGACCGGCAGCGAGCGAAGGAATTTCGGCGGCCCGGAAGTGGCCATGGCGACCTTCGAATCAACGTGAACTCAGCATTGCATGGCACACCTGTCAATGGAGATTCGCGGCGAGTCAGACACCCACGAGAGGCTCATCTGGAGTTTTGTCCGAGTCGTCACTCTCCCACATCGCGAAATGTCTCCACCCCGGGTATTCGAATTCATAGGAAGGGGAGTGCCAACAAACTTTCTCATTCCCTCCATTCCCGCACTCACGTGCTCTGATTGTGGAAAATAGTTAGTGAGTCGTGATTATTCACGGAACCGAAAGGCGCGAACTTGATTTTTGCTGACCGCGCACAAGTCGCCCGCTAGAACCGGGGCGCACGTGGAATGAGAATATCAGGCTCTTCAAATTCTCTGAAGAACTCAACCCGTTTGATCGAAGTTCCAAAATGACTACAGCGATGATCGCTTGGACGTCTCGAGGGATCATACGTGTGGTTTGGGAGCGAGTTCTCTGTAGAGCAATTCATTCTGAGAGATGATATAATAGGTGATACGGAGATCGCATGCTCTACCTGGACCACTCGGAAGCTCGCGTCAGCAGAGGGCTGCCACGGTCATCAGCCTCAGCGGGCTTCCGGCTGATCGCACTGAACGAACGAAACACGATGCTTCCTCACAAATCATGTCGAACTCACCGCAAGATCCCCGCAGCGTGAATTCACTCGAACTTGTGTTCACCCGACAGCAGCACGGACATTTCAGTACACTATTTACAATCAACAATGGCCAAAGGGGATACTTCGCACACTCGCTCGAATCGGAGTTCGCTAGGAACTCTGCACGGCGGGTCCGCGCGGCAGATCTGGCAAGAGGTAACGACACAGCAGCCCGCCAGTCAGCTTGCTGGCATCACCGCTAGGACCACAGTGTCTATCTGAGAAAACCTGCCCTGAGCAACAGAGGCACTCCACACCTGACCGCAACGGCATCATTATTTAATAAGAGTCAGCCTTTCGGGCTTTCGCCTCCGTCTTCTCGATTTCTGACGTCACTTCCTCGCAGGAGTACCTTCGCTCGACCTCGACGTCAGCGTTGAGGTTTGAAGACTTGCTCATTATCGCCTCTCAGAATCCGAAGGTGAGACTCGTCACAACACTGTGTGATGGCTCCGATCAGCTTTGACGGGGTGAAGAAAGAAACTCGAAGCTCTATTCATATCTGCGTATACTCCTCTAAATGCCGGGTGGGAGGTTGCGCGAGAACGTAGACCTAATCTTCGAAGTACCGCCGAATACTCAGAATTTATTCAAAGTGCGACCCTCGGTGAATCGACGGATCGTGTTCCAAGCAGGATCCGGGAGTCGACGACTGATCCTAGTCAGCTAGTCATGTCTGGGGGCGAGCGATTGGGCGAGGAACATTTCTTCAATGATTTGTCAAACTCTCCTTGACTCCCGATTGATGTTCACTCCCGCGCCGAAGCAAACGACGCTCTTTCCCGACTCAATGTGCCTAACCGACGTGATCCCCTCATTTTCGTCATTGCTCCACCTTCGTGGTCAGCCTTCCAACAACTGAATGTACGCGAGAATTTCAAGGCGAACGAATGTCCTTCTTCCACATGTCCGGACGTACCACGGCAGAGTTCCTGGGAGTTTGATGAGCGAAACGAATGGAGAAGTTGGAGGTTCACGGTCGTTCCACGGAGCGACGATCCTGAACATTCTTATCTGCAGGTCCAGGATCGAGGATATTCGGTTCGGGTCGAGAGTCCCCTTCCCGACTCAAGGTAGGTACATGAGCTCCGCGTGTGATGATGGTAGAGAAAACCTATGTTAAGGATGAGAAAAGTCACTCGATCTTTCCGATAAATCGGGGCGACGGCCGAGCTCCGAGAGGTTCTCGTCCCCTGCGGTACCTTTACTCCTCGCAGGAGCAGCTCGAGCTCTCTTGCTGGCCCCTTGGTGTCAAAATGATCAAACGGAGCAATCGGGCACTGTCGGAGTAGACGACGACAAACGAAACAGGCGGGACAGGGCGCGTGCTCTGAGCAGCATCGGGAGGCAATAATTGGACAAAGCCAAGGCTCGTAGATCAAATCGGTCTCAAGATATGTATATACATTTCAATTACAGTCGCGGGCTTCGCTCAGTCCAGCGCAATAATCGGAATCATCGATGCATGGAACACTCAAGTGACTGTGTTCAGAGAAAACGACCGCAATGAAGAGAGGATATCTTGGAACAAGCCGAGTTTCCGAGCGCGGCTCGAGGCTGGAATCCGGATTTCCTCTCATAAGAACTCCCTTAGTCGAAATAAAGGAAGTATAGTCACCACCATGGTCGCGGCCAAAGCGAGAGCTTACTATGAAATTGCATGGATCGTTTTGCTGAATCAGTCAGGCGAATAAGTTCTTTCGATTGTAATTTCGCCCTCACCTACGTCGGAGCCGCTGACACTGAGAACAAACGACGAGCAGGAGCGTCTGTGTTATGGGACGGGATCGTGTGTCGGCCGCAGCAGCGGAGCATTGTTTCTGCGATGACTCCCATTCCGAAACGTGGTTACCAGTATTTGAAGAGTGCTGTGCCAAAAACTCAGAAGAAGCTTCATCGAAATGTTCTCGTGGGTGAGTGCAGCTCCGTTGCGGATTCCTCCGCAGATATACGAGCTGTCTAATTGAAAAGAAGCAGGCAGAATATCCCAATCGCGATGTGTTTTCCTCGGAAGTGACAGCTCTGGTCGAGTGAGCTAGAGATCCCCGCGGGAAACCCCTGACCTGTCTCCTGAGATATCCGCCATCCCACCGTCTCCGAAAATTGCAGGCGCTGCTGTGTTCGTCTGCCTGTTTCTCTTCTACGTTTCGGCAGGACCTAGATTTCCGACAAGTCCGCACCGAACACTTTCTGCATACGAAGCGTTCTTCCAACCGATACCGCGCCAGTCGTACTGTGAGCCCGACTTATCCGAGTACGGAGTGGGGCAACATGATGTCAGGTGAGCTATCCATTTACTCAGAACTCCACGCACCGTGTCCTGGGGACCGTCGTCCCTCTATTTTCCCGCGCACGGAACCAGTTATTCTTGAGAAGTCGAAGTGATCCAGCGCCGAGGTACGCTCCCGACGCAGGAGCAAGTCCCACATTCCATGGCGTGGGGATTTCCTCAAGCTGTCAGCGGAGAGTTACGCCGCTTGAATTTTACTATTTGCAAGAAGTCGAATATTCGGAGTGCTCGTTCCAGGGGTTCCTACGGGAGGTTTGTGACAGGTCGCCGAGCTGAGGCTCCGAAAGCAGGTAAGCAGTCAGAATTCGTCCGCAATGAGTCTGCTGGCCAGCTTGAGGTCCTGACATGATTGTCTCTTTTCCCTAGGTCCCACGGCGGCCTTGTATTCGCGAGGTGTGCATACGACAAGAGATTTCGGGAAGTTCCTGCGAGAAGCTCTGCGAGGAAAATTCGATCCTAGTTCGACACTTGCAATGTCGCGTCGCTTCCTCCGCACCATTGAAAATATATTCTCGCAAATGATTCCAAAAGAAATCACCGATCAATCGTCAACGACGCTCGAGGGCTTGAAGAAGAAAATCTTCTCAACCATCGATAATCTCCAGGTACCCCTAGGAAAAATGGATGGATTTTGCCCACCGGGGCGATTGTCGTGGGAGAACCCGGGAGAGTGAAAACCTGCGCATTTCACAGCACCCATCAACCTGTGGGAATGTGATCAACTGTAGGGTAGCGACTCAGAGCGGCGTTTCGAGCGGACTACACGACATACTCTATTGTCTGGTTGTGGGACTCCAACGGAATAAGACAGTCGCACTCGACGTGACCAGATGGGCTAATTTCTCAAAAAATCCTTGGCGGCTTCATTTCCTCGATCTAGGGGCCTGCCCGACCGCTCCTCAAAACGAAGACATACGACTGACCGGCGAGTGTGAGCGTCTCCCGTATCGGAGGGGAAATTATGATTTTTGTATGGACGAGAAACCAACACTTCATTTCCTCAGACAGGAGAAGAATGAAATTCTTACCAACGAATCTTGCGGCACATATCATCGACAACCACGGCGATCCGTACGCTTGGTGGTACGGGGTTTTGATGTCTTACATTCTACGGCCAGGCGGCAACATGGAGTCGACCCTTGATGATTATTCAGAGAGCAAGACTGCAGGACGCCCATACGTCGCGTAGGTTTGATACCTCCCATTTCCGAAGTGCCATTCCCTCGACAGCATTATTTGAAACTCTTCTCACATATCCAGGAATCCTCCCTAAAAGCAGGATGCATATCCGTCGAACCGACAAGGCAGGCGAAGCTCTTTACCGACCGCTGGAGTCGTATGTCGCGGAAGCCGAGGAATACTTTGCTCGGATATCCCTGACTCGAGAAGTTTGTGAAAAGTTAGTCTACGTCGCAACTGACGACCCGCGTGTACTCGACGAGCTCGAGGCGAGGTGAGTCCACACAATCGCGTACCTCCATGACGGATCTTTCGGAGTCGGGATGCCATCGGAATGCAAGGAGGTATCGTAGATAACTCCAGGACACATCTCCGATTCCAGGTTCAAATCTTTCGAGTTCGTCTTCAACGAGAATACTGCCCGAACGGCTTTCAGTTACGGCGGGCGACGGACAGCAGCCGCCGTGATGGGCATCGCGAAGGATTACCATATGCTCTCCCATGCGGATCATCTGGTTTGCACATTATCATCTGGGGTATGGGGCCCCAGGCCATCGCGTTTCTTTTATCCATTAGCTTCCGTCCGGAGATTGGAGTTCTCCGCTCAATATCGGAAGTGAGCAAAAGTCCGTACCTGGGGGTTAGAATATGTCTCCGCGTCCGCGAGTAAATAGGCTTTCCCGGTTCTATTCTCAGTTTTGTCGCGTGGCCTATGAGCTCATGAATGCTGTTCGCCACGATGCTTGGGCTCGGATTAGTTCTTTAGATAACGACTTCTACTACGCTTACGTTCTCCAAGAAGAACGACAAGCGGTGGAACCCTACGAAGACGGCGTTTTCGCTGCGGAGATTCGGAAGGCGCACACGTGAGTGAAGCTCAGTGGAATCGTATAGTACGAGAATGTCATTGCTCGTTAAATGAATTTTTATCGTTTCGAGACTCGCGACTCCATCTCATTGACGTCATTATTACAGATCAGATGTGCCCGAGAGCTTCCAGCAGATGATTACGGTCACGCTCAGTAGATCGTATTCGCCTTTCGGGGCGGATGGTTTCGCATTCACCAACGATGATCGCAAAATGACGGCAAAGTTCAAAACCTCGCTCCCGTACCCCTCGATGTCCTTCGAATCGAATATATCTCGAATAATAGTCTAGCTCGATGCGATGACTTGAATTATTATCCAAAGCGCGACGACTTCTCCTTGGAGAATTCCGACTAGGAATCCGATGCTCTCTTCGATGGTGTTGGCTAAGGGGTCCATCAGAATCAAAAAACCTAGAATCCGCACCATTCGAGTCTTCGATGACGAGTGGTAGTTCTCAATTGGGTAGAAGATCTTAAGAAGCACCGACGGCGAGCCACCTTGAAGGAGGAACTCGAGACAGAGTAGCTGCAGAGCGAAGCTGCGTAACCCGATGCCACATCTAAAGGCCTATCAGTCATATCTACAATCACAATCACCCTATCGAGATTAGTCGATTCACTTGTCGCGGGCGACCTAGAGGAAAGTAAACTGCTTGAACTCCGGCAAACTGACAGCGAATGGATCTTCACGGCTCTGAGATTTCCGACGGTATACCCGCTTTCCCGTATCCCGTGTCCTGGTCGTCTTGGAGAGCGGCGAAAATCTGCAAAAGTGGCAGGCGAGCGTATCGCGCTGTTTTGTTGCCCTTGACGGTTCGTCAGCCCCGTGAGGTGTCTGGTTGCCGATAGAGCAGCGGTGTCGCCATCGTCGTCGAGCTGACGGCGTTCTCGTACATGGCTTCATGCAATTTCTTGATAGTACTCAACCTCCTCGATGACATGGACTATTCTAGTTGGGAAGTCTATTTTATCGCCCTCTCAGTCTTCTTAGAATCTCTTTTGTACTTACTGGCAGAATTCCTCCGCATCCGCATTTTTCATTCAAAGGAGTCGCCGCGGGGCAATCAGTGGATTGTTCTGGATAATAATGAATTTGAAAGGTATGAATATGGCCAGCTGAACATGGCCTTTCCGAGGCATTTGGACCGCATGAGGAGTCCGCTCCTCTAATCGAACTATTCCTTATGGATTGGAGGTCTCCCGGAGGGTACTCACAACATTGGTATAGAGTTCGAGCCGAGATTCCATCTATCAGGAACCTTGGATAATATATGCAACGACTGACCTTTGGATGGAATGTTTCAAAAGCGAAAGATCACCTTTATCCCGTCACGACACCACGATCCTGTGATATATCCTGCACTCTTCGAATTATTCTGGCTAGGCGTTGGTGATCCCGGGCTCGTCTTCTGAGTCTGCGAGAAAAATCGGATGGTGAATGAAAACGAATCTGACCGGTGACGGGTCCTGCATTTACAATTCTCGACGTTCCTGAGAGGAGGAGGGCAACGTCGGGCAGCAATTGTCGAATTTACTGCAAATCGCTCCAGATAGACTCACCAGGGGAGCAGTCCAGCACGCAGCTCGCCCAGAATCCACGGTTTCTCCAAAGTTTCCGAGAATAGCTGAAGGAATGGTGCCCCGAGACATTCCGTCAGGCATTGTAATATTGCTCGCCTTGACGTCGGACGACCGTGGCCTTGTGTTGATATTGTGATGAACTCGACAGCAGTGGCGGCTCTTGCGTCCCAAGCATCTAGCCAGACTGAAGGCTTGATTACGTAGAGCACCAAGTCTCGACGACCTATCTACGAATGTCAAAACACAGTGAAGGTTCAGCTTACGTAATGATCACGGAGACCCTAGCGTGGATCCAGATCCTCCACCTTCGAAAGTCCAGGACTGATTAGGGAAAGCGAAGAACCGGAAATCCGTTACTGAACGAAGCCGATAAACAAGGACAATCCTCACAGCTGACATATATCTTCCCATCCCTAATCGGGACTTCAGTGATCTGTTCCGATAAGCCGAGACTCCGACTGCCTGTGACCCTAGCAGAGTTGGGGGCTCGGCTGACTGGGGTCAGAAGCGGAGCTTCTCGAAAATCCTTCTGGGGGAAAAAACACGCCGCTATGCCGTGATGAGGCAACGGTGTAGAATATGACGTTTCGACGGTGCTCGTACGTACCTCGGTGCTAGATAGACTTCATATCAGCTGGAGATACGGTTAAACTGGGCAGATTTCCTCACTGAGTTCGATTTCTGCCTGGACCTTAATACCCGGGGAAGGACCAGTGCGAGATCAGCTGATTCGGTTCCTAATAAGCTTCTTGTGACATATCATGCTCATCCAGTCGAGACTAGTGACGCGATCCCCAGAGTCTTCTCCGAAGCTTGGTGAGAACGAATGTCAGTTGTTTGATCTTAGAGCGTCGCGGAAAAGTCGATTCTTTTGACAAGGAAATACCGGCCAGGAATGTCTAGCATCGGCGCCGATCAAAACCTAAAAGAACTGTCCCTAGTTTGTGGCAGCAAGGTCCAGTAGCAAGACCGCACAGAATTAGAGTCCAGATATGGATTCACTCACTGCTCACTCGGATCCCTCCTGCCACGCAACCTTCACTTATTACTGCCAATTGGATTCGCGCTAGATCAACCTAGGGCTCATTCGTGACACGGTCTCGAGACGCACTCCGTTTCGAACGTTTCCAGCGTTCCGCATCTCACACAGGAAACGTCTCGCTCCCGACTGGAAATAGCACACACAAGTGGTTATGGCTAGGTATCGCTTTCAGATAGCCGGACACAAATAGCTGTTGCTGCCGATGCAGTTCCCGACGCTCCAAAGTGGTGAGACCATGTCACGCCAGCATGTCCGGAGTACGAGCCCATTCGCCTTCCTATGAGCTGCTCTTTCTGCTTGACAGCGTATCGATCATGAAATTCAAGGTCGATGTAGAATGCCCTTCCTCCGTATCAGCTGGGAAGAATTCATGGCCGAGGGTGAATGTCGGAAGAGGGGTCAGATTTATGGGGCTAGTGAACTCTTCCGTCTAGCTTCAAGCACCACCCTGGACGATTCTCTTCTCGCATCGGACGTGAGAAGCTTCTCCCCGGGCTCTTCAGGTCCGCGTTGGACACCTACTCTGAGTCCTCGCTCGCGGCGCTCTGTTCCTCCTCAAAATTCACGAATTCCATTCGAAGTTCAGGGGACTCTGTGCAGGCAATCCATTCAGGGCTACTGATGTTGACGAGCAATACTCGGAGTACTCGGTGCGAGGATTATCGAGACGTGATCCCTTCGAACGTGCTTGACTCTTTTGGATGGGTGGATGAGGAGGGATGGAGCGGGGGCTCCGAGGGCGGATTCTCTATGGGAGGGAGTCTAGCCGTGCGGGTCCATCTCAGGGAATAATGGGATGAATTTCGGAACCGCCTCGGGATCCCAACAACATTCTCTGTCGAGTTCTGATCCATCGGAATGATGAACTCCCGCGAAACTCTCAAAAATGTGCATGAGTGAGTTTGCTTGCTATGAGCAGAAAAAATGCATCAGAGCGGGAATCCCATCGCGCGACCAGCGTTCGACAGCTGAGTGTCTGCTGGACCTCTAGGAAGGATCCCTCGCAGGACGGCCTTTCCTTCTCATTTCTCGAGGACCGCTGCATTTTTGGAGCAGCGCTTTCCCCTAGACGGAGCCACGCTCGATGAATCAGGCGACGCGCGACATCTCTCGACTATAAAAAGCTCCGGAGACGAAGAATTCTCTACGGTTGGTTGGGAGTTACGTTGACAGATCACTTCGTGAAGTCGTGAATAAGTGCAACGTAGTTCTGTGCTAAATAAGTTCAAGGTATAGAATTTGTTTTTCTTTCCAGCTGTCCCGGAAGTTCCCCTGGTTTTATATTTTTGAGAATTTCCTGACTGAGACTCCCAATGCGACGCAAGTGTTCGATAGAGTCATTTCCGACGCTATGTTCTCAAGGTTCGCGAGCTGCTCGAACAATCCAAGTCTCGCCAATCGAGAATTGTTCGCTCTCCCACGGATGATCAATCTGCTAGCTATCTTCTCAATATCCGCGCAGCTTGTTCCAAAAGAAGCTTCTCTAAATTTGTCTAACGGAGCCGTCTTGGGAGGAGCCTGATGAGCCGAATCCACAAACTAGCTCTGAATTATAGATGCCTTCGAGCGAGACTACCGTAAAAATGAACGGGATGTCGGACCGCCCAAAAATGCCCGCGTGGGATGTGAAAGACGATGTTGTGCTCAGCGGAATATCTGGATACTTCCCCCAGTCCGATGGTATCGAGGAGTTCCAAGAAAAACTGTACAAAGGCGAAGACATGGTACGTAAGACAGCATGGATCTCACGATTCCACAAATGAGGACGGCAGAACACAGAATTCGCTCAGCTAGGTGTCGATGAATGCTGATGATGATGATCGAGAATGAGTGACTTCGACTTGAACACAGGTAACCAACGATGAGATGCGATGGCCGCGCGGAATCCTCGGCTTGCCCGAACGAGCTGGGAAAATCAAAGTAAGAGACCGATAGCTCGGAGATCGAGCGGATTATCTAGCTCGTTCTTGGCCTATGGCATTTTTCCATCTGTCCTGTGTGACCCTCAATGGACTTTCGTCCCGACTCAAGGACCTTTCCCGCTTCGATGCGCAATTCTTCGGCGTCCACCCGAAACAAGCCCACTTGATGGATCCTCAACTCCGGCTCTTCCTTGAAACCGCTTACGAAGCGATCGTGGATGCTGGATACGAGCCGTCGACTCTCAGAGGGTTAATATCATGACTCTGGAAGAAGCGAGCAATTGTGGCCAGTACGCTCTGAGGATCCCGGCAGGAATGACGAAGACTAAAACTAGACCTCCCTCGACAGAAAAAAAATCGGAGTGTTCATCGGAGCCTCGGAGTCCGAATCCGATGAGGCTCTCAACGTTGACACCGATGAAATCAATGGATACTCTCTCGTCGGTTGTTGTCGTGCCATGTTCGCCAATCGAATTTCGTATTCTCTCGATTTCACGGGACCCTCTTACGCCGTGGATACCGCTTGTTCTTCCGCCATGACTGCTTTCACCCAGGTATGCTCTCTTAATTCAAACATGGGATGAGCATCCTATGCGATGATTAGATAGAATGTGCGAGAACTGACTATTCAAGCCATCCATTCAATTCCGTACTCCAATGCCAACCCGGTATAGGTGTCCGTCACCTGTCGGAGAGTTTCCGTTGGGGTGTTTCGTAGGTTTTTACAATTCATACTCGATTTCGATTTATGAGATTTCTTCATGCTTAGGCCGTCATTGCCATCCGATCGAACCAATGCGAGGCTGCTATTGTCGGCGGCTCCACCATTTGCTTGAAACCATCCACGGCACTGAACTTCCATCGGCTCTCCATGTTGAACCCAGACGGGATGTGCAGAGCCTTTGACGCCAACGGAAAGGGTTACGTCAGGTATACTTCTTCCACTCACGCTCAGAGGCGACATGGAATGCTCTGGGTTCTACATAGAGCCTCGACAGACCACTGCAGTCGCTTCAGCTAATCACACATGTCCGTCCCAAAAACGCAGATCCGAGACCGTTGGATGCGTCTTCCTGCAGAAGCGCAGCGACAGCCGACGTATTTATGCCACAGTTGTGCACGCCAAAGCCAATGCTGATGGGTTCAAGGATGAGGGTATCACATTCCCCGGAGGTCATACGCAAGAAATCCTTCTGAGAGAAGTTTACAATGAAGCGAACGTGGACCCGAGCAAGGTGCCCTATGTGGAAAGCCACGGAACAGGAACGAAGGTGAGGTTCTTTTCGATCGACGCCGGCGCTTCGATGTAATTTCGTTTCGAAGTCTACTCTTCCTCTGGGTAATGTCCCGTGATCGTCGTTGATGAAACTCTGATTTCCAGGTCGGAGATCCTCAAGAAGCTGGAGCCCTATACAACGTTTTCTGCAAGGGACGTGAAGGTCCGCTCAAGATCGGATCCGTCAAATCGAACTGTGGTCATTCAGAGGGCGCTTCCGGTATCTGTTCGCTCGCGAAAATCATCACGCTCATGGAGAGGGGTGTCATCCCCGGCAACCTCCACCACGATGTTCCGAACCCCAACATTCCGTCCCTGCTCGATGGCTCGATTCAGGTCGTCACCAAGCCCACACCTTTCGATGGGGGTATCGTTGGCCTGAACTCTTTCGGTTTCGGAGGAGCCAACGCTCACATCATCCTCAAGTCGCACGATGGAGAACATATCGGAGCCGTCGTCCGGGAGAAAGCTAACATCCCACGTCTGGTGCTGACCTGCGGAAGGAGCGAAGAGAGCCTCGGAGCTGTCCTCGAGAAGCTCTCCACCAAGAGGCTTCCCGACGCATCCTATGCCCTCCTGAACGAGGTTGGACGCGCACCCACGCAGGTGATGACTCGTCGAGGTTACGCCATCATTCCCCCGAACGGAGAGGCGATCACATTCCAAGCCCCAGCCGAAGCCCAGAAAAGACCCCTGTTCTTCGTATACGCCGGAATGGGCTCGCAGTGGAACACAATGGGTCGTCAAATGATGGAATTCGACGTGTTCGCCAAGTCCATCAGGAAATCTCACGAGCTGCTCAAGCCGTTCGACATCGATCTCCTCCAAATTCTCACCGGAGATCAAATCGAAAACCCATCGATGGTCGTTCCCTTCGTCTCGATCGCCGCCATGCAAGTCGCTCTAACGGACTGTCTGTTCGCTTGCGGAATTCGACCCGATGGAATCGTCGGTCACTCGGTAGGTTACTCCAATCGCATAAATTCGCGAGAAATGTCAATTCCAGAATTTCATTTGAACCCGAACATCTCGGTCGGCTCCAAGCTCCAACCGGTCACGCTGACTCATTCCCCAGGTCGGAGAGCTCGGATGCTCATACGCTGACGGATGTTTCACCGCGGAGCAGACGGTTCTCGCTGCCTACTGGCGTGGAAAATGCGTCGAAGTCGCCAACCTGCCAAAGGGTGCCATGGCAGCCGTGGGTCTGACGTGGGAACAGGCTAAACAGAGATGCCGAGACGGAGTCGCTCCCGCGTGCCACAACAGCGAGGACTCGGTCACGATCACCGGTCCCGCGGAAGCAGTGTCCAGCATCTGCGCCGAGCTGAAGGCTGAGAACATCTTCGCCAGAGAGGTCAACTCGCATGACGTGGCTTTCCACTCCGTCCAGATGGAACAGATCGCGCCGTCGCTTCTGGCTGCTCTGGAGAAAGTCGTATTGGTGGCCAAACCCCGATCGGCCCGCTGGATCTCGTCGTCGATCCCCGAGAGCCGCTGGGGAGAAGGCATCGCCAAGACCTGTTCTGCCAGTTATCACGTCAACAATCTCGTCTCCCCCGTTCTGTTCAAAGAAGCTCTCGAGCTGGTCCCTGAAAATGCGATCTGCGTCGAAATCGCTCCGCACGCGCTCCTGCAGGCCATTCTGAAGCGAGCGCTCAGCTCCAAGAGCGATACCATCGGTCTGATGAAGCGAAACGCGGACAACTTCGTCACTTTCCTGACAGCCCTCGGAAAACTGCACACTCTGAACGTGGACGTCGACGTTTCGGTGCTCTTCCCCAAGGTTGAGTATCCCGTTCCGAGAGGAACGCCGCATCTCTCGCGGTTCGTCGCGTGGGACCACGCGCTCGAATGGCGAGTGTGCAAATGGGACGAGTTCGAATCGTTCGGGAAATCCGTCGAAGACATCACCGATGTCGACATTTCGAACGAGGAGAGCAACGAAAAATACATCGAAGGACACAGGATCGACGGCCGAGTCTTGTATCCGGCCACCGGTTACATGATCCTGGCTTGGAAGGCGCTGGCCAAACGTCGTGGCGCGCAGTGGCTCGACATGCCGGTCGTGTTCGAGAACGTCAATTTCCACCGAGCGACGATTCTCCCGACAACCGGTAGCGTGAAATTGTGCCTGAACATGATGGGCAACAGCGGTCAGTGGGAAATCACCGAAGGGGGAACCGTGGCCGCCTCCGGTCGCGTCTACGCTCCCGAGAACCCGAACTTCTTGGACTCGAACATTCCCCAAGAGCCCGACACCATTCAATACGAACTGTCCGCCAACGATATCTACAAGGAGCTCAGTCTGCGAGGCTACGAATACCACGGAATGTTCAGAGGTGTCACGAAAGCCGACATCAAAGAACCCTTCGGGAAGCTCAAATGGGAAGGGAACTGGGTGACTTTCCTCGACACCATGCTCCAGTTCACCATCATGGGGAGCAAGTACAGAACCCTCAATCTGCCGGTCCGACTCACCCAGTGCCGCGTCGATCCTCAGCACCACGCCAAGGTCGTCCGGGGCGACATCGATGAACTGACGGTCTACTACGACAAGGATATGAACACCTGCTATTCGGGTGGAGCGGTGATCAAAGGTCTGAAGGCGAACGTCGCTCCCAGACGGAACGCGCAAGCCGCTCCGTTCCTCGAGGAATATCACTTTACGCCGAACAGCGTTGAATCAAAGGACGAAGATACCGAGGAATACGCCGCGGCTTGCAGTACGCTGATGGGTACGCTCGACAAAGCCGGACTAGACAAAACGGCGGTCATGAACGGTTTGGGCGCGGTCGCGTCGTCGATTGTCGAGAAGCACCTCGCCGAGAACGATCAAGGCTCCCTTTTGAAACTCCTGAACGACGTCCTCGGACGGGTGAAGAACGGAGAACCGGCGAAGGAATGCCTCAAGGAGACGCTGGAGGCTCGTCGCACCCAACTCGAGACGGACACTCTCAACTCTGCTCTCTGGAACGAGAAGTATCTCCGGCCCTTGTTGGACCTGGTGATCGAGAACACGAGCGGCAAGAAGCTCCGCGTGGTCGAGATCGGCTCCGACCGAAGCGTCATGGGCGGCAAGGTCGCCGAAAACATAAACCTGAGCCACATCGGGTATTCGATCGATTATACCGCCGTACACCCGAACCCCGCCGATTTCGATGAGGGTGTCCTTCCCGAGGGCGCGAAAACCGCCGCCTGGGACTTCAACTCGGACTTGACCGCGCTGCCCGTGGAGAACGACCTCCTGGTTCTCAAGAACATCGGTGTCGACAGCTCCCGTCTCTCAGGCCATCTGCAAAAAGTCAGCGGTCTTCTGAAATCTCGAGGGTTCCTGCTCGTCAACCAGCGTCTCGCGATCACACCGTCGGAGAAAGCTCTGAACGCGATTGTGGACCTCGGAATCAAAACGCTGAAAGCCGCCGACCTGAAAACCGCCATCAAGAACAGCGGTCTCGAGCTGATCGCATCCCGAGCCAGCAGCCTTTCTATAACACTCCTCGCCAGGAAAATCGAGAAATCAAGCAGCGGCAAGCATGCCGTCATCAAGGTCAAGAGCGGGGACTACAGCTGGGTCGAATCTCTCAAGAACACCCTGCAGGAGTACGAGGGCAAACCCCAAGATGACAACGTCTGGATCGTGGCCGAAGACGTCGGTGACAGTGGAATAGTCGGCCTCGTCAACTGTTTGCGGCATGAAGTCGGCGGGTCACACGTCCGAGCTGTTTTCAACGCTTCTCGAACTTCCGTCAATAAGATCCCGGAGTTCTCTTTCGACAACGCGATCTACAAGGAAATCGTCGCGAAGGACCTCGTCATGAACGTTTTCCAAGACGGAGAATGGGGAACGATGCGTCACTTCTCGTTGAGCTCTCTCGGCAAGGAACTCAACTACGTGTCGACCGAACACGCTTTCCTCAACGTCCAGACCAAAGGAGATCTCAGCTCTCTCAAGTGGTACCAATCGCCCATCAACTACAATCCCCCAACCGCGGACAGTATCCTGTGCAGCGTTTACTTCGCTCCGCTCAATTTCCGTGACATCATGTTGGCGACCGGGAAGCTTCCTCCCGACGCTCTCCCTGGAGATCTCGCCGTTTCGGATTGCGTGCTCGGCCTCGAGTTCTCGGGTCGAGACCCCAAGGGCCGACGGGTCATGGGTCAGATCCCTGCCGAGGGCTTGGCCACTTCGGTTCTCGTGGATCCCGTGTTCTTGTGGGAGGTGCCCGACGCGTGGACTCTCGAACAGGCGTCCACGGTGCCCGTAGCCTATTCGACCGCGTATTACGCTCTGGTGATCCGAGGCAGACTACGCAAGGGCGAAGCGCTCCTGATCCATTCCGGCTCGGGAGGTGTCGGTCAAGCGGCGATCAGCATAGCTCTCAGCATGGGTTGCACAGTTTACACGACTGTGGGGACTCAGGAGAAACGGGAGTTCCTCAAACGTCGTTTCCCTCAACTCAAGGACGAAAACTTCGCGAACTCGAGAGATCTCTCTTTCGAAAAACACATCATGGCTCAAACCTGTGGACGTGGAGTCGATCTCGTGCTGAACTCTCTGGCCGACGAGAAGCTCCAGGCATCGGTCCGCTGTCTGGCGAACCACGGTCGCTTCTTGGAGATCGGAAAGTTCGATCTCAGCAACAATTCCGCCCTGGGCATGGCGATCTTCTTGAAGAACATCACCTTCCACGGAATTCTCCTCGACGCGCTCTTCGGTAACGATCCCTTCGTCGCGCACGAAAAACTGGAAGTCGTCCGACTCGTTACGGAAGGAATTAAGTCCGGAGCGGTTCGACCGCTCGATGCACACGTGTTCGACAAGGACGACACCGAAGAAGCTTTCCGATTCATGGCTTCCGGAAAGCACATGGGCAAAGTCGTCGTCAAGGTGCGAGACGAGGAGAAACAGAAAGTCACCAAGCCCGTCCCGATGACCATCAAGGCGGTCACTCGCACCGGATTCTCAGACAGGAAAGTCTTCATCATCACTGGTGGATTGGGAGGTTTCGGTTTGGAGCTGGCAGACTGGCTCGTGACGCGCGGAGTGCGCTCTCTCGTCCTGACGTCGCGATCGGGTGTCCGAAACGGATATCAGAAATACGCCCTGCACAGGTGGCAGAAAGCCGGCGCCAAGGTCTGGAACCTCTCGCACGATGCTTCGACGCTCGACGGCGCGAAGAAGCTCATCGCCGAATCGATAAAACTCTCGGGTCAACCGGTCGGCGGCGTTTTCAATCTGGCCATGGTTCTCCGCGACGCTCTGATCGAAAACCAAACCACGAAGGACTACGAAGCTGTTTGCGCTCCGAAAGTTGAAGGGACCAAGAATCTCGATGCTGTCTGCCGCAAAGAATGTCCCGAACTCGACCACTTCGTCGTGTTCTCTTCGGTCTCATGCGGACGAGGAAACGCTGGACAGACGAACTACGGTTACGCCAACTCTGTCATGGAGCGCATCTGCGAACGCAGAGCCGCTGAGGGTCTTCCCGGGCTTGCCATCCAATGGGGAGCCATCGGCGATGTCGGAGTTATTCTCGAGACCATGGGCGGCAACGAAACCGTCGTCGGAGGGACCCTCCCGCAGAGGATTCAGTCTTGCTTCGCCGTCATGGACCAGTTCCTTTCTCAGAAACATCCGGTCGTGTCATCAATGGTGAAGGCAGATATCGCTAAGAAGGGTGCCGGAGGCAAATCAGCCGATCTGGTGGGCGCCGTCGCCCACGTTTTGGGTGTCAAGGACGCAACGAAACTCAACCCCAACACGACGCTTGGAGAACTCGGCATGGATTCCCTGATGGGGGTCGAAGTCAAGGTGAGTCTGGGAGAAGCCCACTCTGGATCCGTCCGGAGGATCGTCCTCGGATCTTCTGCCCCCTCCAATCCTTCCGAGGGTGTCGATTCGGCGATGTTGAAGTCATTGACCCGTTTCCTATCGTAGTCGACTGATAATTCTGTTCATTCCAGCAACTCTTGGAGCGCGAGCTCGATCTCAGCTTGTCCATGCAAGAGATTCGAAGCCTGAACATGAACAAGATACAGGAGCTCCAAGGCGGTGCTTCCGCGCCAGAAGCCGCTCCCGCTCCCAGCAAGACGGACAGCGCTCCCGCACAGCAGGAAGGAGCCACAGCTGAAGTTCCCAAGGTCCCCCTGAAGAAGCAACTCGTTGCAAGCGATAGACTCGTCAAGATGAACTCCATCAAAACGAACAGCGAACCGATTTTCATTCTGCATTCCATCGAAGGCGATGTGGACAACCTGACAGAACTGGCCGCAAAACTCAAGAGATCTGCTCTCGGCATTCAGAGAACCAGGGACGTCAAACTCGAGTCGATCGAGCACATCGCTGTTTCCTACCTGCCGGTCAGTTATCCCGCTGCCATCGGAGTCTCGAATGTCCCGTATTCTTATATTCTTTCAATATTCTAAACTCACTCGGTGGTCCATGAACTTGATTATATTTTATTCTCGCAGACGATCATCGAGCAACAGCCCAAGGGACGACCTTTCCACATACTCGGATATTCTTTCGGAGCCTCGGTCGCCTTCGAGATCGCCTGTCTGCTGCAGAAACAAGGCCACAAGGTCCAAACCCTGACCCTTCTCGATGGCGCTCCGACCTACATCGCAGTCCACACAACCATACACAAAGCCAAGTTCGACAAGAACCGAGACATCAATGAAGAGGAAGCCAGCGCTCTCTGTGCTTTCCTCATGCAGTACATGGACATCGACTTCATCAAGGTATGCATTTCGTTAAGGATGATCGGGGTCCGAAGCAGAACTTGCCGTGCCTCCTCCGGCGAGTTCCTTCGTCACGATCACGTTCTCAGGAAGGTATGCTCAAAAGAAGTATTTTTCTCTCCAGTTGAAGTCGGAGCTTGCGCAACTCTCGGGCTGGGAGCCGAGACTGGCGAAAGCCACGAACGTTCTCCTGACGTGTGAGAAATTCAACAACAAGGAAAAGCCTTCCAAGGATCAGGTCAGGATCGCTGCCAGGGCGTTCTACGACTTCCTTCTCTGTGGCAACCATTACAAGCCTAACCACAAATTCGACGGTGACGTCACGCTGGTGAAAGCCTCCAAGCTCAGGAAAATGGCTATGACTCTGCCGGAAGATTACGGTGTTGGGTCATGCATCACCGGAAAAGTGACGATGCATATCGTCGAAGGTGTTCATGAGAGCTTCATTCTCGGAAAGGGAGCCGACGCTTGCGCGAAAATTGTCAATCAAGTTATCAATTGAGTCGGCTCGCTGACTCCCGCAGTCGCTTCAAATCGTTCAGGTAGATAGGAACCCCTCGTTCAAGCCGCTCAAGAACTTCTCAAGAAGCATCCCCGGCGACCGCTCTCTGCCGGGACATCAGGGAGTGGAATTCGAGTCGTTCTCCGAACAACCGACCGACCAGCCAACCAACCAACCAACCAACCAAACAATCTCCAGTGTTCGGGGACATCGAGCTCACCCGTTGGTCTCCCGGCTAATCTCGCCGTCGTTCAGCTTCCAGTGATGCTGTTGTACATGACGGTCAAATAAAAATCTCTTATTTTCGATTATTGTTATTCCGTCGAGCTTTCACTCTCCTCTCGCTGCGTCGGCGTCGTGCGCAAACATACGAATTCCTGCGAACGAAAGTCGAGTCGGTCATTCGTCTCCTTCATGTTCTGGAATGGTGATCAATGTCCGGTGATCCTGTTTCGCCGGGAGAGATGGGTGATTCCCGCTTCCTCAATCGGGATGAGTGATTGAACCTGTTGGGGGAATTCTTCTCGAACCTGACTGAGAATTTTGAGTGTATTCTTGACGGGCAGCGGCAATATGTGGATGGGAGTAAGGACTCCCGGGAAGCCTCCGAGGAGACGAATCCGTAGGTCGATCCAAAAGTCATCACGTAGGTCAGGATTTCGCAAACGGGCTCTGTGACGCCAAGGAGGTTTCACGCAGAGAAGGGACTCTGCGTTGACTCGCGACTCGTTCAGAAAGGACTCTCGTCGCAGAACGTCACTGATCCTTCTCTCCTCCATCTGCTGCCGGTGATGGCGCGGCGTTGTCATTTCCCGTCTGGTTGACAGACGTCGTTCGCAATGAGCTCGCGAACCACTCATCACCCATCACTGGCGATTGGAACTTCAAGCACCAAAAAACAGAGAAAAATTTAGAGCAGGTTTGGCTACGAGCCAAACCGATGTTTGCGTAGAACTACGTCGATTCGTTTGAAGGTACAAAATAACTATAAGCGAACGATGGCTGAAGTTCTTTGAAGAATTTCTAGGTCGACGCGCTAGCAGAAAAAAAGGAGAATTCGGAAGTCCCGAGACCTGGGATATCCGCTTTGATTCTCTCCAGAAATCTGAGAAAGTAACTTAACCGGTTCAAACTGGTTTGTAATGCGGGTCAATTGTGTCGATTCGGAAGCTTCATTGTCCTGGAAGTTCGCTCTCCGAGGCGTTCGTCAACCGTGAGCCCACTGTAGTGGGCCGCTCCTTCCAGTTTCTCGAATGACGGAGGTACGCCGACCGCTGCTTCTGTAGAGTGGATACGTGGCCTCGTGGTCGCTAGATTCTTCCCTCCATCGTCGGTCGATCCTCGCGATGACCTTTCACGTAGAGCGTAGTCGGTGTTGGACTCGTTTTCACTTCATGACTCAGAAACCGACTCGCCACTCGGTCCTGGTCTCTCTTACATTCGCGTCGCGGCCAGTGGACGAGGGGGATCGTATGCAACCGATCCGATTGGCTATGGTGAGATGATCTGACGATGCTCGATTACCGTAAATCCCCCAATAGCAGACGCCCTCCAATGGAAATCCCTCTCTAATAAAGGCCCCCCTGCCGGACCTTTTGAGAAAATAAAAGCACCCCTCCATAAGGAGCCTCTCTTCAATAGAGGCTCCCCTCCAATAGGAGCCCCTCTCTACTAGGAGACCCCGCACTGCCGGAGTCGGCTGAGAACAAGCTGACGTGATAGAATCTGAACTGCGACGCCCAAGGATTTCCACCCAGACCG
Source organism: Galendromus occidentalis (assembly GCF_000255335.2). Classification (NCBI taxonomy): domain Eukaryota; kingdom Metazoa; phylum Arthropoda; class Arachnida; order Mesostigmata; family Phytoseiidae; genus Galendromus; species Galendromus occidentalis. The sequence goes on from NW_003804563.1 coordinate 717,168, forward strand.
TGAACACGCTAGGAATCCATCATCAATTCCCCGGAGCAAGATTTCTCTTGGAATATCAGAAGCCCCCCTCCAATAGTAGCCCCCCTCCAATAGTAGCCCCTCTATAATAGAAGCCCCTCGCCGGAGGTATTTGAAAAAACGGGGAGGTAGTAGCGAGCGATTACCGTATGTTCGCGTGAAAACGTCTCTCGCGTATTGCTTGAAGCTGGCGGTAGGTGATCTAACTTTCTGTGTTTTTTCGACTATGAAGATGATTAGACTTATGAGCGGAAGAAATACGGATCTTGCATATAGGCGGAATATTCAATGTTTCCACACTCTGAAACAATGACCGCACAGCTTGAAAAGCGTTTATCCTCGTCCTCGAAATGGCCCCGCAGAAACACCGCCATACTAGGATTCACTGTTTTAAGATCGCGGAAAAACCAGAGGCGATTACGGACGTCGCGTTTATGCCCGAACTCGTTGTCAAGGAATATATTTTTGAATCGCTGTGTCCGCTGTTTCTATTCGTAAACCGTATCCCTCATACATTCGGCACCTCCATCGAAATTCGCAGCATCATTTCTGAGGACACTCGGCTCATTTTGACCATCGCTGTCTTGACGGATGAAATGTACCGATTTTTGCCGACTCACATTGCCATCTTCAGGTATCAAACTCAGCGCACCAAGATCTCCAGTGTTGGCCTCTAGTGACTGGGCAATTGCACAACGACGAGCACGAGTTTCTCGTGCTCTTTCCGTTGATGTTTTCGGCCGTTTCGCAACTGCTTCTGACCGCCCCATATTTTCGGCTACCCCTGCTTTCCGCTTTTCTCGCATGATCGTTCTTGTCTTCGGTCTCATGGCTAACACCAAGAAATGAACCCTTCTTCGGAGACTCAGCTGCACACTTCGTTATAATCTATCGAAGTTCGGCGAAACCACTGATTTTCTTACAATTTCGGTCGGACGAATCAAGCTCAACTCAGAACCCTGTTCGAGATCCTTCTCCGATCAGGATCCTAAATGCAGGGAACTTATTTGATACGCGGTCTGAAAGTAGATGAAGAAAACCTGCATAGCTGCAGCGGTTTTCTCCACCAGAGCAAGGGATAGGTATCCCTACGAGCTAGATTATTCCACGGACAAACAGTCTTGAGTCACTTACACTCCATGTACTCACCGATATACGTCAGAACCATACTTCCTTTCAACTGCTTGAGCCGACCATTCTAACCCCTTATTCTAGAAAACAATCATTCATAGTGCTCAAGAGAGGTTTTCGAGGGCCGACAGAAATCGTCCAATGGAACCTCCTTCTCAGTTCAGTTCCGGACGAAAATTGATCGGGACAATGTCCCGTAAAGCAATCTTTCGACCCAATCCTCGTGATAATCCGATGCCTACCAGCGGAGATTCAGCCCCGCAAAAGCGGGGTAGATTTCGCTGCATGGAGGACGAAGTTTCTTTGACCGGCTACTAGAGACATTTTAAAAACGTTTTCACGTCAAAACTAGAGGCCCGGGTCACCATTGGAGGATTCACGGTAATGTGCTTTCCCCGTGCTGTGATTCCAGTCCCACTGTCGCCACCGGCAACTTCGCGACCTAATGTTTTTTTTCGAATTTTGGCGCGTTTTGGAAGTCGAAGCCTAGGAAGAAATCGCAAGCGTTTCCAAATGGAAGAGCGTTTCTCTTGCTCCCCAATTTTTACGAGAGTGGATTGCAGTGAGGTGAGCTCAATTACGATAGTTTTCCGGGAGAGGAAATGCATTTCGACGCAACAATAGTTTTTACTCCTCTCCGTGACGCTTTTTTTCCGAACCGAGCCGTACGGCGTAGTTCTACGCCAAAATGCAGGCAGAAAGGCGCTGAAAAACTGGGAAAAAGGCAATCGAAAGGCACTGAAAATCAGGGGGAAACGGCGCTTCAAGTAGTATTATTAGGAAAGGAGGTGTTAATTGAGTAGGAAAAGAGGCAAATGAAGGCATCCGGAATGAGAAAACAAGAGGAGCGCCCTCAGTAAAGACTCTCGACTAGGACAATGAAATCGACGTCCATGGGAGTCATCAGCCCGTGAAGGTCGAACACCCCTTCCATTTCGCAGTCCGGCTCACTAAGCTTTGAACTGGGGGTCGCGACTTCTCCATTTACTGCGGAAATCCTATCTCAAAAGAACTTTCTCGACAAAAATGTCTGATAAAGCTCAGAAAAAGGCAAAAAGTTGCAGGAGTTTCGGAATAGGCATAATGCTCGAAGAACCTCGACTTCAGGCATTTTCAGGCACTCATGGCATTTTGCCTGAAGCTCCAATCTCTACTCATCACTCATCACTAAAGCTCGGAAGTTCAGGCACTCAAAAATCTCAGAAATCTCAGCGGAAAGGCACTGAGAACCCTCGAAAAAGGCACCGAAACTAGGCAAAATAGGCGTTATAGGCAGGGAAACAAACGCATCGAAGCGTCCATCAGCGTCGTATTGTGAGAATTTCATGTGTTAACAAGGATTCCCATCGGTGAGTAATCGACGCCGATCTGATACGAGCATTTTACCAGGACGAATTTTTCTCGCCCGCTCTGGCAGAGCATCGGAACTTGTCGAGAGCAAGATGTGCTCCTGGAAACTAGGTTCGCCGACCTCATCTCATCGCCGTTCTCAATAAGAAACCCTCAGTATCCCCCGAAATCCTCGGAATTCGGCTCCTCGGGAGCTCGAGAAGGCACTCTAGGCACGGAAAAATGAAACAGGCATTTTACATCAAAAAATGCAGAAAAAAGCAGATATAGGCATTTAAGGCATAATGCCTGAACCTCCGAGCTCTACACATCATCATCATGGTGTCCACTTGTTCGAGCGAGATCATGAACAACAGGGCTCTCAAGGAATCTAGCGTCTCTCGACGCGCGATTCTATTCGAAGATTGGACCAATCCATGCCTCAATGAATCCGAGAACTTCCGAAGTCATTTTTCGAAAGCTTCCTCTAAGCAGATATGGAACGGTAAGAAATCCGCTCCTAACGGATGATCCAGGATATATATCTCGTTGCATCGAGAGAAGAACCACCATAAGACGGCGACTCGACCACGTCATGGAGCCCTTTATGACTACGATAGTTTTCTCAATCGGTCGATTACTCGATTCCTCGTATACGATAGATGTACCGTCCGTTTGACGCATGCTATAATGATGAATTGTTGAAGGGCTCGCGCAGAGCCACCAGGAATCTTCTCGCCGCTGCTCCGTCGGCTCTGCCGCCTTCAGAGCCATTATGGTATCTCATCTAGAGCACGAGACCAGAGGTATCGCCACCACGAGATTCCTTCCGCTGTGTGTTCACGAAGGATCTATCTCCAACAGGTTGTGGGCCCAGGCCATACTGTAAGGAACAGTCACGACATCGAGGGTGATATGAACGAAAACCGTGCGAGTTCCTTCTCGATAGAATTGCAGCGTGCTGATTTCGACGCAAGGGGTTCCGGCAAGGAAACGTTCCTCGAGGAACGGGGAAGCTCTGCAACCACAGCGCATCTTCGCGTCGGGAATGCGGTCCATGAGAACCGCCGCGGAGCCCGAGTAACCCAAGTCGCTCTCGCTCCCGAGCTCGTCCAGGAGAGATCGCTGAGCACTGCGGTGGTCACAACATTTGTCCGGTTTGGTGCCAAGGTGCTGTCCCGGAGCAAGTCAGAGTTTGGTGCAGAAGTAAGAGTACGTTCAACCCCACGAACAGCGCCAACGAGGCGTTCTATGATGAAAATCTGAATGTTTATTGTTCACAATAGTCCCCCCTATATCCCCCCTATCCCCCTATAGAATAAAAGCGCAAGCGCTTCGCTTGTGAGCCGTTTTTCGGCTCTTTTTCCCCACCAATTTCCGTGCACATGTGCTTCGGCGGTCCTCCATAATCGCGATTTTCCAGCATGTGGTCGCAGGCTAAAGAGCACTGACCTCCTGCTGTCAGTCGCCATTTTTTTGATATATCAAGCTTTGTTCCCTGCCATATGTTCGATGAACGATTCAAGAGTTGATAGAGACAAAGACTCACTGGCGGACCTTATTTCGTTGAAATAGTGGGGTCCAGACGCTGAGGTCTCAAGGCATATTCTATTCAAATTTACAGTTGGGGAAAGGCGGTTCCTACTCAGGTGAAGAAAGCGAGTCTCTCGTTTCCCGTTGTCGTAAGGCATCGTTTCAGTCTCTTCTTGAATAGAGGGAGGGAGTCGGTCGTTCTGATGCTAGACGGTGGATTGTTCCATATTTTCGCTACTCAGTGCGTCAGGCAGTTTTGTGCGGGTCTCGGCTTCACACTCGGGAAAAACTCGGTAGAATCAAGGCGCGGAACAGGTGCGATGAGAAGACGAATCAGAATCCCCGATGACTACATGAGATTCGAATACGCAGTCTCTCATCAGTATTTGCCATTAGTGAGGGGACAGACTGCTCTATAGGTTTCTGGAGTGGTCTTGACTTAGATATAGCATTCCTCCCAGTCAATGATGTCTGACTGGCTCGGACAACTCACCTGGAACCGTAGGCAGGCGTCGAGCTCCGTCTTCTGTGCGGAGCGCGTCTCTCTTTCGGAAACCATTCTTCTGAGCGCCGGTTGAGCCAGAGGGACACGAACGTACTGCACGCGCTAAGCGCCACAATGAGCCCGAGAGCTCGTTCCGTCCTCTCGGGCGGGTGATAGGGAGACGGGCACGATACGCAGCTCCTTATTTCCTTCAAAAGTTCAATTATCTCCTGATTGCACTGAACCATTGCTTCTCTCAACCTCGGATGCACTTCACTTCTCCTTGGCTTCTCCAATCTTTCGTCTCCGCACGGGGACGCCCGTTTCCCCGCCTTCCCGTTTCCCCCTTTCCCGTTTCCCCCTTTCCCGTTGCCCCACTTTCCCGTTTCCCCACTTCGCCCGTTTCCCCCTGTTCGCCCGTTTCCCCACTTCGCCCCGTTTCCCCACTTTCCCGTTTCCCCACATTCCAGTTTCCCCACATTCCCGTTTCCCCACCTTCCCGTTTCCCCACATTCCCGTTCCCCTACTTCCCCGTTCCCCCGCTTTCCCATTTCCCCACTTTGCCGTTTCCCCACTTTGCCGTTTGCCCGCTTTCCCGTTTCTCCGCTTTCAGGCTTAATACGCGACTCCACGTGTTCTCTCTGATTCCCTCTTTCCAACACCTCTACTTCGGCGGTGCCTCACGGTTCGGCGCAAGGGGGGGGGTCGCGCAGAACCTCTGTGAATCTTCGCACCGCTTCTCGGTCGACAATAATAATAAGACGACAGCTGCTGCCGGCACGAGGTTCACTCCGATCTTCCACGTCTTTGTAGAGGGTGACTTTCGAACATTGAGCCTTCCAAAATAGTAGGGTGTCCATTTTCCCATTCAGAATCAGATCTCCCCCTCCGAAACCTCTCGTTCCTTCAGCTCTACTCGGAGCATTGGAGGAAAATTATTGTTCTCGCCGTCATAGAGCCGCATTCGTGGCTGAACAGCTTATCCCTAGCGCTGGAAGAAATGATTCATTCCTCGGGTAGCCACTCATCATCTTTATCTTGAGAATAAAAAATATTAGGTGCTTCTTGTAGCGTTTGAACAATGCGTGTTTCTTGAGACAGGGTGTGGTGGAAAACAGTGCTCACCTCAAGTCTGCGTCGAATCTGCTGGAACGCTGGGCAACTGGAGCTTTTCTCATACGCTAATGATTCTATTCGGAGACCCGTAGACATCTCGTTCGAAGATCATTTCATGACTTCCCACTCACGCGAGCTGTTTACTCTGTCACGGATAAGATACTGCTGTGTGAGATGTTATCTTCCGTCAGGAGACTGATGGAGCATGAAATAAATGATTAGCACTAGGAAGTTATCTTGACAGACCCTCCCTTGTCGGGTAGCCTCACTCCCCTCTGCAGTCCGAGGCATTATAAGGAATCGGCGCAGACGACAGCTATCGAAAGCACGTCTATTCAAACTGTCGAGGGATCGCTAACATTTGAGCTCAGAATCAACGTTTCCTGCGGCACCGAGGTTCGGAAAACTTCCAACACTCCACCCTGGGCAGTTTTTACCATTGGATGATGTCAGTTCGGAAAAGCATAGTGTTCATATCCTCAGATGCCGTTCAATGGATCGAGAGCGGCTCCGAATAGTTTTGGTGAGCGTCCGCGGATGCCCGTTTGGGATAAGACCGAAGATGTTGTCCTCACCGGCATCTCGGGGTATTTTCCGCAATGCGATAGTTTCGACGAGTTCAAAGAGAAACTCTTCCAAGGTGTGGACATGGTGAGTTCGCAGCCAATGTGGGACTGAAATATACGGAGCGGAGGAAATGGGAAAGAAGACAATAGAAGCGCGCCTCGTTAATCGACAGAGATCATTGAAGAAGCTCGATTAAGACGAGTCTCTGTTTTCAGGTTACTGATGATGAGCTCCGTTGGCCTCGAGGCTTGCTCGGTCTACCGGCGAGATCCGGGAAAATCAAGGTGAGCGAATCGAAGAGATCCGCACGGGAGTTGGAGAAGGTCCGCGATTCGTTACACGGATCCTTTCCCCCCAGGATCTTTCTCGATTCGACGCGCGGTTTTTCGGCGTGACGCCCAGGCTGGCCAACCTCATGGACCCCCAACTGAGGATGTTGTTGGAAACAACCTACGAGGCGATAGTAGACGCGGGTTACGAACCCCGCACTCTGAGAGGGTATTCCGATTACAAAAATGAGATGCTCATTCGCTCCTACCACTTCAAGCAGAAATGACGCTCGGATTCACATACTTCAGAAGGAAGATCGGAGTCTACGTCGGAGTCACATACGCGGACTCAGACGATGGCTGTATCGGGGACGTGAAGGAAATCGACGGGTACTCGCTGACTGGTTGCTGCAGAGCCATGTTTGCGAATCGCATTTCCTACTCGTTCGACTTCACCGGACCCTCCCTCGCGATTGACAGCGCTTGTTCCTCCAGCATCTCAGCTCTCACCCAGGTGAGCACGGTCCTCCGACTGCTTCGGGAACTTTTCGAATTTGGTCATCCAGAACAGATCTGGATTTTCCGGAACCACGTCAAGTACCTTGCGATTCGCACCTGAACATTGCAGCATCCGCTTCTCAGGCAATGATTGCGATTCGATCGAATCAGTGCGATGCAGCCATAGTCGGAGGGTCGCAGATAAGCCTCAAACCTCAGACAGCGCTCGGTTTCCACAAATTGTCCTTGCTCGACCCCGAAGGGAAATGTCGTGCTTTTGACAACAAGCCCGGTGGCTATGCGAGGTGTGACCATCGACCGTTGAAATATTGAAATCTTATTCTAAATACATATGTGATGAGCGATTAAGACCGCACCTCTGACGAAATCATTGCCCCAGGTCGGAAGCTGTGGGCTGCGTCTTCTTGCAACGACGTTCCGATGCGCGTCGAATTTACGCGACGGTGGTTCATGCGAAGGCAAATGTCGACGGCTTCAAGGAGCAGGGTATCCTTTGCCCGAGCGGCCGAACGCAAGAAATGCTCCTCCGTGAAATATATTCTGAAACAGAGGTCGACCCCACTGAAGTTGAGTACGTCGAGGCGCATGGCACAGGAACAAAGGTGGGCATAGATCGAAATCGGTGGATGTGATGCCTCACAGTGACTGGAGTTCTATGGAGAGTTTCGTGTTCAGGCGTCATTGACCAGAACATCTATTCTGCCGAAATGGAAAAGTCGTTCCTGTCTGCCTAAGCTCTCGAGCTCTACTTTTCCGGCACACGATGCTCTCTTAGGAAACCCCATGAATATTTCTATTCCGAAGCTCATGAGAGAGAAATTCTCCGCAGGCTGGAGACCCTCAGGAACTCTCTGCTCTCTACAACGTGCTCTGTCCGGGTCGCGATGGAGCGCTCCATATCGGGTCGGTCAAGTCGAATTGCGGTCACGCAGAGGGTGAGTAGCTGGAAACTCGCCCTAGCCCGGGGAGAAATGCTTGAATTTCGTTAATGAGCCTCCCCGAACAGCTGCATCGGGTATCTGCTCGCTCGCCAAAGCGGTAGCCCTCATGGAAACCGGCGTCATTCCGGGGAACCTCCACTTCGAGTCTCCGAACCAGAGCATCAGGGGGCTGGTCGATGGTTCGATGAAAGTCATCACGGAACCCACAGCTTTCCACGGGGGTTACGTAGCAATGAACTCTTTCGGATTCGGGGGCGCGAACGCTCACCTGCTTCTCAAGCCCCACGGGGGACGGAATGTTTCTGACTTCGATCGAGAATCGCCCGAACTACCGAGATTGGTTCTTCTATGCAGTCGGACGGAGCATGGCCTCCTCGAAGTAAGAGCTGAGCAGTAATCTACTGATTGATCTCGGAAGTCTCGTCTCCCGTGGCGAGGTTTCATTTGGTATTTTTTTTCTCGTTCCACTAGAGCATACAACGAGTGAAGACGGAAGCCCTTCCAGACCATGCTCTGAAGATGTTGAATGTGGTCGGCCGAGCTCCGACTCAATCGATGCCGAGAAGAGGTTTCGTGGTTCTGCCGACGAACGGAGAGGCCTTCGACTCGCAAACGCTCGCCGAGGAGCGCAAAAGGCCCCTATATTTCATCTATCCTGGGATGGGCTGCCAATGGCAAGCTATGGGTCGAGAGATGATGCACTTCAAGCTGTTCGCTGATTCCATACACAGATCTCACGAGATCTTGAAACCGTTGGGCATCGATCTGCTACGAATTCTCACCGGAGAAACTGTCGAAGACTCCTCACTGGTAGTTCCATTCGTTTCGATATGCGCGATGCAGATGGCTCTGACCGACTGTCTGTCAGCATGCGGCATCCACCCTGACGGAATCGTCGGACATTCGGTAAAAGTCTCAGAGAGAATGGGCGAGAGCTTCGTCTCCGGACGTCGTCTGGCTAATTTCTCCGATATAATGCCCCTGGTTGTTCTTTCCTCATCCCGGTTGTAAAACGCTCCTCCAGAAACATCGAGCTTGTCTTCATATTCCAGACAGGTGAACTCGCTTGTTCCTTCGCGGACGGATGCCTCAACCAGAAACAGACGCTCCTGGCAGCTTATTGGCGAGGAAAATGCGTCGAAATGGCAGACTTGCCCAAGGGCGCGATGGCAGCGGTGGGTCTGTCCTGGGAAGAAACTCTCAAGAGATGCAGAGACGGCGTTGCTCCAGCGTGCAATAACAGTTCCGACTCGGTCACCATAAGCGGTCCAGCAGACGCGGTATCCAGGATGTGCGCGGAACTCAGAGCTGAGAACATCTTCGCCAAAGAAGTCGACGTACAGAACGTCGCGTACCATTCGGTTCAGATGGAGAAGATAGCTCCCGCTCTCCAGGCGGCCCTGACCAATGTGATTCCAATCGCCCGGGCTCGCTCGGCGCGCTGGATTTCTTCGTCCGTGCCCCATGATCGCTGGGGAGAGCCGCTCGCCAAGTTCTGTTCGCCCGCATACTTGTCGAATAATCTAGTTTCAGCCGTCCGATTCAAAGAAGCCCTCGAGTTTGTGCCAGACGATGCGATCTGCCTCGAAATTGCCCCCCACGCTCTGCTCCAGTCGATCCTGAAGAGAGGACTCAGCCTGCATTGCGAAACGATCGGTCTGATGAAGAAAAACGCACCGAACCTCGTCACGTTCCTCTCAGCACTGGGACGATTGCACACTCTGAACGTGGACGTGGATGTTTCGGCGCTGTACCCTAAACTCGAGTATCCAGTTCCTCGAGGAACCCCCAACCTTTCGCGGTTCGTCGCGTGGGAACACGCGGAGGAGTGGCGGGTATGCAAATGGAACGAATTTGGATCGTTAGCGAACTCGGCGGAAGACGTGACTACGACAGTCGACATTTCGAATCAAGATTCCGAGTTCTTCTATCTCAGAGGTCACAGGATCGACGGCAGGATCCTCTTCCCCGCCACAGGGTACATGGTCATGGCTTGGAAAGCTTTGGCGAAAAGACTCGAGAAACAGTGGGAGAAGATGCCGATCGTGTTCGAGAATCTGAATTTCCATCGAGCCGTGATCCTCCACGAGACGGAGGGTGCGGAACTTCGCCTCGACTTGATGGGGACGAGCGGTGGATTCGAAATAAGCGAGGGAAATGCAGTCGTTGCGTCCGGTCGCGTGTACAGTCCCGAAAACGCCGAAAAAATCCTAAACTCTGCCATTCCGGCGATTACCGATGACACGGAATTCGAACTGGGCCTCGACGACATCTACAAGGAGTTCCGTTTACGTGGTTACGAATATGAGGGGAAATTCCGCGGAATCAAGCAGGCGTGTACGAACAAACCTTTTGGCAAGCTGACAGGTCAGAACGATTGGATTGCATTCTTGGACACCTTACTACAGTTCTCCCTTCTCCGCAGCAAACATAGGTCTCTTGAAGTACCGACTCGGATAAGCGAATGTCGAATCGACCCCGCTCAACACTATCTGCTGCTCGGCGAGGAGCTCAATGACCTCACGGTTTTCTTCGACAGCTCCACAAGAACCTGTTCCAGTGGAGGGGTGGTTTTCAAAGGTCTGGAAAGCTCTCCAGCGCCTCGGAGACCTGTCCAGCAGAAGACTTTGCTGGAGACCTTTGAATTTACGCCAAACGTGCTTGAGAGCACCGATGAGACACTGACCGGATACATCGAAACTTGCAGAAGTCTCTTGAAGGATATCCTCGAAGGGGATCGTCGATCACTCGCCCCTCGTCGCTCCGACGAAACTTACAAGGAGCGTCATCATGCTGAAGGTGGTTCCGATGTGATTTTGTCGATCCTCAAGGATGTCCCGGAAGAGGTCAGAGAGGGCCAACCAGTCGAGATCTGTCTCAAGAGAGCCTTCGAGGCTCGCATCGCGGACCTCGAGAGAGATCGTCTGTCCGTATCGTTGCGCGGAGAACTATGTCTGAGACCACTGGTGGATCTCGCGATTGAAAACACGCCTCGTAGACGACTCCGGATGGCGGGAATCGCTTTTACCAGGACTCCCATGGACGGGGATATCCTCGAATGCATCTCGAGGACCCAGAAGAGCTTTTCAGTAGATTATACCAGCTTCCATGCCCGGCCGGAACTCGTGGAGGGAGATTCTGTTTCGGAACTATGGGAGCCGAACGTCGACCACAGGCCTTCAGGCTACGACTTGATCGTGTCGGGGAATCTCGCTAGCGAGCTTCCGAATTTGACGACTCATCTCCAGAGAATGCGCTCTAGGCTTAAGAACGGAGGTTTTATCCTCATCGATCAACGTCATTCCATGACTACGCTGGAGAAGGATCTGAGCACTTTCGCAGATCTCCCGATGAGCTTTCTGCCGACAGAAAAGTTGGAGAAGGCTCTAATAGATGCCGGCTTCGACATCATCGCATCGCGGTCGAACGATATCGCTGTGCTCCTGCTCGCCAGGAAGCTGGAAAGGAAGAGCTGCAAGCATGCGCTTGTGAGAATCGAAAATCAAAATTACTCCTGGGTCGACACCTTGAAGAGAACATTGCACGAGTACGAGGAGCGACCCGAAGGTGAAAACATTTGGCTCGTCGCGGGAGACGTCGACGAAGGCGGAATCGTTGGCTTGGTGAACTGTCTGCGCCATGAAAGCGGAGGCTCTCGAATTAGGTCGATTTTCAATGCATCTCTTTCCTCGAAAGAAGCGCTTCCAGACTTCGTCCCGGATGATCCATTCTACCGCGAGATCGTCAAGCGTGATCTGGTGATGAACGTATTCCGCGGTGGCGAATGGGGAACGATGCGGCACTTCACGCTGGACTCACCAGGTAGTGATTTCGGCATCGTGAGAACGGAACACGCGTTTCTGAACAATCGCACGAGGGGCGACCTGAGTTCGTTAGCATGGTACCAGTCACAGATCAATTTCGATCGTCCAGCCGCTGATCGGGTGTTATGCAGTGTGTATTACGCCCCTCTCAACTTCCATGACGTCATGCTAGCGACTGGGAAGCTACCAACGGATACCATGCCCGGAGATGTAGCCCTTGCGGAGTGTGTGCTGGGAATCGAATTCTGCGGTCGTGATCCTCGGGGCCGCCGTGTCATGGGTCTGGTCCATGCTGAGGGCCTGGCGACGTCGGTGGTCGCAGATCCGGAGTTCATGTGGGAAGTTCCGCAAAAGTGGACTCTAGAGGAAGCCTCAACCGTCCCTGTCGTGTATTCTACTGCCTACTACGCTTTGATAATGAGGGGCCGGATGCGAGAGGGAGAGACGATCCTGATCCATTCCGGGTCCGGAGGCGTTGGCCAAGCGGCTATAACCATCGCTCTCAGCATGAATTGTACCGTATTCACAACAGTCGGAACTTCTGAGAAGCGACAGTTCCTCAAAGAGCGTTTCCCTTCGTTGAGAGATGAGAATATCGCCTCCTCCCGTAATACGGATTTCGAAGCACTGATTATGCAGCGGACAGAGGGACGAGGAGTGGATTTGGTACTGAATTCTCTCTCCGAAGAAAAGCTACAAGCATCTGTTCGGTGCGTAGCGTTCAACGGACGTTTCGTGGAAATCGGGAAATTCGATCTGAGCAAGAACGCGGCTCTCGGAATGGCCGTGTTCCTGAAGAATGTCTCTTTCTACGGAACCGATCTGAATGGGCTGATCGGCAACGATCCGTCGATCGTACCCGAAAAACGGGAACTTGTCGGTCTCGTGACGAGAGGAATCGAGTCCGGTGTCGTGCAGCCACTGAAGAGGCACGTTTTCAACCTCGAACAGGCGGAAGAGGCTTTTCGTCTCATGGCCGCCGGCAAGCATCTCGGTAAGGTGATCATCAAGGTCAAAGATGAAGAACCTCGGACGCAGATGACACCATCGTTGAAGACGGTTCCGGCGAGGTCACGCATCGGATTCTCCAGCCGGAAAATCTTCATCATCATCGGCGGGTTGGGTGGTTTCGGACTCGAGCTCTCCGACTGGCTAGTGAGACGTGGAGTTCGGAACCTCGTACTCACCTCTCGGTCGGGAGTTCGTGATGGATATCAGAAGCTCTGCCTGCTCCGATGGCGAACGGCCGGTGTCAGAGTCTGGATTTCAGATCGCGACGTATCGATTGCTGAACAAGCTGAGGCGCTCGTTCTCGAGGCAGAGTCCTCATCGGGTTTGCCCGTCGGCGGAATTTTCAACCTTGCCGTGGTGCTCAGAGACGCTCTCATTGAGAATCAAACACCAGAGTATTTCGAGCTCGTATGTGCTCCAAAAGTCGGGGGCACAATCAATCTGGATCGCGTGAGTCGAGAGCGCTGTCCTCAATTAGATCATTTCGTCGTTTTCTCATCTGTGGTTTCGGGACGCGGCAACGCTGGACAAACGAGCTACGCCTACGCGAATTCCGCCATGGAGCGAGTCTGCGAGAAACGAGCTCACGACGGGCTGCCCGGTGTCGCAATCCAATATGGAGTGGTTGGCGATGTGGGAATCGTTCATCGATCGTTGGGGTTGAGGGGCAACGAGCTCTCCATACCAGGAGCTCTGCCACAGACGATCACCTCTTGCCTGTCATTACTGGACCAGTTCCTATCAATGAATTATCCGGTGGTGGGTACGTGGGTGAAAGCTAATCCCATCGAAGAACGAACGAAGAGAACAGCGAGCCTTGGTGCCGCCGTCGCCCACGTATTCGGTATAGACGACATCTCCAAACTCGATATGGACGTGTCCCTCGCAGACCTCGGAATGGACTCTCTAATGAGCGTGGAAGTCAAGGTATGAACGGCGTCCCCTATTCAAAACTCGAAGTATAGTCTTCAGTGGATTTGTCTTGTCTCAATCAAAATTCTCTTCCCCTTGCTCGTGTTTTCAGCAACTCTTCGAGAGGGAGCTCGACCTCACTCTGTCCAACCGAGAGATCCGAGCTCTGACTCTGAGGAAGATCCGGCAGCTCGAATCCCAGCATGATACCGCTGCTCTCCAATCCATGACCCGTTCCTTGGGGGGTATCCCGGTAAACTCCGGTATCGTGGAGCCTGATGTTCGGAAGGCCAAATTGAAATCTGAGCTCATCCCACGACGAACTGTCATCCGGATGAACTCGCCGGCGCTCAGTGGGGATCCCATTTTCTTCGTGCACTCCATTGATGGAAGTGTGAATAGGCTTTTCGATATCGCTCGACTCATGAAACATCCAGTCTACGGCCTACAGCGGACAGCCCACTTGCCCCTGGACTCGATCGCGAAACTTGCCGAAGCTTTCATCGCCGTGAGTTTTCCGTATCATTGACGGCTGAAGATGTACAACGTTGGATATCCATGAACGGTGTTCGTTGTAAGAGAACTGCTCATTCGCGAATACGCAATTCTCCGAGAACCTGCTCTCTTCAATTCCACAGGAGATTGTGGCGGTGCAACCGAGAGGCCCCTACAATTTAGTGGGTTACTCATTCGGCGCTCTTGTGGCTTTCGAAATTGCTTGCCTTCTACAGCATCGAGGACATCTCGTAAAATCTCTGGTTCTTCTCGATGGTTCGCCATTCTACATCGCAGCTCACACTTCCACCCACAAGGCTCGCCTCGGTCGAAAGGCAAAAGGCGACGAAGAAGAAGCCCTCTGGCTCTGTTTCTTCCTCATGGAGTACATCGACACCGACTTCATCAAGGTGAGCACGTCACAAATCGGAATGAGAGTTTCCGAGTTCGAGCTTTGTTAGCCTGAATTCCGTATTCTCGGCTGAGGAAACTTCTCTCCGAATTCCAGCTAAGAACGAGCCTGCAACAGATTCCCGGTTGGGCTGCCAAAGCCAGGAGAGCCGGTGAACTCTTGATCGAGAACTCGAAGTTCCAAGGAGGACTGAAACCGACCCTGGACGAGGTAATCCGAGCGAGTAAGGCTTTCCATGAATTCATCCAGGCCGGAAGCGACTACAAACCCAGGAGGAAATTCGAAGGCGATGTTTGCCTGGTCAAGGCCTCGAAGCTTCGGGAAATGGCAATGAACCTCCCCGATGACTACCGCCTATCCGAATGCATAAACGGCAAGGTCAACATCAGTGTCGTGGAGGGAAGTCATGAGGGTTTCGTCCAAGAACGCGGGGCCGACCAGTGCGCGGAAATAATACAGTCCACGATACTATAGGACTCGCTGGACAGTGAAATCATTCAGCCAGTAAATTCGGTCCTTCCGTAATGCTTCAAGAACTGAAATTGAACGATTCTTCATTCATTGCTATTCGCTAGCGGACATCAGGCAGCTTCGCTCATTGGAACTTCACGGAGAATACCGCCTCTCCTCCCGCGTCGCAATGCCAAACTGTGGGCGCGTTTTTTCCTGTGAGGGGCGCGTAGGTGCGCGCCCGGTGAAAGCGATATCAGACGCTGCTACTATTCTCACGGAGAGAAAATTTCTCTCCATCAATCTTTCCGATTCATCCCACCTGGAGTCGATAAGTATTCATCAGATCATTGCTAGAATCATCTCCGACTCGCCTAAGGGCCAGGGGGAGTTGGAAACGGCGGGTATCTCCATTCGAGAAGCCAAGGATCCGACGGGGCATACAAGCGACGGATATTCGCCACGAGATTAGGAGTCGGGCCGTTTGACAATAGCCCAGCAACGTGACCGTCCGAAGTTTTGAAGCATATGGTATCCGAAGGAGAGGAGCTCTCATGGGGCGCTACATCCGTAGCAGGCTCTCAGATCTTCGGAGGTTTTGAGTATAGGGGCTCTGAAGAGCAGGAGGGAACTCAGTCAGCGCCGAGTGTGACCATGATTGTGAGGAGCGCCTCTCCCCTCCGGCATCGCTTTGGAAGTTCAGATGGCAGTTAGTCCCAAAAGCTATTCACAAACATCTACCAGCGCTCCAAGAGGGATTTTACGACAACGCAGGAGCTCTGAGATGACGGGTGCGAGCTGGGAACGGGAATCAGTCGACTTATGGGACTTTCTCCTCTCCGAGCTTCGAGGACTCCAAGGCCCTCGAGACGTGGGAATCAAGTTTAGACTTGGGGAAAGAGGCCTCGCTTTCAAAGTGCTCGTACGGGGATACATCCGAATCGGATCAATATTTCTGGAAACCCGATGTCTCTATCAATACTGATGGCTAGGTATGGGAACGATGAAATGCTATGTCACCTCAGGACGCGACGGGCACGGAGTCGGGCGCCAACGCAGTCACGATGAAGAATGAAGTTCACGTTCGAGATTCCATGATTTTGGTGACGATCGCAATCAGAACCATTCAGTAAGGTCAGAAACCATTAACGGAATATGCTCTCTCGTGGAAGGAACGAGGTCCGTGTGCGGGTTCCAGGGTAAGGCACGGCTTCGGAGTTAGTGTGATGAGAGCTGTGAGGGATGCTATCCTTCCACTCTAGGGACAGAACTCGAGTATCATCGCTCCTTCCTCGGCGACTCGTCATGGTCTGAATGCGAGCTCCCAGCTAGTGCTATTCGTCTCTGTTCCTGATTTTTTGATATGCTCACACACAATGCCGCTGTGATGATCACTGATCCTTTAACATTCACTGGTCGGCAACACGATCCAGACGATGCCATCGGGAAGTGGGACCTTATTCTTGGGTCATTCCGGCCGAACTGCAATAGCGATAGGTTGTAACTTTTGTCTGGATTGATCTCCGTCAGAAGGGCTGATGACTGTAGTTGAAGCGTGACCACCGTCGAGAACACCGCTTCCAACCCAGCGGGGAGGTAGGCAGGGATCATCGGAAGCATTCGCTCTCTCCGGTCAGACTGTCTGTGGACAGACAGAACATTCAGTGAATCGCGATCCCTTTGAAAGTGCCATATCTCGAAGGAGGCCTTTCCAAACTTGCCGCCGTGGAAGACAGAATCCGCATTTACCGAACCTTAGCACCGGCCGTCGTCAAGGGTTTCTTCCTGGAGGTCCTATAGAGCTCATTCCAACGATGTTAGACCGGTAGCGAATCTCGAATGAACACATGGAAGCTCTCGTAACGTCGAATGCTATCGAAAACTTCATGCAGTTCGTCGTGTACCCTTCTTCCGACCTGATAATTAGTGCTCTGGACTTCTCTATACAGTATTTTGTGCTTGGCGGAATACAGAGATCTCTCGACGACCGAGTCATCGTTTGGAACAGGGATCAAACGTATTTCGCACGGATTATGCGGACTGGTCGGACCTGTAGAAACTGCGTACACTACCGCACTTTGTGGTCAGATGAAGAATGACGCGCACACGAAGGTGGGTCTATTCGATTCCCAAGGATATTCACAGAAATTCAGTCAAGACACCAGTATGTCTTCACGAAAGGCTTTCTTAGGTCGGATGATCCTATCGCTCAGAACCTGCGGAGCCGCAGCGGAGTTCTCGATCAAAATCCAATTTAGGTACCACGGAATCATGGGACCATGATGACCACGGTTAAGCTGATTGCCTCGCTCTAATTATTGCTGACCATGATGGATTTCTTCTCTTTCAGCCCTTCCCAGCCATGCGTGGTGCGCGAGCAGATCGTGGAGCAGATGATTTTTTCTGGCGAGGAGGAAGGTGATGAACTTTCGCGGAAAGTCATCGATAGGGAAGCGCCTAACGCTCAATACAACGTCAGCAAATGTTCCCGACTCTCCTCAACCGTGCGCCCTATAAGTGCCAAGCGTTCGAAGTTTGTGTATCGTTTCCTCGGCCGCAATGTCGGCCCCGAAGCTCGTGCTGGTCTTCAGCGGCAAGCGAAAATCTGGAAAAGATCATCTCACAGATGTACTGCTCAAATTAGCCCCCGAGAGCTCTTCGGTGATCGTCAGACTCTCTGGACCGTTAAAGGAAGCTTACGCCAAAGAGCACGGACTCGACTTCTCACGGCTTCTAGATGCCTCGGAGTACAAAGAAAAGTTTCGTTCCGATATGGTCGTGTGGGGTGAGAGACAGCGGAACATGAACCCGGCATTTTTCTGTGAATTGGCCGTAAAGAAATATCAAGCTGAGAAAATCCCAATCTGGATCGTGAGCGACGCCAGACGACCGACCGACATCGAGTATTTTGTGAAAAAATTTCCTGGACGAACGGCGCTTTGTAGAATCTTCGCGGACGATTCTGTGCGGAAACACAGAGGTTGGGAATATGTTAGTGGAGTAGATGATCAGGACACTGAATGCGCTTTGGATGAGTTCAAAAGCTGGGATATAACCTTGAATAACGACGGCAAGGTGCCGCTGGAGGAGCTTCTGAAGCCCTGTCTCGATCTCATTAGGCAAGCTGTAGAGTAACCAATTGAGAGACAGATTCTTGACGACGATATCAGTCACGTCAGTCAGTGTTAGTGTTTGTATCAATGTGTTAGAGAGCGATTATTGGAAAGATTCATATACAAGTTAATTTGTACCGTACCGTGCTGCTCTAATGACCGTGCGTTCAGCGTGAGCGATTATTCCGTTTGGAAATAATCATGTGTTATCGTGATCGAGGTCCGAGGGGGCCTTGGTGGGGGTCGGCCATACCCTACTCTCAACAACGGACCGTCCGATTGGAAAAGCGAAAGGTTCCCTTTTCAGTGGTGGAAGGCTCGCCACGGGAAGAAATGAAAGTGTCTCGAAACACCCGCGGTTCCCCCTCTTAGACTTCTCCGACTGTTCTGCGCACATCGAACGAGAGAGAAGGACTCGCGGTCTACGTGCAATGGGAAGCAAAGCTGTCGCTCATCAGAAAACTTATTTCTGTTGATAGGTCAAATACAAGATTCTAAGGTAAGAAGATGATGGTAAGGTAGTGATTAGCGAAACGAGTTTTCCGTCGGTGCTTGTTTGGCAGTCATTGTTACAGGAAAGGAGACGAATAAATTGAGTACAGCGTCGCATATGCATACATGGTCGTGAATTCGGGATCTTCGAGCTTCCACCAGACGGACCATTACTCAGAGGAATCCTCTCATTGTGATCCTTCGTTCACATTTATTGACTTTGGTTGGCGGGAACTCGATCAACAGACGCAAAACAATTATCCGTAGTAGCCGAGACCGTAACCGAGGCCGTATCCTCCGAGCTTTCCGTAACCCACCCCGTGTTGAATCTTGGAACCGTACGAGAAAGCTCTTCCGACAGGGTAACCGTATCCGCCGTAGTGTCCTCCATATCCGAGACCGTAGCCTCCGTATCCGAGACCGTAGCCACCATGTCCGACTCCGTAGCCACCGTATCCGAGTCCGTAGCCTCCGTACCCTGCGAGTGCCACGGTAGCGATGGCGGCGCACACAATGAGAGCGATCTGAAATCGGCGGAGAGTTCTCAGCAAAAGTTCACTGTTCTCAATGTGTACACCAATCTTGCAGGCGACCTGGCTCAAGTTTCTTCTGTCCTCGCACTTACTGTGGATTTCATATTCCTTGCCGTTTGAAGAACACGCGGTTTCGTGGGTGGAGTCAGTCCTTTTATTAGACGCAGCCGACAAAGGGAACGGGACGCAACGAAGGACGCATTTTTTGCTTCTCCGTAAGACTCATGCGGACTCACGCCGTTAGCCCCTTTTCTGGCCAGAAAATAACAGAGTGAAAGGCGCTCGCCAGGCCGGAATTCGAAAATTGTCTTAGTAATTTCAGGAGGTAAAGCTAAGCTTTTTTTCGCTGTTTTTGCTTCTCACGGGGGCCTCACCCGTCAACGCTCGGAATCATTGTCGTTCACGTGAGACCGACAATCAATGGCTTATGGAAAACTTGTAGATGCCCCAGAAGATCTATAGCTCGGTGGACGTACATGACTCCAGTGATTTGACGCTCTCTGTGTACTCTCGAAGACCGGTGTGTATTTCGTGGGAGGCTGATCCGATTTGTGTCACCCTTGAGACCTTCGCACCATGGAGTATTTGGGGCTCATTTTCTGAGACCCTCTCTGTGGTAAGTCTCGCACCCAGTCGTCCCATCTGACGACCCACCGTACATGAAAACTACTTCGCGCGTATATCTCGTATGCTCCTCATCCTCCTGCGAGAGCGTCTTCCCGAAAATCGAAGAAACACTTGTCGGGGTTCTTCGTGGTAGCCTTCTCCGCCTCGATGATGGCTCCACATCTCTTGCGCTCTTTGCTTCTCAAATGACGGGACACTCGTAAATCCGTCTCTGATCGGAGTCTCAAGTGAAGAGGCTCCAGCTCGGGCGATAGGTGGTCGAATGTCGAATTTTGCTCTACTCGTGCGGAGTGAAGTTCAGCTCCTGTAAGATTTTGCAGGTTCCGGACCATGACCATACGGAGTTCATCCAGATCCTGGGTCTGTCCACTTAATTGGTTGGCTGATTTCTGTTCGGTTTCTTCTGTTCAGTTTCTGATGATTCTTCCCTCCGTTCCCCGCGATCAGGAATCCTAGGGATCGCCATCAGGAAATGCGGATGTCCGTCATTTCATACGTAATCGATTCATTCGAGTAGATAAAGTCGGAACTCAGGATCCTACGAAACCGTAGCTCCCGCCAGATCTCCACCGGAGGCTTCATTAACTCGCTTTCTTGCAAGAAGGTTATGCCTGGGTCCTCCGCAGGGCTTTCCATGACTCATTCGTTTCTCGCATTTATTCCGGCTTTAGCTCTTTCCGCGATAGCGGAAGAGTTTCGATAAGATTCCATATGAGAATTCTGTGAAGGCTCTAAATGCTTCTCTTAATCGTCGACTCTCAACACTTCTGTGCGGTTGAAGGATTTTCCCTGATTGTCAGACGCATATTTTTGTCGGACGCGCTGCTTTCTTCGTTTCTAGATTTCAATCTCGGAGTTCCCGGTCGCCACGAGTCACTCAATTGCATATGTATATGGTGGAATGATTGCTTATCATTTCATCAGACGAGGCTCAGAAGCGGCAAAGCCCCCCAGTTTAAACGTCCGAAAGATCCGGGATATCAGAAGATGGACACATTGCAGTCAGAAGTGAAGATTGGGAGGAAAGAACGTGAAGTTCGGAATGCCACAGGAGAGTACGTAGTTCATGGAACTTTTACTTCAAGTTTAGGCTTGGAGGTATGGGAGTTTGTCGCATCTTCCCCATTCCCAGCTGATGAAGGCTCCGCGCTTCCTTGATGATACTCTCGATTTTCCGCTCGGGTCGACATCCCCCTCAGAAATTGCGATGCTAGAAACTCCGCTCCCTAAAAAACGACGCCCCCAGTGTGAGTGGCGATCCCAGCTTTCGGAAACGGATGATGACTCCGACAATCATTCTGATACAGCGCATGTTCCGGCTCTTTGGAGGCGGACGACGGAAACTACAGGGACGTCGCTGGAGCGCTGCGTGCGTGATGTGGAAATCGAATGGATGCCAATAATTTTTCGCATTGGTTCCCGATTACGAAATCGGTCCGTCGAGAGGATACCACCAAAAGGTCTCCGAAGCCACGAGTACACCCACCCGTAAAGGTGCAGGACGAGCGGGATGGCCATCGGGCGAATCAATCATTCGAGCATCGAGATCATGCTGAAGGTGGCGGATGGGGCCGGCTAAGACGACCGGCTCACACGACCGGGTACTACGACGAAGACGGCGATTCCATGATTCCGATGTCTTCTCCGTGTGAGCGTCCGGTTCGCTCGTGAAGGTTCATGCTTCCCCGACCCTGTATCCGAAAATCTCGAAGCTAATTCGATCCCCTACTATTCTGATACCCGCAGCGATACCCGGTGACGTCAATGGGATGTCCCATCAAACGGACGCGACGAAAGGTTTTATTCTTCTGTTCATGAAGTTTTTAAATAGAACAAAAAGACAGGAAGCTGGGTGTAGCCTTGACTGTGACCAAAAACAAAGCGTTGGAATTAACTCAAACGGAGAAAATTCGTAATTCTCCTTTCTCAAAAGAGGTTCACCCAAGAGTGACGTTCGGTCGACGGCCCGACTCACGCTCATAACAGGGCTGCGGCTCAGGGAACGTCGTTGGTCTTGGAGCCGTGAAGAGTTCGCGCCGATCAGGAACGTTCCCCATTATTCGATTTTGCCGAGCACGTCTATGACCATCTTGGCGTTCGATTCCCCGTAGTTGCTCCGTTCGACATAGCCGCCAATCCTTTCGACCGGCACAGTCCATGGCTCGTGTGGAGGAGACCATCGATGGTGCCTAATTTGAGCATCAGCGAGGGGGTCTACGCGAGCAACAGGGAGGACTGCGAGTAACAGCTTCAGGTTTACTTCAGCTCCCTCGCCTGTCTCCCCTCCATGGAAATCCTGCGAGCCGACTCCGGATACAGATTCGCGATAGGCAAAAAGGATTCCGTTCACTATATGTAGTCGAATAGATCAGAGCCATAGACTTTGGAAACCAGGAAGCTCCTCGCAACACGGAGCAGGCGGCGTGATTCCACTCATGTCCCCGCCTTCTAAATGGCACCGGCGTCTCTGCCGGAGAGGATATCCAAAACGACAGTAGCGATTTAGCCAACGGGAAATCGTTCATACCTTGCCCCCTTCTCGAGCTGACGCCAAAGCTCCCGGCGACGAGCTATTCCAACCTGACCAATCGAGCACCCCCGCGACGATCCGAAGGCTGACATAATGTTCGGCATGGCCACTCGAACCTGTAAGGTAAGATGGCCATATACCAGGGCGGCAATAACCGGGGACAGTCGACGGTCGAATTAATGCTGAGACCGCGAAAGCTGCACAATGAACAGCTCGTTGCATACCGAGAACACGAGCAAGCCAAGGAGCTAGCGAGTAAGCATCCGGCCGACAGGCGGGAGACGCGGAGCACCCCAGCATCCGATCAATACGTCGCGTCAGGCCGGTCCCTGTCTGATGAGATTCCAATGAACTCGTTACGAAGACTCCGTATTTCTCCCCTTGCTCGCTCGTCTTCATCCCCTCCGTTTTCCGCTACGTTCTTTCTCCATTCCGATGGAAGACAGAGCCACCAACGCAGATTTCTCCCTCCAGCGTGGCTGGCGTGCCGGCACTCGGTCTGTGCTGAATTCTCCGTATCGTCCCGGATCGGTCGGTATCAATGGATGCGTCAATCTCACCGATGCCGAAGCGATATACGAAAATACGAATCAGCAGGTGAGCTCCGGCGAATGCCGCTCGTCAGCAAACAAGACATCGAGTACTTGAATTGCTTCGAATGATCACGCGTCAGACCGCAAGGAATGTGTAAGAGAGATTAAACTGCTTTTTCTTTTGATGGGGCTCAACCGAATGGTGAAACTATGCGGAACCTCAAATAGAATGATTTACTGAGTTGATGGTGCGTGGTGGAAGATTTGGGACCACTAACAATCATCCGTATTAGTAGCTTGTAACAAAAGTCGGCGTGAAAACATCGTAAAATGGCACAGCGCTCTTGCATAGACGTGTTTCAGTTGTCTGTTTAATTGCCACCGGGCGAATAGAGTTCAGTCGAGCAGAGCAGAATACAAATGAACAAATCATTTTATTCACAAGCGACGAGAGCTTTGTTTTGGACGATGCAGGACCGTTTCGGAGGGGGAATACATCTGAAATAGACATAGGCCATCGGGATTGAATTTGGAAAATTGGAGAACATCAATCTGAGAGCTTGACTTACGCTGCTTGGACGCCTCATCTAATTTTCGATAAGCATCGTCGCTCATCGGAGAGCGATTCTGGCTGAGATGTGCTCCTGTCCCCAGCTGGATTTTCAGTAGAGTAATCCATGGCCGCCATTGAACCCGTAAGCGGCCACGCCATTGCCGTATCCCAATCCATGTCCGTAACCGTGTACCAAAGCATGGCCGTATACGGGACCGTGGCTCACGGGATGTACCTGATGGCGGTAAACATGACTCGATCCGTGGTACGGATGACGGACGTGCGAGCCATAGGAACTTATTCGAGCCCCGTATCCGGCGAAAGTTGTCGCGGCGAGAAAGCTGACCAGAATCCCGATTGTTGCCTGCAAATACGTTTTTCGAGTCAATGGAGCGACTCACGGGGGAAAGGAGCTCGGGAATGACATGGAACAACCCGGGAGACGTGATATCCGAGTCTTCCCTCGAATCCGCGGATAAACAGTCAGAACACCGACAGGTTCCGCTACTCACCGTGAAATTCATGCTGAGGCCGCCAAGCTCGGGTTTCCGAGAGATTTCGTTCCTCGAGTGTCTGATAAGTGAATGAATTCCGCTCAAGGGGTGTGTCCATTTTAAGCGGGAACCGAGGAGGGTCTCGGAGAGAAAGTGAACAAAAATTGCGAGGTCAGAAGCGGCGGACTTGACATTCATTTTTTCCCTTCGGCAGCCCAACGACCTCACCCGCCGACAACGCTTTCTGGTCCATGGCTCGTTGTTCTGCAACTACCCTCATCTCCATTGCCACTGCTTTCTCCGTTTGAGTAGTCAGAAGAACGTCAGCATTGTCAGAAGAACGCAGCCGGATCCAGCCACGGTTCCTGCTGCTGACTTACATAAGCGCACAGAAGTTCCCGAATATGAAGAGAAGATGGTGATTCAGTCAGACGCAAGAGCTTGAGCCTCCAATGGTGAAGCTACATTCTCCACGAATTACCCTCAAGCCCTCAGCACCTTTCTCCAGCCCCCGGAGATTTTCGAAGATTCTCCGTGCCGAGCGAATGGAGAATCCGAATCCCCTTGTGCCCACAAACTTAATGGAAACCTTCTAGGCCTTACGGTGAGCTCATCCCTCATGCACCAGAGGACGCGCACTTCTAGAGAAAATGATAAACGAAGAACAATCCGAACGTTTATTCAGGAACATTGTCCCCCACCATACCTAAGGGAACTCGGAATACATATTTACAGGCAGATCCGAAGAAATGGAGGCGCTCCAGGCTAACCGTAGAATGGTGCATGTATCCTCCGCTAATAGCGCGACATCAGACTCTCAGTAATCGTGATGCTCCGGATAATCGAAGCCGATCTCCCCTCCAGCGTGCTCGTGGTAGGGATGAACTTCATCGAGAGTTGGGTGGAAAGCGTCTCCGTGTCCATCGTGATACAATTCGTGGCTCCCGTGATCTTCGTATACGTGGGGGTGGATTTGCGTTCTCCAAACAGAAGATTGACCCCACCAAGGGTGGGTTATGTGAGCCCCGTAGGCGACAACGCGGGGCTCGACCCCACAATGAGCAATGCCCACAGCACAAGCTAAAAATACACACTGAAACGACAGAGAAGGCAATTATCATAACTATCATTGTTTTTTTCATGAGCCTTGGTTTTTTTCTCTGATTCCCGCGCGAGAAAAAATGCGTTCCGCTACGCATATTCGGCAATTTTTCTTCAGCGATATCTGCTGTATAGACCCCCTTATTCGAAGATTGGCGATTCGCGATACACTGGTCGAGAACACGCGGAACGGCAGCGCCTATGGAGAGAGGGCTGGGTATTCTGATTACCTGTATGTTTCTTTCAGGTATTGGATTGCTGTCAAGGAGCAGAGATATCTAGATGGAGCAGGCGAGAGAGCCGGAGAAAGGCGTGAAGTAACAGTGACTGAGTAGAGCACCGAGAGCAAACGAGCGGGAAGGGAGGGAAGCCATAAATCTGTCCATGCTTTCGGTGCCGTCTCGGTCCGTCCACTACGACCTAAGACATGGCAGCGGTGAACGAGCAAACGACCAGCCTAACCGGTTGTACGAACGGCCCGAGCTCGGGCTCGCTCATCGATTTCCAGTAGTGCCGCTCTCGGAGCTTCCCGCAGTCACCCGCTGCACGCCTCCATCGCCGATCGTCTTCCGTCCATCTCTGCACGGCAACCCTCCAATGCCAGAGCGCTGCTCGCGGGGGCTGAGTACCTAATCATCGGAGCGATTCCCTTCTCCCGATGATTGGACCTGAACTCCCAGATAAGAGCAAAGCTCCGATTCGAATAGGATCGCATTCCTGCATCCATTCCCGAACGAATTCTGCAGCATTGTCATGAGCCCGCGCGGAGGCGCGCTGCGGCGGCCGCGGCGTTCGCAGGACTTCACTCCCGGATGGTCCGTGTAGTGTGGATTTTAGGAATGGCCTAGAGCTCGGACGAATGACCCGCTCCCATTCCTAGACATCGGGCCGCAAATAGGTTCTCAGCGTCTTTAGCCAGGTCGTTGCTGGAAATCGCTCGGCTAATCGTTGAGCTAATTTTGTCTTTCCATCCATCCATCCAACAAGCAGGAAAGTTGAGGAGGGATCGGGAGCGGTCTCGAAACGATATCGGAGGAGCTATCGGAGGCGCAGACGGGAAAAGCGATTCTTGCTGCGAGCGGAGATGACACTTCAATCGGGCGCGAGTCCATTCCTTGTCATTGTCTTCCCTCGTAAATCTCAGCGGCATGTAGCCAGGAGGGCCATAG
This sequence comes from Galendromus occidentalis, assembly GCF_000255335.2. NCBI lineage: Eukaryota > Metazoa > Arthropoda > Arachnida > Mesostigmata > Phytoseiidae > Galendromus > Galendromus occidentalis. The sequence goes on from NW_003804563.1 coordinate 743,324, forward strand.
ATTTCTACGCGCAGTTTCTAGACGACAGTGGCAGTCATAACTTGGGTTGACATCGAAGAGGACGTCAAGCTCGAATCTGTGAGTCACATAAGGCTCAGCTCGTCAGCTCAGATGGATTCCCGCCCTTTTTCCACGAGCCTCCTGGACATTGATGATAATCGGAAATACTCACCAGCAATTTCATCGCGGCACCTCCTGTTTGCACAACTCCACAACCTGAACTCGTATCCTGCCGCACTCCGCACACTTGTCCAGAGAGATCTCGCTTTTCTGACGTTCTGTCGAGCAGTACTCGGTTCGGTCCTGGCCGCTTCTGGGTTATATAAGGTGAAGAGCAATGCTGAGCGAGAGTCCGGACCGTGGCTTGGATCTGTAGCCAGTTGGAGAGAGTGAGAAAATCATCACGTTTGGGGTTTCGAAACGAATAAACGAAAGCCTTTCGTCGGACAACACTACAGAAGAGATACTGCCTCACGGGTAAGAGTAACACGGGAGAAAAGTTTACTCACAATTTGCGAGCGCGTCAGCTAATTACCATGTCATAACGAGACAGATGGCAATGCCCAAAAGGAAGGACGCAGTGAATGGCGAGGATGCAAGGGAGAAAAAGGTCAGAAGATGTGTTGACTCACGCCCTGAGCCGGAATGAGGCGGAATATTGTCTCAGAAATGCCGTTGTCGCCTCCTAGCCGGACGATTACTGTTCGACGACGGAGCTGACCACAGTGTCGCGGGTCGAGTCGGACTCTTTGAAAAAAGAAAGTATTCCGAGGCCGACCAACGAACTTTTGCGTCGCACTTCTCCGCAGAGCACAAGGGCAATTACGAAACCAGAGCTCTCATTCGAGAATTCCTGCCTGCCGATGCGACAGAGCAGTTATTATCGGGTCCATGCGCCAACCGTGGATGGAATCCGGATGCAGAGCAGATTTGTCATACGACAGCACTTCGACCTCCTGGAAAAACTCTTGACTTGCTCGTGGTTCTTATTCCTGAATTTTCGTTCACCGTTCCGAGGGACCATTGAATCGATTCTAGGAAATTCGACTGTTCATACGGCCTGTCGAGGTTCGACCTTCGATGAATCAGTTCTGCTCTCTGAGAGCATCGCCATTGGGAAAACAAACGGGTCGCGACGTCTCCGGGGACGAAAATTACGGCCCCTCCGAATTTGAATACCTCACAGTCAATGTAACTTTTGTTTACGTGCGCTGACCGGTCCCGCAAAACGAAGCTTGTGCATCGCTCAATTGATCGAAGCTCTGACAATACATATATCGGCGTTCTCTTCGTCAATGCTCCTGATCTAGTCAAGTACGCGAGAATGACGTCGGAGTTTGAATAACCGCAAACAAAGATGTAGCGCCAGAATGGTACATCGCGCTTATTCGCGAGTCCCGGACTCAAAGCTTCTCTTCTCTTCGCTTCAAGAGTTGCGAAATGTCGTTTCTGGAATTGGAAGCTCTGCCTTGACTGATCTACGAGCATCTTGTCGCGGCCGCGGTTAAACAATAGCATACCTTGCGACCGAGCGGAATCTACATAATATGGTGACGTGGTGAATTTTTCATCAAAGTGAGAAGGATGCACGAATTAAACCACGCCCTTGATGCACTCGGGTGGAAAGTCGGACGCTCGGACGTGTGACTCTTTGACACTCCCCGCGTTCAAGGGTGGGAAATGAAAATGGGATTTCGGGCTGGTCTTCTGACCACTCGGTGTTGAGATAACACCAACAAGCATTTCATAACTTCAAAGTGCTCTGATAAGTGAGGAGCCTGTGTATTTCAAGTCGGCGACGTCTTCTCCTCTGTCAATTTTGGGAAAATTCGCGAAGGCCGAAGCCGTTACATTGTTGAGCATGACACGGTGCCATTGGCCAACACGTGACTCGAAGAAGCTAGTGCGTACAAATTCAGAAGAGATGGCCGCGATCGCAACGCTTTATTTTACGAACCGGGCGTAAGGTTCCATTTGGGCGATTTCTGATCCGCGACGGCTGCGCTTCCGCGGGATACCAATCAGCCGTGAAGGAAAAACCAGGGTACCCGTGAAGGCGGCCCTTGACATTCGTTAGCGACGGTTTTTGAATGTTCCCTCAGTGGACAGCTCGACGATGTGCCTCTGTCTGATGTCTATCATTGATATCTGTCTTGCGCACTCCACTTCTCGCTCGCCAAAGGCCAATATTTCCGATGCATGCAATCAAAATCTTTATCACCATGAGTTATGACAGTCGGGCGCTGTTGGGCCGGGGCGAGAACTCTCTGATGAGCCACTGAGCGCCTCGACGAACTTCGCTCAAAAAATCGGGATTCCAAGGGGTGACTCCAGAGAAATGATTTGCTATTTCTTACGGTGAATTTTCCAGCTATCAGCGTCTTACGATGACGACACGAACTAAGGAAGCCGAAATTCCGGAGGGCCATCGGCGTCGGGCGATGAATGACTCATTACCGGAAAGGATATTGAAATTACGTGTTTCATCCTTTCCAGGCGAGTCTGCCGCTGAGTTCCGCGCGGGATCCTCAGGGCGAGCCCCGTCGACAATGTTTGGTCGATTTCGGCTCTGGCGCATAGAACGTGAGCGATATGCCGGGAGCAGAACCAACATCAAGAGCTCTGAAAACACGACGCATCGGGAGTCCGACGCTTGCAATCGGCCCATTCCCCCTCGCTCAAAGTGCACAAACTACATACGAGACTAATCTTGATTGAGCGCCGCCGCTGTCAACTCGAGAGTTAAGTGAAACAATAAAGACGAGCTTTGTCACATCAGATGATTGTCGTTGCCTGCGTGCAGGCTGTGCCCTCCACAGCGAGCGCCCTCTGCCGGTTGCCCGCACAGGGCGCTCCCTTTCTCAGGACGGCGAAAGGAGTACGGTGTGTCCTGAGTTCAGATCTCGTCGTGCTCCACACTGGCGTCAAAATAGAACACGTCTCTTCAGACAAGTGTTCTCACTCAGTTCGCTGCTGTTCACAATGATTTTCTGTTATTGTTGTAGCTGCCGTCAAAATCATTGTGTTTTTGCCGCTTCGACGGCCTAAGTGACTCCCGTCCTCTGATCTATCGACGTCGCCCGTCCACTGAAGCAGTTGCAGTTTTTTCATCGTCCTAACGGAATATATCGAAAAGTTGTCATCGGTTTGTGTTGCCGCGACAGGATGGACTCATTGTGTTGACGAGCTAGTTGCATTAGGAGACGAACGCTGTTCCAAGGAATTCAACTCGGATCACGGGTCTTACCGGTGAGTTGAGCCCCGCGGCGAAGTTGCCCCCCGATTTGGGAAACTTTCGGATCAGGTGCCTCCTATTCTTGGGATTCGATTGAGGTGATTCTTTTTGTGCCCGAGTGAGATTTCCGGCGACCTGTGCTAGCTGATTCCCGATCTTATTCCTCCGCACTACCGTGCCTTCGCCTCAAATTGATCGCGGCTCAATAACTTGGAGATGGGGCCCGAAGCTCTATCGAGCCTTCCAAAGGTGATCTCCTCGATTGCTCTCCGGAATGACGCGCGGAAGCTTACCGTAGACCATTAAACGACCCACTACAGTAGCTCTTTAGCGTCAAACCAGCGAAAAACGTGAGGCCTCATTAAAGATCCATTTGGCTATTTGTTTCGCAGTGGGAGGGTGAAGGCCGCCTGATTGTTGTCTCCACGGCACTTTTTTGTGTATATTTTTACAAGGAGACTTCGCCTGGAGCGATCGCTACTCACAAAGGATGAACCTGTAGATCCGTATGGAGCTACCTCAATAACGTGTGTGTCTAGCCCGCGGAGATCGGCGGCCGTCGAAGTGGAAGAAGTGCTTTCTGATCCTCTCAGGCCTCCCTCGAAAGACCAAAAGTGGGAAGCTGACTTTTCGAGCGAGTCCTCTCGCGTTCCGTTCCATATCTTGGAACCCTTCCAAGGCATTCTGATTCTCGTTCCGAGAACAGGAAACCCAAAATCGGCGGAGAATCATTTGGAAAGCAGCGAGAGCCACAACATCTATTTCCATTATTCGTTTGCGTTACGGAAGCTCCCCAAGTCGACGCGAGTGTTCGCTTTCAAAGCTCTCTGACCTGCAAACCGGAAACCCTGTGGGTCGGCTGGAAAAGAAGTTCTTGCAAGACATTCGTTGCAGGTGGCTAGGCGATCTTCTGCTGTACTCGGTGTCTGCGGTCGAGGTGGCTTTGGTGAACGTGCGGGGCTAAATTTGTCTGCGCTACTTCGGATGATTCATTCCGTGCAGCGAAACTCAGCTAATCGGACCGGTAGACATGGTACGCTGGTCCCCGGACATGCGGAATGATATATCTTGACACGAATCTCAGCATCGGGTGATACAATAGCGCAACCGACGGCACTGTGTTTCGAAGCGTGCGTGCGCGGACAGCCCGTGTGACGCATCTTTCCCACGGTCTCAATTCGATCGGCTCAAAGCCACCTATCGGAGATAGCCCTTGTTGCATAAGAAAGAGATCGATCAAGCAGCGTTTCTGTTCGTGTCACGTTCGCGCTCAGCAGGCTCAGCGGCGCCATATCCTCTCTACTGAGGATCGCGATGCCTCGATGCGGGATTCCTTTCCCAGATCGAATCTTTCGGGAGGAGGGGAGACAAGCCGAGATCGGGGTGAGCTCGGTTCGGAAAGGACACCGTCGATTCCGAGTTCCGGCGCAAAGCAAGCGGGGAACACGTATGTCCTGTCCGAAACAGGTACCCACATCGTGAGCTGAGGATGGGAATCGCTCTCCCATCGATCGCGTAATTCAGTGGAGGCAGAGCTCACGGGGATATCAGGGCTGGTTTGAAGCGTTCCTCGATTTGAGGAAGAATCGACGCATTCGCCGTCTCGCCTCCACCAGGCTTCCTCGGTAGGAGCGGCGGTTAGGGATCGACAATGCCGCCGCCGCCTTATGGATCGACAATTGTTGGGCATGTTCCGCTCGGCGATCAATGGATGAGTGAGAAGAGGAAAGAGGAGCTGCCTGCCGCCACAGCTCTCCGTTCGCGTTGTGACCAGCTGTTCCCCGCTGTACCTGAGGGTTTTCTGGATGCGACCAATGCGTACCTGGAATCTGCCATCCTGCAACACATCTTTTTGCTGCTCCGAGCCTTCCGGAAAAGTTTTTGGTCCATTGAGGAGTCATGAGACCCTTTCGAGGCAAGTACCAGCAGACGCTATTCTTCGCGGCACGATCGATTCGGTGCTGACGCTCACGCAATAGTGTCAGAACTCGACTCAGTCCTCTGAGGATCCCCCAGTGTAGCCGTATGCCGGGAACTATAACTTCGAGGTCCCCGAAAGTCAGATGGAACTTGCTGCGGCTGTGCGCCGCTAATTTGTTCGCGTACAACAATGACCTTCCACAGGGAAATTCGGTCTCCACTTGAGTTGTCTGTCTCCATTGATGGACCACGGCCTCTCTCCGTCCATGATGAATGCCCTGAGCTCCTCTCATGGGAAGAGAAACTTACCTCGGGTGCGATCGCTGGAATCGTTGGACCAGTCCAGTCTGAGCGGGGACACCTCCGAATAATCACCAAGCTCCCTCATTGTATATAGCTTCGCGACTCTGCCTGATATTCTCTTAGGCAGTTCCCTGACGGCTTCGTGCTGATAACGGGCAGAATGCCGACTTGTATCGCAGTTCCTCCCATCGCTTCTAGCGAGCTCGTCCGCGCTGACCATGCTAACCCTGCCATTAATACATGTATTCGTTTTCCCCCTGCCGATCAGTGATATATCCGAATCAGATGGTGGGTATTTACGCTATCGGTCCCTAATTGGTGTTCCAGAGACCCACTTCTCTGCGGGGTATCCATCACGACTCGGAGCTCCCACGCCGCACCGGAGCCACGCGACGTTGTGTTGACGTTGACGGTTCAGGAAACTGCCAAAAGCACGACTGGCATCTGTCGTACCCTCGCGTATCCCTGGTTGAACGGATCGAACAATCTTCAGGCTGATGTTTGCGCCTTCTAGTATCGGTGTATCCCTCAACAATCGAAAAGCCCCTGAAAAAGAAGAGGAATACCGCTGATGAGACTGGGGGGGTCTCGGGAGTTGTCCTTTGGTGACTCACGCGGGCGATTCTGGGAGCCCGCGCTTCTTTCCCCCGAGAAAGACGACATCGCCGCTTGCGCAGCAACCGATTCCCCTCCTGGAGAAGTTGGGATGTCTGAGAGTACAATTCAATCAAACCTGGATTTTTAGCACTTTGTGACCGCCTCCTCATGATTCAGTCTGTCCCTACATTTAGAAATTCATGAGAATGCATCGGCCTCCGTAGCGTCCTCGAGAATTTTGAGTTTCCCTCATTGGCGACCAAGAATGCTGCTCCCCATCCCTCCGGACGCTTCTTGACATCACCGGGAACGGTAGGAGTTCCACAAAGGGCAGAGCAATAAAATGGAAGCGAATTGCATTTTTGCACGGCGGCGTCCTTGCGAATAGCTCACTATGACGATTGAGGTGACGCCAGCGGCGTGAGTCCCAGTAATTAAAATCCTGTTCTTAGAAAGAGCTCCGCGAGAAAAAAATTCCGCGTGAGCTCGACAGCAGAGGGCAGAAGCGCGCGTCATAGGAACCCACGCCAAGACCGAGACTTAGGAAACACATAACACATGAAAGAAATATGAGCCGGCTCTGGTGCCTGGCATACTTCATATACTCCAGGTCGGTTTGCTGGCCGACCGGTTCCCTTCGCTCTGTTCCTCGTTCGTTCAGTCACAACAACCGCCACGCGAACACAATGAGAGTCCTGCGAGCAAACGGCTGTCTAAGCGGAAGACGAGAAAATAAGTACACACTAAATGAAGCTGCTTGGAGGGCTGCATCCTGCTGCTCGTTTACGGCCTAAGTCATGGCTTTTCCAGACGCAGCTCAGCCGAAGCCGAGGAGCTGATGCGAAAGACTGAGGCGTACCCCGCGGAACAACGGGAGGCGTCTCGCGAGCTCGGGAGCTGCGATTCGGTATCAGCATGGCATCGTGTTCCACGGGAGGGGGGAAACTAATCTCATATCTTGAAGCGCTCCGGTCGACTCGAAGCGGAGTCGCAATGGCGTGGAGGAGGATGCGGCGGCGGAAAGGCAAGACGAAGCAAACAGAGACGTCAGCGTTCGGACCGAGGTATGCGGACGTTGTTCGCAGAACTCGGCCCATGAACAGCTCGGAGCGTTTGCCGCATTAGGTCCCTCTCTTCTAGCGTACAAAGCTTTCTCCACGTTCTGCTCCTGGTGGACTTGATGAGTGGCGGTTCCGATTCAGGTGGCTTCGAGGAAATCGATTCGTAAGGACCTCAGCGATCGACCAAGTTGACTCTTGGCACGTCGTTCGTTCATCGGATTTAGAGAAGTTGTAATCAAACGCTTTTCTCGTCGACAGTGGCCGTCGATTATTCGGCTTCGCGCACACGGGGCAAGTGCAGTCGAGGGAGAAACGGGGAAGGAAGTCAGGAAGTGGAATGAGGTCCAGAGGGAGTAAGTCGACGTCAGCATAAGAACTCTCTTCGGTGCGATAGAATAGCCTCGGGCCTCCGCCCGCCCGAGGTCGTCCCTGAAGTCAACGGGGATAGTAAAATGGATAGATATTATTTATGCATGAGACCGAAACAGAAAACCAATGATGAACGCTTGCGTGGAGCGAGACAATATTGATGAATTGGAAACCGGGTCCGAAAACTCGGATCCCAGGAAAATAGAGTGTGGCAATGGTGGTTATGTCCTGGAGGATGGATACCAAACACGAGGGAAATTGGAGCAAAACACTGGATTCAATCCGACGTCAGGAGGAGGACCATACTTAGTTTTCCCGTATCCCATATCGAGCTTTGTGATAAGGGCTTCTGCTGATCTCGGATATCTCTCGCCTCATGCGTCCCGTCATTCTTCCGCATCTGACTTGTCGGCAGAACTCATTTACGTGACAACGAGCAGATATGTTTGCCTGGAGCTTCCCCCATAGCATATGTCAGTCACTGTATAGCTTTCTGATGCTTTGTCAGGCGTTCGACATCGACGTTTTTTGCAAGTGAATCTCAGGTCAGCAGGCCGGCAAGACCGCTTCCATGGCGTCATGTTGGACTCTGAAAGACGCCACGTTAGGTCGAACGAATGATTTTTGATGGAGCAGCAGTAAGGAATATGATGATAGTTTCCCCAGCGGTCGTGCAGTGGGGTACGCACACCAAGCCGTCGTTTTTTGTGTAAAGCTTTTCGGCCATTAAACTTGATCGCTCAATCGCCAGGATGGTTTGTTGTGCTCCGTATTCCCCGGATTCTCTCTCCACGATTGCCTTTCTTCCTTGTGAATTTTCGGCTTGCAACGGCGCAGTACAAAATCTCGTCTCGGTATTTCGACGATTTCAAAATCATAACCTCCATGCAAGGCTCACGAGCCTGACCTTCCAGAATATCTCGGGACAGGGGTCGTAAGGCGAAAACTTTTCAAATTCTAGGGTAGAGAGAGTCCCGGGACGGGAAAAGTCTCTCCATCGATGCGGGTACTTGGGACACACCGCTCTTATCTTTTCGCGCTGTCACATCGGGCACGTCTATACTTAGGTGATTTATTGAAGTCGCCTGGAAACGTTGGGACGAGGCGTGACTCCACAACGCAGAGTTCCTGGGTCTACAACATTGGAGCAGCATCGAGATCGGAGCCGAATTCCCCGCACGAACGCCGGGAGGTCTAAGATTCCAAAGCCGACTTCTTCAGATCATTGAGAACTGTCGGCCGCTACACGAGTCGGAGAATGGAGCGAGAGCGGCTCAACGAACGGACGCAAACCTACTGTCGCTTCGAAAATGATCCCCACTCAATTTGGCATCGTTAGAAGAGTAATTTGCTTAACTTTCCCTTCTTCTCGTCAAGCTTGCGCTGCAACTGCCACTTGGTTCTAAATGGGTCACATCTGTTCGACTGTCAGGCGCAGCCAAGATCCTGCTGCGACCGGAACCCAGATTTGAGAAGGTCCCCATCAGTCGCAGAATTTCCGAAAACCGCCCCAGATCAGGCCACCGCGCTCTCCCGACGTTTGATAGCGGATCGTCGGGATTTACGAGGGATGCGCGTACCGCTATTCGTTCTCGGACGTATTCGGACGTATTCGGAGGACATTGATTGAGATAACGAGGCGAGCGTTGGACTTCATTTGACATTGTTCTACGGAGAGACGGCTGCTCCTTTCTATTTATACTGTCACTTAGTCGCCCTCCGAAAGGAAGACCCGCTCAGCGGCCGAGTGACGACCAGCAATCCCGTGAAGACAATCGGACGTCTGAGTCGCTCTGAAAACTTTGCTCCACCCTACCAATCCCCTCACAGTGAGCCATTTAATGGCCTGCTTCGAAACCACCGGCGATCAGAGAGCCGGAGATCCTCGAATCGGTTTCTGTGTTCGCTCCCTTTCGTTGACATCTTACAATTAGTCGATCGGTTCAAGGGAAACGGCAGCTGCCTCTGATTCGACTGACCTGTCGGAGTTGCCTACATTCCTGAAACGGACTCCTTTCGGGATTTCGATGGGCGCCGCCATGTGGCGGGATAATTCTACGAGCGAGGGAATGCCTTCGGACGGGATCCTATCGGCTTCAGAAACGAGAGCGCCTCGGCTCACGTCGTAAACGAAGCAATGCGATGGGTGCAGAACGTGCAGTTTACACGGGGAGCGTCATACCGTGATGCATACGGCCCCACTCAGATTTTCCCGCTTTCCCCCGTCTCGTTCATTCCCTCAGATACCATGCTTGTCTCGAATCAGGACGAGCTTGGGATACTAGGATGGCAGCGAGGAGCACGCTTGAATCGATGAGGACATCGATTCTCCGTGGGGAGCTCGCGATGATTCGGATGAGGAGGATCAGAAACGGAGGGAATTCCTCAGGGAGCGAGCCTCATCGTGAAGAGGCAGATTTGGGGGTTCCCGCCAATAGGAGGCAGCATACTATTGACTCCTACAAGGTATAAAGCGGTATGATTCCTTTTCTACCGTCATGAGGGAATCTTCGGTGCCAGAACATGTGTTCAAGCCGATGTTCCAGGGAGAAAAACAAAACGACTAAGCTATGCTAATCTGTCTATGACAATGCGAAAATCTCTGCATATGATTCCATGATTCCCTCGAACAACCTTGGGGTCCACTCTTCTTTACTCGAGCTCCCGATGCGAGATGTGGTTCGATGCAAGTCTGGGTGAAGTAGCGGAGAAGCCGTGGCAGGGCACCCAGGAGATTGGGAACCACTGTCCAACGCGGTGCAATACAGAACTTCACCCCGAGAGTATCACCTTCGTGATTCCCGCCGGGCGGCCCCGTGACTTCTACTCATTAGTGGACAGCCCGAGTCCCGGAATGAGCATCCGCCGGTCACTACCGGAAGAAAACGCGAAAACCTCCTCAGCAGTTACCCGTTCGAGGAGATGGCGAAACTCGACTCATTGCTCCGCGCGGTTTGCTCGAGAAGGGGCTTGTAGATGGAACGCGACCGAGATTTCTGCCGAGCATTCTGGTACATGCACCCAACACTCCGCTCGAGGGTGAATTTACGAGAACGAAACACTCGCTGATTGACACGACGGGAGTATCGGCGGAGACTGATCCACCCTAGAGGGTCGCTCCATGGAGAGTCGAGAACTTCTTCTTTATGGTATCGAGCGGAATTCGCGCTGGAGCATCAACCACCCAAGACCTCGGTGCTGCTCTCCGGCCGTTGATATGCCATTCATGCCGTATGGCAGTTTTCAGTCTCTCGCTGCATTAGCAGTATTAGCCCGTATCTGTGCTATCAGATCCGGACAGGCTTGTCAGCGACCGCACTTCAGCCGGAGCGGCGACGCGGAGGGCTCGCCTGTTTCTGACGTTCATGCCGCTGATCTCAGTCTAGAAATACGCTAATTCTCTGCGCGTCAGAGTTGACTGAGCGAAAGAGATCCGTGTCTGCAAAATGAGTGGCTTTACGATGGATTGCAGACTCGAACTCGGGAAGTCGACAGTGCTCCTCTGTGCAGAACGGATCAGGCCTAATGCCTTCTTCCATAGTTCGTGATTTCCTCATGATCAGCGTACTACACTCATATGACGAAAACCTCCCGCTGAGAGGTTTGGGTCCCCCTAAAGTTCATGTTGGCAATGCAACTAAACGAAGTTCGCGGTTGAGTGAATAGACTTCTGCGAGACAAAGTTTGCGGGGCCTGCAAGTCAAAGGTCCGAGGAGTGACCGCATCTCTTATTGCCTTTGTCCCTGCAAAACAATGCGAGTTAGATTACTGGCCAGCTGGCCCGCAGGAAGTAGACATGGTGCGCGAATCGATTCGTATCATAATGTATTGCTCGGCGAGATGTTGGAACCGTACGCGAGCAGAGAGATGAAAGACAGACCTCGGGCCCGAATCCAAACAGCTTCCAGCGATCCCAGCCGCAAATCATTCGTGTACTTGGCATCAAACAGAACTGATGGAGCCCTCACACCACGAGTCTATGATGAGCTCGTTCAATGAGCTGCATTCGTAGCCTACGGTTCGGTTCTGGATGTGATAAGCTTCCGGCTATAAAACCTTAATCGCCTTATCGGAGAAATCGTGTGACGACGACAAGCCAGTTGTGTGAGACCGGGCAGTCTCACGCGGAAGCCTGCTTCGCGCTCTGATTCGCTGTATTAGGTCACAGAGCCCGAGAAAATCTCCGCCTTCGTGTTTTCGCTTCCGTAGCGTCGTAATCTCATTGTGCGATACATTGCGAATCCGACTCCCGTCAATTACGATCCGGCTTCGCTTCTCACAAACGCCGCCCGACGAAGCCATCGTCGAGTTATGCGGCGAGGTCCATCTCGTAGAATTCAGACTTCGCTCTTCTACATAGTTTCCCTCATTTGGAAGGTCTCCGCCGATTCCCCTAGCTCACACTAGTTCCGCAAGATGAGAATCTCTTGCTGTCTGCAGCCTCGAGGGCAGCCCAGCTCAAAAATCTGACTCAGCAAATATTTGTTGAATAAGTCCAGCACCACATATGGATGAATCGGTCGAGGAGTACCGGGCCGGACTCGGAAATTATTTCGACTTGGAGCTTCGGCCGCTCCTCTGTCCCCTCCCGGATTCCGCGTCGTTCTGTCTCTCGGCGAGACTCCGCAGAACTATTCTGAAGGAGCAGATTGGGTTTGAAAATTCGATAGCTTTGAGCGATTGACCTCGAGCTGCTTGAATGGCCTCACTGACCGACTGATTAAACGACGGAGCGACCAAATCGCTCGATGGCCGCACAGAGCCCGACTTCGGCGCAAAGGCCGTGAATCATCAATGGAATATGATGCTGACCCTGTTCCAAAATGGATGATGAGATTCATCATGATTGCACGTCAGCTTGTTCGCCGGAGAACCCGACGTCTGAAGCGCGGAATCTCTCAATCAGGAGGTGTAGATTAATGAGGCTCAGAGCTCAGACAACTTCAATAAATTCCCAGTCCCAGATCGGCGGCTGAGATCGGGAGAAAAGCAGGCATCGGGAAGAACCATTCATCCAGGCGTTCCGACCGACGCCCGGGGTTTTCCTCTGAATCTGGATTCGAGAAAACTCTAGACAAGAAACGTTCCTCGTTCGAGATACTCAGAATGTTGGGGGTTCGCCGGGACTCCTGCTGTGGGCTCCTCGATACTGAGAATTCACACAGCTCAAGCTTCCGGTGTAGCCTGTCATCCTCAACAAAAGCACCTCATTATAAACTCTTTATGAGCGAAATTCACATCGTTATCGTCCACGTTGTCGTTGTCGCGGCCGACATCGTTCACGCCTTCGCCGTTCATGTCCCCGTCGCCGTCGTCGTCATACTCGTTTGCGTTTCGCCAGATGGTCTGGATCCGCGGGCCGCGAATAAATAGCCTGCTCAGGCCTCGCTCGGTCGCTTTCAAGATTTCGTTGAGAATTCAAGGCTATAGCGGCCGTTACATTCTGTGATCTCCATGAGGTTACTTTGTTGCGACTCTGACTGCGAGATTTCGCGGCTCAGTTGGGTAGATGAACATGACGTTGAAACGCCGAGATTCCTCGGAGGGCGATGCGTGTTTTGTCCTAGAATGCAGACCATCGACTCTGGAGTTCTTCCCTGACTCTAACTGAGGTCCCCTCGCTCGGAGCTCGTGGACGGCGCGGCGAGACAACACTGTATTCCATGAGCCCCATATGAGGACTCTCTCCCTCCTGATGGTCGTGCCAGCTATGTCTACGTCTCGCGGAAAAGTTGTCGTCTTTCCCTCGACCCATGAGACAGCCCACTTGTGGGGTTGAACACATGCAGGGCATTCTCATTAATCTCAGAGCCACCAGACCAAGTTTCGAGAACGGGTTCTGTGACAGAACTTCTGTCGTCGCTGTTGCCCTTGTCATGCTCCTTTGTACTCCGTCCCGTTCGACTTGTCGCATCTTGTTCGGGTACGGATCGCGCACGATCCGAGCTCACAGACGTCATCCCGAGTTCGGGGGAACGAACGACGACGAGCCTCGCTAAGCGGTCGTGTACTCGAGACCGAGATTCTCCGACCCCGGATCGACACCTCCTCGAACGAGACATGCAAGTCCTTCGTCATCGATGCTCGGTATCGTCGGTGTCTATGGGGCCAAGCGAATTTCCCGAGGCGAAAGAACTGGCCCGATGTACCATCTGGTACCTTGTGGCTCATGCAGATGACTTGCCGGAACGAGGGCGGGGCTCGTTGACTTCCACTTTCCGCTCCGCAGGAGCTCTTTGCTCCGCTTAAGATGCCACTCGCCGAAGCTGAACAAACTCCAGTTTCCAGGTTCAGCTCGATAGGAGAAAAGTATCGTTTGAGCGAAACTGCAAGACTACTCAGAGCAAAGTCCGTACGAGCGGAGAAAGCGTTGGCGTCGTCATGCTTTAACGCCGATCTATTTGCTCCGGGGTTCGCGGCTGAATCTTCATTTTCTGCCTCCCGAGATTCGAGCCTTGACTATATTCGAAATTCCTCATATTTCTCCTTCAGAGCTGGAAATTCCCGAATATTCTAGCGCATCGCGCATGAGATTCCGCTTCGTGTTGTTCAGGAGCTTCTGCGGCTTGGCCTCGTTCACTCCGAATACGATTGGAGTCGAGCACCTCAGCGCGCTACGAAAATGTTGATTAGTTGGTGTTAGGGGTAGAATTGCATTCCCCCTTTAATGGAACGAGCCGAACATCGACTTCATCAGGCCTCAAATTATTATTGGCTCCCAGGCGCGAGCGGATCGGAGTCGACAATTATCTTGACGGGCCTGAGCGTCGAATCGGTTTTGCATAACTCATTCCGAGGTGCGAGCCCGGGGTCTCACTGACCTGCTCGGGAGCTCCTGAGCTGTTCCATGGAATTTTGGGCTGAGATATTTCTCAGACAAGGGGCCATATCTGAAGGTTCCGGCAATCTACAAATCTGGATGAGTTGTTGTCAACTCCAGATGCGCTCCGCTTTTTCCCGACCGGGAACTCCGGACTCTTATTGGGAGCTCCCTGAAAGAGGCTCCCGGGATGCTCAATCAGCTGAGCGCCCAGCTCGGATGGGACTCTGGGAGAGAAATTGCTCACTTAGAACGGGTGGATGCCGGTTGAGCTGGGAGCGTCCTCCAAAGGACAACGAGGGAGGTCTAAAGTTCAATAGCGAGTCTTACGGCTGGAGCCGCGAGGGGTGTCGCCTCGCAGACCGTTCGCGCTCGAGCAATCTATCGCTTCCGGAGAAGAGAGGGGGTTCGCAAAATTTCATTCCCGACGTGTTGTTGTCCTCGTTCTGAAGCTGTCTTTCGAATTGGTTTAATTTCCCCGGATATCTTCGCGAGTTCTGAACCGAAATCAAGCGCTCCGAGAAGACTCGAGATATTCTGCGTTACGCCCGTCCGGGATAGCTACGTGAACGGATTCCCCCAAGAACGACAGGCCTGCTCCACGGTTTATTCACTTTGAGACGCCCCGGCGCGTGATGTCTCTCGGAGAACGTCTTCCGGGTGTGGGTACGAGCGTTCGGGTGACGTTCTTCCCAGCCGACAGATACCTTGGACCGCGGGTCTTACCTGGAAATCGGGGTTTGACGCGCGCTTCCGCTTTGTTCTTCTTTCTCCCACTGGTATGGAAATCAGATTATTTTTCCCATCTGAGGCAAGCAGCCTCCATCACGACCTGCCTCCGCGTAGAGACCTCGTGCGAACAATCCCTCTCGGGACGCCTAGGCGATTTTCCGCCCCCGAGCGATAGTGAACGTTAGCTGAACGTTCTCCCGTGTTCCCGGAAGCTCGCTTCGGAAACAATACACTCATTCAGAAGGTTTTTTCGCTCCTCTACGAAGTACCTCCGCGGGAATTCCGTTCGTGGGTGTGCAATAAAACCAGAGACGGGCTCGCGAGGATCGTAAGGGAATAACTCCCGGCGCAAAAACTCCGCACTCCGCGGGCCGCTTGAGCTCTAAAAAGGAAACAGCTGCTGGGAGATATTTAATAATAGGTCAGACGCACGAGCGAATGATCTGAGTCACCTTCTCCGACCATGATAGTCTCAAAAGCCAAGTCTAGATCGATGTTTCAAAAAACGGTTACCTATGTTTTCTGCTCATGGTCTTGGACCAGCTTTAGGCAGGTTCTCCGAAGCGCCCTGGATTATGCACATTCATGTGTCAGGAATAAGTGACCATTTATTCATCCAGCCGCGATTCTTCGAAAAACGGATTTGTGAAGTTTACTAGCTTCGCTCCCAATGATGCTCTCGATTCTCCGGAATTCCCCACAGAACAGGGATTTGACCTGTTCACAGACGGATGATGCTCGTGGGGCGGTCGACGCAGACACAAGGTTCCACGAGGCACAAACACGGAGCATCGAAACTCTCAACATCGGTTTCGGCAACATGCGTCTCGAGCCCGGCTAACTGAAAAGGCGTCGACCCCCAAATCGTCGTTTTTCCGTCCCCAAACACAATGATTTTCTCGATACGATATGCAAATGACGTCGGAGGCCCACACACATGCCTGTCGAGAACTGCCGCGCGCACCATGCAGATGAGGAGCCTCGGCTCGGGCCTTCAACATGCGGTCCTCGTTGGCAACACAGGGACGCTCATTCCGGGAGCGGGGCAGCGGTCAGCCATTCTCCTCTCCAACGGTAATTTTCAGCAAATGGACGAGTGCCTTCCGAGGAGCGAGCGCTAAACGTCAGAAGTATTATTTCGTCCAAGATACGCATCAAGTTCCTGTGGTGATGACGGAGCACGCTCCCATTCGCATGCACAAAGGTGCCGGAATTCAAGACTATGGACTCGAAGCCTCGACGCGCGACGACTCTACGAGGATCATCGGGAGCCGCTCAGAGCTCGCACGAATGTGGTAGAGCGTAAATTTCGGTCTCTCAGAGCCCTGGTTCAGGTCGAGAATCGTGAGGTCGACCGCCTGGCAGAAGACTTCTGTTTTTTCCGGAGGGCTCCCGCAGCCTAAAACTCAATGCAATCCAGAGGTTCAGGTTCCGCGACGGAGAAGTCGAAAAGGGCGCGTGACGCATGCGGTACTCTGGCCGCACATGTTTTCATGATACGCCCGGCCGGGAATCGAATATGGCGAACCACGGAGATGCCGACTAGATTTCGTTTGAGTCCCGGAGGGGAGAGCTTCAGTCGTAGGCTCTGGGTATGAGTGAATAAATACGGGAGCAGCTTCCGCTACGGGGCGGAGGGATCCGCTGCCTCTGTGCCGTCTAATCCGTTTATCGAGCAAGCCGCTCGGTGGTCTATCTCATTCCTCCCCTCGTTTGCTCGTTCGCAACGAGCAGATTCGCTCCGGCGGCCGGCGAGAAGATTTTTTGGCCTAATCAAGAAAGAGGAATGATCGCGTGAACGACGACGTGCGGCAATATGAATAACTGGTCGGCGCGGTCTCGCGCGAAAAAGCTGCAGCAGACGCCCAAAAGCGCTGATCGGGTTTTGGGGCACAAGCCACTGATCGGGTAATGAAAGCTTTTTCGCGAGATGCTCCTCTCCACGGAGGAGACCAGCGCCCGTGGCTCGGGGATTCTCGCATTCCAATACCGAGAATATCTGGTCGGAAATGTAATCGGGACGCTCCAGTTTGAGTACCACGCGGCAGGCTAGGCCCCAGGTCGAAAACTCCCAACTCCTTGAACACTCTTCTTGAATGCTCAATGAAGCCGTGCATCCCGTGCGGACGTCGGGCCCAGGCCGCGTATTTCGTTCCTCCGTACTGGGAGACCGGCTCTTCGGCTCTCAATAGCGAAGTGGAACCAGTCGAGGGGGAATAATACATCATGGAATTTTCCCGCCCCCCCCCTTCTCCGCCGTTGGACTTCCTCGACGTCCGGGGGTTTCCTCTAGTTTTGAATTCATGGATACGAGCTCTATGTCGAGGATGGCCGGGGGAGGATGCGAGCGGCAGGAGGATATGGATGAAGGGAAACGAAAATGGAGACGGGACGAAGGCGCTTTCCACGACGAACGAATCCACTCCGATGAAGGCAAAGCTGGACGGTGAAAGCGGTGATCTCAATCCGGATCGGCTCTTGAACGACGACGTCCTCCCCCGGTGACACGTAGATATATTTTCGAAAGCTGTGCAGTGTTTTCCTTCCTTCATCTCGAGACGTCCATAAGAAGTGCCGATCATGATGCTTCAGCGAGGCGCCGGTCGGCCCCCGATCTTTTTTTGCCTCGCAGATGCTGGAGAGTCAATTCGGAATTCCCGGCACGCTTCTCCCGATGAAAAAATGATGTAGAGCTAGAATAATGTCGTATCCTATATTCCTTGAATGCAGGAAGCATTAGCTTATCTGCTGCGACCCCAACGACTGGGAGCACTTGACACGAATCTCACGAAGTTCCGGCTGTCTGAAGGATCCGGAGAGTCTTGAGTCCCCTCTTAGCGGAGAGTTTGCCAGCGGCGCGCGAATCCGCGTGTTTTCCTCGTCGCTACCGAGATACACCCCGTATGGTGAAGAGGAAGTCTCTGCCATGCATATCCTATAGGAAGTCTAGACAATATACTCGGTCAGGAAGAACTCTAAATGTTCCAGAACATTGTCCAACTTTGCCGGATCCGGGGCTCTGGAGCTCCTCTAGCAGATTTGATCAAACTCCCTCTCCGTTTTTCGCTCGTTGGGTGGACTTCGAGTAGGTCCGGTCGTAGCGGAACTCGTTTGCGAACGCGATCGCCCCCTGTGTAGACACTGCGTGTTTAATGTCGAAGCTATCTTCCTGAGATTTCGGACTCTGCAGCTGGTGCTTGCAGAGGAGTTCCGACTCGTCAAATAATTATTATCAATTGCCCCGATAACGAATACCGGGCGTGGGAAGGATCTCTGTGCAGAACTGCTTCCCACGGATTGCCCCTTCATATTTTATTCACGAGAAAAATCCGTTAAACCTCGACAGGATTGAAGGGTACACTCCCCTTGTAGAGGAAGCGCTAGCTCGGTCACGACGAGGTTGGTTTCCAACAGTACGTGGGGTACTGCACGGAAATGGGAGAATATTCTCGTTCGAATCATTCAGCGCGGAAAAAGTCCGACCCTCCCGGAAATGAAGACCGTCGTCTGTGGACCGCAGCCGTATGCTTCCGCGACGCCATTAGAACTCCAAGGTATTCACCACAGCAATGAAAGAAAACACGGAGTTCTGAGCCTCAAATGTCTCCCCTAGAAATGTGTCCCTTCAAGGATCGTCGCTCGAGGATCGAACATCTGGCCGAGGACTCACAGTAAAATATTCTCCTGGGAATAGGAGCGGAAGAAAACTCGCCTTTGTCAGCCAGTCTCGACGTGCTCGTGACAGCTCCCAGCGAGCAGGAAGTCCGTGAGAGGATGCACACCGTGTTCGACTACGGCGGCCACCATCACAACGACAGCTCTCCTTTGACAGGTTCCAGTTGACCTCTGCAGCGGTCCTCCTTTCAAGAAGACTCCCGTAGAGCATTAAGAGGGGAAAACTTGCGCATCTCGGCCGTCGCTCATTCTTGACCGCAATTTATAGCGGAAACGAGCTCCGCTGGGTGAGATGATCTCGCAGCTCGCCTTGTCCGTTTCTAGCGTTGTTCGCTCCCGATGGTGAGCATGAAGACAACAGCAGGGTCCAACGAGCCGAACCCAAAAGTCATGCCGCGACGTACTTGTTTGGCCTCCCAGCAATTGTGACACGAAGTTCTAGGAGTTCTCTATCTGAAGTTGGATGCTCCACCGAAAATAATTGGAGCGGAATAAAGCTACGAGCTCGGGAGAACAAACGCAATGTCGGCCACGCTCTAGCTCTCCCGTCGTCAAAAAGCTCTGCGCGACGATATGCCGTAGGTATACGGCATGCCGTATACCTATTGTTCGACCATCCGAGACCATTTCTGAGAGAGTGCGCGTTTATTTCATCCGTCTCTCATGAGCTGCCCGTTTATCAGAGACGGCCCGTATTTCAGAGACTGCCCGTATTTTAGAGGCTGCCCCTATGTTAGAGACTGCCCTTCTATCAGAACATTTACGGTAATTGTTCCCCGCGATCAATATCAGAAAGGGTTTGGTTTCGAAGTGTAGTATGAGCGACATCTAATCATTGAGATTCCCACGGTCCGAGCCTCGAACGAATATCGAAAGCATGGGAGTGACCATCGGCAAGAGAAAGGGTTTCAGCGCTCGGAATCGACGTTCCGTACTCAGAGCGCTTCTCGGACACATTCGAGATACCTCCTCAGAATTCCGTCATAAGCTTGTCGGCTGCAAAGCCCTAGCTAAGTGACAGCGCAGCGTCTTCCAAATGTCAAATGTCCTCAGTGCTCGAATATTGGGGCTTGTTCCAAAATCAGGACGTTCCTGCCCATCGGCTGGAACGATCAGAGGAGAAAGAGGACATGGGCCGTTGTATGGCGACATATATGGCCGATCGGCCATAGGCCCCTCAGGCTTACTCGCATCTTGCGAGCGAATTAATGTTGCCTTGTGAGAGAGGTCGCGGATTTGGATGCGGTGTGCAGCCGATCCCCACGGAAGTTCCTGAAGGAACCCTGCGAAACCCTCATCGAAACGGAACGGAAATATCGCGGGATCCCTTTGGGGACCGAGGTCTTTCTTCTTCGCTTTTTCCCCATTTTCCGGAATCTCCATGCTTTCCATTCTCGCTAGTAAGATGCAGATTCGGATGGCCCGGGTCGTACGTGACTGATCTCTAAGCTGAAGCTGCGCCGCTAGACGAAGGGCTGGGGAATAGCTCAGACTCGGAGGTGGATCAGAGAAGGGGGAATGATCTCACCGCAGCTCTGTGTTGTCTTGAGAGTTGCTGGCAATACTTCTCAACAATGTTGCTCTAGACAAACTCGCTGAGAAAGAGGAAGTTTTGCTTTCCGGAGGGATTCCGGGAAGCGCCTCTTTCGATCCGGAGGCTTGTTCTCAGTGATGATTTGGCAAGCTGGTGTGCCTGCCGTCCGTTTTCATTACCGCTGAGCATATTCTCAGGCCACAAGCATCGCCTCAGAACGTGGAAACTTCATCTCAGCTGGGCACTGGCGCTGAGAACATCGCTTGAGAGCGGTTTTGAGGAAGAGTTCTTGTTCGAACATTCGACTTTGTTAAAGGAACGCCGTAATCGTGGATTGCGTCCCGAGGAGCATGGTGCCGCGGGAGAATTTCATTGAGCGCATCCCTCGTTAGGGGAGCGAGGAGCACCGAGAACTGCATCGGAGGGATTCAAGTATATGTAATCAGCGATCGAAAAAGGAGCATCGATCGAAATGATTCGAGGACACCGGATGAAAACAAGTGATCGGAGTTCCGACCTTGATCGAGTTACCTGCTGACAGTACTCATTTCGAGCGTTTATTTCACTGGGACGACTGCTCATGAATTGCTAATTAGACGTTGTTGATCATGCGAAAATGGAATGAATTGGAGAGACGCTATTTTGAGGGTGAAGCCAGTGATTTAGGTAGACGGAAAAAGGTCACCGGAGCGTCGCCTTGCTTGAGTCTCTATTCAGCCGGGACGTGCCGGCTCGACTGGGTCTGAAAACAAGTTCTTTCATCAAGAATCAAAGGGCAAGGAACGACCCGGGTGAGGCTACCTGCATCGTCGCTCGTTGAGGAATGGGGAGTTCTCCAGCTCAGTGAGCCTTAACGGAGTTCCCAGCACTCAAGTTTGCGGCATCAAGCCTCATGGTACCTTCCTCGATCATGGCGTTCATGTACAATCACTGGGTCTCGGGAGATTTCTAAGCACTACAAACGGGGGACCAACCCTGAATCAAACGGGAGACGCCGTTAGCCGTAGGAAATACGCTCACAGGGAACCATACCCTAATCCGAGAGTCGATTCTCGGGCTTCCATTCCCGCAATCTGTGTTTTGAATTATGCATTGACCGTGGGTGGAAGCGTTCAGGAACAAAAACCGGGAAGCCTTGATTGTCGCTCTGGCGGGGATTAGTGGTACCGGAAGCCTTTGAGCCCCTACTCGCTCTACCTCCGCGCAAGGAGAGCGGAGGGGTGGACAGAACACTGATAGAATTAATTGCGGTCTCAAACAGAGGAGCCGTTCGACTGACGTCAGCCATCGGTGACACCCAATAAAAAATGTCGACCGCTCCCCGATCCGCCTCCGTGTTGTGGGCAGCTCAAGACTTCTCTGAAAGAGAGCAAAGAGACAACGGTCTGGCTGACTTCCACACCTCAAGCCTGGGCTTATCGCGCTCTAGAGCTTTCTGGTCGACTTCGGCCGCAAAGTACATACATAGCTCGTTCTAATTCGCTCCTCTGTGTGGCGTTCGGGAGAAAGGCAAGCGGATAGAGGGCAGATCAGCTCTGGGAACCTCTTTCAGAAGCGAGGAGACTGAGAATAGGGCGTCGCCCGCCATCTCTCCAATTTTGCTCCCGAGCCGGATAGAAGTTTTCCATCACGATTCTCATCCGTCAGCTTCATAAGTCCCGGTGCGCAATTCGAGCCTCGATGATTTGAACGATTGAAAGATGTGTTCTAGCACGAGAACCTTCGAGCTAGGATTCCTTCCGCTTGGTTCCTCGGAGAATGTGTATCTCTCTCCGAACGTTTGGCTTTCCCGATGGAAATACCGACTTCCGAATCTCCGAATCTGCTCTTTCCACTCCGTCAAATAACCCTTACTGGTTTAGCTCAGGAACTCACGAATTGCGCCACATTCGCTCCAACGAAGCTTCCGTTTGCTACTTTCTCCCTAAACAACCAGTTCCCGAATGCCTCTCCGCCCCGGAATTCCATGTTATAGAGAGTAAGAAACTCCTGAAAGTTCGGTCTTTTCCTCATGCTCGGTTGCCTCAGAGCCCCGATCGCAGTCCCCCAGCATCACCTTTCAGCTCGAAAGAACTCGCTGCCGCGAGTGTTTGTTTCTATTCAAATTCAACATAACGGCCGCTTCTCTGGCTTGTATCCTCTGCGTGAGATGCACTCCAAGCGAGAGAGGTTTGCTCCGCCCGCTCCGACGTCTAAACTCCTCCGGGCAGGTAGGCCCAAGATTCGAGCTCGGAGTCAGCTTCGTACGCCATCGTTGGACGTGAACGCTCCACTTGCGAGGGAGCACCGAGGGCAAAAAAAATGTTGAGACGTCCGATCTGGGAATCTCGGATTCCACGGTTGACAAATATAACATGACATCATCAGCGAGGCTGATCTGCTCCGGAGCTTGTATTTTCTGAGCTGTCCGAAGTCGTTCGTGCTCCGTTTTTATATCCGTCGTCACCGACAACAATTTTCCCATGGAGAAGTCGGGAGACGGGGGAAGTGCCGGCAGCAGCCAGCTCGCTGACCTGGCCGTCTCACCGTCCGATCCACCAAAGCATCCGGCGGCGAGCGCCAAACCACCCCCCGTCTCTCACGCTCCGAAAACTTATTTGCCGATATTTTTCTGTTGGAGACACAACGAAATATGAGGTACGACAGTTTGAGCGATCCCGAGCGCCCAAGGAAAGAAAGGATGACAAGGCAGACCCTGGGAGAGGTCGATGATGCTTTCCTCCGGTCGCAGAGTAGAAAATTCGCAACCCCACCGGAGGGGGAACCGAACGACCCTTGGACGACAGCAGCCGGGACAGGACGGAACGAACCAGAGAAGCGAGCGCCACCGAACGAGCGCTCACGCTGACGTTGCCTGCCCTAGATAAAAAGCAAAGCCATAAAGTATACGCCGAGGGAACGAAACTAGCTGTTGGCTGCTTGACATACTGACGGCACACTGTTCCGACCGACGTTGGCTGGCGCTTACCGGTGTCCGGTGTGTGCGTCGTCGTCGGAGACCTCTGACTAACGTTGTTGGTCGCCTTTTCTTCGCAGGTGTATCGATTTCAAATTTTCGAAGCGAACTCAATGGACGACTACGGCTGAAATGGCGACAGCGACATCAGTCGACGCGGGAGGCGGGGAGTCTAGCGACGAGGCAGCCATGGAGCCACTCTGACACTCCGGCTTTGGCTCCGGCAGATTCATCTTGCGTCTGATGACACCCGAGCGAGCGACACCATGAACGAAGAAAACCAGCCTCCAAACCGGGACAGCACACAACGTTGTTTCTCGACCGGAATCCTCCCTCTAACACGTAGGTGGTCCACGCAGCTCGTCGCAGCTTTTCTCATATCTCGTAAATGTACCACAGCCTGAGAAACGGCAACAAATATATTCCTTCTCGCTGCGGTCCGCTCCCGCTGTGAGCCCGAATAGTAAACCGAAGTTTCACACCTATGAGAACATATTATGGACGAGGAATTGGATCCGTGCACCGGATCAGGGCCGAGCTCGTTTTTATCAGGGGATCTCCATTCTCACTGGAAGCGCTCCACATTCCGTTCTAAGTGGAGGTCCCCAATTTCTGAACGGGATGAGCTTTTCCTGTATTCTGTGTTTCCTCCGAGAGAGCGATCCATAGGATGCGTACGGTTCGATGTTCGAATCGACCGTCTCCATCTACCCACTCCATTATCGGGAAAGCCACCGGACAAGCGTATAAATGTATGTGTATCCTCTTGGGGACTCGCCCGTCCGTCTATTTGCTGGAGCGTGAATTTCAAGCATTAGCGCAAGCCGATCGGGACCGCCATGCTGTGCCCGATCGATTCAAATGTTTCGCCGAAGCACCCGTCCCTCCTTGACGGAGAATTCATCACTCGACGTGAGGGATCCCATCACAAGACTCAATCGAGAGCTTAAGCGACATCGCCCTTGTGAGCTAGAGAGTCGCCCCCTCCGTGGACAAACTGAATCGATTCCCCTTGAGGGTTGTCAAATTGCATTAAGATCCCCACTAGCGAATTCCGAGGGTACCTGATTCGACGGAGCTTGCATTCCCTCGATATTGAGCAAGGGGAAAAGTGCCTCCCGCAAAGCAGCGCGGCGCCGGTCTGGGATTCAGCCGCCGTGAAGTTAATCCGAAAATGCCGCGTATGCTGACCAGGGGTCGGAAAATGGACTCCAGAGAGGCAGATATTTGGGATAGCTGCTCAAAGCCTCCTCAGACCCCACGGGAATCCGGCGCTGCTCCCAACGGTATCTGTAGGAACGCTTAAGCAGCTAACGATCGACCTCAGCCGTCAGCTACGATTTCCGAACAGTCGTGAACATCGAGTCACTCCCATCTGAGGGTCTGACTCTCGCGAGAGGCCGAGCAGCGGTTCTACCGAATCAATTATTGTAGCTATTGCGGGGAATTCCTCGAGGAATTCGTGTCCGAGTGGCCACCTACCTACCTAACGGATACGGGTGAGGTTCGAAGCATCGGGGGGAACGGAGAGCCCATGCGCTGGGCAAAGGACCGGCCGAACATTCGTCGCAGGGGAAGCGGATCGAAGACTTCCTCGACGCGAAACGGAGAACGTAATGAAAGTACACTCTCCTTCGTCCATCCGAAAGTCGGCAGATGGAGTCCCCGGGACCACCATTACGGGTCGATGCATTCCCCTCTGTATTGTTCCGAACAGGAATCTGCACGCTTAGAACCGAGGGGATGGGGGACGTTGTGTTTTCGGGAGAAAGCCTCCTAGTGGTTTCCTGTTGCTTCTCATGTTCATTCTGAGTGGACATTCTTTCCCGTTCAGCCTCCGTTATCTCAATGAAGATTATGTACTGAGTGGGGGAGTTTCTTCATGATCGTTGTTTCTCTGGTTGTCGCCGATGTTCTCGCTTGCCTGGAGCGTCTCGGCGCCACGGTGGCGATGATCAACTGGAAGGTCATCGCTAGGATAATGGTCACTGATGCCATTTGTAGACAATGCCATCTCTAACAGGCGAAGGCACGTCCCTTTCCTGATCGACTCCGGCCTCCCGAATCGGTCTCATGCTGGGAGAGTGCAGGAATACTCGATGTGTCGCATTTGCCGTTATTCTCCGCCGACCCACCGACGTCACGGCAGAAATTTTCCTCGGATTGCTACCGCGTTTCCTTCTTCTGACCCGTCCGTCTGTGTCGCCACTCCGGGAGTTCAGGAATCCAGTTTCCTTCTGCGAAGGAATACCATAACGGTTACTCGTGATTGTGGACGAATTTTTCATTCGCTATTCTCCTTTGCTCGGGGTTGCCCCATACGGACAGACCCGGGCTTGTCGGACTCCTCCGGCCGGTCTGCTAACGAGAGCGCAGTCACTCTCACTCGTGGGGGATACATAGCCACTGGATGTCTGACCTCAGAGCTTAAAGTCGTGCTCAACTCAAGGCTAATTTTGCTCTCCGATGGAATTGTGTCTCAGGACCGCCTGGGTCGGATCGCGTGCGTTTCATTGTGGGAAGACAAACTCTGGTCTCACATCCTCAAGAGTCTCCTCTCATGATACACCGTTGTTCACGTCTCCTGCACCCATCATCAAGAGAAACTCTCCCCATTCGATTGTGGGTTCCCGGCCGTCAATTTGTTCAGAGAATCACTTTCAATCTCGAATCTCGACACAATCCTCGAGCCTCGTACCATATGCCCTCTGTACCTGTGCCAGTACGGAGAGAGGGGCGTATTGTCTCCACTATGAGCGACCTCTGCTCGCAGGGCACCGACTTTCACTGCGTCACAACGAAGGTATCTAGCCCGGGACATCGCGTCGCTCGCTATCTGTGGCTTCTTTGACTTGCAGTGTCGCCAAAAAGAGAAGCTTATCGCTACAACAATGGGAGACAGGGTCAGGCAGATGACGGTGCCGCGAGAGCGCGGTTTCTGCTGAGGCGTATGGCCAGTCCGACCAGCGTATCCACAGGGAGCACATGACGAATCGATCTCGGTCCCCTGATCTAACAGCTGTCAAAATATCGAGTTTCCCTATGCATTCGGAAATATTTCGCTTATGTATTCTCAAGCGACCGGAACAATATTCCCGAGATCCTTTCGATTCAGGAGGGTCACGCTTCGTGTCATAGGATTTCGAGAGGCCATAACGTCGAGATAGAATTCTCGGCGTCGCCGCTACCAGCCCCGCCCACCCCTCGGATAGATCTGGGTCCCATCCATGCCCCGTTGTCGCCGCAGATGCCGTCTGAGACGGGTGCGAAATCTCAGGATGAATTCGACGCATGAGAGGAGTTTTTCGAAGGAAAGACTAGATCGCGCGCGGGGGCGAGCGCGCTCCGCCAAAGGTGAAGTTTGCGGAAGAGATCAACAAATTAAGTTGATAATCTCCTGAGGATGCCTCTCGGACTGCTCGCGGCTGTGTGCATCGGTCTGGAAAGGAGATTGCGTTCCCAAATCGCTCCCTTAAGTCAATCCCAGCTGTCAAACGATTTCCCGGCAACGGGGACGATTGCTTACTCGGTGTATACAGACAAGGCTCCCGATCCGAGCGAAGCCTCTGAGCAATCTATCAGCCACACGCATCGCACCGCGGAGAAGCATTCTTTCCCTCGGCTCCGTTCGGATCAACGCTCGAAAAGCCTTGGGAATTCCTCTCAGAGTCCCTTCCAGCCCCGATTCAATCTGCTCCCTGTCGTGCCGTTGATAGAAGCAATCGAGGGCCCCACTCTTGCAGGATCTCGTCCGTCCGTACTCTGTGAGCTACGAACGATACCATCTTCGACGAACAACAGGCTGTCGGGACATTTGATTGACGAGATCGGGTCGCGATAGCGTGAAGACTCCGATCGCTTCCCAAATTATCAGCCCGAGGGACGGGAAAGTGTCACACTCGACGAGTAGGATATCCGAGATGTAGCGACGCAAACTAAACGTTCGACACGGTGATCGACGACTTCGGAAATACGCTCTATCCGCCTCGGGCAAGTCGTCATTCAGACACCTTGATGGCATGGGCCGCGGGGAAAAACAACGTTGTCAAGATATCTGGGTCCGTGTTCTTCTTTTCCTGGAAATTGAGCTCGTGTCGAGCTGAACAGGAAGTTCGCGGATCGAACCCGCGACAGCCAACCCCGCTCCATGGGCGGGATAAGTCATTTTCCAGCTCCCACGTACTTTCCGTGCCCCTCTCGCAGCGCAGTGCGGTGGCACAAATGAGAGTCGGATCACGTATCATGTCTATGTAGACGATCATAGACTATTTGACGTGTGGATGCCTCCAGCTCAAGCTTCCTAGTTGGTTCAACGTATTCATAAAACTCACAATCCGATGTCGTCGTAGACAGCTCCCCAATTTCCGCAGGAGCCAGCAGCTCTGGAGTTTTACTCTCACAGCAGAATCCACTACACCCGGTTTGGACTCAGAGTCAGATATCCGGGCTTTCGCTGATTCGATAGAAAAGTGTTCTTTTTGAGGGTGTCTGTGGTCATCCGACATGATACTCATTCAAGTTCGTTCTATCTGTACGCTCCGAACCCTTCTCTCCCCGGGGAGAGCCTCAATTAGGTATTCGGCGGTTCAGCGAACGAGGCGTCTGAGGCCATGTCGACTATGGTCTCGCAGGATCCAGTTGGAATCAGGATCAAGTACAAATTTTTCCTTATAACTTGCAGCGTTGGATGGAGGTTCCGATCCCATGGAGAAGGAATGTTACGAAGCGTCGAAGAAAAAACAGTCTTCTCGAATCATGACGGTCAACGTTCGTTTATTGGACGATACGATAAAAACATTCCATGTACAGGTAAGTCAAATGGATCTCTCGATCGCACGGAGTCGACCGACGGTTCCTTCTCCGGACACCTCGATGCTTATTCCCGAGTGCTTGTGAATCTCGGGGGAAGGAAGAGAATCGTGACTCCGCAGCCCGCGTGTCACCACTGATACACTCTCTATGTTGCAAGGGGAACTTGCTCGTTTCTAGTCGAGTGAGCTTCGATAAATGTCAGCAGAAAGAGTGAGCTATCCGACGTAAATTATGCAAAGAGGATTCAGTCGCGGTCCGTGGGTTCTATGCCTGAGCGCCCGTTTGGCTCCTGGGTGCCTGGGGCTCTGAACGCAACGCATCGCAACGGCTGTCGTGGGATTCCCAGCGTTGCTCATTGCCGTGGTTGCTCATCAGCTCTGACTTTTCTTCTCTTTTGATCAACTGCCTCGCGAGCATGAGCGGTGATGTGAAATCTGCTGCCGATACGCGACAAAGCAGCGGGCAGAAGATAAATCACCGAGCTCCGTACCGGCACAACCGAGGCTAGGCTCCGATATCCACACACTGGGTCGTTGGAGCTCTGGTCAGGATCGCTGCTAATGTCACCGACATAATCTGCTGGACAAGGCGTGATCTTTTCTGGAGCAAAGTCGATCACCGTCGCGAAAGCGAAACTCAACGCTCACGCACCGATCGAGATCAAACAGTGATTTCCGATTCCTCGATCTGGCCCGCTCCTCCCAGAAGCACAGGATTTCCGTATAGGTACTTCCATCGGCAGACGATACCTTCGCGATGAAGCTTCCTAAATTGCTTCCGGACCAAAGCGGAGCAGCTCTTGGTGAACTTGAGCTCCCTAACAATGTTCGAAGCGATGAAGAACCATAAACCGATTTAGCTCCCCAGCCGAGGACGTCGTTGACAGCCACAAACGGGGGCGCCAGCGGTCTCGCTGAGGTGAGGCAGAACTCAATGTAAATGGAGCGGGGAGAGCCTAAATAAATCTCAGCAGGATCTACCGACTTAGAGAAGAGATTTAGCCACCGCTTCCCGAACGACTGAGCGGAGGGGCTATTCGGACAATTAGGGCTTCGGACCGGAGCGCTAACGTGCGGTCAGACCGGGACGGGAGCAAACAGATACTACACGCCAACGTGTTGAGAGAAAGAAAAGTTTCGTTTCTTGGGAGCGTGAGGATCGCGTAGCTCCAGAAGCCTCGGGGGCCTTTGCCGTACAGCCCGGAACGACGAAACCACCGACTGGTGAGGGTTTTCCGCATAACGATCAGAATTCATCACTCGAATCTGCGAGCGTCTATTTCCTCATTTTTCCTCGGTTCCGCTCGCGATTTTTATGCTACTTATCGCTCGCTGCCGCGACCTCACACTTTCCCTCGATGCTGCAATGGAATCGAACTTGGGGCGGATTTGATGAACCGGAAAACTTCGCTCGCATATACTACATACGCTCCCGAGATTCATACAAAAGAGGCATCGACGTCGACGGCGACCGTGGGCCCAGCGAATCAGAGTGCAGATTCAGTGACGGGTGCGAGAATCCGGGGAGCCGCGCCGCGGCGGCACGGTGGAGCCGACTTGCTGATCAGGGAGTTCCTTTTCGACGGAACCCTTATGAGGAGTCGGGGAGGGACATTCGATGGATTCCTCGCGAGCGAGCGGCCGAAAGAAAGTCTCTTTGTTCGGGCGATTCTATCAGTCTCCGCGATTCTCGCGGGACCCAATTGTGCTTTTTTGTTTGCGATATCCGGGCGCCACATGATGAGCGTTTGATGCGAGACACTACATGCTTTATCCGAATTCTATCTCTCGACGAAATCGCCGCTCAAGCGAGAAGGAAATTCTCCGGTCGGAATGGGAAGTTCAGTTCGGACGGGGTCCTCTCGTCGGCGATGCTCGGACTCCAAGTTGGGGGAGAAACTCTATAATTCCACCATTCGACACGCCGCCGTTTCGAAAAAGCCTGTCCGAGCCTCAGTTCTCCAATCTTTCGGTAGAATGGAAGAGAATGGGGGACGCCGACGACCGGATTGCCGAAAGTCTATCAATTCAAAGGAAACTGTGAAGAAACTCATGAGAGCGGCGCGGCGTCATATGATCTAAGTCGAGCATCGTCCGTTGTGATTCTCGACCGAGCCTCGACGGGACACGCCCAAGAAGACGAGGAACAGACGGAAAAAGCGTCCCCCAAGCTCCCTGAATAGCGAGTCTATTCCCCGGGGGCTGTATTCGAGTCGGCTGAAACATTTCTTCTTACGAAACTAAAAGTCATCAGTCACCGGCATATCCTCAAGCGAATCCTGAACGGAAGATCTGCGTCCGACACCGGTCTCCTCAATAATTCATCCCTCGTTGCGCTGGCAATCGTGTTCTGTCCCGAAGGGCCTACTCGTAATTGCCGCCGAGCTCGCCCACTACGACTTCGACTAGTGCTACTTCTTTCTCAGCTGCTGTTTCGATTTCCGAAAAGGTTCAATGACATCGTATAATAAATCTTCCACCTTCTTAATCGTCGATGGAACCCATTCGAAGAAGACACTTCCACCGAGAAGCGTCATGCGGACTGAATGAGGTCCCGAGGGATACCTCGATGCCTCTGCTTTTCGCGAGCCTTCCGTGGACACTCGGAGCACGAAACATATCGCCGCGAGGAGGCCGCACCGATCCGACAGCATGCCACAGAGGTTCCCGGAAGGGTTTAAGCGGGGAAGTTGCGAGCCAGGCCGCGAGCGAAATATGGAGAATTTGATCTTTTGCATCTGTCCGGGGCAGAACGTTCTCTCAGGCTCAGCTAGAAGCCCAGCGCCCCCGCCTGCGTTGCCCCGATCCGCGTTTTCCTCGAACCGCGAATTCTTCAGCCTCGCGATCGAAGTCTCGTCCAACGGGCCCCAGCGAATTCTTTGAGACCGGCCACTGTTTCTCCTACGGATTTTCTTCCCCGCAGTCTTACAGGCCCCTCGTCACGAAGCACTTCATATCGGAGATCCGAGGAAACATCGGCAGAACTTGGCTAGTCGATGATTTCTCTGCTCCTACGTCGGCGTCGGTGGAACTTCTCTGAGCCATGAGAGATCAGAGATTAGCGATTTCTGTCGGTTGGAGTTACCTTCTACTGAGCTAAGAGCCCGGGCTCCTCGATCCGGAGTCCCTTATTGTTCACGAGCGGGAAGCCGGAAATTGCTGTATTCGGGCTCTCTCTGGCCATCGGTCGCTCCCCGCTCGGCTGGAACAGCCGAAACTTCGAACGAATACACACATTCTCGAACACATATTCCACGTCAGCGGTTCGAGCTCATCGCTCGAGATCAAGGACGTTCCTCCTCAAGTCTATGGGATTTCGGCACTCCATAACGGAACGCAAGTGGTGCCGATGGGAGAACATCTTGTGCTGATCGCTCTTATAGCGGAATCAATTCGCAAGCCATCGGAATGTATCATTAGTTTCACTCTTTGCTCGGCACCGGAGGATCGGTGACTCGGTCGTTAAGCCTCCGTGGATCCGTCCTTCGGTCCTGATGTTGGAGAAAATAGGAATGAGGACGGGAAAACGTGGCAAGGACGGCCATGGTTGTAGCAGCGATGGTCGTTCCCAAGTGAGGGATCATTGAGCACGTATTTGCCGGAGTCATAATCTCTGTCCGGTGGCGTCGCTCCCCTCCTCCGTCTCTCCTCCGTGCTCTTTAGAGCCACAGGAATCGTCCGGAGTGGCTTGAGTTTTTGGGGCGCCGATGAGGGCAGTGTCAGGTCAGTAAAAAGCTCTTGACAGAGCGGAGAATAATTAGATCGAATTGAGAGGGTAAACGAGCGGGCTGGATCTTCGAGCAAACTTAATATCTACCGATAAAAAAAGCGGACCGGTGCCGGCCTTCTTTGCGCATCTTGCTCCGTATCACTCCGGGCGACCTGAAGCTTAGGGTCTTTCCTTCGGTCCCGGAGCATCAGTCCGTCGGGCGAATGACGAATAAGTCAACCTTAGCGAGTCACCGGGGCGGAATAATTCCTATGTCGGTGAGCGAGCTTGCAAGCTGGTCAACTTTCTTGCGAGCCAGTCAGCCGATCCGCCGTCTAGAAGGCCCGTTCGAAGCTTTTCCTCGGCCGACAACAACCGTTGTACACGGGGACCGGATATAAGGTTTCTGCAGGAACACCAGGAAGCGACACTGCTCAATTCAGCAAAACTGTGCGGAGTAAAGCCGATTCGACTCGCAGCCGATGCGGACAAACTTGCGAGCATCCAGTATCCCGCCCCTCCTCCCGCCGCTCGACGACACTTCCCCGGAATAGGATTCGAACTGCGGCTCGTTCGTGCGGCAGACAAAGAGCTCGACGAGCAGCCATCGAGCCCGCGACACCAGTCGGCCCGAGAGTCCGACACAAGGCCTTCTCTCGTATCTCTATTGTCGTTGTATTCTGCCCTCGGCATTTTCTGCCTTTTTCTCAGAATGTTGCTCCCAGCGGGCCAACTCGTTGCTCGACAGCATTTTTTTTCTCGTTCGAATTTGTGCAGCGACCGGCTCCAAACTGAGATCGTTCTATATGAACGCTGGGAGTTCCGACCGGTGACTGCTCGCGCCTCGTTTGAAGCTCCGGTCAGCTGAAGCGACTTCTCAGATGGTCACATCCGAATCTTAGCTCATCGCGGGGTCGCAATGAGAGAAGACAATTGATTGGGATTTAAGGCCGAAACGAAAGCTAATTTCTAGGCTTCTAATTTCAGTACAAAGCGAGTGGTCAAGTACTCTTCGACCAGGTGTGCCGTGTGCTAAATCTTCTCGAGTCCGACTACTTCGGCTTGGAATATTGTGACGATCAGGGAGCCCGGGTGAGTTCTCAATTCGCATGATTAAATGTTTCGTGCCGGCGATCAGATTTCATCCATATGAGGAGGCGATAAAAACAATGTACAGAGCACTCGCATGTCCGGTTGAATATCCACCTTCTCTGCGTTCATCGGAAGGTCTTCCACTGATCAGCAAAATCCGCTGAGAATCCTTCCGTCGAACAGTAAATTATCGCCCTTTCCCAAGCGGAATCATTGCGAAATCGAGCTCGTTTTTTCCTACCTCGCCTCATTATCGGCTGAGGAGCGTATCGCTCCTCATGCGGTGATCAGGGCGGCGAACGCAAAAAAATCACGCCGACCCCGTGATTCGCGCCGTCGCGACTTATCGACCACCCCGAGACAAGGATTCCCCTTACCGAGCTCTTTTCCGAGCGGTCTGCGGAGCTCCAAACGCCCATAACCGCGTGGGATCACCATTACGATGATGCGAGGAATTCGGGCCTCCAGTCCCGCAGGATCGCTCGACATCGTGTCCTTCGAGAGAAGCGAGTAATTCTCTAACATATTTCGCGCTTGCAGCACTGGCTGGATTACGAGAAATCGATGTGCAATCAGGTTGGCATCAAGTTCGAGGACGCGTTTCTGGAATTCTGCGTCAAGTTTTACACGCCCGACCCCGGGCAGCTCGAAGAGGAATTCACGCGCTACTTATTCAGCTTGCAAATCAAGCGAGATCTTGCTCAGGGACAGCTGCTGGTCCATGAAGACACCGCCGCTGTGCTCGCCTCGTACATAGTCCAAGGTTAGCACGGCAAAAAACGAAATTCTTCTCAATCTTCCTTGTTTCCGACCAAGTTCCCTATTCCTCGTCGATATGACCGAGCGCACATCTTCCACCGACACTGTACTTACGCCTTACGCTGACGTCACTCAAGCCGCAGCCGCCGTCGAAGCTCATTCTATAAATCATCTGAGGGCGAAACAGCCAACACCGGGTCCACCAGCTGCTCTAGCATGCTGGAGCTCATTCCGAGGTGGACTATTTTTCTGCTCAGAGCAATGACCAACACGGATGATCGTCGTCATTCGATACTTCCATCCGAGGCCGAGATTTCTCCACAATGCCTTCGACTCGCGGATCTGAGTTGTTTCAACTTCTGAAACGAAGGACTTCTGGCCTCGTCCATCCGGAATCTCGTCTTGAGGAAGTAATTCGCGAGGATCTTCGATGACATCCTGACAATATCCGATCTCGGATGTTGTTTGTCGACAATTCCCCAGGACTCGCATCGAGTAGACGAAACGGGTGAAGCCACAAGGGGCCAAATTACCCCAGGCTTATCCTGCCGTGACGGATTGCTTAGTCGGCTGATTGAAGCTTCCCGGGATCGCCGTTTCATCTTGCCCTCATCGCCCGCCGCCTACGCCGCGGCGTTCGTAATGGGACGTAGTCGTTTGTCCTCAATCCCCTATCATGTTGGATGATTATTTGGATATTGGATAGGTATCATGATACCGCAAGCCGAGAATCGTTGTCAGCGTTTTGCTCTAATCAGAGTTGAGCCATCTCGGGAGCAAAGCTCTTATCGGAGCGCTGTGATGTATTGTATAGATCGATGCAGCTGAAAAACATGTGACGAGGCGGAGATACGACACCAGGATTAGCACAGGCGCCGAGGCTGTCGGTCCACATCCGAGAGAAAGACGGAGCATATCGTCTCGGAATGAGACGCTATGCGAAATTGTTCCGCCGGCCATTTGGGCCTGGACGAGATACTGCCCATACCAGCTTGCCTGATGCCTAATATGCAGAAAGTTTCTAGAGGCTGCTGACGATTTATTGCGTAACAAGTTTCGTCGAGTTCGAACGTCTACAAAGCTCGAGTCGACATTGCAGCTTCATGTGGCGACTTCAGTCATGACGACTATCCGGACGCCAGCTACTTAGCATGCCATCAGTTCGTCCCTCGGCAAAGCAAGCAACTCGAAGAAAAATCATGCTACATCATATGAATCACATGTGAGTAATTGTGTCGATATTGGTCAACATCGAGAATGCGACACCTGGTCTCGAGGGATTCTAGTGATCGATGCCAAAGCAGTCGGAATCGATCGCATTCTCCATTGCTCCGGCGCTAGGTGTGCGGCTTCGACGCCTACCGACGGCGCTGCTGCCGGCGGGCATTCCCCTTCGCGCACAACAGTGCGAACGCTCCTCGATAAGACGGGACCTATACCAAGTTGCTGAATTCATGAGTTTCTAACGAGGGTTATTGCGGGGAACAAACGGACAGGACTGAGCACATGGCTTCAAGCTGTTCCGCGACCTGATCTGCGAGGGACCTCGGAAGACCGATCGATTGCATGAGAGGTGCACCACAGAAGGTGGTGAACTTTCTTCACATTCTGGCTCAGATATTCTCCCTCTTGGCACTCACATCTTCCGAAAAATCCCGTTTTTTTCCTTTACGGGAGGGATATACCGCGAATCCGCGGATTATCAGAAACTTTTTTCCTGTACAATCGCCGCCCCAGAGACTCAGATCCTGCCCGAATCGGGCAATCGCTGGTGCGATCTCGAAACTCTTCACAAATTTGGAATCCTGGCATTGTATCAGCGGAATTCCAAGCCTCGTCCTCTTTCCCATCGCTCCAACTCCGCGGAAAAGTGTTTTCATTTCCTTGTTTGGCTCCTTCGCACGAAGGAACTAGAAACTCAATATCCTTCGAAAACTACAGCGGCTCTGAGCGGTTGGGCAGGCCCGATACAGCTGCCTCAGCAGAATCAAACTTGGGCAATGGAATTCCAAACTCAATGATGACTACAAAGCATCTTTCTTCCAGTGGTCAGAGCCCGTCCGAGGCGGACATGAATTTGCTGGAGGTCGCGAGACGATGCGAATTCTTTGGAATCCGATTGGTTCCTGCATTCGACTCGGAAGGTATAGCGCTGACGATGGCCGTCGGTCATGTCGGTATAGTGGTCTACCGGAATAGCATGAAGATTCATACCTTCTCCTGGAACAAAATTCGCAAGCTAAGCTTCAAACGACGAAAATTCCTCATCAAGCTGCACCCGACCGAAGGCTATGTGAGTATGCGTTTCGAAAGAATCTCCGCTCTGAATTTCGTTTTATGCGAGACTTTTTATCCTGGTAGATGTAGCGAAGAGGTCCTCAATCTTGAATCCGTTGTCGGATCGCTGATGGGGAACGGTTCCACGCTCTGATTCCGGGTGTCTGTCCCCAGCCTGATAGAATCTGCACAGAAATCGCCGCTGAGAGTCAAGTCTCGAGAGCCTATAAGGGCGATCTCAGGGTGTCATAGAGAAAGGTCCTGACAGGACGACCTTGGAGAAATCTAGAACTCAGCGACCGTCCATCGCTCCTTAAAGAGGCGTCCTGGACACAGCTGACGACCCTGTCCCAGCTACGAGGCAAAGCGTTCAGTCACCCGCCCGAGACTCACTCTCATGGAAAATTGCGCTCCGCCACGGGTTCCTGCAAGTTTTCTCCGCGAACGTCTGCAACCTGGCGTGTCATGGCCCGCTGTGATGTTTAGGAGAAGCCGAAGGGACGATTTCCTGTTCGGTGGCATCTCTCGCAACTCTCGTATAGGATTGTCTCGGGAAAGGTTTTCTTTCCGAGAGGAATCTTTGTCGGTAAAGCTTTGAGTCAGCGGAGGAATGACACCTCTGATCGTCCTTTCAGGGTTGTTACGGTAAAGATTGCGTGGAATTCCTGTTCGACAATAGAAACGCGTCCAAAAGCTTCTGGAAGAGATGCATCGAACATCATGCATTCTTCCGGTGCACTGAAGTCCGGAAGACGTGCCGTGTGCGGGGAAAAACTAGGATTTTCAGTAGGGGATCATCGTTCCGGTACAGTGGTCGAACTCAGAAGCAAGTGATCGAGTATGTGAAGGAAACATCCGCTCGACGTCGCTCGTTTCAAAGGTTAATTCAGTGAGAAGCGTCCCGTATCGAATTTACCTATCACACTGCCACATCGGTATCCAGCTTCCCATAGCTCGAGAAATAATCGGTGTCTCTTTGATTATAATCTGTCGTGAGTCTGAAGTTTAATTACTTTCATCCCGTAGGTCGTCCAGTCTGCGTCTAGCGAACCCTGTATCTTACCCCACGAGCGGGGTGACTTCGAGTTACTCGTGTTCGTCGATGACCCAACTTCGGGGAGATCAGCCAACGGGTCCAAGCAGAAACAACAACAACGAAGAATTCACAAAAACCACAGTGTGCCTATCCGAACCTAATACTCCTCAGCACAGGTGAGTTCTGTTACAGCTGTATTGATGATACCACGCGGCGTAACCTGGGCCTCTAATATACGTCTCCCATGTATTCCGCGGGAACACGCGGAAAGGGGGAGAATTCTCACGGGTGCGGGCAAGCCTCTTGGTCATTGAGTCTGAAAAGAATCAATTTCTTTACCCTTCCAGAGGGAACATCTCAGGAGACAACATCGACAAGGACGACACAATCTCGCATGAATCCTACCACATTTTGAACCAATCTCTCGACGAACCCACCTTGAACACCAGCTTCCCCTTGGACACTTCGCAGACTCGCGACAGGAGTCATGATTCAGACGAAAGTCCAATGCACCGACGAGCTCAAAGTAAAAGCCCCGAACGGCGAATCGCTCGTTTGCCACGATCGAGAGACAAAGGCGCGACCGAGCTCACCCGTCAGGGGAGCATCGAGTGCAATGAAATCCCGTACGTTTTACATTATAGACGGGAGTCGAATCCGCGGCAGAAAATCCGTCGACACAAATCACAGCCCCGAGAGCCGCGAAGTCGCTACCGGACCTCGCCTGAGCATCCACGTTTGTGTCGCTCGTCGAGTGAGAAAAGACCTAAAGTGAATTTCGCTCGTTGGGGTGAGCTGCCACCAGCTGACAGCTATTCGAGCCGAGACGACAGCGTGGATGGAACGTTCGAAAGCGAGATCCGGGAGCGTTGGACGGAATTACGGCGACAGAAAGATCGTATGCGCGCACGTCAACTCTGGCAGCAGCGGAGCGACATCGAGAAGAGTCTCGAAGCTGAGGAAGCGTCTGCGATAGAGGGACCTCACGGAGATCGGCTGCTGTCACCGCATGGATCGCCACCACCTGCACAATTGTTGCCACCATCCTCTCCCCGTCCCGAACAAACAGTGCCACCGTCGAATCCTGACGATATTCTCGAAGACTTCAATAGAGCACAAATGCTCGGCGAAAACGAGACCAATCCCAGCTGTTTGCAGCCACGTCGAGGGCCAGAAAGCGATCAGCCGGAGAGCGACCGGGATCTCGGAGTTCGACTCGAACATTTGGAGGGCAATCTCGAAGAAATAGAACTGCTCAAGGAGCTAGAGTTGGAAGCCGTCCAGCAGGAATGCCAGAGACTAGAGGAAACTCTTGCCATGAACACTGAGCTTAAAGAAGAATACGAACGCGTGCTGAAAACCGAAGGCGCCGAGGTGATGTCGCTCCTGCAGAGCCTCAACGATCAGCCTTCACTGGATCAGCCGCAAGCACCGCAACCCCAACAATCGACGACGCATTCTCCCGAGCAGCGGCGCGAACTCTCCCCCGCCGTCAGCGTGTCTTCGGAAAGTCTCGTGAGTCCGCCAAAACTTACCACGGACGAAGACGAAGACTCGCAAGAAGACGACTTCGCTAGAAAAGATCTACCCTATTCGGAACAGAGCGCCGATTCTGAGCGCGACGCGGCTCCCTTTCAGCCAATCTTAGATAGGAGCCCGCGTGCCAGCAGTGCCGCTACCGCAACAGGAGCCTTTTCCGAACAGGGCGACAATTTCTCCGCTTCGCAATCGAGTCATATTCCCCATGTTGATTTACGAGATGGATACGCCGCATGCTTACAGTCGCTATTGAGCGATCCCGCGCTCGAAACTGGACCGGCGCCTCGGCCGCCCGCGGGAATCACGGCCGCCGGCGCGGAGTCGGATCGTGACTCTCCACAGAAAGAGAACAAATTAGCTGAGGAGCGAATTCAGACGACGCTCTCGATTTCTCAAGAGTTTTGCGCTGAGATCGAAGAGTTCCTTGCCACGATCCCGGGCCCATCCGGGGCGAACAAGGATTCGACGGACGAAACCTTGGGGACTCCGAGCGGTTCCTTTCGATCGAATGAGGGCATCGAACCCGCTTTGCAAGGCTCTGAAAGCGAACACCGTGGAGCTTCCTTCGACGAGCCGAGGCTCGGAGCAACGTCGAGCGTGTCGACGGGCTTTGTTGTCGAAGCCTCAGGAAGTCCTCCCGAAAAAGCAACCCATCCACAAATTCCGCACTCTTCCTCTAGTTCAAGCTCCAGCGGAACGCCGCCAATGGGACGCGTCTTCGTTAAAATCAAGAAGAAGCGTCTGTTTGCCAAGCCCGAGGATATGTCGGATGTTTCGAGTTCAAG
Organism: Galendromus occidentalis; assembly: GCF_000255335.2. Classification (NCBI taxonomy): domain Eukaryota; kingdom Metazoa; phylum Arthropoda; class Arachnida; order Mesostigmata; family Phytoseiidae; genus Galendromus; species Galendromus occidentalis. The sequence continues at coordinate 782,534 of NW_003804563.1, forward strand.
CTCAGAGATCAGATTGACTCTCGACGAGTTCGAATTCCTCCGAAGAGAGATCGGCAAAGGGCGTAAAATCGGTCAGATAATCCCGGAGTCGCTGATCAGCAGCAGCGAGGATGTCACGTTTTCGGACGAAACGGAAACCGTGTTTGTGGGAGACGAGCCCAAAACCCTATGCAACAGTCCTGTCTCTAACCCGCACACTCCGATCCCCGATCCGGAGGCGTCCTTGCGACTCAGTAAGTCATCGAGTGAGGAGAGTTCTGTGGACTGCGCGAACGAACCGCACAACAACACGGCTAGTCTCGACCTCAACCTCATATGAAGAGACAACCGGGGCCTACGATGAATTTCGGGGCCCAGCTAGAAAAAATTCAGCTACACGACAGACTCTCAATAGCCGATGGATGTCGTCAACGATACATCGACACTAGGAAAATAATTGGGAACGAGGCCTCGCTCCGTCTTGTCTGTAGGGGGTCCAGCAGAGCCCGAATAGAGCTCGGCGAACTTGGAGCCGAATGGAACCAGGAAACATGCTAGTCTCAACATGGCTCATCGGGAGCTGTAAATAACTTGTTCAAAACTATCAAAATGCAATAAGATGATGACGGTTATATCGATTGATGTTTCCGAATCGATAGCGGTCGAGCATAGCTATCGTTCTGCTCGTCACGATTTGGTTTCGAACGGGTTGATCGAGAACGACTATCGACGGCGGAAGGAGCCGTCCGACGAGTCGTGGAAGGGACAATTATTCAAACTGCGTGGGAACCATCACGATAATTGACGGATTGAATGGAGCTCGGGGGTCGACAGATGCGGTGACGAACACATTCTAATTGAATAGGAGTCGATCACACATTTGACCCGCAGTTTGATCTAGTATTTGGAATTGCGAGGTGGGGTGCTGAATTGCTGAACCCTTCTGCCTGAGCCTCTGCAATCACTGCCGCTTACCACAATATTTGATATGAATTCAAGGATCGGATTCCAGGATCGAGACGCGTTACCTCGATGATGCAACCACTGAATGCTTTTACTTCGGAGTCCACCTCGAACTGCGGTTGTTAGGGAGGAAACCGCAATCCGACGCACTTGCTTCTTGTTCTCATTATTGAATCGATGTTCCTCCCCTCTTCGATTACTGATTTGCAGCGGATGATGCCCAGCCTAATGTGCATTCCACAATACCTTGGATGGCTTGTTCCGTCTGCGTTGAGAATGATGATTCTCTGCAGACTCACCGATGGCTGGAGATCGATCGATTGAATGTATTCCCTGTAGGTTCAAGTGAGTACCTAGAATTGGATCCGTTGATTGAGATGAATCTGAGCACGAGCGTGAGCATTGAAGGAAAACTGTTGTCTGTGGAGTTTCCGGAGAGCGGAGCTGTTTGTACTCTTCCTCCCGAATACATTGTACTTTAATACTGTTAGCGCCCCGAGCTGAAAGCCTAGCTGCCGCACGTCGGGTTCGAAGCCGAATAAACAAGAAGAAAAAAGTTTTACAGGATCACCAGAGTCTTTCTTCCTCGGCAGACTCGAAATCAGACGGACTGTCCTCCTCGGTTGTGAGGGGATTCTGCGGGGTGGGAATGCTCCAACGAGTCTCCCTCCTATCAGAATGAATATGCATAAATGATCGTGACGGAGATCTTATCGTTGACCACTCGAGAAGAATTTCCTCCCTCGCGAGGAGAGCTCCTTTCCTCTAATCGAGTTGAATAACACGGGACGAGATGGAACCGGGGTCGAGAAATCAGTCCCTCACATGCGAGTGTCCCTTATTTCGCCCACTACAATCGAGTCACTGAACGCGGGACATGCCACAGGCTCGGCCGAGAGCCGAGACCGAGCAATCGGTAAGTTATAGCCGAGAGTCGGTCATATGCGGTCCGTAATACCGCGGTTCTGCTGTACCAGAGGAGGGGGATCGCGAGGCATGAGGAAGGGATACAGGACTGCATCGTCGGAGCTGAATTCTGGTTGGAACAAGATGCGATCTCACGACTTGTGCGTTCATCCTGAAGAGCGGGGTGAGCTCGTCCAAATCCACATGGGTGGCCGGGCGGAATATTCCCGTAGAACGCAGAGCCGGGCAGCCAGGTGTTGTACCGCGTTTCGAATAGGCTTAGCCAATATTCGATCTCCCACGAGTACAAATATTACCTACTCCAACTTTGGCGGGAAACTATATTGGAGAGCGAGGGCTAAGGCTAAAGAGTAACGTCGTATCGACCACGTCCAAGTTCGCGAGTTCGCGGCGGAGGGTCGGGGTGCTAAGCCGCGATGATAGGTGGAAGCCGACCCATGTCTGGAGAACAGAAGTCTTCCGCGCTCCAATCTAGGGAGCAAGCATGAAATCTGGTCCAAATTAGTCAGGTGAGCGAGACGAGCTGGCCGACTACGAAGCAATCAGGGATGCAGATTGCGGGTTCTCTGCCGAGGCACGGGCTCGCTCGTGCCCATTCGAATCGTAGCATGATAAAGCGTCCGAGCTCCCACAAAGTTTGAGTAGAAGCCGGTATGAGTCCCGGACAGATTCGTTGACGACGGACGGGAACTACAGAACCTTTTGCGGATCCAGGGAAAGCATAGGGGCGATCCCCCCTCCGCCAACGAGCCTCGGTCCCAATACTATAGCCTAGGCCGCAGGGCGGCGCGACATCGTGTCGGGCTCGTTGCCCCCTGAAAATCTAATTTTCTTTCCCCCCTCCAGAAAAAGCTGGATCCGCCCCTGTATAGGACCAAACTGCATCAGGAGTGAAACCGAGGAATGACCGCGAGCACAATCCATCCGGTGCTGTGTGGAACGGATGGAATTCAGGACCGTAGGAGCATCAAAATCTTGTGATTCCGGACGAGAAAGAGTCGCTCGGTGAACAAATGTTCGGTGAGACCGAAATTCCCGGATATTGAGGAACCTCGTTATCCCCCAAGGAACCCTACTGGAGTCGGACTTCGATGATGTCTGTAGCAGGCTGGAACGAGCGGGTCACGAGCTATTCCGACAATCCGGTCGGACGCAAAGATTCTTCCTGAGGAAGGTGGGCTATCGGAGCTAACCACGGGGGTTCCGCATTACGATTGAATTACTCAAATGTCTCTTATTCAAGGAATGAGTCGAATACGCTTCAATAGAACACAGCTTCCGGAAGGACCGTCGATGAGCGTCGAGCTCTCGCACTCAGGGGAGGGCTCTCGGGACGGAAAATCGCTAGAGGTGACCGTGTTCGGAATTCGATCATCAAACACGTTCACCCCGCTGGGATGCTTCCCGTTGCACAGCTGTTCCCGGAGTTTCCCTCCGAAACTTCCTTCGATACAATCAGATGGTTAATCAAACGATGATGATGGCTGGTGGACATGTCTCGAGAGTATTTATTATTCCGTGAGCCGGATACCGGTCGGGGGAGCTTCGAACATTCTTTCGCGCATCAGCTCGGTCTCTCTCCTCAAGTTCGGATTTTCGCCGCAGATTCCATTGCAGCATTCTTGCGGATCCGGAGATTCATCTTTCCGTAAGTGGCAATCGTCGTTCTCGTTATGAGAAAGATCGAAAACTCAATGCAAGCTAGATGAATGCCGGAGCAAGGAGCTGTCCACGCGTGAACTGATCGTGGTAAAGCCTGTAAATCTTCGGGAAGTTTAGACCCAATGCTATTCCCAGACGAGCTCTCGCAGTGCTTCGCGTGAAATTCCTCCAGCAGGCGAGTACGTCACAGATCTTGACTCTGGTGAGTCGACCCATAACGTCATTCGGAAATGCAACAGTGGAGATTCAGACTCTCTCCCCACCCAGCCCGGGCTGTCAGCTCACAGTCTCGGAAGCCACAGGCAGAGCTCTCGACCTTGCTCTGAGGCTTCACTGTGTTCTCTGGTCGGATGTGAGCCTGCTGCCGACTTTCACCAATGGACGACGTCTATTTCGTGGCCGTGGAAGACCGTTTCCACGGCACAGAGCGGCTGCAGATAGGTGAATCTTGGATCCGTGTCGATCAGCGAGAACTCATGGAGCTATTCTTCGAACGCGAGGATACAGGAGACGTGCAGCTTTTCGTCGAAGGCCTCACATTGAGAGTCCACAAAGCGGTGATCACGTCGATAAGTGATTACTTTAAAGCAATGTTCCGCTGTGAGTTCGTGGAGTCGAACGAGAACGAAGTCAATGTCCCCGATTTCGGCGTCGAAGTTGTCGAAGCTTTCCTCAAGTTCGTGTACACTGGAGAAATTCACATAAACGAGGAGAACTTCCAAGACATCTTCTCCCTGGCCCACCAGTTCCAGGTCACTTCGCTGGTCTCACTATGTGTTCGCGTTTCCACGCAAGAACTTGATTGGACTAATTTCGGTCAGCACTATGCGGACGCACACGACTCCATCCTGCAGGAGCATTTCGACGCATGTCATGATTTCCTCGCCGCACACTTTCAAGAGCTTCTCACGAAGCGGTATCTGCTCGCGGAAATTCCACCTGAAGCCTTTCTCAATGTCATCGCACGTGATGACCTGCGGGTGCGATCGGAGGACGATCTCGTGGAAATCGTTATCAATTGGGTCAAGCTGAAGCCTTCGGAGAGGGAGCCGGCGCTTACGCATATTCTCGATCAGATTCGATTACCGTTCGTGTCCATGAGAGAGCTCCGGAGGCTCTGCGATGCCTTTGACAAGAACCCTATCCTGAAAATGCGGACTTTGAGAAGAGTAATGACGGATGTCATGAGAAGAGACGATCCAGCCAAGACTAAAGCCAGGACCCACTATCAGACAGCTGCTACGCCATTCCTTAATTATGATGGAGAGGAGGAGGAGGAGGACGAATGAAGATTTGGAGTCCCGACGAAGTTTTTCTGAGCAGGAAAGATAATTTCGTCCTCTGCCGAAGGTATCCCTCTTTACCCTCTTTACTTCTAGGTATTCGCCGGCGTCGGTCATGTTTCGATCCGTTTTCCTACGCCCCATCGCATAATTCATGGAGAGACCACCCAATGTCATGCATCTGAAGTTGCGAGACATCGCCGTCGCAAGGGCATGACGAAGATTTGAGACCAATGCGATCCGCGCAAATGGAGATCACTCATAATGAAAGTGCAAATACTCCTCTGACGCAAAAACAATCTCGGGCTCACTGATGCACGATCGAGGGCATCAATCCGATATCGAGCGGCTTTATTTACAAAAAACGTCACGGGAGAACTTTGATTCTGAGGAATCGGCGACGCATTCAACCGTAGTATCTTCGACCGTACCCATATCCTAAGCCGTAGCCGCCATATCTCCTACCGCGGCCGCCGTATCCTAAGCCATAGCCCTCGTATCCGTAACCACCGTGGCCGTAGCCGCCGTATCCGTGGCTGTAGCCAACTCTGTGATACACCACGGGATGACCCTTGCCATATCCTCCATAACCTCCGTAGCCTCCTGGAGCACCGTATCCCCCGTAGGCGCCGTATCCTCCATATCTTTGGTGACCGTAGCCTCCATAATGCTCAGCCATAGCAGACATCGTGATCATGGCCAAGACGAGAGCTGCGATCTGATGCAGGAAATCAATTTTTGGAGAACTCTGAAGAACGCTCCGAGGAAACTTGTGCGGCTCCGAATCCGGTGAATCCACTTACCGACGATTAATCTGCTTATGCTACTCACCAGAGAGGCCATGCTCAGAGCAATTTGAGCGGATGTGGAAGTGCGTTGCTGGAGCCAGGTGCCTTCTGCTCTTATAGCTTCCCGGTTCCAGGGGGAAATCGTGTGCGAGTCGAGCTCAGTGAAGCACGCCAGCCCGAATCAGACTATTCTGGGATTATGAAAATAATATTCCCAACCAGTTAGGGGTCGCACGCGAGCGGATTTGTTTTCACACGTAATCCGATCGTTCAACAGAGCTCAGAATCGAACACGTCACGCCTGGAATCATCGTTCGATCGTTATATCAAGAGTCGCCGACGATGCTCGAGATTCCTCCAAGGCTCCAGGTTCTGGCCCTCGCGTCCCGGAATAGATGCGCATGTGCATGTTCCGTCCTTCGTCGTCAGGCTCGAGACGTCTATCGGGAAACTTTAATCTCTCCGGCCGAGGAACCCGTGCATGGAGTAGAATCTTCTGAACAGACCCGCACTCCAAGGATCTCAAGCTGCTTCAGAGAATTTTTCGGCCCGATCCCAGCCATGAAGCTTCAGAAATGCGCCAGGAGGAAAGGATGTGAACGTTCAATGACTTCCCCAAGTATAGCGTGGATGGTTTCCGTGACGAGGAATCTGAAGCTTTTTTCGATCATGAATGAGGGAAGTTTCGAAAAATAAATACCAAAAAAACGGACCTCGGCTTAGCGTTTTGAATGATCGGTCCCGGCCACTTTCGACTCGACTTCCGCACGATCTATGTTTTCCTTGGTCATAGGCGGGAATCATATATGTTCTCCCTCAAAACCGAGGACATGAAGGCGAATTTCCAAAAGCGACTGATGGCCGGCTCGTCGAAGCGGAGTGCACCTTAGAGGCAGACTCGAGTGAACTACATCGCGCGTTGTTCCGTGCGGAGGATGGCTAATTTGAATATGACAGCCAGCATTCTCCTCGGTTCCCGAAGGAGAACGCTGGAGACGCCCTTGGCTCCCGGAAAAAGTCGAGCTCCAATCCTAGGGCGTTGATCGATCGCGATCTTAGGTGGAAGTCCCGCGTCGCGGGCCGTTGGACTTCGAGGGTTGACGGACGGAACGGGATCCAATGGCGTTTGACGATGAGCACCAATGAAGATTATATGTCTTCAAGCCTGTTCCTCGACATTCTCACTGTCCTGATCAGGACAGAGGGGTTCCCTTCAGAGCCTCCCCTTATTGCGGAGCTTTCTGGGGCTCGCTGGACGATTTCCGAAATTTGCTTCTCTGATATAGCGCTCGCTAGATTGGTCGAACTGGCCATTCGGTCGCTTTCCATACCTCAGCTCGGGAAACGCAGTAATATGCGAGTTGATTGTGGCTGGCTGGAGGCAGAATTACTCCCCGTTCGGTCTTGCCGCAAGAATCACAAATTGGTTCGAATGCGGCAGTCGATTGGAGCCGAGTTACCCTCATTGAAGCTCTACTTACTATTTGTAGATGCAAATCAACGTCTCCGACTGCATTACTGGATATATGAACTCCGGCATTCAGGTTATCGAATTTCCGAACCCGACTGGCAGCAGGAGGAATCTTCGCGGACAGCTCGGGATAAATGGAATTTTTTTATTTCTGCGAGCTCCCTCTATCCGGGGAGACCGCAGACTATCCAGTCTGGGCAAGCACCGGAGCGAGCTCGACTTCAAGAACCTGCCACCTCCGGCTATTGCGTCAAAGGCTATCGGTGATAGCCTATCACGTACCCTCGAAGGCCAGCGAGACGTGGTTCCAGTGAGATCCGACAGTGGGCGTCTTTGTATTGAAATTCCTCCGGGGTCGTCAGAATGCCGGCGTTGCAGTAATCGCAGAAAATCTGATAGCGGGTTGAATATCAAAATAGCATACACATTGTCTGGCACCGTGCGCCGCGATGGAGGTATATGTATTTGACAAGTCGCGAAGGTGGGGTCGGTGCGGCCAGCCGACGACATTCGGCAGTCCGATTATTATCGGCTCGTTTTTTTTCTCGCTTTTAGGCTGAGCACCGCGCTTGATTCTCGGTCAGAAAATATTAGTTTAGTGTATCGAGCAAAGTCGTGGGAGGATATTCCGGGAGCCGAGACCCCGACCAGAAGAGAATCACATCGAGAGCTCAGGACTGGAAGATACCCGAGAGCTGAGCGACAAACGCGCTCGAGGAGAGAGAACTTCGGAAAGAAGCTTGTGTCGAGCGATGGGAGACGGTGAACTGGCAGTCGTTGGTTTTCGTCCGATATGAGTGATAAGCATCATTTCGAAACCACGATTCAGATCCGGCATGGCCCTCATATCGGCCGGGGCTGACCGATCGGGTCGACAGTGGAGATCTCGCTTTCTGGGACATATCATATGGAAAGAGTCGGGGGAACCTCACTCGGGCACCAAGACCGAGTCGCATCCGACCCCTCGCCTCGACTACGCTTTCTGTCGAAGGACAGGGAGATAAGGGAACCCTTTCCGTCCTAGGAACAATCAGAGCCGGTCCACAGTGGCATTGATGGGCTCAATTTCGACCTCTGGGAGCTGTGGTAATAAAACTTTCGCCTTCCTGAAAGAATTTACTCTTCCGTTCCATTTGAGTAAGTTCTGGGTCCACGAGGAACGGAACCAAAGTTGTTAATAACGGCCATGGTTAAGTAGGGAAATATCGTAACTTGACTGACCGAAGGCTCGCGACCGCAAAACTATCGCAGCGTCTCTTCCAATTCACAGCTCATTTACGTGAGCTGGAATGATCGGGTGTCGCCCCAGTCAAAACCTTTTGACGTCACAAACTTGTACCCCCTAGGTCTCTGTCTCCGGAGTGGGTTCTCGGGGACGCAAATTTCTGGGTACAGCACATATTAGACGAATGGTCTCTCCGCAATCCAAACATAACTCTCGAACATCAGACTAGGGGGCCTTCTTCGACGGAGGCTCGCGATTCCGATGGAAAATTCACAGAGTAGCCGCCGCAGCGAAAGAATCAATTTTGGATCGGGCCCTCCACGTGAACCAATTCTTAAGTATCCCCGCAGGATTTTCTCCTTGAAAAATCACCAAATAACTTCGTGATGGATGCTTTCTGAGGGATCCAGCGTCCGGGCCCGAAGCTCGATGCGACACAGAAGGTTAAGCAGTCCAAAAAACTCAAATAAGACCGGGTTCCACTGCCGTCGCGTAATTCGTATCGTGTTACCACTATATACTTTGCTCGTTCCAAGCGTATTCATATCAAGCGCACAGAATCCGGCTCAGGTATCGCGCGATCTGGTTGGTCTTTCGTGGAACCCAACCACGCCTCAACCCTCACCTCTCACGGTTTGGATAAAAGTCCGTAACCGGCCGCGACAAAATGTCAATCCCAACACAGCCAACCATGAAGTCAACTGTAAGTTCATTCTCGATTCGAAACGGTGGAACAGCTCTCCGGATGATGTTCCTGCCCGACTACAAAGAATGAGCTCCTTTTCAGCTTGCTCTGCTCATTGTCGCCACTATGGCCGCCTTCGCCATCGCCGGACACCTCGGTGGCTACGGAGGCTACGGGGGCTACGGAGGATACGGTATCGGAGTTGGACACGGTCTCGGCCATGGATACGGTCTCGGCCACGGATATGGAAGTCATTATGGAGGATTCGGCTACGGCCATCCCGTCGGCAGAGCGTTCTCCTATGGCTCGAAAATCCAACACGGTCACCACAGCTACGGTCACGGTCTTTCCCACGGTCTTGGCTACGGGCTCGGGCACGGTTATGGCCATGGTTACGGATATTGAGCCTGGAGCAGTTTGTCTAGCCTGTAAATTTCCTGTGAATAAATCGCGAATCACACCGAACAGCAAAGTCTACATCCCAGTCGAAGTCCTCGTTCGACCAGACATAGGCCGTTCTCAGCATTGTTTCGCTTACTCTTACTTTCGCTCAAAGGGAATGCCAAATCCGATAGCATCGGTGAATTGCACTCGCACTTGAGACGCTTCACCGATAAGCTTAGGAGTCGCTGAGAGTGCTCCAGAATGAGAGGATATCTCCCTGGACTCGCCGATCTCGAATATAGGGATTTCCCACCAGAAAAAATCGGTCAAAAAATTTGAGCAGAATCGATACGACTTCTGAATCGTCGCCAACAAAAAGTGTGGGAATTCTGGCGTCCGTGTAAATAGGTGGTTGAGTGGGAGCGACTTGCGAAAGCAAGGTGTAAGAAACTCGGTTGACACGGGGAAGGACGGATTGGCGAAAAACTCCAGACGGTCCTTGGCGTAATAGTTTTTTTGGAGGGGTTGGGTTTCAAGATTCTGTCCAGTTCCCAGGTCAGAATAATCAGAAATATCGCGGAAAATCTGGTCGAACTTGAAAGCCGGAACTTCGGCGCTGGGGCTTGTAACGTCCAACAGAGAAGCACACTGGGCTCGGTTCGACCAACCCGCAACTGGGGCTTGCCTGCATGTCAGGCTTACTTTATTGTTTTGGTGTATCCTCTCCTTCGTCTTCCGTACGTGCATGTGAGCTGCGCTATCTTAACTATCGATGCTACAGGGCTGCCTCCAGAAGTTAAAACGATCAAATCAATATATGAAGAGGCTAATGGAAAAATACCTCATCAGGGATCCGCCGTACGATATACGACATCCAGGAAAGTACGTGAACATCATAGGGAAGGACGTCAACATCTTCGCGGCTAGGGTATTCCCCGAAGAATCGTCGCTCACCGCCCCCATTGCAGGGAGAAAATCTGCCTTTGTACGTACATCAGAGTGTTAGACAGCATGCTAATTGAAGGTTTAAATAGCATGAGAGATCCGTAAGTCGTATGGCAAAAGGTTGAAAGGACGAGTCATATTGAGAAGCATGAGCGAACTGTTGATTCACTCATCGTAGGAGCATTTATACAACATGAACGACAGGTTATAGCATCATTTACAAATGAGGTCCCCGTAATAAGCCGTGAGCGTTTTGATTTTTTTGTTCAGTAAATTCTGTTCCAGCTCCACCCGTCCTAATTCACAAAGTTTTTCTACTTTGGTGTTCCGCGGCACTATCAGCGCGATGTTGGGCGTAACCTGCTGCCACCTTCGAAAAATCTTGACCAGATCAACTTCCATATCCGAAAGATCGTAAGCATCTTTGTCCTTGTACTCCGGACCTCCCCACGGCGGGGTGAATAGTACGGCGTCAGGTGATATCCGAGGTACGAAGGTGTTCATATCCGCCTGGATGAAATCCAATCTCTTCTCAACTCCGTAAATCGCCGCGTTGTGTTTCGCCATCTCGATCGTTTCTCGATCGATATCTATCGCGAGGACGAGTTGGGATCTCAGACCCAACTGAACGGCGTCGCCACCAACGCCGCAGAAGGCGTCGATCACAAAATTCGATTTTCTCTGACTTTTCGGACACATTCGGGCGGCGACGTGCTCGGCTATCTTCTCCGGTGTGACACTGAACCAGGCAGTTTCATTCAGACGTATGCCGTCGTCGAATTTCCGAAATAGTCTATAACGCTGAGCCCAGTACTTGGCGAGACGAGCGTCTTTCGGAGCATCTTCGAGCGCGTCCGCACTCGTCGTCAGCGGGAGGCGCTTGTGGTTGTGGCTTTCTTTTTTGATCTTCTTGAGCTTATGGTTCTTTATTAGACGATTATCGATGCTGCAACTTTCTCCGTCAGTCACAAGGCCGAAGTCATTCAATGAGAGGCTCCGTTTCCCGGGAAACGAGCTCTCCCCGTCTGCTGCCTGGTCCTCCTCGTTGTGCCCCGCAGCTTCGGCACCTTCGGCATCCTCGCCGACAGCGCCCATGGAGATGTTCTGCTGCTCCTGGACGTCAGCGCAAGCATGAAGGGGAACTTCATCTTTGAGCAACCGATTCATCTGCTGAAGATACACTTCCCACGCGTGCTCTCTCCACAGCTTGCTCCATGCCGCACTGTGATCGTTCGCATTGCTTTCTTCGTCGCTTTCGGGCTCTGTCCCATTCGCCGCTGCAGCTCGCGGATGCGCATTCAATGCGCTCCGAGAATCTTTATCCTCTTGACTGAAACTATTGTTCGCACTCAGATCTCGACATATCCCTTCATCGGCGCAGTCGGATTGGTCCAACACCGACGCGTCGGACATGTAAGTTCCGTATTTAGCGCGCCAAGAGTCCGTGCAGAGTCGCTCACCATGGAGGAGCCAGAAAACTCTGAATTGCGCCTCGGACAAACTTCCCGGCGCAGGGTCAGTGCCCGGAAAGTCGGATCCCGTCGTCCCTGATACCTCGTCAGCCTCGGGAGGCGGAGATTCCGAGACAGTGAGTCTCTCCGTGGATGAGTTCAAGTCGTTCAGCTCCCTATCGTAGTCTTTTTCCACGATGCAACTTTCCACCAGGATGGCATCGTCGCAAACTTTACTGAAGTCCCTGCTCTGGCCGAAGTTCAGAGGGAGGCCACATTCGAGCATGGCTTGCTGTTCCTCAGACATCGGATCCGGCTCGCTCTCGAGAGTCCAGTCCGGCTCGCAGTCCATGTGATATGAGCGCGACACGGTGAAGTCGTTCGGTCCGCTACCTTCCAGAATTTTTTGCCATACGTCCATGTCGAGGATTCCGCACGAAAATCCATCAGCGGTGCACCGACCCCAATGGTTTTCGTGCTCAGGGCTGCATTCCACGAAAAAGACCCGACTCTCGGAGCCCTCTACATCAAGGCTCACGGATTCGATATGACCATCTGGAAAGGAATGGATTGGAATTCATTAGTCGACATCGCGGGGGAGAGGAGTCCGCGAGAGTAGTTATTCATAATCCATAACCATATTACTCCGCTCGAGATCTCGCCTTACCTTTTGGTCGGTCGACGAGGTAAACGTTGCCCCCCAGATGCTCGTATGATCCTCCACAGAGGATGTCGTGCTTGATGATCTGCTTCAAAGTTTTCTCGGCTCGTCTGCCTGTAATGCGGCAGATGGTGTCACGGACTTGCGGATCGGATCTCAAGAATATCATGAAATCTCGGAGCAACTGATCATTATATCCGAGGTTTGGTGTTTTTCGATTATTCAGAAAACATTCCAAAAGATGCGCGGACATTCGCGCCCTGATTCGAGTACTGTCAGGCGGTTTCCTTGAGTATGAACTATTATTATATCGCACGGGATGAAAATTCCATTACCCCTGTCGTGCAGAACCATGATATGCTTTCCCCTCGCGGTTTCTTCTGTGAGCTGAGGGAAAATGATGCGACGGCTCGTCAGAACCCTGTCACAGTGACCGGCACCTCGAAGTGTTTCTACCATCTTCCCTCGGGACTGCTCGATACGGAGCAGTGAAGACTGAAAGTAGGAAGTTCGACCTGATCGTGACAGGATCCCGATTCCCTCGATACACTCTCCGGAGATAGAAACCTCAAGACTCCGAGTCGCGCTCGATGAGAATCGCGCTGCTGTGTTTACGTCCGACAGAGCAGACAGGCTCAGAAGCGCCAAATTTGAAAAACGCGTGTTCACCACGTTTTCTCTCGAATTCTGCCCCGTATCCGATCCCGGCTCGAGTCGATTCGAGGTAGGGGCTCGAAAATCATCTCTATCGTCAGTTCAGAATAGGAGGGAAAAGCTCCACGCTTTTGTGAAGATGTTTCAACCGGCGCACACAATTTCGAACGGAATATCACTATGCGCCGGTGCTACGGCTGGAGTCTTGAACATCTGATCGAAGACCTGGAGTTGTTCTGTGCTTTTATTCCGCGCTCCCTCCATCGATTTGGGAGCTCGCAGTCCGGAGAAACACATCGGAGTACTCCAGGAGCGAGCAATGATCCGAGTCTCTCACCGGCTCCTGTTGTCCCATTCGAAATTTGACGCTCTCAAGAGAGCACCTGGATCCATCGCTGGTATCAGGTAGTTGAGTGAGAACCCTAAGATTGCATTTCTCCATTACTGCCCACCAGTTTCCCGATAGGGGATGGTATAGATATCAGGAAATATATCAAGTAGGAGGAAATTCTCCTGAGCGAAGAGCGACCGGGGAGCGAGTCTCCCGCAGCCGGAACTCTTGCGCGAACAGTTTGTTCGGGCTCAAAGATCCGAGTGAGACGCATAATTGAGGTGTATACGCTCCCAATGTTGGAAGAGGGATGCAAGCCGAACAATGAAGCCGCTCCGTGGATAAGATACCGTGTGGAATATTGTCAGATGACTTCCGCGCACACCCTTGGCATTTTACTAATCGAATCGCGACTCGCTTTCAGGCGGAGCAACATGACGAGCACCGAGAAACGAAGACTCGCGTTCGTGTCTCTGAACGAGGAGAAGCAGAAGATGCTGCTCTCTTTTCGCTTGCAGAGCGAAATCATTCCGGACCGGATGTTCACCCTGAACAGGGGTCTTGACGAGGCCCTCGAAATAGCTCTCACAAGGTGATCATAGATATTCGAGTGATTTTCCGTGATCTCGTTGAGCTGGGTTCTTCGTCATTGGTCGAAACCCCATCCAACTCAAGGCTCGCTCAATCATTGACGGCGGCTGTACGCAATTTTCCGTACGGGGTCTTCTCTTCGAGAGCTCCCTTTATGCCGCGTCTCAGAGACATCGACTCTTGGCCGCGATGGCCTCGAGCGGCCGGAATAGGACTGGAAATGAGCGGACCTGTGTTGCTGGATCGAGCGAAAGACCAGTACCATTGAGTGGCGAATAAATTATGGTCAATTCATCGACTCATCGATGATATCGTAGGAATAAGGTTTTCTGCCGCCTGGAGCATGATGAATATCCCTGGAAAGAAGAGACATTGATTCGATTTGCTTTTGACCAGGGGATTCATCTCCGCAGGACGAAGAAAAACATAACCGTGGAGGCCGAGAAGAGAATGAGACGGAAAAGGAAGAAGTCTGAAGATGAGGATATCGAAACGCCGGAGTTCGAAGTCCACGTGGAAGATCCACTTGGGAAAGTGAGCATATCTTCGTTGAAGACCTCGGAAGAATCCGCTGGTATCTGAAAACGAGAGCCGAAATCTGATCTCTCAAGCAGAACATACCAGCTCGGGAGCCCCTCTTTCCCTCGAACATCTCTCACGATTGACGCTACGCCGTTCCCAGGTTCTCGAGCCGTTCCTGTCGAATCGTGAGGCTTTCAAAACAGGAAACACGCTGAAAGTTGGAACGCACAGTTTCCTTATCGTTGTCAACGCTCCAACGATCGTCCGACTCGATCTCCCCAGCATGTTGATAGTCGGTACGATCTCGGACCACAAAGATGGTCCCGAACGAAGAATTTCTTCTTTCCTGGAGGGCAAGATTCGTCTCCCTGCGAAATCGTTAGAACAGTTCAGCACAGCCGATGACGGAAAGAGAAAATTCCAGGTTGCCCGGTCCAAGCGTATGTGAGTCTCGAGCACGCTAAACTTGAAGATTGCGTTTTCTCATGGTGGATTAAAGCGCCGAAGTTCACTGCGATTGAGAAGTATCCCGAGGACGATGTACGAAAAATCAAAGGAAGAACGTTCCTGAGACTCAACGGCGAATGTAGCAATATATTCTATCCTACGGAAGAACATGTCGGTCAGAATCTTATGGTGAGACAAATATTCCGGCTAGAATCATCTCGCTTGGATCGGCATGCCGTGCCCTTCGCTTGAGCCCCGGCGACCGAAGTGCCGCGAAATGAGTTCCGGAAAGTATGTTTTGATTGGGGATACTTCCCATTTTCAGGTGGAATGCGAACCAAGACGGGAAGATGCAGAGGGCGTTCGGATTCAAGAGATCTCAGATTCTGTAGTGACGCACCCCACGGGTTACAATCTGTACGATGACCGGCTGAAACTGACTGCAGAAATTTTACCGGACGATGAGTGAGTCAAGATCGTCTAGTTTTCCTTCTGATGTCCGTATCAAAAGCAAGAATAGCGTTCTTTGATACCGTGGCTGGTTCCAGATTCAGGGTCGTCTCCTATAACTTATTGGCGAACATTTATGCTCACACGAAGTTCTCGAAAAACGTATTATTCGGCTATTGTCCGTCCTGGGCGCTTGATTTCAAGTACAGGAAACACTTACTCATGAGAGAGATCCTAGGTGAGTTCGAAAATATCCCTTCCCGCCCGTTCAGGAGCTTTCATCCGGGTGCCATCGAGTAACTCAAATCTCTTTCGTAGGATACAACGGGGACATCCTCTGCCTGCAAGAAGTTGATCGCAGCATGTTCAGCAAAGATCTCTACCCATCGCTGAGCCGACGCGATTTCGAAGGTTTCTACGCTGAGAAGTGTGGTCAAAACTCTGAAGGTGAGGTCGAAGTTTGGGTGCGGAACCTCCAACAGATGGGTCCGGGGATCTCTCGTCGGCTCCAGAATTCATGGGCTGAGTCTCTACTGGGCTCGTCGGAAATCCTGTCATCTCTTTCCAGGTGTCGCTATATTCTTCCGGAAATCGAAGTTCGAGCTTCTGGAGCAGTCTTCTTTGACTTATTCTCAAGCAATACGAAAACAGGAAAATTTGGCAGACCTCAAGGAAGCCGTGAATGCGAATGAGATGCTCAGACTCAGACTCAAAGAGTTGAATCAAATGTACATGGTGAGATTGAGAACTCACGATTCGGTAGATGTCCCATCTTGTCGTCAATAATCGAATGAGCGTTTTTGGAGCTCAGAGCTCCCGGTCACAACGATGGGTCCCCGTTTTCCAGCAAGCCGTCCTGAAGCATAAAGCTAGCGAGAAGCACCTGGTAGTTGGGAACACTCATCTGTTCTTCCACCCGAACTCTGACCACATTCGGCTGCTCCAGGCTCTCGTGGGCTTGCGCGAGCTTCAGAGTACCGCTGCAAGATTCAAAGATGTGAGTATCATACGCAGTCAGATCAGGCATTATCGAGCGGAAGCAATCAGGGACGATGCAATAATCTCGAATCGTACCCGTAGAACGATTCGCCGTGTGCATCTCTGTTCTGTGGGGATTTCAACAGCACGCCCGAGTTCGCCGTCTACCAACTCTTCACCACGGGGCACGTGCCAAAGGACTCGTTGGATTGGATCAGCGGTAGGTGACCGCCTTCCTCGGCGAGTTATCGTTCGCCACCTAGGTTCCTAGCCGATGTTGCTCAGAGTTTCTCGATCGATCGGTTCATTCATCTCTCCTTTAGTCCCCGAGGAAAAGATCAGCGGAGTGGTTGCAAAAATCGAACGCTGCATGAAATCGGCTTGCGGTACACCCGAGTTCACGAATTACACTGTCGAGTTCAAAGCTTGCCTGGACTACATATTCCATTCTGAGGTGAGCAGCGCACGTGACTCGAGCTGTAGGTCACGACTGGTATCGTCATCGGAGCAATCGATTCCATAATTACTTAGTCCTCAAGATGCTATTATCCCTGAAGGAAATTGCGGTGGACTCAATCGTGCCGCTTCCAAGCGAGGACCTTTTGGCACATGAAGAGTATAAGGCGATTCCGTCGCCGATCTTCCCGTCGGATCACCTGGCTCTGGTCGCCAATCTCAAGTTCAGGAAATAAAAACGATTTTGACAGAACCGATGCTACTCGAATGACGATAGATAATGGACGCAGCTCCATGAAAAGTTTTCTCGAGGTCATCCTGAAAGCTCTCCATCGACGTCGCGGCAGGCCTCATCCTTCATCGGTGGTTTGTCGCTCGCGAGAAACGACCAGCCAGCAAAACTCTGTGTCTGGCGGAAGCGGACCCAAACTCTTCATGAGCCTTCGAGAAAGTAATCCTTATGAAAATGGGTATCCGTCCCAAAACGGGGTTCCTTCTTTAATTAGAGCTCGGAAGAAAGTCCCTGTCAACAGTGAGACCTGCGACCGCCCCGATTCCTGCTTCGAACAACTAACCGAAGGCTGCTCCACGGCTGATCATTTGAAAGTGCGCGCCTTCCATCCGAGCGTCCGCCATCTTGGATTCTGTCTATGGCGCATTATATAGTGAGAGAGCAAAGAGAACAACAACCGAACTTCGTCGTCTGAGTTCCGTCGGCTAAGCGGGAGGAAAAGATAAGTAAGTTAAATTTCGAAGAGCCATTTGAACCGAATAATCTGAACGAGCCTAAGACTGCGCGCAGGAAACGACCACCCCCCCCCGTCAGACGAAGAGGGCGATCGTCCCCACGATAATTCTGGAACTTCTCGTAACAGTCGTTGTCTGGGCGAACCTTCACTCCTGTCTTGCGTAGCAAATTTCTGCACAGTCATTTCTGTCAACCCAATCCATTAGGCGAAACCACGAGCCGTCGTTCCATTCGATTTCCTGACCGGTCTGGTCGAATAAGTCTATCTCGATTCACCCTATGTGAATCGGCTCACTGAAAATGTCGGCAGTGCTCATATATGACCGGATCGTACGTCGTATTCTGACTCTCCACTGACGTAGCGAACTTGATTCACAGAAATGTCTTCTGTTACCGCCAGTCAGGAAACCCCGAAGAAAGTCGACCTCGGACTTCTCGAGGAGGACGACGAATTCGAGGAATTCCCCGCCGAAGGTAAGCACAATCATGGCGAATTTCAAGCGAACCATGAGATTCCTATGGACGTGTCCGCGCAACGGTTTGTGAGTTCTGGGAAGCTCATTCCGCAGTGAGCTCTCGAGTGATCCGTGTTCGCGTTGCTGGGCTGGAACTAAAGTTCTTCTTGCGTCTTACAGAATGGACCGGAAAATGTGACGCGGAAGAGGCAAATGTTTGGGAAGATAACTGGGACGACGACAACGTCGAGGACGACTTCTCAGACCAGCTTCGAAGAGAACTCAACAAAGCGGGCTTCCAGCCGCAGCAGACCCAAGATGTTAAAATGTAAAAAACATGTGAAAAAGGAAAGAGCTGCGATCTCACGCAGCTAAGAGATGAATATTAATGAGGGCAGATTCTCTGCCTTGACGAGGAATAAACGAATCCTTGCCCGTGGGTCTCGTGCGTACTCCATCTCCGGAGGATGTTGTTGAAGTCTCACCAAGGATGATGCATCTGACGAAACTTCTCGCCAGGGGAGAATGCCGCATCACAAACTTTTTTCGCAAGTGAGCAGATGTCCCGATTGCGTTCCGAAGGGGAAGACTGTATCGTTGGCGGAGGATGACTGACATCCCCCCCCCCTCCAAGGGAACGATTCGCGGAAGAGTTTTCCTCTGATTACGTCATTCACTCGATCCGGACTCTTGAGATGATGTGAGGAGATTTCAGGTGCCGCAGAGCAGATCCTGTCAAATCGAGGGGCTCCTTCCATCAGGGGGTTCATATCGCGAAAGACAATTGCTCTCAGTGCCCCATCATGGGACAATGCACCCAATGATAGTTTCATGCGAGGTGAAGAATATTTTCTCAGATCGAATTCGGTTCCAAGAAGCAGTATCGCATCTGGGGTGCGATAAAGGTGCCCACCGAGGGAAGAGGGATGGACTCTCCGTCACCTTTGGGATAGGGGATGTAGAGGAAGGAAGAGGGGACTTAGAAAACCCGGTGGACATTCACATACGTCGATGAGATCACACTTGTTGAGTTGTGCGCGTGGGGGTTATTTCTCTGGCAGAGCGCTGTACGTTGGAGAATGAGGAATTCCCTTCCCATGGACACAAAGCGGAGAATCATTGAATCTAGCTCCTCTCCGACTGGCAAAGCTCCACGGGCTCCTGACTTTCATCGGCGGACTAGACCTGATTCGCCAAGCGTATACCTATACTTTCGACCGATTCGAGATCGTGTTTGGGATTCTAAGTCTCAGGAGGTCATCCACCGGAAGGCTCCAATCAAGCCACCGGATCGGTTATAGCGCTGCGTCATTATTCATCCTGTCGGGAGATCGAGAGGCAGTCGATCGTCGTCCGCTGTAATAGCTTTTTGCCTTCATCCGCGTGCCCGCGAGACATTCTAGGAGCAGTGTAGCGAAATCGGGTATAGGACCCTTGCTTCCGAAAGCCAACTCTTCGCATGGTCGGATTCCTCAATTCGCTTTTCTCGCTTGGTATATGTGAGAGATGGTGTCCTCCAAGCTCGTCTCCATGCGCAGATCCTGTGGACATGAAATCCGCGCAGGCACCGACCGCTGCTCCTGTGGTATTTTACATTTTCCGCCGAGAGAGGTATTCGGCCGGATCATGGCCTACTCTGTATAGCGAATCATTCGATTGTGGGTTCTTCCGTCGCCGTTCTCACCGTCCGACGTATTCTGTCTCGGAGCACGAGAGAGCTCGCATCTGGCGGGACGGGACCAGTCTTCGGCATACTCGGCGTGGGTTTCCGCATCATCATGGGAAGCTGGGCGAGAATGAATCCATGAGTCGTCCGCAACCGTACCTGCCCGTTGGCGGGATCATTACCGCGAATGGAGATCGGTCTTTCTTTGTACTTTGATACTCTGAAGTTTCGCGACCTGGACATCTACCGGTCCCAAGCGTCCGTGTCGCTTGTCTTGGGGAGACGGACCTCCTGGCTCTTGCGAGTATCGGGAATCTCCCCGGGGTCGTCCGCGCCCCGAATCATCTCGGTGCGCGAACGCCCAGCGAGAGCGACGCGAGGAGAATCAAGTCCCGTGCTTCGGGGATAATAGAATATCGGCCCCCTCCGAGCGGAAAGAATTCCTGCGGGCGGCCGGAAACGGGCTCGGCCGTAAGTTGGCTCCCCTCCCTGAGCTCAATAAGGATGAAAAGCTACTACAATGGAAATTTAGAGTTTATTGATCTCTTTTTCGATTCAACTCCGAGTCAACAGAACACTGTCTTCTGAAGAAAAAGCTCATCGATCGCCTAATTCTCCGAAATTAGAGAAAATGAAAAATTGCCGTTTCATCCGAAACACACATATTATGTATATTCTCCATAGGATTTTCGAGTGCAATACTGATGCCGAAGAATCTCTGACGAATTTTGTCTCGAAAGTTTCATCACATTGAACGGAAAACTCAGTATCCGAGGCAAGGTTTGGGGACGAAAACAGGAACCGTCGGGGTTTCGGAGCCAATTCATGATGGTCAGTATTTTAGAAAGTTTGTCTGCTTTCAACTTCTTCATAAAACTCTCCCCATTGAGTGCGACCTCCCCACGCACCCTACGAAAAAGAAGGGCGCGCGTGGGTCGATCACAGGGATTCCAATTTCTCGTATTCCAATGTGTTGTTCGCAGAGGAGAAAGATGATTAGTTCCGTTTCTCCGTTCGAAACAATGAGCGAACGAAAAAATGATTTGATCCCTGTAGTTATATCGACAGCGGCTGCAGGTGCTGAGACACATAAACGTACAGCTGTTCGCTCTAGCATGTCAGAGCTACAAGAGCGGCATAAAGTCCTACAAGTACAGTACATGAATGACATAGGACGAGACACATCGATAAGATGAACATCAATCGTTTCAATCATATGCCCACCATGAGCTGAGAAGATTGACGACAGTCGAGTTGAAGTTGACCATAGATAAACGACGACGGATATACGAAGTGCTGAAGATGTGAAATAGAGGGAAACGAGGAAAGTGCGTAAAAAAGTGGAAAACTCAACAAATGGTGAAATTCTAAACAAAATGAGTCAACATCGATTGTTCCACTGACTTGAACTCTTCTCGAGGAATAATTATTCTCCCACTCGCCACCGAACGTGGCGCTGTGAATTATTTGATAAATTCGAGACGAGAGCTCCCCCCCTCAATCGCCGCCAAACGTAATGCGAACACACGAAGGCAGTAACGGCAGAGGACGGCGGCAGCGACCGACCGAACCTCGTTCGAGTTCGAAGACGAACCGAAAGAATCGGGAGAGCTCCAGGAATACGGATTTGTTCATGGAATCATGAATAAGTGAGCGTTCGGTCAGCAAGACAACTGCCCAAGTAGGAATCTCTAGGCAGACGTCCGTGAGTGACCACGCGCGACAGCATTTGTATCGTCGATCACATGCGAACTTGTGTATGTTTTCATGGCGTATTCGTCAATCGTGTTTTCAATCGTTTGGTGGTGTTTCGGGGAAAACTAGAAGAACAAATGTTAGGAAATGAAACCACGACTGCTTAAAGCTAGAGTTGCTGTTGATGTTACTGATTGCGTCACGACGCTTAGTCGAGAGTCGAGACTGATGTAGCGAACGAAGGAATTGACAGCACGAGGACTTCGCGCAGTCCCCGATTCGTTCGCGTCCGGGGGAAAATCAGCAGAGAATAACTCAATTATCGCGCGAGAGAAACAATCTGCTCGAAGTGAACGGTCGGCGCGTAGCGTGTCTCCACAAATCTTCCGAAGATTCTGCTCGTCATTTGCAGGGAATCGACGGAGCTCGAACATCCCTCGTCCGGCCTAGATCATATTCGAGGAGTCGATTCTTCGTCCACAATCCAGTGAGTCGGAGTGTTCGGTGCTCTGCGGCGCTTCCCCGGTGACGGGGGTCCAGGGCCGATAGTTTTCGACGGATAGCAACGACCCATATCGAATTGTGACCATCGTTGCCCCAAGCCGACGCGTCGTCGTTCAGAAGCTTTCCAAAGAAAATCCCATCCGAAAATTAAGTTTTGGGGCTGGCTGTCTGACTGGCTGTCTGTCTGTTCGAACCAAAACGTGTGCTGTGGGGAGTGGAGGATACCGTCATATCGGTGTCATGAGAAAAATCATCCGTCAGCAGGGAATGATATAATCATAATCATAATGAAAATCATCTTCATCGGCAAGGCGTGGTCACGACCACGATCATCGTTACTATCAATCATAAGGTTTGCAGTCAGTCATCAGGCCATCTGCTCTTCTTTCTTAGTGTGTCTCGGTCAAGAACTGTTCAAGTGTTCCTCGTTTATTTCTTTGTCGTCTGAGAGCTCCATCACTTTGTCAGAGAGGCTTAAATTCCCTCCCACCTAGTCTTGAGGAACCAGCAACAGCGATATCGTAGGACGACTCTTGTCTCTTAATCCTTCAAGCTCAGACTTGTCTCCGTTTCAAGTTCGGTAATGATTGTTGGCGCTTCTGCCAATGTATCCCGACGAAGACGATCGCTCTACTGTCAGTCAGTTGTCCATCCCACCAATCGAATGTGTCGTACGATGTCGCATGTCCCGCTGGTCCATCACCATCTAGTTGAAGTTCTTCATTCCTCCGATTGCGGAAATCGCTCTCAATCGATTCACATTGCGTCGTCTCTCTCCTCGTATGCTGTTTAGTTAATGTCTGTTGCTCACTCTCTCTCTCGTTCTCTCAAAGCTTAGTTCTCAGCCTCCGGCGGC
The DNA here is from genome assembly GCF_000255335.2 of Galendromus occidentalis. Taxonomy (NCBI): domain Eukaryota; kingdom Metazoa; phylum Arthropoda; class Arachnida; order Mesostigmata; family Phytoseiidae; genus Galendromus; species Galendromus occidentalis. Next base: position 805,311 of record NW_003804563.1, read on the forward strand.
GCCTCCTCGCCTTGCGTGTCCGAGGTCCACAGCTGAAATTAAACACAAAGGGTTGGTACAATGGAAACAGAACCATGCATGACCGAGGATCGTATCGCGGTGAGCAGTTCCGCCCTGATCTAGCAAGTCAACTTGATGGTGTCGCGAGGCGCGCAGAAAACTCCAAATCGCCCCAAACTGATCCGCGATGCCGAGCGGAAGCGGATAAGAAAAACCGGAATTATCAACCGAAATTCTCACCGTGAGGTTGTCCCTGAGGAGCTGCATTATAAGCGTGGAGTCTTTGTAGGAGTCTTCGTTGAGAGAGTCAAGCTCAGCAATGGCATCGTCGAACGCTTGCTTGGCGAGTTGGCACGCCTTGTCGGGTGCATTTAGAATTTCGTAATAAAATACACTGAAATTCAATGCGAGGCCCAATCGAATGGGATGTGTCGGCTGCATTTGTCCCTTGCTGATATCGAATGCTTCTTGGTAAGCTTTCTGTGACTCTTCCACGACAGATGTGCGCTGATCTCCCGTGGCAACTTCGGCAAGGTATCGATAGTAGTCACCCTTCATCTTCAGATAGAACACCTTCGACTCGGTGTTGGTACTCTTCGGAATCAGGAAGTTGTCAAGGAGACCCTAGAAGCGGACAAAGCAAAGAGCTCTCTTAGATGGCTCTGCGATTTTATGACAACCCGCTGGGTGAGAAGAGCACTCCACAGCTGATTGTCACCGTCATGATTATTGAAAGGAAGACCGTGAGAGGACTCCGTCGGATGAAGAGGCCGGCGAGAGAAACGAGTCCATGACCGTTTCGAGAACAGGAACTCCGGTTTTCTGTTTCGAAATCCGATCCCGAACAAACGAGCACAGCGAAATCAGATTTGCGAGGGAGCGAGAAGAAAATTCCGACTAAAATCGAATTGTTCGTGCTTTGAGCTTTTTGTGTCAATCATTATAGGATTAGCACGGCAACTTCCAACGACCGAGCATTCGCACAGAAACTTCCCGGAGTAATTTTTTCCCTTCTCCACGGCCGTCGACCGAGGCACATCGAAAGGCCATGGTGGCCGGCGGGCAGGCAAGACGGCCGAGCGACCAGAGGTTCGACCGAGGGACGACCCCTAGGGAGGCGGAAAGCAGCGCCGACTGACCCGTGTTAACAGTTTGGCGAGTGTTAAGCTCCTCAGAGCTGATAAGGAAGTCGTTATGCAAAACTTGGTACGGATTAGAAGTCGCCGGAGCTTGTGAGCGTCACTACTTACGAGCACATCATTGCAAATGTCGGTGAGCTCCTTTTCGACCTTCTCGCGGTATTCCTTGGCCATGGCTTGCTTCTTTTCTGAGCCTTCGGTTTTTTGTTCGATGGATGAGATCACTCTCCACGAACTTCTGCGAGCTCCCACCACGTTCTTGTAGGCAACGGACAGGAGATTTCTCTCCTCATTTGTGAGTTCGGGAGAGTTTTCTGTGATCTGCTTCATGGCAGCCGCCATGTCATCGTACCTGGAAGCAAGAGATCAAGCTGAACGACTCGGAACCTCGACATGCCAGCGCTTCCGTCGCAGAATCGTCAGGCGATCTTGCGCTCCGGTTATAGATCATCGGGTCGGAACGTTCGAGTCAAGGGACAGTTCTAATCCGGCGGCAGGACACTCTCGTGACGAATTTCGGGCATCGACGACACCGGGAAATATCGTACGACTAGAGTTCGCGGGAGAATCTCCTCCCCCGTTTTCTGCCTTGTTGGCACTGGTTGACGCCAATGAAGTCGTCGTTATGGACTCGTGGAACGAGACCGGTACGAAGCCATAAAAAGTTCGGGATCGTGGCCGCTGTAGGTGTTGTGGCAGCGTGTTTCTATGTCAATGCGTTATGCTCTCCGCAGCTTCGATGTTCACCAACTTACCACTCGCTGACGGACACACAAACGCGGTAAGCGACGTTTAAACAATCGCGCGTCGACTTGGCAAGACCGCAACGGGACTCGAACCATACCCAGCCGTGGTCGACATTCTGGCGCTTCGAGCTATCCATCCGAATTGCAATAATACAGAATCCCAGCCAGCCTGCCAGCCTGCCTACCGGCCAGACAGTCAGTCGGCCAGGATAAGCCGCCACTTTTTCGCTGTCGCTCACATGCTCCGTAAAAATGACATGGACGGCTCCTGTGAAACAGACAGCTACAACTTGTCATTCCCCTAACGACACAAAGTTACGAACGGAACCCCGAAGAATAGCTCCCATAGATAATGTGGGAAAGCGATTCATTTCGACCGAGTGTGAAGATCCATGAGCAACGAAGAATCGACACAAGATTACGACTCGTCGCGTAGAATCGCCTCGCAGAGAAGAGAGTACGATAATCATGCTACCTACAAGGTCCATGAATAGCCGAAAACAAACGGACCTGCCATTCCGAAGCGCGAGAGCTACGGCTGCGTGATTGGGAGCGCTCGACGAGTGAGAATTGAAAATTTTCGTCAGGCGAAAAGTACGAGAGCATCACTGCGCTCTGTTATGCTAATCACTTCGGTTCGGAAGTTTTCCACGGGCGCCAAGGCGCGGAAATGGTCGCGGATCCCCAATGCCGAGCTGTGTTGTGAACTCTCGACAGCGCTGTCTGAGACTAGGCGCTTGACGCGCGAAGCTTCGCAGAGCTCGGGGAACAGAAGGCATTTGCAAATGACGTTCGGACTGTTTCTCCATAAGAGAAGATGATCAGAAACGAATGCGAACGACTTCAGTGACGCGCGGATAGCCGTGATTTCCTCGGTCGAATTAAATACGTGTGTCAATAATTATTTATCCGGACCATGGACAAGCGATGCTGGGAACTCGCGGCCGACTCAATCGGATTATGAGTATGACTGAATTGAGTGAGAAAATGTTCGACGAGCTCTCGCTCGAATAGCTCTCGAGCAACCGCGGGGCCGGCGCTAGCAGCGGACGCCTTGTTTCCAGAGTGGAGATATTTGCGGGGGGAGCGAACGTCGTTTTCCTTTCGCTTGCTCCCATGTTCCCCGCAGGCGCGAAAAAATCGGAAACTTCCCCGTCTCCAGCAATTCAGGCTCTTCGGAGGCCCTGCTACCTGTTCCGATTGAGCGATATCCTACGGGAGCAAAAGCTTCCCGTCACGGACTAGGTTTACTGGATCTCTCCGCATCCGTCAAAGTAGGAAAAACTAGCCCCCAAAACGAAGAGACAACGCCTACGGCCGACTAGTCAGAACGATGAGCAATGCGGGCTTCCCGCGTGCAATGACGAATACGTTTCCTTCAGTCGGACGAGCGTCGAACAGCGCCGTGATACCGGATTCCACAATTTCTAAAGCGCTAACCCTTGTGTCTCGAAGTGGTATCGAGATTGAATTCTATCACGGTTCGAGATTCGATCGATTCGACCCGGCGGATAAATAATCGCAGAATACTTCGCCAGGGAACGTGAGAGCGCTAGCTCGCTCGTCCGAGCCAGAGCAGACTCACTGCGAGCGACTTCACTCAGCCGACTACAACGTCAGAGAGTCGGTCGAGAGCGGACGTCAAATGGCCCAGCGAGCCTCAGATCGGTAGTCGAGCGCAACGAGAGCGACCCATACAGGGTCGAGAGTGCGTATACGGCGCAGAAAAACGGTTGCGACGCTCGCTCCCGGCTTATCTCCGACGTCGGTGTGTGGAAGAGAGTCAGTCGTCGTTAATAATTTCTTACCTCTCGGCCTGTTCGGCGATTTTGGCGCGCTGTACGAGCTGGTCTTTTTCCATCTCTGAGCTTTAATTTGTCGTTGGATCGAACACGAAAAGCCGTTCGAATACTGATGTCAAAGATCGCACGAAACGCACTCGGCAAAATCAGTCAGTGCCCGCTGCTGGTCGTAGTGTTGGTCGTCGTCGTTGTTGTTGTCGTCGCTGTCGAGGAGGATCTGTCTGTCTGTTCTGCAGCGGCGGCGGCTGCTGGTGGTGAAAACAACAATGAGGCTTGTCTGCCTGGCTGCTGCTGCTGCCGCCGGCGTTGGCTCAATAGTCGAAGTGGCTGCGGTTGGTGCTCTCGTCGTCTCGCGAGGAGTCGACGGCGCGTTACGCTGAAGTCTCGGTCGAGGACAAAACTTTCTGGTGTCGGAGCTCGACACGATATCGTGGTTCTAGTCCCGAAGAGCGCAAATCGCTTCTCCGCGTCGTGTACCGACTGCTGCTCCACTCTCGATTCGTCGAGGAGGGATGAGAAGATGGATCAATAAGAGCAAGATGGCGTCCAGCATGCGTGCGCAGCATGGACCCGTCAGTTGGTGGTCGTCGCCGCCGCGCCGGCGCTCCTCGCGCTCGCTTGGTCGGTCGGCCGTCGACGGCGGTCGTCGACGACGATTGGACGAGTGAACGCATTCGGCAGCGAGACCGAGCCCGGGCGCTAGCTCCCCGAGATATTCTGGAAAATTCGACTCCCGTACACACACTCACGGAGCGGCGGCAGCGGTGCCGCGGCGGCGCAGAACCGACCCCGCTCGCACACATTGGAGCCGGTGGTGGCGCACTACTGCGATCTCCCTTCTGCGCAGCAGCTCCGTTGAGAGCGGTGCTAATGTTTGAACCTCAAATTGCGAACATTGAAGAACACCGAGCTCCGATAAAATTCAATTTTCTCCTCCGCCGGTAACGAGAGCGGGCAAACGTTTGGAAAGAGAGCTGGAGGAACTCCAATTCATGTCTTCGGGGGTCCAAGCTCTTTCAGAGCAGATTCTCTGAGGGATGGACCGGGACCCGCTTTTTCCGAACTTTGTCGGACTCAGACCCTTGTCGACTGGCCGCTCTACGTCCACCTCAGGCTCAGGATCCCATCTGTTACTGTTCCGAGAACGAGTTTCTGTGGTGTTCGGTAAACGGGAGTACGGACCCGTAAACGTGGACGCCTATAACCATGACGTTAACGGGGGACGGGAAGCAGACCCGCGAGGCCCTAGACCCCAACCATGAGCCCTGGTAGGATCCCCTCAGCGTGGCCTATCCGTCATCGGACCGGCTCCTTCTCGCATGTGGGTCAAAGGAAAGGTCGAGATCGGTCTGGGGTAGATGATCGGATACGCTTCGAGGCGCGATCACGGTCCACAACGAACGCTCTGAGCACTATTCGGCTAACCTCCATGAGTAAGCGAAGTCTGCCGGGAACGCCAAGATTTGAATTTGGCTGCTGCGCGCGACCTCTCGCACCAGCAGCCCTCCGGGAAACTGCGATCGGCATGGGGGGAATTTCAGATTCACATTTCTCCCAGAGATTACCAAACCAACAGCCGGGAGGTTCTCACTTGGATTCGCTGGAAAAGAATGATCCGCTGGATATCTGGAGGGATTCATTGCCTAATGAGAGGCATATTTGAATCGGCGCGCCCCGAGGAGGGCGGTGTCGATCCCGCCGCCGAACTACGCTATGGATGCATTCATCCGGTCCTCGCCAGGCAAGAGCTGCTTCTGCCATTTTGAAAAGCGAGGCATTTTTGGCAATTTTTGGTGTTTTTGGGACGTGGTAGCGAGTGCTCAGTGGCCGTAATGGACAAGGAGCAGCTGGTGCAGAGGGCGAAGATCGCCGAGCAGGCTGAAAGGTTTGTACAGGACGACTTCATCGATTCTCTTTCAGATCTCCGTTGGTGAGGCGTGCGTCGTCGCGACTGATGCTTGCCTGTCAGCGATGCCGGCGAGCTTTCGGGGAACAGGACCGAGTCTGATCGCGGTCGAGGGAAACGAATCATACTTCACGTATCTGTCGCCGATCCACGGAGCTTCCGAGTCGCGATTCCAACCCCAGTTGGGCTCCCAGCGGCCGAAAGCTATTTATGGAGCTGGTGTGCGTGCTGAGAGCTGATATTCCCGGACCAACGGGAATGGGAGGTTGGCTCGCTCGTACCACTGCTTAGGTAGCACCAAGTAGCAATCGCTGTGGTTATGAATAGGAAGCGCGTCAGTATCCATTTCGAGAGTTTCTCGACGCTCGCAAACAACATGGAAAATAATCGCTCGTTCCCAGTAATCTCGCGCGGCTCACATTCGATGAGACGACAAACGAATCAAATATCTATCCATCCGTTTATCTGCTCGTTTATCTCTTTCGAATAATGCGTCATCGTATGGTCGGCACCCAAATGAGCACCTCACGCGTACAGCCGTTCCAGCGGAAGGGTGACGGCGTCGATAGCGTCTCCCCCCGTTCAGTGCGACTCGAACCCGAGGGGATTCTTTTCTGAGGACAGGATTACCCGACCGAGTCTCGATTTCTGAGTCATTCCCGCGGCGTTCGATCGAAGAGCTGAAGTTCTGTACTTTGTTTCCTCCAGGTACGATGACATGGCTGCTGCAATGAAGCAGATCACAGAAAGCTCACCCGAGCTGTCGAACGAGGAGAGAAACCTCCTATCGGTAGCCTACAAAAATGTCGTGGGCGCCCGAAGAAGTTCATGGAGAGTTATTTCGTCGATCGAGCAGAAAACCGAAGGTTCGGAGAAGAAACAGGCCATGGCCAAGGAATACCGCGAAAAGGTCGAGAAGGAGCTCACCGACATCTGCCAGAGTGTATTAGTAAGTTTGTAATTGTTAGCGGACAGAATTGTCGACGACGAGCTCCTGCCCACCGCGATATATGTTTGAACGAGCGATAAACGAAAGCCGTCACGCCGCCTGCGAGAGCTCCACACGCGATCGACTCGAGCAATCCATACTACAAGCTGCGTACGTGTTCGCTTTATAGGGTCTTCTTGACAACTTCCTGATCCCCAAAAGTACCAACACCGAGTCGAAGGTGTTCTACCTGAAAATGAAGGGTGATTACTATCGGTACTTGGCTGAAGTTGCTACTGGGGACCAACGCACAGCCGTTGTCGAGGAATCGCAAAAGGCCTACCAGGAAGCGTTCGACATCAGCAAGGGGCAAATGACACCGACGCATCCCATCCGGCTAGGTCTCGCGCTCAATTTCAGTGTCTTCTACTACGAAATCCTGAACGCGCCCGACAAGGCATGCCAACTCGCCAAGCAGGCTTTCGATGATGCGATCGCCGAGCTCGACACCCTTAACGAGGATTCCTACAAGGACTCGACGCTTATAATGCAGCTCCTCAGGGATAACCTCACGGTGAGTGTCGTGTCCATCTCCGCTCGAGATTTCCGCGCCGCTCCTCTTCAGAAAATCTCTTGCGTCCCGATCCCGGGCGTAACGCTCTTCGGAAGAGCTCTGCAGTTTGCTGATTTCTCTCGCTGATTCTCGCTCATTGAGCTTATGAATCGAAACGCTTCGGCGTACGTCCGTCTCCAGTTATGAGAAGCCGAGACTGCTGTCTTGGGCAGTCATTCATCTCTATCGCGTCGATGGGTTTGCGGTAGTTTCAATCGATCCACTAATCCGGCGGCTTAACCGACCGCCGACAGCATCGCGATTGTGGCCTTCGAGTCAGATTAAGCAGCGATCCGCCTGTCAGAGATGCTTCTCAGCCGAGAGACTTCCCATTTTCGAATCTTAGTAGGATTGGTCCTCGTGCTTTCCTTAACGGGACGGTTCCGACCGTCGCTCGGATGCAGCACCGGCCAGTGCTATAATTTGAAATCTTGTTACTGTAACTGTGTCGGGGACCCATCGGAAAAATTATATTCGACTCATGACTCATGATGTTTCCGGTTTCTTCGTTTGCAGTTGTGGACCTCCGACACTCAAGGCGAGGACGGCGCCCCGCCCGAGGGTGACGGCAACTAAGTCGCGACTGTATCTCCAATTCAGAATCCCGGCTGAGGCGTGTACGTAGGTACGTCAGCTGAAAGGAGTAAAGGAAGAGGCGGAAGAGAAAAAACGAAGAGCAAGCGAATACAGAAGCTGAGAACGCATAGACAAAAGCGAAAGGACAAAACAGAGATAAGCAACCGACTCCTTTAGATTCAAGACAGGAGGAAAAATGAAAAAAAATCCTACAGTTAATGAAGCCTAAGAAGACGGAGACATTAAGAAGACAACGCAGAAGAAGAGGCGGAAGTACAGAAAGGAGGAAGCAAAGACGGAAAAGGATGGAAGCAAACTGGAAGGAAACTAAATGAACGGATTTTTGGTAAAATTCGATGAATTTCCCCCAGAACACAATCTCGTTCAATCATTCGGAGAGAAAGAGAGGATGTGAATGGAAATTTGGAAAGAATGGAGCAAGGATGGAAGAAGCATATGGAAAGGCGGACGCCGTTCTTCGATTCGAAACTATCGGAAACCCACAGATTTCTTTTTCCCTGTAAGCAAATTGGTCAGAACAATCTGGAATCCGGATATGCTGAAAATAAACAGTCGGAGAGATAAACGGCTTGTCGAAAGTCAAAACTCACAAATTCCTGAGCTATTTGGCAGATACTTAGTCACTTGCGGATCTATTTGAGACTCATAGCTGAGTTCGTCGTACGGAGGGATCTCCGATCGATTATTGAAAAATGGCGTACTTCACGATGCGACTGCTGACGATTGCCTGCGAATGTAGCTGAAAGTTGCGCGCGCGAATTCTTTTTCTTCGCTAACCCGAGCTACTTGGAGATTTCGATCGGACGACCCCAGACCGCCCAAGTTCCCTTTCACAATTCAAGAGGCAGATTTAGATAGGTGAACGCGAATAAGCCACACTGGAGCAAAACAGGAGAAAAACATGGAAACAAACAACCAAACAAATTAAGCAAGAGAAAAATTATTTATGTACGAACTCCTATGAAACAGTGCGAAGGCAAGCACTATACAATAAGAACCAATCAAAGCAAGCACGGAAGATTACAGCGGGGACCGAGATTGTGAGCGAGAGGAAAGTACCACGAGAAAGAGAAAAGGCTCCAGCGGAAGTATCACGATTGGGAATTGTCAGCCAGGGACGAGAAAACGATCATGGGATACCATCCATGGCGTCTCCAGGGGTGGGGGGTCCCGGATGCGTCGGAAACTGACCGGTGATACGTCGGTAGGAGTTTCACTGTTGCCTAAGGCGAGACCTCCTCCTCACAGGAGCAGCCAAATTGACCGCCTCGTTCGGGAAAAGTCCTTCGACCAAGTCTCTGATCTCCGATCAGGAATCTTGCCTTTCATTCAAGTCTATCTCAATCAGAAGAATTATGGTCTAGGGAAAGGACGTGGACAGCGGCTAGGATTGTCACGGGCTCACCAATGCGCGGGGGTCCTCTACGTGGACAAATTGACCCACGACTGACATCGCGCCGGTCGGGATCTTCTTCAACCGAGTCTGTTGCAAACGGAACCGAAGTCGAGAGAACGTCTCAAGAACGGGAGTCTTGAGAAGGCAATTGGAAATCGAGTATGATTCCAGCAATCGCAATGGTCAAGCCATCGTATTACGTGGTACAAAGACGCGTTGTAAACGTGAATACGTATGAAAATTATAGAAGTCGAGTTCCTCTCTCTCGACGAGGTAATGCCACCCTTATTAGTCGATTAGTGGTAGGTAAGCGTAGTGATTGGTTCGTCTTCGATCGGGTAGCTCTTCCCAAATCACAGATCACCTCCAGTCAATTACCGGACCACCCTTACCGGAAAACTCGACTCCTCACGTTATCGATAGCTTACGAAGAATCAAACTCAATCCGAAGACTGGAATATCATGAAGTACGTTATTGCTCCGTGACCTCACGAGGCGTTCCAAATCAAGATCAAGGCTCCAGTGTACGGGTGGACCTAATTCCGGAATCCCGAGCGTCTTTGCTCTGGATTCAGAAGCTCGAATCACTTCTCCATGTATATGACGATTACGGTGATCTGTCTGTGAATCCCTTTTGTTCATGTTTTCAATAAAACTACTGGATGGCCGGAATCAAGAGTTATTCCCGTAGACGCGTCACCGGGGGGAAGAAGACCGCGTGGGTAATGCTGACGACCCCTCTGTCAAGGCTTCGCTTGAGCCTCAGACTTACTCAGATTCGACAGCAGAGCTCCAATTGCTGTCCAGAGTCCTTCAGGTTCCCTCCGATTCATCCAGAGAGATGGGAGACACTTCGCTGGTCTTCGGCATCATCCAATAGGTGGAGAAAAACGGGCCTCGAAAATAAATCGGCTTCGGCTCTGGGTCCGCTTGAATGCATGAAAACCGAGTTCGGATTTCGCAGGCAAATGTTTGCCGCTGGATCGATTCCCGCAATCTCCCGATCGAGACAGTCTCGATAGGGCTTTGCGAATACGCCGATCAGGCGGGATAGATCAACTCAGATGGGTATCCCTACCTCCAGTGCGGGCATCGAGAGTTGGAGAGGTATGTACATGGGATTCGGCGCGGTCGGGTTGCATGGAACACTCGAAGGAAGCGATTTCTAGCTCTTCATGGGAAGCGTCGACGAAGGGTTCCGACTGCCTATATATAGTAAATCAGACCACAGGTATCAATCCGCCCCTCGCTAAGTGCATTCACCGCCCCCTCTCCTTGAAAAATTCCAGTACCCCTGCCTGAATGTCCTATCCAAAGTAGGCGATTTTCCGAGGATTACCGCGACTCTGCCAACCTGTCAAGGAAGGCCTGACTAAGGGAACGGAAGTTCGGATTTACGCTACGAGGGAGGACAGACGGAATGGATCCTAGTGTCTGCATCCGGGAAGCGCTGTCGAGATACCGCAGACGGTGATCACCTACACAACGAATTAGGCCTTATTTGGAGTTTCACTTGTTCGGAGTCGACGGTAGCTGAGATCGGAGCATCGGAACTCCGTCACACCAGGCCTGGAGATATGTCTACCGTACGATGCTGGCTCAGACAGTGGAACTTGAGGCATTCGCCCTCCTCGGTATCGGGTGAGAATCGAATGATGCCGATGAAGGTCATGGATCATTAGACAGTGCCCCGTAGCTCCAGGAACGAACTCACTTTCCCCGTCTTTTCCTTTTCCATTTCTTCCAGCAGATACTCCCGCACACATAGCGAGCGAAGCGCGACCGGCAAACCTAGTGTTGGATGAACATTGATGCGATCATAGTTATCACACTTAAAAGGTTGAGTTCGGTGGCTTGGAACCTCGAGTTTCTGTCCGTCTTCGGCTCAAGTTTCTGTCCGTCTTCGGCTCCAGCTTCCGTCACGCACGAGCTCGAAACTATCCATAGCATCATTCCGCGCGTTCAAGAGTTCGTGCACGGGATTCTTCTCCATGACCGGAAAATATCCGGGACACTGATTCTAAGCGTGGAAATTGGGCGCCCCGAGTCTACGGATCAGTGCTGCTTCTGGTTCACTATCCCGCGGGGAGAGATCTAGCCGTTTCTCGAGGGCGGGCAAGAATCGAAGGTCGTCGGACGGAATGGGGAACTCAGCATTCATCACCGTCATCCTGATCCATCGTGAGCCCAACCGATCGAGGTTGTCCGTTTTTCCGGACGGAACACCGAAGAGTCCGACTTCCGGGCTTTGAGATTACGAACTCCGAGAGGCAAGATATACTCTTGCATTTTTCCTCCACTCGGGAAACGAGGGGCATCCGGGAGAGATATTTCCGGGCTCAAGGATCGGGGTCTGGCCCGGCTTAGGAAGTGCTGTGCCGTCATCTACGACAGCTCGAGGGAGTTTTCCAGTTTCGGGCCACTCCCAATTGGAAGTGGATTCAGATATGAGCCATCTTCAGATCCTATTCCGATCACTGACACGCAAGAAGTCACGTCTGCTCGAAATTCTCACTTCCCGCGATCTTGAGCTTGCCTAGCGGAGCCGAGACGATGTATCGAGACGAATCCATCTGCTAAGAAGATCATCTAAGCTCCCACGAGTCATTTGTGGTCAGATCGCGAGGATGCATGTCGCGCTGGGAGGTCCACCCTTGTGAGCTCAGAATTGTGTCATTTATCCTACTTTCCCCCAAAGTGGGACACGCCGATCACTCCGACTCCCGCAGCAAAACCAGGCTCTCTCTAAACCCACAACAGAGAGCTGGACTCTCTCCAGAAGATACACCACATAATATCGCATTTATGTCTCCATCTAGTGGGATTCTTTCGTATGGGGACCAGTCGCACACATGGAAGGTTGCTTCCGCGAGTGCACATTGAACGTATCGTTATCGGATACAGAATCGTGAGGAGTTCGGTATTTTTCTCGGTATCTCGTCGTGAGTGATCTGTCTGTAAGGAATAACAAAGAGCTTTGTTCAGAGAGTTTTTTGAAAAATTGAGAATCGAAGCATCATTCTCATGTATAATACATAGAAACTCGTCATTCATCTCGGAGTCAGCGTTGATGAGAAGATATATGTGAAGCAACTGACGATGACTCCGATGAAAAGTTCACCTCAGAAGGAAGAGCGTCGGACATCACGCGGTTGGAAAGCCAGAGGAGTCACCAAGACTCGTGGATGCGCCCTCGAGTCGCAGGCTCCCATGATTTCCGATATCCGTATTCATTTCCATGCCTGCCATTGGCGAATAGACTTCTGCAATTCCGATTATAATACGATTTCGAATCATCATGTGGTAGCGAGATATTCCGAGGTCATTCTTGATATCGGCGAGCTCGATGGAGCGAGATCGCTGTCGTTTCTTCAGATTCAGGGACGCTCTCTCAGGGTGCCTACCGAATCGAGCGCGGCGTTGATTGACCGGCCCATGGAGGCTTATGTCCAGCCTCCGCATAGATCGAGGAATAACATCCGGAGCACCGTCTAATATTATCAAAAATGGGTTTGGTAGATCCGAGGGGAGCTCATCCGAGAGCTGGAGCGTGCTCCGAGCCTGATCCCGGGCAACACTACTCCATTCAGTGGAGACGAAAGCCAAAGGAGGAGCGGATTCGATCGTTTTTTTCGATCCCGCGCATCCCGATGCCGATCCGTATTCACCACTGGAACATTCAAAACTCGCTCGCCCTAGATGGGAAGCGGCCAAACAGCGAAAGCACTGCCGCTGGAATCATGCGGATCCGCAGAGGTTCGCATTGCGGTGAGGGTCCAGGCTGAGCACTCGAGGCGAGCAAGCCAATGGAGCGCTCCGGCTCTTCTCCCGAATCAGCTTCGTCAGCCGATCGGAATCTGAGGTTGGGCATCGAGGAAGAGACGTAACGAGAGCAAGCGAACGAGGAGGGACGGTGAGCAGTAAATTACTGAACTTACTCGTTTTACTGCTCTCTCTCTGACTTCCCGCGGCTGCTGGCGCACAGTCGCTGAAGAGAGCTCTCTCGTTCCCTCATCTGGTCGCCCGCAAATGCAGACTTACAGCTGCAGCACTTTCACCTTCTCCGCCACAGCCAGCGAAAGCAGCAACTGCAGGGGTGTGGAGGAAACGGAGGTGAAATATTTAACGGGGTGGAGTGGCAGCGATGCAACGACCGGATACTTTTCTTCTCTGAAGGCTGTTTCTAGTTCCATTCGGCACCCATCCAACTACACTGATAACAATCATCGTGGAACGCCGCTCTTTCTCGGGGAAAAACTCGCCTTTCAGTCGAAGTCTCGCGCACCATTCGAGTCGCATTCATTGCTCTCGTGAGGAGCAGACCTCGTCCTCGAAAAGCGCTCGAGCCATGACTACAGCCTCGGAGGGAACGTTTAGTGAACTATATTCGGGAATATTCCCCGAGTGTACGTATGCCGGGAGCTGTTACTGAATTTTTGCTGCCTGCGGCCTAATTACCCGTCCTCCAGGAATTGGACGTCGCGAATTGGACGTCGTATTAGAATGATGGGATGGGAACCGGCGTTCGCCGAGCAGGGAAAAATCAGCAGAACTCGTCGAGCGGGAGCATCTCGCAGTCGGCGAACGAGGAAAAGATGACGACCGCCGAGGAAGAGAAGGACGGGACTCCTTTCGAGGAATGAATGCAAGCAGCTGCAGCACTTGCGGCGATGGAGAGCGTTCCGGTTCCAATCCACACGGACAGGGAAGTTTCAGAAGAATGGGGAAAAGTTTCCTCCTTAACTGTTTTCGCTCCGGGCGTTTTGCTCCACCGCCGCCGGATCTCCTCCCCGGGGGAGGGGGAAGTTCTGCGACAGAGAATTTCCTCGGTTCGCTTGCGTCGGTGTTTAGATCATCAAGCGTTTTTTTCCCTGCGAGATTTAGATTTTTTTTCGACTCCTTCTTCCCCAGCTGTTGCTGCCGTGGCTTTGAGCGAGTCTTTTCCACAAAGAAGTGGACATTGCCATGTTTGCGTCGCGGGTGACATCCCACGTCTACCTGAGCGCATCTGAAAGAGGTCGAGATTGAAGAGCTCCGGAAACGGCGAGGAAGGGCTTTCAGGGAGCGAAGCCTTCATCTATGAGCAGCAGTCGGCGTGACTGACGTACCTACTGCGGGATGGAGGTGCGAAGAGAACGGCCTGAGTGAGTCGGTTGCTCGCCAGCTTCCCTTCATCTCCTCGGACGTCTCTTGCTCTTCCCGTAGCAGACGCCTCGTGAGGATGGGCTCCGACTCTTGCGCAGCACACACATCCCTAGCACCGTACACGGCGAGCTAAACGCGCACGCCTCGAATGCGAACAGGCAGGCTCCCAAAAACGAGGCACAAGAGAGCATCCTCCGGGAAAGGGTGGGCACCCGCAAGCCACTTCTCCAGCCGAGCAAGCGAGGAGGGAGCGAGTTTTCCGTCAGCTAGACCCGCTTGCCTATCGGGGAGACAAGGGAAGGCGAGCAACTATCGACCATCACCGATCGAACCAACAACCGATCTGGCCCACCTGTAAACAGGTCGCTAGTCGAACAAGTTGACCCTCGCGAAAGAGGAAACGTCTGGACCGCCCTCGAGCGAGTGCTGTTGAGAAGTCGAATCGGAGACGACACCTGCGGCGTCGTCCAGAACGCAGTCTGACGACTTAGTGAAGTGCAGCGTCCTCGATCGCTCGTCAAGCGACCCTCGGTCGATAGAGTCGTGAGGCTTCATCTGAGTGATGTGATTGCGTCGAGTGGTGCATGTGGCCGCATGTGAAGTCCCAAATAGAGCTGCAGCAGCCTCCGCAGCCGCAACACCTGCCGATATCGCCAAGAGCACATAGATGAGGATTCAGTAACGGAGGGCGGATTCTCTGCTGATCAGATCGCGTCGGCATCACTGAAAGCAGACAACGAGTCACCTGCGGAGAGCTTAGGATAAGGCGAGCGGTACGGCTGTCTTCAGAGGTTTCTTCGAACAGATAAGGCCTCCACTCTTCAAAGGGACATTCTTCCGGAATCGATTCACCATGTCGCGCAGAGGAACATCTCCCAGCTGTGGGCAACATCAATCTCTCACAACGGTCTACATTGCGATCGTAATCTGTGCCATGTGGAGTTGCGGTGAGTGTCGGCATAACTGTTTTCGGGGAGTTCCTACGGGTGGGAAAATATTAGATCTGTTAGAGCTCTCGGGAAAACACCAGAGCTTCGTTCTCGCAATCCAATACCAGCAGCTCGTTCTCTGGCCCGTATGGTTCGAGACAGGATCGGACACGCGATGCTTCTTCGCCCCTCGATGGAATCCTTCGCCGAGTTTCAGCGCGAACCTCTGCGTTCGGAATACTCGTTGTCGTTTCGAATATTCGAGGAATGGAATGAGTTCCCTCCTCTCAATCGAGTTTCGAAACTTCGCGAGCGGAATAATCATTGTCAAAAGATCACATTGCTGACCATCACGAGGGCACCGCGCCGTTTGAGGACGCGGAAGAGGGAACCCGCGTATTTCACAGCCGGTCGAAATCGTCATTAACTCTTCAGATATACGAATATATTGCCATTTACTCTCTTCGATAAACTGTGAATCCCCGATCCGGATCCTCGGCAGATGCCTCACGCGGTCATCGCTTAACCCGGAACCATGTTCCGCGTGCGTGCACGGGAACCATATTTCGCCGTACGTCAGCGGCAGGCTCTCTTCAAAAAAAATTACGCATGGTCGGACCTGTCAGGTCTCCGGTCTTTCTCCTCCCACGCTTAACCCTCCCGTCGCCTGTTCTCTTCACGCACCTTTCGGCAGCGAGGGACATCCATTAGCTGCTCGGACAATGCATTTGTGTGAAGTTCAGTCCCGCTCAATCCGCTCTGACATTTATCTGTCCTAGTCTTCCAGTCGGAGCGAGATCTGAATGCGAGATTCTATTTCGCACGCACGCTGTAATTTACGGCGCTGATTGTGAGCTGCACCGGAATGGAATGCTAGGCTTCGAGATCAGCAGAAATCTGCCTCTTCGGAAACGAATGTTCAAACAGTTCTACGTGCGTGTGGTATGGAATTGTCGTGTCGATCACCGAGGCGAGGATCCACCGACGACCGACATGCACACAGCCGCGCTTCGACCGGGGAGGAAGCGGGCGTTCGAACGTACGCTTTTGACGTCACGAACTGCTTGAACTCGATGCCTTCCCCTCGAGCTGCTATATTTAGCCAAGACGAAGTTTCACGGAGACTTTTGCCTCTCGTAGCTATTCGGGGATGTTTTGCACTTTTCTCAAAGTGCTGCGCCGTGATGATCATCAAGGAAAGCGCATCGGGGACTCCACGAGACGGGTCGAAGCACATGTGGCCAGGAGGCTCTTGGCCACGGGAAGCCGGCTGCTCATAAGCCAGGTTTCTGTTCTCTGTCAGAGAAGTTTCACAAGTTCGGGAATCCCATGTTAGGCCGTACATCAAAGGCTCAGGCAAACCGAATTGATCGCGGTCGACGGCGCTCACATGGGTTTCGGGGGGATGGGGGTTCAGGGAACGGGGGCGACGAGGCCAATATCGCGAGTGCGAGGACTCATTAATAACGGGTTCGATCGTTTTGCAGCTTCGGCCGATGAGGAACCACTGAGCTGTTATCAGTGCCGCGTCGAGAGGAACGAAGACTGCACGGACGCTTTTTTGAAGCCGTGCCCCACCAACCAAGCCTATGACGTGTGTATGGTCAGCGTAACAAATCACGGTAAGAGCTTCTCTTTGACAGCGAGCATGTACGGGAACATTCCCGACGCTGGCTTCGATCCCCTAGATCCTGGACTACCGATAGACATTTGGTTTTCCCTCCCAAATCCGATCCCGAGGCGGAACTTGTTCCACCAACATCCACATTGTCGACTGCTATCTGACATTAAATCATTCCCACATTCCAGCTGGCCACGTTTGGATCGAGAAAAAGTGTGCGCTCGGTCCGTGCGACCTCCGGGATCCGAAACAGTCCGACGGTCTCGGTCTCGACAAATGCGACAGGAGTCAGAACACGTACAGTTGCTTTGAGTGCTGCAAGGGGAACGGTTGCAATAAGAGCTCGGCCTACGGGCTGAGAGCATCTTCTTCATCCCTCATGTTGATTTTTAGCCTCTCAGTCACCCTTCTGGTCAGCTTGTTCACATTCGGCCAATCTGGAGGAATGGCTGGCGCTGCCGCCACCGCCGTCAAAAGTTAAGGAAGAAGCAAAGATCGCTAGTTGTCTTAGCTAAGGATCGACCTCGACAGGAAGACAAACGCCCCAGCACGATTTTCCGTAGTGGCACCTATCGGTCAGACGGGCCGAAAGTTTCCCAAATGATCGCTTGGATGATTAATCGCTGCAATGCTGGAGAAGCGCTTAGCGAAGAAAAAAACTACGCAAAATTGAATGAGCGGGAAAGTTCAGGGGCGTTGAACTTTTTTCTCCCTCCTTTCCCCTGCTGGATCGATTCGAAGTTCCGAGGAGAAATGGGTTCCAGCCGGCTGTCTCCCTGGGGAACTCGAGCCCGAATTTGGATCATGGTCCACGGAACACTTTCTGTTCGGCTTAGAGACAGCTCCCACGAGGAGTCCCACCATGGGACAGCGCATGGCGCCGTAACTTGAAATCAACCAGGATTCGAAATCATAGCGGCGGGCGACTGGCGGGCTGCGGAGGGGAAAATTTACAGAGAAGCGCTGCAGTCGAGCCCACACGATGACTCATGATTACATTTATCCAGTCTTCCTCGCTCGTGCACTCACCGAAGCAACCACAATAATTTTAGAAAGCAGTTCGCGCTGAATTCTTTTTTCTGGATTCTGAGTTCAGCTCCTAATCGATAGGATTGGCCGCTGCGGCCGTCTCACAACGCTTGAGAGAATCAGACGACACAACTCCAAAGAAACAGTGGACTCACAATCATAACTCTTTCACAACCGTGTGCATCACGGTGAGAAACTTTTCTGCGCGAAGGACTCGTTCCAAAGATACGACCCTCTTGGAATGCGCGTCCCTCGAGCTCGAAACCCTAAGCATTAATTGAGAAACTGGACCTAATTGAACCTGGAATAAGAACAACGATGACAGACAACGGAAAAAGCATTCTGACCCATGACGAATTTCGGTTTTTGGAGACCTGCACGGCCGACTGGTTTCGACCTGAAGACGATCTCGGAATCGGCATCTTCCGAAGCTGACGATCTTTTATGAATCGTTCACGACTCACTTACACAATAGATGGAGTCATTCCGATAAGTCGGAGACACATCTATCCGCAATGGAGACGTCGCGTCGTCGTCCGTCTCCTACCATCCTGCGGACTGGATCGAGGAACGAATGGAAATCCACATTGATGAACTGTAGATATTGACTAACGGATCTGCAGAGAAAGCCACAAGGCCACACTGTATTTACCTAATACTACTACTGTCCTGTCGGCGATTCGGTTGACGACATGTAGGTACTTATACATACTACTTCACCTAGAACGTTCAGGTGCTTTTCCGAGCATTGGCAGGAGTTCCTGCGGAGCAGAGCATCAAAAATCAGGCGAGGAGGATCCATATCCAAGCCGGTCCCAATCCGAGCCGATCTCGAGGCATTCGGACCTCTTCGCCGACTGAAGATATCAGCATTCGCGCCCCGTACAAGCTACAACCGAGAGCAGCGCCGCTTTATGAATATCCGTGCTAATTTCTTTCACGGTGGTCGCGCTCGACTTTAATCAACGATTCGAATCTATTCGGCAATGACCGCGATCGTCGGGACGCATTCCATCGAGCAAAAGTAGTGGAGTCCGGCCAGAACTCGAATTCGCTAGCTCCTGTGATCAATCCAAGGACCACATACGACTCATTGTAGATAGATATCGGAAGTGTCGGTCGACAGTTTCAATGAGTAAAAATATGAACTCAAATAGAAAAATCCAACCTAACCCGTATAAACCTGATTCGCCGTTCCTGAAACTCGCTCCAAGCGCGACCTCATCCTGTGATCATATCGAGCCCCAGGTTCCCCTCACTATCTTTGAAAAAATCGTCGGGATAACGAGATATATACATGCATACATACGTAGATAGCTTGCTTCCATCGAAGTCGTCGAGGAGTATTGCAAGGATACATTCTCTTTTCATGAATCGCGAACAAGCACTTTATACTTCGATTCACATCCCGCTTGTCAACATAGCTCCACTCTGCTCTCGGACCGGACTCTGATTCCGGTGATTAACCTCACTAGAAAAGAACGACGGGATTTCCTCATCAGCTCCGATTCAGAGAAGTATGTGCGATACGGAACCCCCTCCCCTCTCTACCCGGCTGGAGGGTATTATCTTAAACGCTCACCGTGGGATAGTGGAGTTGATCGCCCGGGACTCAAAGCAACAGCAAGCAGAGTTTGCAGCGAACTGAAATCCGGATCCAAACTCTCAGGGATCGGTGCTGGGGATTCGAAAAAGCGAGAGGATGGTTGAGTCGCCTTTTCGTCTCTCTCGAACATACCTCGTGAGGATTTCAAGCTCAAGAAGAGGCGCACCCTTCCAGTTTCCGGATTCGCGGCCAGAGCATGTCAGCGTCTTTTCTCTCATACTTCGGACAACTTACGATTAGTCTCGATGGATAACGTCCAGTCAGTAGAAAGCCCACAGTACTGAAAGATCCAATGCTCCGTTCAGATACCTCGATTTTTGACCTGACTCTAGACGAGGAGAGGGGGACGACCTGTATCTGAATCCATCTAGGTTGACCCGCACCGAGCTTCGGGGGTCCGCCAGAATTTACTCCGCGATCCCCGGCTGCGAGTTGCGAACATCATGTCATAAGTTCACAATGATTAGATGGAGCTTTCCGGAAGGAGGTAATCGCTTCACCGCAGGAAGATATTTCTTTCCCCCATGGTTTTTTGTATTTAGAGTTGCTGGAATTTCGAAAAAGAACCGCTTGTCATACGATATATACATACATGAAAATCAAACATGATTGAACGTTTAGAGAATCATCTCGGAGATTTGTGAGACCACCATTCTGCAAACTGATGTAACATTCGAGCATATCAAGTGAATAAACTTTTGAAACATCTCAGTTAGCCATCAGCCTTACGGTGAGGATTCCCGTCTTCCGACAGGTCGTAGCTTTGGGATCATCCGAGCCGCTTCCTCCCCACCCCGAAGGCTGGACAGGATATTTTCTGATTGACAGCGGTGGATGGTGTGGCTCGACTCTGAATCGCCTCAAACAATGACCCTGACAGAGCGAACGATGGGGGCGACTCACACTCTTCTCACCGGAGCAGACACCGCTCAATCTCATGCGACTGAAACAATAAATTGTCGAAGCTCATATGGACTTGTGTCATGCGTCGAAATTGCTCTTCCTCCTTTTATGTCTAATCGCGATTATCTACGTTTCGAAAATCCATTTATCGTCTCATCTCTCCTGGTATGATCCTGATGAGCTGGCGTTCCCCCCCTGTTCACGGAAGACGAGGTCGATACACTTTGAGGCATTGATGAACCACATGTGTAACTGCCTCTCACGAGCACCCCACGAGTCGCTCGCGATGAATTCCCGGTTTGGAAATGGTATCGAAAGCCAGCCAGACTGAGATGCTTCCGAACTTTTCGATGCGTCACTGATCGCTGTCTGGATTTCGGGACGAGGTTTACGACACTCGAGACATGCGTTTTCAAGGGTAGGAAAAATCTATATCGAGTATCGGCGCTCACTTCGAGTTCCCGCCCACACCGCAACCAGCCGCGACTTTAGGGGAATCGACACAACGATTATGCCTCTTCAACAGATCAATGGGAAATCCTTTGAAGCTCCGATCTCGGCTTCGAGTTCGAAGGGTGGATTCGCTCTCCCCGATTTGTGGAGGGAAGTCGAGAGTCTCGACGGACTTATGGAAATCTGCCTGCGGATCAGATATCGGACGAACCTCTACTTGAATGACGAGGTTTTTCCGCGGATACCCTCCATCGCTCTTTCTGGGTCTCTCATGAGGCGCCAGCCCGATGCAAGTCTTGTGCTTTCAGCGGTAATTCTCGGGAAGACCTTTCGTCGTCGATTCAAGCCTTCGCGTCTCTACTTTGAAGGGTCTATTCACAGGGACATCGTTCTGGATTTGCCATCAGAAAAACTGGTGAAAATCTATTCGTCGGCTCAATAATATCGCAAACCGACGGGTTCCGAGGCAAGCATCGCAAAGTCCATCATCAACGCCGTGGGGATATCCGCTGGGGAAGGCTCACTCGTACGCATTCGGGTACGTATTCCGATGAGTCGAGGCACAGGTATGAAGAATTTCAGCTCGCTCCCGAAGATCTTTGCGGTGGAAGCGCAGAGGATTCATCTTCGTACGAGTTCGTATGCCAAGTCCCCGATCACGTTGGGGGAAATCCGAAAAACCGGATGTTGACCATCTCACGTCGATTCAACGGCGTAAAACATGAGGATTATATCACGCCATCGTCTCCACATCGCGTCGAATCTCAATTCCATATTTTTTTTGACGTGGCTCGATTCTGCAAAGAGAACTTGGGTCATGCTTGAAGACCGTCCTAGGTGAAAATATCCAAGCGTGGGCACGAGGGAGAGCCTGCGGACTGAGCTGGGCGGGATTCAGACCTGGACCATCTTGGATTCGATGTTTCAGGGGCATTTATCGCATCGTAGGAAAAATATCATCGTCATTCGCAACCCCTGCATGGAAAATGATCCGGGGAATAAAGGGGTGAGAATCAGGCGCATGATTCGCCCCTGAATACCCGAAATGCGGCTCCGGAACAGATTTCTGATATCACGAAGGCCTCCGCAGTGCGTGGCTCATCCGCTGAACGATCCTTCTGACGCTCTTACCGGTACCAAGCTTAGGAATTCTTCATAGTACAATACATCGACATCCGGAGCGTTCCCTAGACGAATAAATTCGGGAGACTCTGTTGCAGGTCCCAAATACGGTCTCCGGTCACAGAAATAAGTTCCTGAAAAGTGCTAAGTCTGTACGAGTATTCGATTTTGAGCGTCGTTTCTTACTTGACTGAGCCGCCCGGCGTCACTCCATCTGGGACATTGTGTCTGGGTCAGGCTGATTCGGAGAGACAGTATGATCAGATCGAACAATGAGCGGCACTTCACGCCTGCGGACGGTAGTGCCCGAGAAACTACCTGACCTTCTCCCCGCAGGGTTGCGCATCCATCGGCCGCGTGCAATGGAGCAGAATACCTCGATCCACTAGCCCGGGACGCTCACCGGCAAGCACGCCCTGGCGAGGGTAGGGGATATATTTAGAAACACCGCGGAGAAGTCAAAGTTGTAGCGCGTTGTTGGTCAAGAGGAAGACGAATACGTTCGAGCACGATAGCTGGTTGAGAGAGGTACAGCGATACCTGCTATACGGAAATATGATGCCCAGCGGAAGGACCGCCTGGATTATCGGACAATTTTTCCCCAGAGCCGATTGCCAGGGTAGAAGCCTGTAAAGTTGTGAAAGCGGAATTGCAAGTTTTTTTTTCTTTAATTTCTTCATTAAAGAAGGCCTTAAGCCCGACCAAGGACAGGGAGCCGGGAACTGGGAAAGGATCGGAGTCGCCATCCCTTATTATTACCTCCGGCTCCCCCTCCGTCCTGCTTGTCATTCATCTTTGGCTCTATCGGCCGTTCGTCCTGCTAAATCCTCTACCCCGAATTTTTTATCGGTGAGCTCTCCGTGCTCTCGTCCGAGCCACCTGCTCAACTTCGGTATGCAGCTGTAAGTCCAGCGGCCCGTTGTGGAGCTGTCCCACCTTTCCTGCCACGCTTGCACCGTGTGGTCCCTGATCTGCTCGTCGCCTGTCTGCGCCGTTCCGATTGCGGTGGAGCCCTCTTGACGACTTATTCTTTTCTTTTCTTCGTATAGCTGGCTTCTTTCTTATGCGAGTAGGGCCCATGGGGTAGTCCGCGCCAGTACGAGGGCGGCTTCCGTGGAGATCGTTCTATAGGCTCTGGTGATACGAATGGCCATGACACTCTGTGTTCTATCAAGCTTGTCCCTGTATTCCGAAAAAACGAGGGCACTTGGAGCCCATGTCGGTGCTGCGTACAAAGCGATCGATTCACTGACCGCGGCCAGCAGCCTTCTCTGTGTCTCGCTCGCTCCGAAAGTCCTCGGTAAGATTCTGGCCGTGCTCATTGCCACTTGAGTTGCTTTCTTCAGCGTTTCTTCTAGGTGCGTTTTTCCCTGTCAGGTTTTTGCTCTAAGATGATGCCGAGATATTTCACGTGTGTCTTCACCCGGATCGTTTCGCCTCTGAGTTTGATGTCGGGATCCCCGTCTGTCCTTTTCAGGAGGAGCATGACGGCCTCGCATTTCTGCGGGGCCAGCTCCAGATGATTTTGCTGCATCCACCCGCTATCCGATCTAGCGCTTCTTGCGTGATCTCCTCGAGTTCTTCCATACCTCGTGCCGTGACCAGGAGAGCCAAATCGTCGGCATACGCGATTGTCCGAGCTCCCTCCGGTAGACGCAGTCGAAGGACTCCGTCATATGCTATATGTTCCACAGCGTAGGCCCCAGCACGGAGCCCTGCGGGACCCCGGCGGTCATTCCGTGTCTTCTTCCATCTTCGTCGATGATGTGTCGGTCTTCCAGATACGATGACAGGATCCTCTGGAGATATGCCGAGATACCCTTCAATTGTAGGTTCTTCAGGATCACGGCCCATTCCACGGAGTTGAACGCGTTCTTAACATCGAGAAGCACGATGAGAGTCCGCGCTTTCCTCCATGGTGGCTTCTGCAGTTCCGTCCTGACGGTATCGTACACGTTTTCCAGGGCTGTAATGGTCGATCGCTTCGGTCGGAAGCCATACTGGCTGTCTGAGAGGCCTTCTCTGTCCCGTAGTTCCCCTTGCAGTCGGCGATTCAGGATGGATTCGACGGCTTTCGCAGTCGTGTCCAAGAGGCATATCGGTCTATACGCATCTTTCTTCCCCATTTTTGGGATGAGAATCAGCTTTGCAGTTTTCCACCGTTTGGGTAAGGCTCCTACAGTCGAGATCCGATCCACCATCTCTGCGAAGGATTCTGGCCATCTCTTCATGAGGAGCTTGACCGCCCCTGGTGGAACCCCGTCTGCGCCGGCCGCCTTCCCAGATGCAAGCTTCTCGGCGGCGGTTACGACTTCTTGTGTCGTGGCTCTCGGGATTTCTCTCGGGTCCACTAGGATCTCGGGTCGTTCGAAGCTTTTTCCCGTGGGGAAGAGCTCCGCGATTGCTCTGTCGATCTTCTCTCTCGGGATCTTGAGTCTCCTCTTGCCCAGTTTTTCTCGGATGATCCTGTATGGAAGGCCCCATATGTCGTCCTTCACCGACTCGCACAACTCTTCCCATCTCTGTCGCTTGCTTCTGAGAATTTCGCTTTGATAGCCGTCTCTCGCAGCCTTATAAGTTTCCCTCAGAGATTCCACTCTGTCCGGGTTCTGCTGGGCTCGTTTTCTTGCGCGGACAAACAGCCTTCTTGCGTGAATACATCGCTTCCCTGCATCTCCTACGCCCCTATTCCACCAGTACACGGGTTTCTTCTTCCCGAGGTGATTCGAGAGTTGTGGGGCCGAGGCTCTGCATGCTTCGGCGAGGAGCTCGGATACGAATCTCTCGTCCACGATCGCTCTTTCGTCTCTTGCTTCCTGACACGCCGCATCTACCTTCAGAAGGAACTCCGTTCGACTGAGGTCTTTCCCTCGCCATTTCCTTTGGTAGGGTTGTTGTTCCCTTCTTCTTAACCCTTCAGCTCGGAAGTGTATTTCTATGGCTGGATGGTCGCTGATCGTTTCCGTCAGCTCCATTACGCTCCAATGTTCGGCAAGCTCCGGTCTGTTGGTCATGTTGATGTCTATGAAAGACTGCAGCGATCCTTTCGAGAACGTCGGAATTTTTCCAACATTCAGTATGACGAAGTTGTTCGTGGCGGCCCGTTCTTCAAGTTCGCATCCCCTTCGCGATGTCCTGCGGCTCCCCCAAGTACAGGATGCCGCGTTGAAATCCCCCGCGATGAGCCACGCATGCATCTGTTTGTCCCTCATGAGATCCTGAATGCCATCAAGATATTTTATGAACTCTTCGTCGCTCTTGTTCGGGGAGAAATCGCAAGGCTCGAGTTACCCGACCGTGTTTCACTAGCACCACAAGTGGTCTGACTAGACGATTGTACGGTACGTCTGTGCGGCTTGGAGCTCTTGACGTATTTGGGGAAGATCGAACCGGAGGTATGAGATGAGGCCAACTCGAGGCGAGACGAAGAGAAGATTTAGGAACGGATGACATAATTCGAGAATGATATAACGTAATTAATTAATGCAAACGTCAACACTCTACGCTTCCTCGTCCGTTCCCAGCGGAGCACGATGAAAGGCTTAGGTGCAGATTTTGAAGATGATTCCGCGAGAGCTACGTGGATTATCGAAAGTTGTCAAATCGGACGATTTGAGATCCAATTTTTTAATATTTCAATTTGAAATACGCGCTGTCGCCAATGTTGAGCTTGGGCAAGCGAGACATGCTCTACTTTCCTGAATCACTCGAGTTCGTTCTACACCGCCGGACTTCTTTTACGTCTCCTGGTGGTCGAGGGCGGGGGGCTCAGAATAAGAGGCGCTCCTGCATTGAAAGAGTGCAGAACTCCAGTTGGACGCTTCCGATCTCCGAATATTCCTCCCAAAACCCCTCCGATAGGGTGACTCGACCGATTTGCATCCACTGGCCAGAAGGCGCGGAGAATTCATCCCCAGGGATGTATAATTTTAGCGGCAGAATATTTCCGAAACTGCAGATTCCGAAACTGTATGAGAAAACTGCAGATTCGCGGGAGAACCCCGGAATTCCCTCGGGATCGCGGATAATTGCCAAAGCTCTGACTTCACGGCGAGGGTGGTTCCGGAACCGAATGGGCTTCGTAAGCTCGACCACTATGGCGAGTCTCGATCCGGCCGTGTATTCAAGGCTCGAAACACCTCCGACTCTAAGAGCCTGATAGCACGCTGAGAGACAAGGCTCCTTTGGGTCCTTTGAAGTTAAGATCCAATATATTTTTGAGTGTAAAAATGACGAACAACGTGGAAGTCGCTGAAAACTTCCGAAGCCGCCGCGAAAAATATTCATCTCTTCTTATCGCTGATCGATCGTATATGCATGTCTACACCTCGCAATCTTCCTCTCGTCCCTGCCCCGTCCTTTTCCGAACTCGCTGAGAGAGACACGACTTGGGAGTATGTTGTTGTTTTCGATTTCTCCCTCGATAGAGATGTCAATCTAAAACTACTCTGTTTCTGTCTTCCAGTCCGAAATCGTTCGTGGTGTGGGTGCGATGTGGGTAGTTATGAAAGCGAAGCGAGGAACTGCGACGCTTGGCTTGTAAGCTGATTCCTCGAGGTATTTCAAAATTTGCTGTTTCCTGAACTCTGGAATTACCCTAGACTTCTTGGGGCGTTGCCGATCACGTCTCGTCGGTATTTCATTCAGAAATGAGCTCTTCTTGGCGGAGTCTTTGCGATGGGTCTAACTGAGAAGCCAAAAGTCTCGCACGCAACTTGAAGGGGGGCATGCGTTCCTCGCCTTGTCCGAACTGGGGACTTCTCGCCTACCCCATCTCGCCTTGTGGAATCGTCGCTGAAATGCGGTCGTTCCGAAAGAAGGGACGGCAATGATTTTCTTCCATCTCTATCGCACCGACTTCATTGGGGAGCACTTCCAATCCACGATACGTCTCACGTCTCACCTATGCCGGAGCGATATTCGGAGACCGATCTCCTCTGGATTTATTTCATTCCTTCAATCTCTGACGAGTCAGGATTCAGATCTGACTTCAGCCGACAACGCGTCCTGTTGAGCCGTGCCTGAGAGAAGATCGCTCCGTCGGACATGCAGCTCGCGGCTCTCGGTGCTTCCGAACCCCTTTCTTAGTGAGAGTAGCTCTTGGTGAAGGCCAATCGAAGTGGAGCTTCTGAATCTGAAAAATAGCAAGTCCCATAAATCACGCTCCCGGACACGGATGCCGCCAGCCGCGGTGTTCCAGCTCGGAGGTCTTGGCTTTCTTTTAACAAGTGGGGCGCAGAAGCAATCCTATGGGTGAAGGGAAGAAAATGTATCGAAGATATTTGTAAACAGATATCACCCGCGAATCGCGGCGTTTCCCGCGGTTGTGATCTCAGGAGACGAGCATCAACAATACTAATCTGTTGTCAGCCACGTGCGTACCCGCCGAGAAGGTTCCCAAGCCCGCCACTAATTAAGCAGCCTTTGATGCATTGCAAATGGATCCTGCTGTCTCGCGCTGTAAGGGGGTCTCGCCTGCCGGTGGAATCTCGATTTTCCGATTCTGCAGGTCTCTCCGGCTCAGGATGAGACTGCAGAACGACCGCGGAGCCAATCGGCCTCTGGGAGGGCTCCTCAGGACGAGAACGACTGTGCACCATTGCACCAGAAGCAGGCGAGTGATCGGGACTCATGGCTCCGCCGATCGATCTGTCTAAGTCTACATTCCCTCTTTGGCTGCTCATCGCTAAATGATCTACTTCGTCGCCTGGATGGCCTTTTACGGCTTCGGTAATTGGAATATGAGCTCTGGCTGATTGTCCGCCAGAGCCCCTCCGCGGGATATTGGCCTACGCAACCTTATTTGTGGTGCTCACCCTTGTAGAGCTCGCGACTGACCGTGAGCTGAAGAGGCGTGTGACTCCTTCTTCGAAACTCCATGGCTATCTTCATGGCTTTCCGCTTCGGCGACTGTGCCTGACAGATCTTGGAAGAGTGCAGAGAAGGAGTCCGTCGTCGGCCTCCATTCGCGATCGTTTTATCGAAACTAGGTTCGGCAGCGGAGCTCGAATAGAAACTATGGGGACCGCGATTCTCGCGGGGATTGAACGCAAGGATTCGAAGCTTACCCATCGAGTCGAAATGTCATCTTGATTTTTTCTTCATCGAATGAATAATAGTTCGTCCTCGAGAGTGAAGAAATGGGCCAAATTTATTTCAGATCGGATCTAGAGTCGCCTTGTGAAGGCGCGAACTAGGTAACATTCTGATATTGTGATATATAATAGTTTCTTGGGAATAAATAGGTGAAGATCGATGAAGTCATAGCTTAGAAGGCTGGCGGCGGGGTCACCGGGTCGAAAGTTACTTTCTCATTTTCATCGTCTTTCTCGTCCCAGGTTTGACTCGGCACGATTGGGTGGCTGCTGCTTTGCTCGGGCTCGGAGCTCTGTTCCTCTGTCTCTTCCGGTGTTTCCTCTGGACCATCTCCCCACTCGTATGTCA
Organism: Galendromus occidentalis; assembly: GCF_000255335.2. Classification (NCBI taxonomy): domain Eukaryota; kingdom Metazoa; phylum Arthropoda; class Arachnida; order Mesostigmata; family Phytoseiidae; genus Galendromus; species Galendromus occidentalis. The sequence goes on from NW_003804563.1 coordinate 833,690, forward strand.
GATCCGATCGTCTGTCTAGTTCTGAGGAAACGAATATATATCAATATGAATATGTAAGATGAAGCTCTGAAGGAGAAAGGCAATGCCCAGATTCAGGGATTGAAATTCGAGTCGTCGACTTCCACACTCGAAGAATCTCACCTTGGATGAACATTCCCAAAGAATACGTCACGAGGAAGCCCGCAACTCCGTAGAGGTAGTCTCCAGCAAAGTATTCCATGTCAAAGTGGCAAAAAGAATTCTGTCGCGAGGTGAAGTTAATCTCCGAAAGTTGGCGAATTCCAACAGATCAAGCTCTATCTTGTTCGACCGAAAGACAGAGAGCGGGTGTTGTGTAAGATTTTCGCGAGCAGCCCAGAATTTATACGATCCGCAGCTCGCGAGTTGGCGAGCTGAATCAACGAGGGTTGGGGCTCCGCGGTGCGGAGGATCGCGGGAGCGTGGATCGGTGGAGTTTTTCCGCGAGAGGGTCTCCGCGGCTCTCTAAGACAGCCTTTGGCGACATAAACGATCTCTCCGCCGTCCCGAATCGCGTGCACCGAGCGGGTTTCACACCGACCCGGGTGACGGCGCAGCATTTCAGGTAGACAGTCGATCCCATCCTCGGGGCGCCAAGCATGCTACGCGAACGAGTTTTCGAGTGCTTCATCGCTCCGTGCGATCTCGATGAGATCGTGAACAACAACCCGAGGAGGACCCCTACAGGAAGGAGTCCTCTCATTTCTATCAAGTGCTGTTCGCAGGCGGGGCTAAGAGAGCTCCAGACCCCTCATTCGTGATGCTATTGTACAGGGGCGAATCGCCATGTTTGAAATCAGTCGCGTGCGACCACCCAATCTACGCCCCCCCCCCCTTTCGAGAAAAGCCTGCGTACGTTATTGTTTCGATCTCGACCTCAAGAAGGTGGCCACCGGCGGAGATGAGGTCACATCAGATGAGCTGAGACGGCTGATAGGAATAACTCGATGCTTTTCCTTCCGATAAACGTTGTGTATATAGTGTAGCAAACCAGGGATAACAGCTTACGTAACGTGAGAACAGTGAGATGATCTCATACTTTCGGATAGGCGCTTATGGTCGTTCTCCGTACTCAACTTCGATGTGCGATATTATGGGCTGGCATATGCCGTCTGTGACTGGACCGAATGCTGAAGGTTTCGGCGAATCATACGATTTGACCAAAGTGCTCGGCAACGCGTCACGGGAGCTGTTCGACGACGGGAGGGAGCGAGCCGTATGGAGGGAATGTGTTGTTTGAAAAGTTGTCCCAGGATCCCCGTCGAGAGGAGACTCGAGCGCTATATATTTAGATTGAGCAGATGATACTTTGCTGTTAGGAACACATCATGAGGACCAGACTCTGGGAAATCAGAGACACTGGGAAAAACAAAGCGCCAGCTAAGGTTGAACTAGGGTGATTGGCCACCTAAAACAGGGAGGGCTATCTGTGACATGCGAACACCGCTCAATCCAAGGCCTCGATATCCTTCAATGACCTATTCTTCCCCGGTCAGCCCGGGAATTCGATCGAGGGCTTGAATCGCGTCCTCGTGACATATCATCTGTTGAGACAGCCCTTGCGGAGTGCGAATGAGCGAGGTAAACTCGTCCATGTTCACAAGGTTTGTTTGGCGGAGGCCACGGATGCCATCAGTCCTCAACAACTCCGGTCGGACCGCCGCTCCTTCCACCCCCTCCCCTGCTCCCGCTTGTACATGATATTTACCTGTCCCCATATATCGCTGATAGCGCTAAATTCGACTTTGGTTCTGTCAGGCTAGCTCTGTGGAGGAACGGAAAAAGTGCCGTCCTCCCTTCAGTGTATACTCGTTCACTTAGAATCAGAAACTACATGGCCTTAAGACCCTGCCTTGTTCCCCTCGTGTGAGGTCTCACATCTTTCCAAGACCTCCGCGGCTTCGGCCATCGGATACGACGCGGGGTAATTCGAGCGCCATCCGGGTACAAAATGTACGAGCACCCGCGAACCGCAGGAGGAGGCGCAGACGCAGAGTTAGCTGCGCATTGATATCATCGGAAATATCCACGGCCGCCGACATCCGTGAGAACGCCTCTTATCGAGGGAGATACGAGATGGATGTATCGCCCCCTTGGGGATCGCCTGGATATTCACAATGGCAGATCGATCAAATGGCACTATGGATGTGAATGAATGATCAGCGAACAGTTTATGGCTGAGCGTCCGTAGACAGAAAGCTGGCGCTCGCCGCGACAGGAGAGAGCTTAGAGAGTCTCTGAGATTGGAGGGCTTGTCTGGAAGCATCTTAAGTCTCAACTCTCTCCGCCCGACGTCAACTTCGCAGGATTGCAATGTCCCAGGAACAGGGAAGCCGGCGGCCAAGGGGGCAACCGCGGGAATCCGCTGCGAAATCCGACATTCAAACGACGACGAGGAACAGATACGTGCGATACAGCTAGTTCGTCCCTGCATTCAAAAGGCTCTTGTCAAGTATGCGATGGATGACTACGAACCTCCTCCCACGGGAATCGGCTCTTATCTGGATGAGTTATTTGAGGAAAAAAATTTCTTCTCTCGGAATGAGAGCTTCTCTTGATCTCGGAGTCGTCAGCGATCGAGTCTATCGACGGACGATCCCTTACATCAAGCTGGAAGGACGGAGAGATAGGGTGAGAGAGCCTAGCCATCGATCCATCGATCCCTTCATCAATCACTCAATCCTCATTTCTAGAGACCGGCTCATAGCCTTCAATGCTTCAATCCTATGTGTGGAAGGTCGTCGAATGTACAATGTCTCCGGCAGCTTTCGGTGTTGTTCCATCAGAATGAAGTCCCTCCCCAGGAGCGAACTCCTCTCGCCCTTTCCTTTTCCTATAGTATAAAAGCGTCCTGAGTCCTCGGGTCGGCGGCATTCACGAGCAAGTCCCTCTGATTGGAATCAACCTCAACAACTTCTGAGCATCTCCACCTGGTCCCGGTGAGTTTACTGAACCCACACTCCAAAGTGTCCAAACCCTTTTCCCTTCACCCCGAGAGCGGTGCTTGATTTAAGTAAACTAGCTATGTTCTGACTAGCTACGTGTCAACATGATACAATCGGGAACACCTTCCCCGGAGCCAGGAAATGATTTTCGTGGCGAAACGGCGGGGCGGGGATATCGGCAAATTTTTGTGCCTCGTTTCGGTGCGTTCGGAAGACGATTAAAAAACCTCCGCGACGGCTCTGAATGTACGGCGAGAATTCTCTGCCGCGGATCTTTTTCACCAATCGCCAGCGATGTCGACCAAAGTCTCTCGTTTCACGCCGCCGAAACTTCTCGTTGATAGTTCCCATGATCAGAATGTCGTAGAATCAGGGACTCCTCAGCGCATATCCTGATCTCATCAGGAAGGAGTCTCGATCGTGCCGAGATAATCTGAGGGTTTCCTCTACTCCCCAACGCGCGCTCTCGCAGCGCGGGAAATTCATCCTGGAACTTTGAAGCCCTCAAAATCCACCGGTTCCTATGCATTATACATTCTCTCCAATATCCTCACTTCCGTAGTTCTCCATATGAGATTGAATTTCGACCTGCATGGGCATGACATCCTCCATTCGGTATTAGTACGAGAAAACGGCTTTGGGTTCCGGCGATTCTGCGTCCAGAGGTCAGTTCCAAACCCAAATTGTTCTGCTGAGGGGAGCATAGTGCGCGGATGATTCTCGGCCGACACTTTCCGCGAGGGTTCTACATCGAGTCGAGCAAAGCTCACTGATCCGCACAACTTTGACCGAGAGCTGTGCGGATCAGTTTCAGTGCTCCGACGTAAAGTGTATCGTGGAACTCGCAATCGGGCCTTACGGTCACCGACAGTGACGCACAAATCCCGGAATCGCTCTCATCAGAACGTTTCCCCCGGAAGGGCCATTTCTCCTCTTGTGGGCCGCCGTGCCTCATAGATGCCTCTATGTATAATCTGGTCGAGCGGGAGAACATACGTTGCAACGGAAGGTCGCTTACACGAACGATCTTTGCTTTTCCGCCTACCCCCTTTCGCCACGGAAACGCTTATCGGGGGTCGGACCTTCTCTACTCAAAAGGTCTCACGCATTGATGTTCTAGCGGGTGACGGATGGATCGCTCATGAATTGATCAGAGACCGTTCTTCCAGCTCTCGCAGAGTCATCCTCGGATTGACTTTCCTTTGTGAGTGCTTCGAAGCCGGGGATCATGAATTCCGCCGGCCAATCAAGTATAGACATGTCGGCAGCATGCTTCCGACGCCGACGATTGGAAGTTCATCCTTCCGATCGGGTGATGCATATCATCATCGGTCGGGGCAGCCAGGGATCGTTCTGAGGTCTCCCGGAAAGAGCCATCCTCGTGGTAGATTTCGAGCTTGACTGGACACATTTAGTCGTCTCCCGACCCTCGCTGCCGGTTGGATTCAGCGAGACGTGTCTGCTACCGCTTAAATATCAACTCTCAGAGTATTTTAACGGAACCCGCAGAAACGAACAATGACGTCCCTGAGCGCACGCTGGACGCTCTGTGACAGAGTTATACGCTCGAATTACTCACTCGAAAATGTTGGTTCCCGTCCATTGGCGAGCCGAAATGTCTCCTGCAAGCTAAATTGGCCAGCCTAGTCTCGGAAGAGGGATAAGCGACATCTACCATCTGAGCCTTAAAAAGTTTCGCCAAGTAAACTTGGCACTTGCGTTGAACTTCAAATTCACCAAACGGCCGACTTTCCCTCATTTCCGAGACATCATCCAAAAAACCTCCGAGAGTTCCCCATGCTCTGGCTCATCTCCCATCCCGCTCGCTCCCTTGAGGACTTCTATTCCGCTACAAGTCATTCCACATTGTAGACATTTGCATTCCGCTCGATTCTTGATCCGAAACCCGTGCTCCTCCTCATGGTTCCCCTCCCCGGTCGTTCTGAAAAGTGTGTCCAGAAGAGGGTCTGTCGCATAGGTGCCATACATGAAGAATTGAGATGCTTTGATCATGCGCCGGCAGCGGCGCCGTCTCAGCTCTCAGAGGATCTGGGAACAGACAGGGAAACGAGCTCCCTAGTCGTAGGTGTTATCAGGAAACCTCTTTGATGCTCCTGTCCCGAAGGAGGTGGATGACAAAATCTCGAAACAGATAGTAGGGCAGCCGGTCGAAAGAGCGAGCCGACCGCATTGGAGATTCAGGAAAACGTAGTCCGTCGTCGTCCTCCACGCCCCTGGGTTGTGGACCTTTCCTTCTTAAGCTAAAGTGGCAAAGCTTGTCCTGTGGTGTCCCACCGTGAGCGCGGCTGTTGCCAAAGGCGCCGATTTGGCCGAGTGCTGCCAAATGATCATTGAGCTGTCGACATCAGTGCTGAAAATCTACTGGCAACACATCGAGCGTGTAGCTTGCGGGGGCTCGCGGGTCGCCGAGTTTTCGTCCGTTCTTGGAGGGACCACTGCTCACGTGCTCCGAGTAGCCCGGAGCCCCGGGCTCGAGCCCGAGTATCGGCCGGGACTTCCAAGCGAGCTAGAGGGGTGAATATCGTAGGTGTCACCATCGTCGATCCTGGGGAAAAGATGATTCCTTGGAGAACCCTACGCCAGTGAGCATCCAGCTCCGTCCGCTGACGCTGACGCATTTTTTACGTCTGAAGATAAATTGTCGGCAGACTTGTCCGCCCAATTAGCAGAAGCAAGGAGCTTGAAATGAGCTCGTCGAGTGCGTTACCTCATGGGGCGTTCACCTCGAGAGATCCTCTGGAAAAAGGCAACGGAGCGACTAAGCTCGCCTGGATTTGCGAGAAGAAGAGACGTGAATGAACTTATTTCCTTTGCTCGTTCCAGGTTTCAGACGCCATGATGCAAATCTGCCTTTCGCGCGGCGCACTCGTGGTTTTTCTCATCGTAGTTGTAGGCCTCGTCGCCGTGCAAGCTCAACCTTCACCGAATCGGCGAATACAACTACAGGTAATGGCTTAGCGCGAACGGGCGTAAAGAGGCTCGTCCCGATCGAACACGATCGCAGTTCCTGTCTTGTCAGATATTCGAATGGATTATGATCGGTAATGAGCCGCTGAGGAACTATTCCGACATAGCTGCGGCCCACGCTTTGCGTGGACACGTTTCTGTTTCGCTTCCCCCTCATTCCGATCAATCCTCCAGTTTTCCTCTGGGAACTGCGCTCGCGAGGAATCCCCTAAATAATGACACTACGGGATTCCGAGAGCTGTGGTAGCGGCTGATCACCGCGTTCACGAACGACTCGAATGGAAGAATCGTGGCGCTCACGGATCCTTTCCCGCACCGATTCCAGGAGCTGCTCGGGCGACCTGTGGCGGGAGGAGGCGTCCAAAAACGACCATTCTGCAATGCTTTCACCGGCTGCGCAGGTAAACGCGCGCCGTTTGCTCTACCCCTTGGAGATCGACAACGCCTCCGGTTCCTGAGGAAGTTCAATACCATCGATGCGCCGGTCAGTTTTTCAGAACGACGGATTCGGTCTTTCGTGTAGGAAGCGTACGTGGGAGCCTCATTATCATCGATCCCTCCACTGTTTGGGTTGATCGAATAGACTGCTTCGTGTGTGTTCATGTTCTGTGAATGATTTTAGGACTCTGACGAGTACGTCATAGATAATGCCAACTATGAGCGAGACTTGCTCCAGGAGTGAAGAACATCGTGCACAGCGAGGACAGGGAATTCAACACATTTGATCATTGTACGTCGGAGCGAGACAAATTTCCTCATTTGGCAGAATTATTTTTGAAGAGACTTTGCTTCGCTTGGTTGTGTTTGCCCGTTCGACCCGAATGTATTCGATCAGCACGGCTCTGAATGCGTTGAATATCGGCATATGAATCGCTGCATGAACTCCTCTCGGAAGCGATTAAAAACCTCCCGAGAGTGACGATCGAGAACTTCCTCGATGCATGTGGTAAGGGACGGAGGCGTTTGCTCGTTTAATTTATCGTGATGATTTCCAGGATTGGGCTGTTTTTCGTGGCGATAACAGCGGAACACCACAGTCGAGGAGGACGAAGAACACCGAACGGAGACTCGAGGCGTTGGGTTTCTTCAGAGCAGCTGCAGATGAGGACAACAACTATTTGTGATCGCAGTCACAGCAAATAGCATCCCATCCGTAGAAAATAACGGCGTCGAATGAAATCGCAAGCATCATAGTTCATCGCGTTCTTCCTGTTATTATTTTCCCCTGGGACTCCACGAGTAGAGTCCCAAATGCCGAATGATCGATCCTTGGCGATCGGAAGTTCCGAGAATTTTCTAGAACAGGAGCGTGAGGGGGGGAGTGATGCTCATTCCTTAGGATAGAGCTGCGTCGGCAACATGGATCGGGAAAGTCATCAGCGACTTCTCCTCAATCGTGTTGCGAAGCGAAGTAGTCACGATCCCGTTTCGAGAGTCCTGTGGGACTTGTTATAATTCTTCGAGGTATATGGGTTTCAGCTTCCCTCCAGATGTAGGCAAAATCCCTTAGAATCCGCGGGGACGTACAGGCTTATCCTCGGGGGCCGCACCACGGTGGTGCCAGAGAACTATAACGATATCCAGAGGAGCGTCCGTCTAGTCATATTTTCCGCTCTATCATATCGAGGAGTGAGTGAAGGATCTCTGGGTGGAACAAGGAAACGAGCTCGGTAATCGACGTTGCGGTGGACATGATCCCGTCAGGCTTAGTTACAGTATCTAGTGGCCCTGGAACGAAGGCTGAGATCGAGTTTGATGCCGAATAAAATAGTGTCATACTTATATCATCCATGAACTGTTTTGATTGCAAATGTGAGCCTGCTTCACAATTATAGTTAGTTAAGCGTATCGGTAGAACGTCAGTGCAGCAATCAGATCGACCGGCACCACCCTATACATACATCGACTATCAGATGGAATCGACGGGGTAGACAGGCCCCGACGCCTCTGCCGGGGTCGTGACTGGGAACGGACGAAGGATATAAGAAATTTCACGTTGGTGCTTTTCGCATGGAAATGGCTACCGTTCCGGCTTGAGGTTCAGCCGTAGAATCAAACCAAGGTCTAAAACTCCGATATTGATTCTTGTGAAGCCAGCCCCTGCTCATAATGTACCCGCGAGTTGAGGCCCCTAAGGGGTTTCATGTCAAATATTCTCATTATCCGAGGCGTTTAGTTGCACAAACATCACTGCATAGCTATTGACCACGAATTTATGGAGGGCGCCTCCTCCGCCCACGCAGTCCCGGAGATCATTGTCGGACAAGGGAACCATGATCGCAGAAATTTCCCTCACAGGAACCCCAAGAGGTACTCTGACGGAAACCCTGACGGAATCCCTAACGGAAACCCTGGCGGACTCCGGAATCGCAGCTTGGCGGGGGCCCTGAGGTCATGATCAGCCAAAGCAAAGCCCACACTTGACAAAAAAGAATGCCGCGGCATCTCTGAGCTGACGCCGAGCTCCGCAGACAGTCCCACGCCGGAGAGGCTGTCGGTTTGTGGACTGCCACCTCATCTCAATCTGATTTCCTCGATCAGAGTCACTCTTCTCGAGGAATTTCTCTCCACCGAGGAGATAATTTCGGAAAAATAATCACGAACACGACGCCGAGGCTGATGCCGAGGGGGGCTGGAGATCGAGGTTGAGTGGAGTGCTTGACCTCAGGAAAGTGGATCATGAAACGATGTCTGGAAGCGGCCGAGCTGGGCAAGCTGGGCGAATCTCCTGGGATGAACTTCGCAGAGATTTCCGAGGAACGCATCTCCACCATAAGTGAACCCGAGAAGGCGTGGGCAGCGCTCGCAAAATGCAGCCGAGGATCAATTTAGGTAGTCGGCGAACTTGTCGTCCTGCTCATTGACGCTCATTGGCATTGACGCGTCGGATGCGGCACCCACCTTCGTTAGCCGATGCAGCAGGCGCCCGTGAGCTGATGCGACCCCGGAGAGAGTCTCCGAGTGTCGCGCCGAGGCTCGGGGGAGGCATCATTTTTTATTGTGACTCGTCACAAAGGGTTTCGGTTCAAATCAAATCAGAATCGCTTACAGGATGCGAAGTTCCTTTTCCGTGGCGTCGCGTACAGTGTTGGCTTACAACCCGAGAGTCGGATCGAAGCTCTCGCGGCGGCGATTCGAAGCCTTCCAAAGATAGTTCGACGTCTCCTTCATTCACCAGTAACTCGATTCGGATGCTCTCTAGCTCTGAAAACCCAACCGGAAATGGTAACGAACGGGAACACGAGCTGACTTTCTCGAAAAAGCAGCGTCACTGAGGATACCTGAGCACGTATTTTTTCCGTTCGGAAGCTTTGCCCCCGGAGTTCGCTGACCTGAAGAATTCTCGGGTTAGAGTCGTTCAACTACCTTCCGCCCGCCGAAGAGCTGGACTCCAGGATTTCGTATTTCTAGTTGTCCGCAAATTATCCCGTCCGCTCACTGGCACTTGGGCGGGCTCCGCTGCGCCGTACAGATTGCTCGAAAGCTCATGGGGCCTAATAAGAGTACATCTCCAATCAGTATCGAAAGGCTGAGCCCTTGGAGTTGCTTGTCATGTCCGGATCATTGGAAATTAGCTTGTTAGCACTCGTTAATAGGCGGAAATGGCAATCCTCACACGGGAGACGTTCGTGATGCTTAAGTTCGTTAGCTTGAAAGATTGACCGTCTTTCTGGCTTCTGCTTCTCATCTCGTTCGACAACAGCAAGGACAATCCTCGATTTAGGGCCGGATCGGTCGCGAAATAGGAACAAGGTTGCAGACGTGGGAGAAATCTCTTTGCGGTGACTGTTCAAGACCGTTGAGAATGGAGGAAGTTGGCTCCGGTCACGATTGCCGACTGAACAGCGGCGTACCAAAGCGAAATCGTCAAAATATAGGAAATTAGAGAGGTAGCCTCTTGTTAAGAGAGGTGGTGGCTATCACACTAATTTGAATCACTTCTCACATTTTTCCTGAGTCTGCCACTGCGACTCAATTGTCGCGCCACCCATTACAGGTGATGAAAAGGAATCTTGCTCCAGGAGATTCCCGTCTCCCGAAAGCATCACCTTGGTATGAAAACTGGAAAATTCGACGTGCGCCTTTGTTTGAGATCGGTCGCAGTCGACAGGTGAGACAATGAACCATTTATATAATAAAAAATCGGGCATAGTCAAAATTCCTCCAAGGGCGACGCCCCCGAAATCGAAATGAAATCCGGTCACTAATTATTATTGATTACTAGGTGAGCGAGAGGCATGGCCTCCACCCTCACTGACCGAGGGAAGCCACGTGCTCCCGACAATCGGAGACACTCCGTTCCCCGTATTCGGAGGAGAGGACGGATCCACGGCCACAATTTTTCACCCTGCAGCGGCCTCTACTAAATCGAAGGGAGGGCCTGCAGCTGTCAACAACCTCTTATCACAGAGTTCCCCAATGATGCCAAAGCATTGCGAAGCGTGTCTGACTGAACGCTTGGGTAAAATCTGACCTGGAAGAGACCTGTCTGGGATGAAACGAAGGAGTTGATATCTCTCTCGAAACGTTCTCATTCCGATAAAAACAATTGACGGATCCGAGCGGTGTCTCCACTTTTCCATTTCGAGCGGAATCTGATATCCTAGAGTTGAGTCGTGTGATTGACGTCTCTCGAGTCTCGAGCGACCGGAATATTGTCGACACCGCGCAGTTTGAAATCCGGCGTCTTGTGAACAAAGTACGTGCCACCGGTAGAGCCTCACAGAAACGCTGCGGGAGGGACCGTTGTCCGAATACCGTTATATAACAGCTCTCTTGACGCTGCCTCTTGGAACCGAAAAGTATTCCGAAGCTCGAAACCCGTTTTTCAAGCGACTGAAGAGTCGTTCGACTGACATTCGGCCTGTCGAAGACGCCCGGAGCAGAAGTTGCGGTTACTGGAACGACGCGCCTTCTGTACTTCTGTGTTTTTCCAATAGTCGATGCGCACACCCGGCTCACGCTCGCGTCCTGTCCGATGGTGTATCTGAATCGATGATCTTCAAAGGAGAGCTTCCTTGATTCCGTTGTGGCGGAATATCCCGACTGTTTTTGAAAACGGGACGTCAGGAGCCCTGGCTCCACAAAATTAAGAGAGGCACCGAGATACTCTTCGCGTTGGTGGAAATCCCTCTTGGAGACTGATTCTCTCGGAGCCTTGGAATCTTTTTTCGGATGGGAGAAATTCCCCTACGAGTTCGGTTTCATTCGAAAGTCTTTTTGGTGACATCAGTACTCAAGCTTGTCTGACGTATAATGTTCGAACGAAAGCCGTCCCCGAGCGATTCACAAGTCAAAATTGTAAAATAATTCGGAGTTCTGCCCGAGTGATTCCAAGGTGTGCTTGTCGCATTTCCGAATCCGACGTCTGAAAGTAAGCGTAATCGAAGGGCCTCGTTTTCTTCGCACACAATATTTCCCCTCTGATGGGACGAGGAGTCTCGAATCCGGGCGCCGACAGCGAAGTTGACCCATCGATGGACCGGGTAGGATCCGTCTCTGACTCCCCACCATCGAAACTCATTTCAACATGATCAGGGCGAGCCCCACGAGTTCCCGATTGGATGCAAGTACATATCTATAACGGGAAGGTATCTTTCTGTCAGAAACACTTTGACATCCCTTATCGCTTTTAGACGAGGATTAATGAGAAGTTTCTGAGTAGAGCAAGCGACATCGTGATAAGCGCAAAGTTTTGTTTCGATTAGATTAGTTGTTGATACTCGACACTTCCGTCTCAACGATGGACAGAGGGACGATTTTCTGTCGCTTCAGTTTTCTCGGCGATACTGAAGCCGTTTGGTTACTTTCGCTCAGAATCATCCAGAAGCGTCGAAATATTCTGTGCTTTTCAACTTAGTCCGGCTCCGAGATGCAAGCAATCAGCACAGCGGTCGGGGCTTCCGTCATACGTTCGACCGGAGTTTCTGGAAATTATTCCTCTACCCATGTCATTCACCCTAGCTGTCCGCGGGAGCGGTCGTTTAAAACAGGAGAACGCCCTGTCAGTAGATGGATTCACACTTTCTATGCGTCTGTCCTAGATAGAATGATCCTTTCTTTTTCATCACTCAGCTGGCAGCATTCAATTCGTCCTAGAAAAGTTTCCGCTTGGATTTAATGAGGACGGTTGCAAATCCTGCGTAACAGAGTCGCAAACGTGATAGGAAGCACGATCCGCTGGAATCCCTCATGGAGATTCACACAAGAGTTTTCTCCGCGTGGAGCCGGACCAGATCCTTTTCCCGTGTAAAAAACGAATGTTTGAGTTTCCAGCGTCGGTCAGGGGGGAGGGGGGAGAAAGCTCCTAATTTCGCTTTCCCTGGAGACACCAGAAGCTCGTCCCGATTCATTTGACTCGGAACCGTCGATCATGGAAACCGTCGTTTACGCAGAATATGATTTTGTGGTACAACATATATAGTGCCTTGCCGACTTTTTTGGTGCCGGGTGTAGATCGTGGCCGCCACCTGTATACTGGATGTGAGAAGAACGTCGCAAGGGAAACAAGTGGAAGAAGGAAAAACCGCGGCCGCAACTCTGCAAGAAAGGGTTGACCCAGGATAAAAGCGGACAGTTCCCGAGAAATTAGACCGATAGCTGTTCGAAGATGCGTCTCTGTTTATTTGTCAGCGCTCTTTGCGTAGCTCGATTGGCCGCCAGTCCTCTCGTCTATAAAACTGTTAATACTGGTAAGATTGCCTGATATTTTTTTCTTCGTCTCTGAAATTGCTCAGTATCCACGTCTACGCCGACTTTCCGTGTCGCGAATTACGAGCAGGAGCTCATGTGATTTCTTCGTCGCCCAGTCGAAACCTTGTGAAATTTTTCCAGACGGTCATGACTACAAGGTGGTGTGCTACTACGGCTCCTGGGCGGTGTATCGCCCGGAGAACGGCAAATTCCCAGTAGAAGAAATCGACCCGAATGTGTGCACTCATTTAATTTACGGGTTCGCCGGACTGGGTCATGACAATCGGATCAAATCTCTGGATTCGTGGAACGATTTGAAGGACAACTACGGCAAAGGAGCGTTTGAGAGATTCACCACGGGATTGAAGGCGAAAAACCCGAAACTGAAGACTATCATTGCCATCGGTGGATGGAACGAGGGTTCGATGAAATATTCCTCGATGGCTGAGAACGCCTCTTCGAGAAAGTGAGTACGGAGCATTCGAGTCGGCTCCGATTTCGAAATGAACCTCTCGCCCTCGCGCAGAAAACGACCCAATACAACATGAATTACATGGAGTTTTAAATTCGAATTTTGCAGAGTGTTCATCGATTCGGTTCTCGACTTCTGTAAAAAATACAACTTTGATGGTCTCGATATGGACTGGGAGTACCCCGCATCCAGGGGTGGGAAACCTGAGGACAAGCGTAATTTCGTGGCTCTGCTGAGAGAACTGAAGGACGCCTTCAAACCGGACAACCTCCTCCTGACCGCCGCCGTATCGGCTGGGAAGCATTTCATGGATCCAGCCTACGATATCCCACAGGTTTCCAAATACTTAGATCTCATCAACGTCATGGCTTACGATTTCCACGGTGGATGGGAAACGAAAGCCGGTCATCACGCTCCGATGTTCTCCAGACCCGACGAGCCCGCCGACGAACAGATTTTGAACTTGAATTACTCAGTGAACTACTGGATCTCACAAGGAGCTTGTGCCAAGAAAATCATTCTCGGCATGGGACTCTACGGGAGATCGTTCACCCTGCGACGATCCGAAGACCACAAGCCCGGCGATGAAGCTCCCCAGAAGGGCCGGGCTGGGCCCTACACCCGAGAGCCTGGATCTCTCGGTTACAACGAAATTTGCGCCGACCTCAAACGCGGCGGCTGGACGGTCGAACGTGATCCATACTTCATGGCTCCCTACGCCTATAAGGAGCGCCAGTGGGTCGGGTATGATGACATTGAGTCGATCGAAGTGAAAACGCGCTTCGCCAAGACTTTAGGCTTGGGAGGTGGCATGGTTTGGTCCATCGAAACCGACGATTTCAAGGGGACCTGTCACGGATACCGTTATCCGATGCTCTCGGCGATCAATCGCGTGTTCGCCGAAGCTGGAACCCCGTCACTCCCAGTACCCCCACCAGCACCTCCGACAACGCCCGCTCCTCCAACGACGGCGTCAACCGAGAAAACGTGGTGGCCCCGTCCCTCAACAACGCCGTCTCCGAGCTCGACCGCTTCCACTACAACCACCGAGAAAACGTGGTGGCCTCGCCCCTCAACTTCGACGATGAGCCCTTCTACTCAATCAAGTTCCACCACATCGAGACCCTCGACGACCTCGTCGACCACCCCGGGCACTGGGCAAGGAAGTCCGACCACACGGGCTCCGGCAGGAAAGGATAAGAACTACAAATGCAAGAGCCAGGGAATGTTCCGCGACGAAACGAATTGTCGGGTCTTCTATGAATGCGTTCAGGGTATCGATGGACTCGATGCGTTCCGCAAAGAATGTCCTTCGGGAACAGTTTTCAATCCGGCGAATAATCTTTGCGCTTGGCCTCATGACGTACCAGTATGCAAGGGCTACGTCGCTCCCATTGATCACGACGTCAAGCAGGAGATTGCCGCCTCCTGAAGGATATCATTACGTGATCACCTATTTATTGTATTACATAAATGAATTTATTTATTGAATATACGATGTACATTAAAGTAGGACCATTTCAATGAAGTCGTGTCTTCGGTTCGATGGATTCGGCTTCGCTCGGACAACCTGGTCGACAAACGAGCGCCTTGGGGGGCCGAATTCGGATCTAGAAACTAAAAGTATACCGAAATTCTCCGGGAGGAGGGGCGGTCCTCATTCATCGGGCGGATCTTGGAGGATAGAGAAATCGGGAAACAGTTTCAGTGGATGGGCACTTCCCAAGGTAAGGAATTCACGTGCTCCTACCGCTAAGACCGGGAAACTTCTATCGCGTCTCGATTGTGTGAGTAAATAGCAGTCTCTAGTGTACCACTAATCATTCCTCGGATCGTCACGATATTATATGCCAGTGTGAGCGGCCAGACTCAAATCCCTCGATCGTGAACCGGAGAGATCTAGGCTCTCCGGATTACTATTTAGGGGCGAGATCCGTCTCATGATACCCGGACCGCCCGAGTTAGAACGTTGTCGGTGATAATGCATTCAGCTCCCGGGAGGCGCGGTGATCCGGAGCTCAAGGTCTTCAAGATATGATCGAAAAATAAGAGCTGTGATCCCCCGTCGAGCCGTCCACAGTGACTGCTCTGAAGGTCATGAACTTCCGCGTTTAGGAGGATCCTCTATGGGTGATCCTTGGGACATTGGGAAGGCAATCTTATTTTCTAGTATACCAGTCCCCGATAGGCGAAGTCTCTGAGGGAGGAGTTCAGAGTTTCGGGAACAGGAAATAAACATCGGAAGCTCTCGTCCGACGTCCTCTCATGCACCCTATTACGCTTCTTCGCGGGCTCGACTGCATTATGATGCCACAATCCATGTCAGAGAAACCTCGCCATAAGCCTTACCTCAGGAAGCGCCGTGAAGTACAATCGGATTGTGTAAGATTTCCTTTCTCAAGGCTTGCCGCCTAAGCAAGCCTCGTTCCTATGTTTGTTATTGCTTGTCCTGAGCGGCGGCGCCGGCGCCAGGAATTCTATTCGAGCCAGCTGACAATTTGATGAACTCGATCGTCCGTGGATGCGGAGACTTAGGAAAGCAGGTCTCGGGTATTTTTGGTTCCGGCTAATTTTATTTTATAACGGCTGGCAGAAACTTCTTGAACATCATTGTCATGTCGATTCATCCCATGCCGGCGAACCTCCCACAATTCCCGGAAATTCGTTTGGAAACTATGCTTCCGTCAATATAATTATCATTTCATACAGTATGTATATCACCATTTCGAGGATCGCCATCCCTTCAACGAGCCTCTGAGTGGCGTCTTTTCAGTGGGCCTGGAACATTTCAGCAATCGTGAACTTCAATCAGGTTCACCGATGCTATTGAACATGGTAATAGTCTACACTGATAATGAGATTGATGCTCCAAGCCGGTTCCAACAAGAAGATACACAAGCACCAAGCTCAGAATTTTTAGAGTAAAAGACGACCGTCTCGACAGACAGACGAGCAGTGACATCGACTGACATTGGGAATCTTCAGAGGGAACTATTTACAGGTAATCTTGGGGCTGATTGCTCCTTCACGAGACTTTTTGAAGATTTCAACACACGTTTGAGCTCGCGTCCAGTGGAAAACGGACCTAGCCGATGCTCATCTAGGAAACAGCCGCGGTAGACGGCTTAATAATGGACATCGATTCACGTACTCCGAATAAATACAAGCCAAGATTCGCTTCGGTGCTTGGGGAGGGGGTAAAAGTACGAGGGTACATTATTGGAAATGGCTGATTTGGGCGCTCGATTTCGGGATTGATCGAAGGAATCTTAGCTCACGAATAAAGTCACGACGTTCTTCGTTTCCGAAATTTAAGATACAACGGACTAGAGGAGGATGAACACAAATGCGTCGAGGAACACTAAGCTTGAGGGGCCTTTGAGGCATTGGTTTTTTCGATATCACACATTTCATTGTGATCTTCGCTGGTATCCGATTGTTTCACAGGTCTGTAGAAGAAGGCTAGCACGGCGAAGAAGATCATATCACCGAGCATGGCGAAACCGAAAACCATGAATTCCGTCGACTGCAAAGAGAAGAATGATTTGGATGCGTTCGATTCGGGCCTACAGTGGACCTACCATGCGGTCGAAAGAATGTTTGTGGGCATCCATACCTGTTTCTGGAGACCAACCTTCGCTACGATAACTACGAAAAGATTACCGACAGCGACGGTTAGGAGCCATCCTGCTTGCAAAACCGATTTCATACTCTTCGGCGCTTGTGAGTAAGAGAACTCGAGACCCGTGACGGAGAACATGACTTCACCGGCAGTGATCAGAATGTATTGCGGCGCTTGCCAACTGAGCGATAGGTTCGGCGACACTCGAGTGACATTGAATGAGCATGTATTATCTTCGTCGATGATGAAGGTGTATCCATAGCCGACCTCCAATCCGACAGTCGGACATTTCACTCCATCAGCGGAGAGGGTGTAGCTTGAAAATAGAAACTCAATCGGAATTCGGCCCTCGATCGAAGAACTGGTCGGTCTTTTCCCTATCCTCCTCCGAATCGAGGAGTAGGTTATCCTTACTACACAAAGAGAAGCCTGACAGAGAAGGAAGACGAGACTCGAGCGAAACGACGAGCCAAGCGACAGCCGGAATCGGCGAGGACTGCTTACCTGTGACCGGCGACGGCGGGAACTTCTGCCCTCATGAATATGAGCTGTTCCGACTCTGCGCTTACGACATCGTATGACTTGTTCAGGTGATCAGTGAGTTCGAGGCTCAGATTCTTGTCCAAGATGAATACTTTGACGTCAGCGTAGTTTCCCTTTCCCAGGGTGGGGATCTGCAGCGGGATAGGAGCAATTCGCGTAATCATCATTCATTAGAATAATCGGAATCCGATTGTGAAGTTCCGAGGAATCTCTCATTCGCTACGGTGGGAAAACAATACATTGCAAACACCGACCTCTGTCACGATTGCTCTCTCCGGTGCTTTGGAGATTATTTTCTCGAGGGCTGCTCTGTACGAGTTCGGAGGGGAGTACTTGAACTCCTTCACTTCTGGACACTGCGGCTTGAAATTGATCTCCTCTGGCCACGGTCTCGCAATTCTGAGGGAGTCTCGCGCGGCCAGGATTCCCGTTTCCTTCTGGTCGTTGATTACATAGCTCATCTCTAAGGAGCATGGTACACTGTTGATGAGAGTCATTGCGTTCGCATCTTGTTGCTCAACCGCGACTTGAAGCAGCATGCACACGAAGAACGATGCCGATGCCAGCAGGCCTCCCACGACCATTTTCTGAAGCGGCCTGAAATCGGACACTTTCGTGAAGGATCGATTCGGGTTATTCAATGAGGCTTCCGATACACTCAGATAAGGATGATGAATCCGGAATATTCGTATTCTTGAGGAAGACTTCGCAGGAAATCGACGTACTTTGTGAGCAAACCGATTTTCTGGAAAACCGGATAGATAATGTAACTGAACAAGGGTGCGAGGATCAAAATTAGGAGCGGGTTCAGCAATTGCATTTGTTCCGGCAATAGTGGGACGCCGAGAACGGACCAGCGCATCTGTGTAGCCTGTGAAGTCCAAGTCGAACCCTGCTGGTCGAATAACGCCCAGAAAATCGGCACAGGAATGAAAATCAGCATCACTCGGCAGACGGCTTTCACGTCTTCGATGAACTTTTGCTGGGAAGAGCAACGGATATCTGAATAAAATCGCTGCAATGGAAATTCTTGGAGATACATCACGTTGAATGGTATTGGAGAGAAAAATTATATTTACGTCATATTTGTCATCTGCGTGATCGAGCCAATGAGCTTTATTGCCGTTCTTCCCCCTGACGTTGTTCACTATCGCTCTCGAAATGCAGCCCCCCAGTTTCACAATGACGTTCTCTCCGGGAGGGTTCAACCGATAGTACGGACGTCCGCTCACGAATATCACTACGGGATAAACAGAAAACGAATTTCAGCCACAGGATTCTACCATCCCCTACTCTGATTGAGCACAGGCTCCCCTAAGTCAGGATGTCGCTCGAATGTACGCATCATAGGCTACGGAAAAGAGAGACTCAGCTCACCAACTGAAACGACCATCAATATGGCCGGTACTCCGAATGCTAAAGGGAAGCAGCTGTCTTGGCCATTGCACGGTGTCGCCCGCAACAATGGAGTAATAGCCGTAGATAGAGTAGATCCCGCGTTTATACACATGTAGAAAAATGAGAAGAACTGCTCCAGCCAGATCTCCTGCCCTTTGACGAACTGATCTCCACCGAAAGCAGCAACGCAGGGCTTGATTCCCCCCGTACCCAACGCGATCAGAGCGAGTCCGGTTATGGAGAGCAGTCTGTTCGCGGAGAAGACATGTGTTAAATGCATAAGTCCCGGTGGATAGAGATCGCGGACCGCATGAAATCCGCCATAAGTTTCTGCAGAGAATGAATAGCATGGAGAATCGATCTACTGAGGTAATGTGTGCCACGAGGCTCGCCACGTACCTTTGCATATATGGTCCGAGATCGAAAGCTCCGGCTGACAGTACTCCGTTCCCGATTGCGTAAATGATGGAGATGTAAAAAATTGTTCTGCAAAGAGGCCACATTCCCAAAATCAAGGAGAGGGATATGCACAGCGTTCAAAGAAGGAGTTTCCCTCAGCGAAAGTAGCGCTGAGAATCGGTGTCTCGAGCTTGGAGCAGGTGACTGGCGATTATCGATCGGCGAGTGACTGGTTTTCGGAAATCACGAAACTGAGCTCAGCTCATATTCTTTTTCATAAATCTGAGCTCGTAGAATGTTTCGCCAATTTTCGCTGGGAATTGAGGGGCGCGAAATCAGGCAGGTAGCGACTTGCTTCGATCAGATATTCAGCTATGCAGTAGTTGCCGAAAATGAATTGGGATCCACATGAAGGTGGAAGCACCAAGCCGACGTAGATGCGGGCCGGTATTAATACGGTAACATGCGACTTTAACGTTGCAGCTTCACCGTTCGTGCGCCGATTATGACCCATTTCAGTGTATGCGAAAGTGCACGCGAAGGTTTCCGAATCAGTTCTTTCCTCATTGCTCGTCCAAAATCTGGAGCTGAAGTTGATATTGAAAGTGTTCTTCCAAGGGAAGCCCGGCTCTGAATCCATCGGCAGAGATCGGGCGTGAATCCCGAGCGCTGTAAGAATTAACGGCACTCGAAGATCACCACAGATCGAGTATCACTTGCCCGCCCAGACGTTTCAGGGCAAGCGTGGGAATCCCCGAGAAAGAATGTTCCGCGAATGAGAGAGATTCAATCTTGTTTCAATTTGGAAGTGTCAGGCATTCAATCAATTGCTTTTCATTTGCGATCACCTCGCTTCGGGAACAATGCACGACAACTATTTAATGCTTCCAACCGAGTTTCGTAATATCAGCCCACGATTACGTGCTCACTGAGGGACACAGAGTAATGACGAGATCATTGAGACTATACTGGTTTTACGATCACCACAGGGCCTAGTACCGCAGAGGCCGAAGTCCAGGGATCGCCCGCATAGTTCCAGGATTCAAAGAAGCGCTTCTCGACAGGCGAATTCCAATTGCAGGGCTACACCGTTATTCGATCATTGTGAGATCGCTTCGACTTGTAGATTCCAATTCACAGAAATACACGATTCACGGAAGTTTCAGCCCGGAGAATAAACGTGACAGCCGCAAATAGGAACAAATTCGACCGTCCACGTGAATGAATAGATAGCAGCGGGAGCTTGCGGCGCGCGCGCGTTGTAAAAGCGCACTGAAGATCCTTTCAGACCGCCGCGCGGCGGTATCGTACGTCCGCACTAGGGTTAGGCTTTCGACCACTCGAAAGTATAGCCCTGTCATTTGGGCATCACACCATTGAAGTAGGTTTGGCTGGTCGTGGTCCTCGTGGTCGGTTCGTGACGTGCTGGAGTGATGAAGTACCGAGCCACCCGGACCCAACGAATCCATCAGAACTGACGAAAGCAATTCGTCCGAAATAATACAGGCTCAATTCACTTTGAAGTAAGTACAACCATGCTGTACGCAACGCAACCCTTGGAACGATCCTGCCCCCACACTGTCCGATTGCGCAAACGAGCGGAGATGTTGTTGTAAACGAAGTAACCCACACCGTTTCTTTCATGATCGCCGGCTGCGGTTCGCGACGCTCCGTCCACCCGTCCGCCCTCAGCTTTAGGAGGCGGTTGGTTAACTAAGCGAAAGTTTCTTCAGGGTTTCGTTTTCTTCGGCATCGCGTTCGGATGCACAGTCGTCACCTTTCCTTAATATCCGGCGGCTACGGCGCGGTGGTATGATTTTTCTCGATATCGTTCAGCTACGTTAATAGCCGTCTTTCTGCTCACTTGTATTTCCCCAGATACGAGTCCGCAATGATGGCTCCCAATAGAGGCATGAAATAGCAGGCCATGGTGAAACCATGATAGATTGATTTCGTATCAGCTTCTGAGTAGAGAAGAATTTTGGAGAGATAGATGAACAAAATCGCTGGAAAAGAATGAAAGACTCAAGTTACAATCCGATATGCGTACCTGCAATGATTTCTGCGCTCTCGGAAAATAATGTTGCGGAATCTCGGCATTAGAGATGCTTGCTCGGGCTTTTATGATTTTACAACTTCCAGGCTCTCGCTGTAAATAATCATCAACTTTTCATATACTCACTCCGCATTCCATAGTAGGAGAACCGCTCGCAGAATTCAGTGCAGATGATGAAGAAAACGGATTTGGGATACGTTCCCTTACGACCCTGTGGAGCACATAATTCCATGTTTAGACCCGGGAGCTCATATTTTGGGGATGCCGATCGATCGGCAAACGATGCAGAGCGTACGCGAATAAATCCGGATCGATTTGGCTTCGTCGCTGATTCTGATTCAGCCGCATCGTATATGAACCCTGGCACGGCTGCCCCGGTCGACGTCAGCAAAGATTCCCAACCCGAAACATCTTTGCTAATTTATTCAAAACGAAAAAAAACGCTTCCTGGAATTTTCATCAAGAGTCGCACTCTTCCGCCGCATTCGGCGGGAGCGTCCGCAGTCGGCGGGTTTCGCTAACACGAATGTAATATTATATGCTGAATCAATATTCATGATTCACCGAGACTGCCATTCACTCATTTCCGATTCGAAAACCTGCAGCAAAATCACGAGACCCCCGAAACCATGCGATCGGCTCCCCGTGGATCACCCTTCTCAGTTAAGGCTCTACTTCCGAGTGAAACGAGGCTGCTGATTAATTCTGAGGAATATAAAACGGAGCAGTTTCCGAAAGTCGGGACCGCACCCCAGGCACCTTCCTTCAGATCGTATGGATCGGAACCCAAGGACTGAACAATGAGCGTCACCGATGAGCTTCATCGATGCAGCGTGAGAAATCATCTTCGGGCAAAGCTTTTGCGGAACCGAGTCATGGCATCGTCACAGAATCGACTTATCGGATTGTCGTGGAGTAATTTGGTCAATGGTGGTTGCTTGCTTCCGAAAGTCAGCCCGATCAGCGCCGGACGACGGAATGATCGCTGCCACCGAGCTGAATGGACAGGCCAATTCACCGACTGACTGACAATGAGGAACTAAAGTTGCCGGCGTACGGGACCTGGAAAAAGCCGCGGAATCTTCGCAACTGAGAATCGTTCCAACGGATCGCCGCAGAAAGTATCCAGAGAAAGGGTTCCGACCGTGAGAAAAATTCCGAATTTTCGACACGTCTGGTGATTAATCCGCGAATTCTTCCGGGGCGCTCGAAGTCACGTGGAAGCCCATGACAGAGCACTGCGATCAAATCGAATCAAAATCGTGTAGCTCACTGATCATGTGCTCGAATCTCATTGAATCGAAATCCGATTATTCGCAGAACACTCCTACCATAGAAGTGCTGCGTCGCTTCAACACGTCCATGGTTATCCTGCGGTACTGGGATGAGGATTCGCGACGCGCATTTGCTCTACATGTTCCGACGTCATCTTCTGGGATTCATTAAACATGCCAGATGAGCCTGTTCCCGAATTTCAATCGATATTTTCAAAGCGCAGCCCGTGGAATTCCCGATTGGAACTCACCGAAACGGTCACGTTGAACTTGTGTGACTTCATAACCACATCGACGGTTCTCTAG
The DNA here is from genome assembly GCF_000255335.2 of Galendromus occidentalis. NCBI lineage: Eukaryota > Metazoa > Arthropoda > Arachnida > Mesostigmata > Phytoseiidae > Galendromus > Galendromus occidentalis. Next base: position 856,404 of record NW_003804563.1, read on the forward strand.
AGATCACGGTTCAACTATATCCGGAAAGTCAGGTCTAATGCAACCAGACGTCTGCCCAAATAAATCTGTGAGAGTGAGTGAGTCTGTCAGGCATTGCCAATGTGGGTCAACGGATCTCGTATTGGTGTGATGTCTGTCACCTATATGAACTTTAAAAGCAGGCTATCCTATCTGTGAGCTCGAGGCACCTAATGGTTCAAAATAAGCTCCTCTTGTGGCTACCTCACTCCTGCCCTGACTTTCGGCGACGTGAGCGTAAGTCAGATAATGATGAGTGAAAAGCTCAGAGGATCTCGAGAAGGCAATACTCTGTCTCTGAGACAGTATCCGGTGAATTGGCTCAGCGGGCTCCAAAAATTATCCGTAACCACCATCGACTGCGATGAGCTCCGTGCAAGGCCCGCCAACATGAGGGCTGCATGGCATTGACCCATAAAATGTGGAAGTTCGCAGTGAGTTCCGACAGCTGACCCCTCCGACCTTGAGTATCTCCGAAGTTCCGAGCATTGGCGTTCTACGTTTATCCTTTTCGATACATATCGAAATCGATCGGGATATAGCTAGAGCCAGACGAATGCTGAGCATTCCGAAACATGGTCATAAGAATTCAGATGAGGTTTACGAGTGCGATCGAGCAGCTGGACCGAGAACTGATTGCCCACAGGACTTCTGTTTGATCGAAATTCTCCTCTTCCGAGCCGCAGAGAGTTCTCTTCGTTCTGGTCGTTTGTCGAGCGACCAAGCCACTAGGGCTGGATATTGAGAGACTTGCAGAGAGCTTGGGTCAGAGCCGTCACCACGGATAGGTTGAACTCACAGTTGAGAAATGCTCGAGATTGAGCTGCGCCCTCCTCTTCCACATAATTGAGATCTGGTCACAGAGTTCCAGAAGAAAACAACTATCCGATGGAGCGACTGCTACCCGAGAATATCTTCGAGAATCGGTACGTTGCAGAGCTCAACACCAGCAGCGCACACCTTTCTGAGAAGCAGCCAGGGCAGGAGAAACTTCCGATTGTCACAAAAGATGATGGAACGCCGCGGAAAGGCGAGACTCTCTCGGTGGATACGCTCAGTTCGAACGGAAATCGACTGTATGGCAGAGTTTTCCGTTTCGGGTCGAGCCACCGCTACGCAACGCACAACTACTCGGAGCTAAGGGTCACCCATTTCGAGACCCATATCATAATCATGATCTCTATGCTCAATCATCAAAATTCTTGGGGACCCATGAACCGTAGCTCGGGTCGAGATTAAACAGACACAGTATGAGATCGTTGATCTACTCTGAAAACACCCCTGTGCGATGTCCCCATGTCGGACAGGTCAACCAGAGTACATCGTCGTGAAAAGTTAGGCAATCGGTCACGGTCGATTTCCGGAATCGCATACGGAATTCCGAGTGGTCAGGTATACGGCCGTCCTCAGTGGCAGATATACGGGCAAAAAGGATATCGCGCATTAGGCAATGCCTTCTTCATTTGTGGCTCCCTCTCGGACCGCATTTTGGCGATTTGAGCGCGGGGGCAATATAAAAGCCTTCCGTGGATGCGAGCAAACGGGAAGGAGTCCTAATCCTGATCCTCTCGCTCGTACGCCGGCTCCACCCTGGGTTGAGGAGGTAATCCTTCAATTCTCCCACTTAAAGCTTTGATTGTGATGTATTGCCAGTCTCATTTCAGATTCAGAGGTCTCGGAACAGTATTAAGGTCGAAAGAAGACATCAAGTCCGGGAGGATACCGGAACTTGATACTGCCTTAGAGAAGGAGTTGTGATCTGTCGGTGTATCAAGCGTAATTCCCGAAACCGATGAGAATGTCGTAGGAGGCGCGAGTGCCTGTCTTATTTTCAAATTGAAACCATTTGAGGCCCCTCGATCGCTACAGTATCCGAGTGTTTTGGAGGAATTGAATGAGAAGAAGTCGTCAAGGCGTTTTCGAGCAATCTAGGGCTGTCCGATACTACTCTCCGGGGAGCGCAAGAGTGTGCGATGGGATGGATATTCTTTTGGAAGAAATTCCACCGAAGTAGAGGCTAGCGGATAATCCCGAGAATACCGGGCGAGTTTGACTCTCGAGAAACCGGGAGACAATCTAGCTTCGTGCTGTCAGGAGTTGCTGCGCGGCAACATTTGCGGGCCAATGTCGATGAGCCATCTGTACGCATTCAGTAAATTGTCGTCGTACTTGTCGATATCTCGGAACTCTGAAAACTACTTGAGCTTCGATGAGGATCCGAGACTCGAATCCATTTGCTCCGATCGTCAGGCCGTGCTCTGGCCGACGTCGGAAATCTGCCTCTCATTTCCGCGTCGACTGATCAATCAATCATCTGATCTATCAATGAGACAACATTTCAATATTCCCACATTCCGCGACGTAAAGCCTTGAATGGAAGCAGGCGAAAGTAATTTCGCTCCAGTGAGCGACAGCGTCACGCAACAGCCCTTTACATTTAGGAGAAACATGGATTCGCGCTTCGATACGAGGACTCGCCTCCCCTTGTAGTTTGACCATGGTTTTCATGGGTACGGAAACACGAAGTCTTCATTCGAGTAGACAAGTCGGTGAGGCTCGATCATCCTTCGCTGGATCACAAGTTCAACTCGCCAGAATCGCGTTAGGGAACGACTTTGTTCTGGACAACGATTTTCTTAGGTTTTCGAGCGGGCTTCTGCGTGGCGCCGCTTCAGGCAGTTTGCGAGCCAGAGCAAACTGCCTGAATGGAATCGCGCGCTCCCTCCTCAACCGTGTGACGGAAGAACCAGAGAGATGGGCTCTAATCCCGCGCTCACCCCGTTCATTGTACAGAGCGTAACTCGACAGCGGCCCCAAGCTACGCCAAACACTTTAAGATAAATAATAATTCTGCTCTCCACGCACCGCTCAACGGAAAACTCCCTCAGATTAAACAATTCAAAGCCGACGCTCCAAACACGGGACAGCAGAGCTCCGACGAACGGGAGACTTCTGTGTAAAAAAAATCACCAATAAAAAACAACGTCGTGCTTTTTCTCTGTAATGATCGATCAACTCAATTGGAGGACAGCGCTGTCTTGATTCCTTGGAGATGTCCAACTTACCTTGTCCGGGTCATCGTCATTGAGATCTTGCCTATGGGGATCGCTCTGTTTATCATCCACTTCAGTCATTCCGCCTGTCACTGAGTGACTGCTGCCAAAAGAGAGCTAACGCTTTCTGAACAGAACTTCGCGGAGAGAAAAAGCCTCTTTCACCCTTTGGATTGTCGTCACTGACAGCAACACACGAGATGCAGCGCTTTCCGTGGAAAGGAAATACATGACGACCCTCTCTGCAGTGTCGCCTCACGTTTCAAACGAATTGCGTGAGGCAGTCAACGTGGGTGTGAGTAAGTGCGACGCGATCAAAACCGCAAACCGATCAGGAGCATCGGTGGTAGTGGACACCTACCTACTACTAACCTTATGTGTTGACATGATCAGCTGTTCAGATCACATCGTTTTCCGACAAACGTTCGCGTTCGATACACAGGAGAGTGACTGATTTCGATTGCGCGTATCGTCAGGAAGAAACTTGAGCTCTATCGTCCGTGAATTAGTGAACTTGATCAACGGCTGATTCGTTCACGGGATCAGACTAGCGGCGGAGAAGGGAGAGCGCAGGGTCGTCTCACCGCACATTTCCGCGCGCTTGCCACTCTCTCTTGAGTGAACATAATCTGATAGGGACCGGAACTGTCAAAACGAGACCGATGGTTCCACGCAAACAATGGGGGCTACCTGTGGAGCCGGAGGCTCGCTGGATTGGCTCGTTCATGTAGCTCGCTGTCAACAAGTTCTGTCTTCCAATCGATGCATATCTATATGCGTCCCGTGAAGTCTGTTGAGCTCCAACTGGCATAATAATCGGCCCATCATTGGAGGCTCTTAGAGAGAGTGCGCATGCGTTCAAGGGTCCAGAATCTGGATCCTTGGAAGAAATAGGGAGATTCCAACCATAGCGACTCCTATGGAAATTTCAGCTCTTAGTCTCGAGGCGTAACACGATAACTTCTCGCGCAGTCGTGAGGCAAGGCTTCCGAATGCTCACTCCTCGGATTGCTCTCAAGCCCTTCGTATTCCCGTACCTAGGGAGCTTGGGAGACGACAAGTCACGCAGTCGAGTCAAGCAAGCCGAATGTCTCTCCTCTTTTCCTGGGCTCCGAGCTCGCATAGTGAAGGACGAAGAGCATATTTGGTCGGCATCTTCTATCTTGTCCGGTTCCAGACGGATAATGATCAACTTGCGCCGAAATTCTCTCGCAATTTCAGGACGGAACGAGGTTCTCCTCCTTGACGTATCTCCCTGATGATAGCATTCCGGACACGGAGGCCGGTCGGGCGGAACTTCCACAGCGCGCGGTCCGCAATCTTCCGATATATCCGGTCGAGAGCTTCTCACGAGCGACGCGGTATCGAAGCCTCAGTTGAGCTGCTTCAAGGCATTCGGCTGGAAGATCCTCACGATGAAAATAATTTATAAGATAAAGAGAAGGTTAGGTGAAGCACGTTGGGTTGCGGCGGGAATGCCCCGCGAAGGAGATACATTCCGAGAGCTCCTCACCGCTTACTTCCGACCCGTTCTCCCATTCCTGATTCATTTCCTGACTTTCCTCCGCTTTCTAAAACCTTCAGGAGTTTTCTCCCCTGCCCATGCTCCTTGCCACTTTACTGCCTGGTCTTAGTAGGATTCGAACTCCATTTTTTCGGGGCTTTCTCGACTCAATCAAGAACGGCTCGGAAGTGCCGAACGCTGCAGAGGCGGGAACGAATCAACGAAAGACTGAAATATTCCCGAGCGATACCACTGTTCTCGTTACCCCGGTAATTCCGTCGACCCTCTGATTCTACATACAATATGGATCATCTTAATGGGAGAAGGTTGGAAGCGAGGCTCGGATGGAGCCCGCAACGCTCTACAGAGTATTGTTCTTCAAGAGGAATTCCGATCCGGTTTGATCGGACCGGCGACTGAACTATGAATGGGATCGTTTTTGAGAAAGAAATTCATCGAAGATGAAGTCAATAATTTCTGTTTTTAGGACTCGAGGGTTTGTCGCTTCTTGTTCATAACACCCAATGCCGCCACTCTCCAGGTTCTGAGCTCTCCGAGACTTCACGCAACTCTGCCCTATCTAGCGCTTGACTCTTCGAACCGAAGAGCTCTCCAAGAATTCCCAACGAGTGAATTCCAAGTGCCTCGATTGCGAGAGATCGCAGGTCCTTCCATGGAAATTATCCGTCGTAGACTCGGTTTTTTCGGGAGCTCGGTGTGACTCTGGAGCTCGGGCTCGCGGGTTCGGCGGATTTAAAAAAAACTCCTCCCTGCTCCATGGCTTTCTCCTCTCGCGGGCATCCGCCATCTTGTTTTGACCGTGTGGACGATTGTCGTCCGACAAACCGTCTGTGTGTGTGGTGTGTGTGTGTCTGAGATTGTGTAGTGTGGTGGTGGTGGTGGAGTGCTTCGAGCAGTAGACAAGACACCCGAACACCATGGCGGATCGACGGAAATCTTTGGATTTACAAAAAGGCTCAAAGATTTCCGTCACGGTTGTAGAAGCCTTAGTTGATGTAATAGTAGTCTCTCTGGACTTCAACTCCAAAGTTTACCAAGGCGCTCTGCTGGATATTACCAACAGGTGAAGTCATGACGAATGACGAGGCTTAGCATACGGACAAGACTTGTTTTTTTTCTCGTTTCCGAATATCAAGTCGCTGCGAGCTTCTTCCACATTCTCATATAGCTGCTGGAAACGGACTCCGTCGTTATTTCGCCGCTAAATTCCAAAATGGGCGAATCGAGCATAGTTTCGGTCATTTAAATCCGCAAGTACGAGACGATCAGCTGATGGCCATTAATCAATAGAAATCAGCTTGTAGAGTTCTTCTTCCGACTCCCGAATGAAATTAACACGATGATAACATTGGGACAGAGTGGGAGGTGAAGATCTGGGCCCTGAGTGTGCGTATGATAGCGGTCGACATGTACTGTATTGATTGAATGACGCACGTCTCCGGCAGAGCCTTACATTCCGACTACCAAAGGTCCTTCTGCCCATCTTCCTCATTCCGCGTTATCTCTGATTGCCCCGGAATCCTCTCAGAACGGGCGGTTCTACCAAGGAGCGAAGAGACAAGTTCCGAAAGGAAGTTCCCCGTCTCGAGCAGCCGAGTCCGAAGAGCGTCGGTTTTGATTGTCATAAAACTGCGGTGGAATCGGAATTCGTAGATTCTTGCGGTTTTTGTCTCTACGGGTGCCTGCGTCACTCGTGGAGTGTTACTCATTCGACAACTCCGCATCGCTCGCTATCTGGATGAGTTGCTTCGAAAGAACTCGATAGCGATTAGACGCCCTGTTCACATGGATCTTGAATCTGATTCGGATCTGATTTGGTCTAGGATTCGGGAGAGTGTCAAATTTCAGCGCTTCTGAGAATTTTTCTTACTGAGTGTTCATCATTTGCAGATCTATTAAGCCGTTCTGTACGTCGCCGTTCTCAAAAGCCGACGAATCCGCTGTTGAGGATGAACCAATGTTTGCTCTCAAAATGCGGCACACATACGTCGCTTCGTCGCGTGAGAACGAAGCCCCATCCAACGGAGGATTGAAGAGCGGAGCTGGCGTCAAAGACAAAAGAGCTCGGAAAGTGGATCAACACGTCCGAATGCGAAAGCTGAGGCCCCGAAAAACTCTATGTTCAAATTGCCAAAATAAGTAAGCATCGGAACGTCCAACTCCGGGAGGTCGTTTCTAATACGCTCGTTAAAACTTCATGTTCCCATCCTTTACCTTCATTCCTATACCTCAAGCCATCTCCGTTGAGGATCTGCTCCTCTAACGGAATTCGTTCGTCCACAGATGTGAGGATATGACGTCAACGAGTCGTGCCTCCGCCAAAAAAAATACGGCTCCCCTAGTCTCAGTGATCAGAGGTAATGAGCAAAGGAAATTCGACCAACCCACAGCCAGTGGCAGCGAGCCTGCGCTCGCGACTCCCTCACAGATGTCGCCTTCGCCGTGGACGGAAGAGACTCCGCAGACGGATGTTTATGCATCTGTCGCCGAGAACGCGCTCATCAAAGAAGAGCTTCCAAGTAGTGCACAAATGCCTGAACCCGAGAAGGAGCATGCGGCGCTTCGGAAAAGGAAGGTCATGGACGATAATGGGAAGGCGACGAAACACGACTCGAGTCTGCTGCCAGCCATAAGTCCGATAATCAAAATCTCATTCAATAACCCGCAAGGGAAAGGGACCGTTGTGAAAATACCAGCTAAAGTTGCCGTCGCGAACTATGAAGAGACTACATCAGATGAAGGAGATCGAGAAGGAAACCAAGATGATCAGCCAAAAGCGATGAAGAGGAGGAGGAGAGAGGTTTCAGCCGTTCCCGGGAACTCCGAAACTAACAAGCACCACAAACGCAAAACAGGTACCTGCTCCTTGCGATCGTTTGCGCTGTCGATTTTCTGAGTCTATGATCGCTGTCCTTGGACAGCTATTCCCTCCGATTCAAGAATGTTCTTTGTTCGTGAATTTGACTTGATTTCTCATCTCCTGTTTCAGCTAAGCATAAGAAAAAACGCCATAAAAACCCATCGCAGGACAGTTGTGATAGCGACGGGGAAGAGCCAATGCCGATTTTCCCCAAGGCCGCTGTGGACGTCCAGGGTGGAGTGACCCAGAGAACTACCAGGAGTTCCGATGAAACGATGAAAACAGGAGACGTCGTGTGGGGAAAGGTCATGGGCTTCCCTTGGTGGCCTGGTGAGGATCGCACACGGAGCCTTGCTGCCGTGTATCGATATTCTTATGAGAGGAGATCTCGGAACCCTTCCGTGTTCTTCACCCATCGTCGCTCTAATCGTTCATTCGCTCTAGGCAAGATCCTGTCTCTGGGTTGCGAAGCTTCATCCAACGAGCTGCAGTCAGGTGAAGCTCATGTCTCTTGGTTCGGTTCATCTACCTCCTCGAGAATTCTCACCTCTCATCTGACACCGTTCCTCCGAGATTTCAAACTGCGGTATAATCGACGGAAGAGGGGTCCCTACAAAGATGCCATACGACAAGCACAGCAGGAGGCAAAAGCGCGGAAAATGAGCCTCTGATTCCGAGTCCGACAAAGCTAGTCCTTCGTTGGCTATGTATGTTTGTGAGCGTCCGATGGCGGACTTCGCGGCGAGTATTCGTTGCCGATGAGTGCCAGTTCCTTCGGAGTGGTTGTCGGAGAACAAGTATTTCCTAAGTCTTGATTTTTAGGGAGGAATCGTTAAGCGAAAGCTATCGGTCCAGTTTTCTAAGAGGTATCGAGCCGTCCCAGATCGCTCTAGGTAATGGACGGGTCTTCGAGTGTGAATAAGTCGAGGCTCTGTGCGCTTTCGCTGCGGAGGATAGAGATCGCAGGAAGGAGTAAGTCGACAAAATACCTAAGTGACAAATAACGACTGAAACGGAGACGGACAGACACACTGATAGACAAACAAACAAACAAACCAGCCAGCTATTGTTTTAGGTTATTCGTGATTCGTTTTCATCTTAACCTGTTGTTATATGGGCGAAGTTGGCCTGCCGAGATTCCGTTGGCGCGGCAAGACGGTCTCGGTGCAGTGATGGCTGTCTTCGTTCAGCCAAAATGACGGTGACCGTGAATCCTAGCTCGATGAGATGAGCTGAAGATGAAACAGAAGAGAGTACTGATCTCAGCAACCCATGGGATAGGAGAGAATAATTGATACAACGCTCTGTGATAAATAGTCGGCTCTCGAATATCACGCAGGAGCAAGGTTGATGGACGGGAGAACAAAGAGATGGCCGACATGATCGTTGTCGAAGCCAACTTCCCGATAGAAGTGTGTACCATGGAATATCTGCGATTTAGATGGCATCAAGCCAGATGCCGGACAGGAGAGAGGAATTCTGAGTTACACCGTTCGAGAGGCTATGAGGAGCTGGGACGGTGTGGAGCAATCGTGAGGCCTAATGGGCCTTTTGCTTTATTTCGCCAGGGTATCCCATGCTGGGATGGGCATCTTTCCTATATTGAGTGCGACGAAAAGCATATCATTTTTTGAGCATCGCTACTCCACGATCCCGAATCCGTACCTCGAATTCGAGAGGATCATGCTCACAATACAACCTCTACGGTGTATACGGATGATTACTAGCATTGTGAATACGCTGTCCGATAGTGAGAGAGACAGTTCGCCTGATAGGAGAGGATCAAAAAATGAAGAAACTAAACAGAAACAGCGAGTCATAATGTATAATGTTCCTTTGGATGTCCTCATGTCTTCGGATCACTGCCGTGGAGCGTCGATAGATAAATTGATACGATCGCAGAACAGGTAGGTACTGAAGAGACGAATGGGAGAGTTTTCAGAAGCGTGACTGAGGGGAGCATCGAGAGGGAAAGTGGTCCGAAATCACTTTAAGGTGGAAAAATCCAAAACTTTGGGATTGTGCGTGAAGCTGCGTGAGACATACGGTGTTGGGAAGAACAATGATTGAAGAAAGCGAAAGTTCGATAAGATCAAGCTGTTTTTGCGAATCGGGTTTGTGTAAAGAAGAAACTTCCTAGATCTAGGTTGAGACCAAATAAGTCTAGTATACAACAAATTTTAGCATCTAAACAATTGTATTCAACTCCAATAAACTCAAATTTTCTCCTATGTTCGTGTTCAGTCTCTCGGAATTCTCCTATTCCATCCTCGGCGGGCGATAAGCGATCGAGGAAGTTTCAGAATTACCTAGTCGCGGAAAGCGAGCGTCCGACCTCATCTCGGGACCCCATCGAGACGTCCCCGGATTCATGCAAGGGGGACGGAACGCTGTGAGTTCCACGAATCACGACGACGACGACGTCTTGTTGTACCTCTCAGCTCATCCGAAGTTTATTTTGCTCCCATTTCTATTCGCTACAAGTCTTAACAGTGTTTATGCCTCTCCCCGGTAGTTCGGGAGGTGGACCAGAATCCAGGCTGGACCTCCGAAGAAGCCCGCTCCGATAACGCCGATACCGAATAATTTCACAGCGGCGCTGGGTCTGAAAGGGATAACAGTCTACTTCAAAATCCTTTTTTATAGCTTCATTCGTTAGTGACATCTCCTTCCTGAGCCATATAGACCGAATTTACGAGAAGCTCCCCGTCCTTCTTCTGATGAAACTCACTTCTCTCCGGGAACTTGTTCGACGTGGGATCTCACCCCACGCACTCCCTGTCGGAGTACAGGAGTCATCTTTCTCAGCAAACCGTGCATTTTGACTTCTAACGATTCGTCCTTCACGCAGGACCTACACTTTGTGAGCACCTCTTCTGCAGCAGCAACAACAGGAATCGTTAGCAGACAGCAGCGCGTACAGCATCAGATGCGCTGAGAATGTTTCGATTCTTGTGGCTTGTGATCCGTGCGCGGAGGCGCGAAATTCAGAGAGTGGTACCGACCCGCTTCCACATTCAGGATGGTATTTCCGAAGCATCTACGGTATCGTCCTGACTCTCCTCGTCGAAAATGGTCCTACTCCGAGGCAGTCGCGAACGTAGTTCTATTGCAAAGACCCTTGGGTTCCAACTGACCAGTCTCCCCCGAGTCGATCTCGCAGAGACCACAGAGAAGGTCCACGATAAGCGAAACGCGACCGACAGTGGGTCATGGGTATCGGAGAGCATCAGAATTAAGGAGGCTCTGTTTTGACCGCAATGCGCGTTCTCCGCGAGCAGGGTGTCGACAAGTAAGCTATGAAAGGAGCCCTGCCGATGCCGTTGGCATCGATCCGTGCACGACGGGGTTCGTTCGTCTAATAATAATGATTGTTAGGCAGGTCGACTCAGTAAGGGATCGCGGACAACATTTCCTGCGGAAGACGACGAGGAGCTCGCGGGCGAAGGGATTGGAGCGAGGAATGAAGTTTTCTACCGGAGCCGAAAGTCGCTGTTTTCATGGGACCACCTCCCTGTAATGGGGCTCGTCTCCGCTCACTCGAGGAAATCTCCTCATAGCCGTGGATCCCGGTCAGCTCATGGACCTCAAGCTCTCGATAAGATTTTCGATATTCGGTCCGAGACGATCCCGCCTCGGAATACTAGATCCGCGCGTCGATAAGAAAATTGATGCTGGCACGAATGAGGTACCTCAAGAGCATTATCTGGCATGAGGTTACTCAGGCCATTCCTGCGTCAGTTCCGACTACGATCATGGCTGGAAATCCCGCAACGTCGGGAATCTCGCCTTGGGATCGTTACCCCCTCACAAGAATAAGGTATCAAGCGTGGAACACGAAGCCTTTTCGAATTTATTATGTACATTCATCGGGTTATATAGAGGATTCTCACGGGAAAAAAACTCAGAATTTGAATTCCTTATACTTCTTTTTGCCGCCCGCACCCGCTTCTTCTCGGGCTTTCCTCTTGTTCTTTTGTTTCGCCGCATGTTCCGCGACCATGTCGGAAAAGTCTTCTTTCGCCAACTGGCTCTGTTGCTCCCTGACCGTCTGTTCGTATCTGGCTGCCATGGCTCCTGGATCCATTTCAAGTTCGCTAGGATCCAGAGCCAACTCGACTCCTTTCTTATTCGACGCCGGCTGACTGGGTAAGTCGTACGTGTGCGCGGAACCCATCATAGCATGACCGATTCGATCAGTTTTCTTCTCATGCAAAACTTGATACAATTGAGGAACTTGATCGCCCATCTCCATCTCTGCCTCGATTTTTCTTTTCCGGAGCTCGATCGAGTCCGAGATCTCCGCTGCTTGACTGACGGAGCTCTGCAGACCGGAGGGCGTAGCGAGGCCTTCGGCTGGTGTGACGAGCCCTGTTTCATCGGGCTCTTCGGCGTCGCTCTCATCCTCCTCCTCTTCTTCTTCCTCGGACTCCTCTTCAGATTCCTCTTCTTCCATCGCTCCGAAGACATAGAGCTTGTCGATGTCCTGTTCGACCTGTGATACGCCGCTCTCCTGGGCTGAGAGCCCGAACACGTCACCGTAGAGCGGTTTGCCTGTTTCGTCGACGGGGGGCTTACCCCACCCTCCTGCATGGTATCCGAAAGAGCATCCCTCCGGAATCGGCGCGTTCAGACCTGAAATTTATTTAATAAATGAATATTCTTCCACGAATTATCCTAGAATTGTGATAGAGACGGGCAGAAGTCGAGACTGGATCGGTTGACGAATGATAATGAAATCCCGTAGTCTACAGCTCGGGGACCCCAGATCGGAGCGGAAGCGAGTCACTCACCTGGTATCTTCAAATTAGGGTAAGATGGCGGCGGACCGTATCTCTGCATAGCAATGAGCCACGGCGGTGGACACTTGGCCGCGTTCGGACCGGTTGGCATGCCGAGCGCCGTTCGGAGGTCGTCTGAGAGATCTCCGGGTTTTTTCTCTTTCAAGCGCGTTTCGAACTCTTTGCCCTCGTAGTAGAGGTCCCCGTGCATGGCCAATTTCGGTTTCGTTTGCCACTTGAAGAAGGCATCGTGCAACTTCTGATAGTCGATGTCGATTTTTCCCATCTTCGGCCGGATCTTCTCTCTCTGCTTCGACTTGAGAGTTTTCGCTTCCTCTTTCTCCTGGAGCGCGGCCCTCATCTCACAGATGCCGGTGCGTTTGATGAAACCGGGTAGATCAAATGGGGGCTTCTCAATACCCCGTTTGCCCTGTAGATACTTTCTTTTGAAACACCAATGTCGCGGAACAGGCACGGAGTTCCTTGTCGCTTTCAACGTAAGCAGGAATACGGGGTCCTTCGTCGTGACGTCGTGCATTTCGACAAGCTCTGGATGATGAACCTTGATCTTGAGTTCGGCCACGGACATTCTGGTGAGCTGTTTGAGCTTCTTTTTACTCAGTTTGGGTGTGCTGCCATCGTCCTTCTTCTCCTCTTCGTCTTCGTCTTCACTGAGATCAGCTGGTTTCTTCCGTTCGAGAAGTCTATCGGTGACCTGAGGCACTTCGACTTTCGGTTCGACTCCTTCGTTTCCTGCAGGCTCTTCGAAGCGGAACTTTTCGAAAACCTTGCTGAACTGGAACCATGAGATGTCTTTTTCCACCTCGTCCGGCACATACTCGATCTCGACATCGGTCGTTCGGTCACTGTCACGAGCGATTTCTCCGTCGCTGCCGGGTTCCTACGAAGGAGTACCGGAGATGTAATTCGATGGGAGGGATATCACGTACAGAGCAAAAATATGGAAAATGCGGTGGAAAGTACGATAACCTCCACCGATCGGAGGACTCACCTTATTGAGCTTCTTCATGATCTTCCTAGTTTTCTTCCTCCTCTTCTTCTTCTGATTCTTCGTTTCTCCAGGCTGTTTCGCGAGGAGATTTATTCCTTTTTCGCTGAGAATCTTCTGGACCTTGGCATCTGTATTCGCTCTGGCCGCGTTTTTCTCGGCTTTCTCCAACAAGTCTAGATTTTTTCGAATTATATCGTCCATGGAGCTAATTTTACTACGTGAATCATCCTCGGTCGAGGCATCGTTCGACGCCGGCTGGCCCTCCTGATAGGGTGGACTCTCCGTCGCTGAGCTTTGACTCTCCGCCGCCTCCCTGGCAGGACTGCGGGACTCGTCTCGATCCGGACTCCGGGAGGTTCCCGGGAAGGACTCTTGCGAAGCTTCCCGGCAAGGGCTCTGCGATTGTTCCTGATACGAGGTCCGAGATGCATCTCGATCCGGGCTGCGGGAAGCCTCTTGGTAGGAACCGTCTTGCTCGGGACTCTGAGAGGCTTCCAATTCATGGGCCTGGGGTGCTTGTCGCTCGGGGCTGCGTGAGGCTCGCGGGTCTGAGCTCTGTGAAACCTGCTGATCAGGACTGGCTGACGGACGCTGGTCGGAACTATGCTCGGACTGCGGCGCAGGGCTCTGAGCCGCTTCCTGGGCTGCTGACATCTCCCGAGGAGGGCTGTCGACGGTTTCCTCGTCCACCGGAGGAGGTTGCACCTCTTCTCGGGAACGTGTGTCGTCATACGATGGCTGGCTATCGACCTCTACGCCTTCCATGGGTTCGTTGGAGCCTTCGTCGTTCGAAGGTGAAGTGCTCTTATCGCTGGCCGCAGGGGGCTCCGGCTCTCCCGGCGAGGGAGGATCGTCTTTGGCGTCGATCGGGAAGGACTGACCTGGTGCGCTGTCTTCGTCGGGTGCTTCGCTCGAATCAGTGGATGACTCGGCGGCTTCGGGAGCCTCAGGCGCATCCTCCACTGTTTCGTCCGAACCCTCTGAAGGCTCATTGTCGATCTGGAAGCGAATTCCTTGTCTGAGGAAGAACTCTACAAGAGTCACGCTCTCACTCCGGCGGGCGAGGATTTCCAAGAAAGAGGTCGCGAGTCGAACGGGATCCTCTGCCAGAGATCCGCGCTGCGTCGAGGTCTTTCAAGGGGCATCCCCTCCCCTCCACCGAGTGAGTTCCCAAGTCACTTCCGTCGTATAGGAGTCACGCTATGTTGTTATCGAACACGACTTCTCAACTCACCTGGGCAATGAGGTGATTCCTCAGTCGTTGAGCGAGATCGGCTTTGAGCCCTAGGGGAAAAGAGAGACTGGAGTGAGATGCGAGAGCATTCGAGGGTATTATCTTCCCTATAACGAAATCAACCGGCGGACTCACCCGACGTTGACAGGCCCAATCGACTGAGCTGTGCCTTCAACTCGACTACCTTCAACTTATCAACCTGTTCCAGCGTGGTCACCGCGTAGTCACTCATGCTTGAGGTGACCTCGATGGACAACTGAAACTTATTTCCGTGAAGACTCTTATTTGAGCGGTTCTTCACACGAAATGCACAAACACGCGTAGCGTCTGCTCTGTACCGGCGCGGCGTTGCGTCCGCTGTGTTATTGTTTGTCGAACAGCTGCGACTGTCTCTCCCATGAGCGGAAGTCTTTCGAAAATTGGCGCCGAATACTGCTGCGCTCTCGCCTGTTGCGCTGAGTCTGCAGAAAGCCCCGAAGACGGAACTTTCGTCGTACGCAATCGATGGTCCGCAGAAGATCCGCCGAAGAAGTCAGACGCTGAGAACATATTTCTACGTCCTTCCAGCCAACTCAGGACCCTCCTACCTATCTCGCTGTTCTGCCCAGCGCATCAAGCCGCGCATTGCCACTACTTGCTCCGAGCGAGATAGTGATCAGTGATCAGGAATGGCGGAGAGAACTAAGAGCGCGTCAATAAACATACGTAACTCATTTCGAGGTTCCCGGTTGGATTCTGAGCAGTGCTCCTGAGGGAAGACTGCAGTCCCTCGCTTCTCCTCGGAGCACTCCGAGAGCGCTATTTCTCTCCCTCTCGTATTTTTCTCGATACATCATGTTTCTCGATTGCTTTTGATACATTTGACATGCAGGTGGAGGACGCTGGGAAGGGGAGAGGAACCCAAGCAGGTGGACCGTATTTGATGGCAGAAGCTTGGCCTCTTGTTCGGGGCTCGTTAGTTTTGAAAAACTGATTTACAGAGGCAGGATGAGCGATTTGCTCTCAGGTTGAGAAAGATACTTTCCCGTTTTCTGTTGACACTGGGCTCTTCTCCGCGCTCAACAGAAGTCGATCAGCGGAACTCGGATAGAGCCTCCTCAGACTTGGCTGACTTTCTGAATCGGATATTTCAATTCAATTCTCGGCAGACTCCTTGCTGACGCTTCATCACGTAGCTTGTGGAGTAAATTGACGGCTGATGCTCATCGATGAATTGCTCGCGGTGCGCGCCTGGGAATCGAGAATGCTGCGATCTTTTTCGGAAAGGAGTTTGTTTACTTCCATCGAAGACCCTTCCGCTTAGTCTCATTAGCATATTCAAATAGCGCGACCGGTGGAACTTTGATGGAGTCGCGCTTCTGCTTCGATTCGAAAGCCTGCGCACCGCTAACACAACGAGCTCATCGAGAATCGTCAGAGAAGCGACCGTTTAATTTTCTTCGATCGGAGGAATCTCCTCCCGCGGAGAAGGAGCTCGATGGGCATTGACCGCAGGACGGCTCAAGAACGATTCGATCCGGGGAAAGTATGGGGTCAGGGTCTCCTCAGAATCTTCGGGATAGAAGATTGAACGGGGCAATTCGATGAGAAGTTCTGGGATGTTAATGCAGACTTCCCTCGGTGAGCCGAAACTCTCCACCGGCAATACACAGCTACGACGATGACTGCTCTTTGATTCCTGGAGGATCGCAGGGGACAGAGCGGCACCTGATCCGACTTGAGTTGATGAAAACTTTGACCGAGTTTCTCTTTCTGAGAAGAAAGGCGACTGTAGCGGAATCTGTTTCAGACGGTCAAAGTCTGATGGCGACTGAGTCGTCCGCGACAAGTCTCCGGAACAGAAACTCGTCTACATCCTGATGGATTCCTCGCGACAGCTCAACTGGCATCCGCATTGCATGCCTCCAAGTTGCCCGCCGCGGGGTCTTCCCATTCGCTGGTAAGAACATCGTTCTGATATGTCCTCGCTCCCCCAGCCAGAACCTTCCAAAATAATCATTACGATATTCGCATGCCGGGAGATTCCAAGACGGAGCTCGGAACTATGGGAATGAAAAAACACTTGAGATCAGGGCGCTTGGGGCTCCGTTGTGGCATTTTGGAACCCGTAGAGTAGACAATCGATGCCCGGCACGAACTTGAGTCGAGCTCGAGGTCGATAGAGAATCTGAATGACACGGTCGCACCTCGTTCCGAGAATAGTGATCGGCGAGATTGTCATGTCTGAATCAGTGTCGTGATCTCTTCGGAAGCGGCAACGTAGGGCCACTTTGCGCTCGAGTTGTGTTCTCCGATAGTCACGGCTGTTAGCGCTAGAGCAAGAGACACGTGAACGAGAGGTAGGAACACTTTAGACAGGCTGGATGAGTTGCTTCGGAAGGCTGGTGGGAGAAGCGACAGCTTCGCCACCGACGGCCGTGGTTGACTCAGAAAGCCACGCGGAGGAACGCTTGCTAAGGATGGCTCTCAGTCGCAATATTGAATCTGCTAACATATCTTGCCTCTTCGAGCTGTTTGTGCCCACGTGATCGTCTCCTTGCGGTAAATAGGTGCGGGAGCTCGGAGCGGAGATAACTTTCCGGAAACTGTTTGATTCCGGCCTGTTTCTGCAAGATGCATGGACAATACCTTCTGATTTGAGAGACCTGTTCTAGCCATCACGAATTGGGAACGGATGCAAGAAAGGTGACGAGGAACCACTTCCCTCAGGCGAGATGACATGCGTGGGTCGGTGGGGGGGGAATGTAATCATCATCATCGAGATCGGTCCCGTATCCAGCGGAAAGAACCGTGTCCGAATCAAAGTCCGAGATCTCGGCACGCGATGCCATCCTCGGGTACATATATGTGATACTTCGAAAGACCGCAAGGGTGAACAGCAAACTTGACAACCTGAGACGCCGCTTGACCTATCCTGCCCTGTGATTATGAAGACGTCGGTAATAAGCGGAGGGAGGCTGTGGACCTCTCTCCACTCCATTCATGTATTCTGCTCGCGTACCTCCTGATTCTAAACAGGTCCGAGGTCCGAAGGCATAGCCAGACACGATCCGCGATCAAAGGTCCTATAATACTTGCTTACAGGCGACAGATTCGTCTCCAGTCGATTCGACCCGGAGAGGATTCCTGTGGACTTACGCGAAGAGTAGGGAAGTAGAGAATCCCATGTGGGGATAGCCTTGTCGGTGAGATGATTCATGACCCTGATTTCCAATAGACAATTCTCTTTGTGGGCACGGCTTTTACTTCCGGACAGTAAATAATTCTTCCCGCTTGTGTCGGAATCGTCTGTTCGAGGCTCGAGCCGAGACTGGAGCTCGACAGCCATGTTTCCATGAGCACGCCGCGTGAGAATTCCTGCCCCAACGACCACTGATTTCCAAGCTCGGAAATTATTTCGGCGGCGGAGGCGGGCGGGAGAAAGTTTTCAAGACACCATCTCGGAGCTCAGCGCTGGATCCTGATTGATATATGCGGGATTTCTCAGTGAGTGACCCTGGTCTGTTCGTCCAGTTTAGACTCCCTCCTCGGCGAACCGCCTCTCCGCTATTTTCTATTTTTTCCTCAGGTCGCCCTCCGTTTTTCTTCCCCAGGTCTTCTCGAGCTTCCTCCTAAATCTCAATTTGGTGCGTGTTGTGCCACGAATACGACGAGAGGCTTTCCGGGGAAAGATTTATTCCCTCGGATACAGGTTCTGTGAGTGGAAGGAGAATTTCCGAGATGCTCTCTGCCTCTAAGCCAAGGCTTTGCACCTTTGGTCGGACTGCAGACCAAGCGTTCGGACGTGAGAGACGGTAGCGGGCGATGCTTGCTGTTCGGGAAGATAACCGGATTGAGATCGACGCAGGCAACTCTCGCTCGAACCGCTGAAACCGCGAGTGATGGTTGTCAGCTGCTGCGCGAACGGGCTCCAATTATCATGCAACTTCTTCCCCGCTCGTGCCTTGGATGGATTCGCGAGCCCCGTCTCTGGAAAGGGAGGTGCTCTCAACAATAGCACTTGATGTCTGCTCTCGAAAGCGTATGGCCACAAGAAAGTACCTAATAACGAGGCAGAACGAACCTGATAGGGAGGATGAGAAAGCAGAGACTGGAACTCTTTCGCGATCTTGTTCCGACATTGTCTTCTGTCTAGCTGGAAGAGAGAAGAATAGGAACGGGAGATTCCTTCTGCAAGCCGCCGTCTTTTCATTACCACAGAGAGGCTGAGTACTATCGAACGTACTGCTGTCACTTCGCTGCAGGGTAGGGAGAATTCTCGGCATCCAGAGATGCTCCCGATGTCGTTTTCAGATCGGCTGGAGATGGAGACGAGCACTCTTGCAGCCCACTCCTTTCAGCGTGAGGGCTCTCATCCTCATTTCTCAAACTCGATATTCTAGACAGACTCGAGTTTTTCAGACGATTGCGGCACCGAGCTCCGAGTGAGACTGAGAAGCTGGGCGATTCCGGTGACGTGACCGTAGGTTCCCGTGGGATCGTGCCGACTGCCTCCTTTAGAGGATCCATCTCCGGTAAATTCGGCGGTTACGGTGGATGAGTATATCGATTACTCTTGCCCGTTCTCGGAATTTCGATTTTCTACAAAGTCTGACACAATCGCTGCACAGTCTGAAATTGAGCATCTTCTGAGGGGGGAAGAATAGACCAGCGTTGTGCGATGGAGGTCATGACAGCTCTCAGATCTCGCGAGCCCTAGAGCTTGTCTAACACATTACATGCATGGCCTCTCACCCTTGAAAACAAGGACTTTATCCGGAAATGACAGCCAGAGGCGGAGGCGCGCGACTACTCAAGCCATGCGACCGCACACTGCGCGAACTCGAAGGTCCAGGACGGAGCAGTCAAAAGTTTATCGGAGAGGAAATCAGGTCGGTTTGAACGACAGATCAGAAGCCAAGAGGATGGGCGGTAGCGGTTAAATGGCGGGCGGTGTCGTAAACTGCTCGAGGCTAGATGATCGTTTCCCTCGGTAAGTCTGCAGCATCACTTTTCACTGGGATCTATGATTCTCGAGCTGCCACGCCTCCAGAATGTTTGGACGCTTGGATTGGAGGTTTTGCATTACCTGGGCGATTTATTCATCCCAAAACCCATATACCTAGTTTACAATACCTTACTGAGCGGTTAGGGTGAGATCGAGCGAGAAAAGAGAGCTGAAGGGCTACGTTCCGCCCTGGAGGGATTCTGTGACTCGGAAATCATGTCGGATGACCTGCATAACGACTTCCCCAAAAAATCATCACGGCCTCTCACGACAGAATCGACATCTCCGATTCCTGAGGAATTCCAGCAGGGAGGCTTAGGCGGCGGACAAGATTCTGGTATTTGTAGAGCAAAATAAAATTGGGATGATCAGCAAGGCCGAGGTTAGAAAAGTCCTGCAGCCGTTCATCCTCCGCTACGCGATCTGGACGCGAACGCTTTTGCGCTCTTTCCAACGTTTGCTGATTCCAAGACAACGGAACCCGAAGTTCTCTAGCGGAGTCCTCCACATGATTGAGAAAGTTCCCATCACGTTCCGGAAGAACCTCATTGAATTGCGACGCGGCAATCCGAGAGAAGTTCTCGAAAGGGTGTGTAAACTAAGCTTCGGCTTGACTGGTCCGTCCATCATAGAGACGTGCATAAACAAAAAGACGGGCTTCGGTGATCGGCGGGAAATTCGATGACAGCAGGAGAATCGCCCAGCATCGATCGCTCCTCTGTACGCTCCTTCGTTTGTCTCTGTCTCTCGACGCCATCGTTCGCGAAAGGAAATAGGGAATTTTCTCCTTTTTTGGACTCACAACTTCTGTCATGGTTGAAACTTCCGAGGGGAGCTCCGACCTACTCGCTGGGTCCTCACAGGTGGGGCTCAGCATCCGAGCTCGTTTCCCGTGCGCCGAGCTGTGACCGTTTCTGCTGTCGTCGACCATGTCATCGCCGATGTTCAGGCTGAATAAGCTTCGAATCGTCTTGACGTATGAACACCCCGTGAAGCAGCCGACAGAGAAGGAAGGTCGGTCGCAATCGGTGATTTTCCAGTCGTCTTAGCTTGAAGCTCCGAGTGACAAGCGACTTGCTGTCGATTATTTCAACAGGCTCAATCCGTCGTCAGCTACACTCTGCGAGCTACAGATGATTCTCACACAGGGAAGACAGAGCTTCCCAACAACACCTCGGGACCTGTCGCCGGCGCTTACGACAAGTGAAATCTTCCCTATGTTTAAAAATTGCCGTCTGTTTAGCACTGGCGCACGCGAACTCACTCAATCAAGGAATCATATCCCCTGAATGAATTTCGAGGAGAGAGCTCCCATCCATAAATCTCGCCGCGACGCCTCAAGGAAGCATTCCTCCCTCACTCGAAACTCGATTCTCGATTCTCAAGGGCCGCTCATTTCCAGGTAGAAGCACAGCTGTTCCCGATGCATTTTGCGGCACGCTCTGTTTTACAGGCAGCATCGAGGTGTCAGAATACTCGGGTATGATTTCTCACGGAGTCGCAAGCAGTAGCTGCGATTCAAATTCACCGAGATTCAACGCTCTTTTTTCAGAAACGATCCTCTCGACACCGCGACCTCTTTTTTCCCGGTCGAGCTGTGACCGAAAGCAGTGCGTACTGTCATCGGATACCTACCTCCTCTTCCTAAAGAGCGATCGGTCTACTTGTTTGCCACGAGTGGGACTGCTCTCATAGATGGACTCCGATATCCTCAAGATTTCGTCCTGGACTCCTCATGGGAAAAATCATCTGCAGTCGACAGCGTTTGCGCGGAGACACGAGATGGAACGGGTCTCGAGTTTCCTCCATGCCTGTGCAATGATCCGCGAATATTTGTGCTCCCGATAATATATTGAAGAACCCCGATGAATAAACTCTTCATAACGGCCATGAATGAATCCGGAACGGCCACCTGTGTGTCTCACGGCTGACTCGTCGATTGTTCGATTTTGTTCCGGATTGAGCGTCCCCTCCCCCCCCACCTCCGGCGCCGAAGCAGGATTTCCTGGAATCGGGGCCAGAATGTGTTTAGGATAAGGCGGAGGGTTAGGGATGGCATCTTATCATCGGATATATTCTATCATCACGAAAAGCTTATCTTGGGAGGGACACGGGTCACCGTAGCCCCCTCCTCCGTTAAGCTTTCTCGCCCTTCAGACGGAAGGAAAGTCTCGATGAGGTCCTCCTGGTTGGAGCGAGGCTCCGGATCATGGAGTGGCCCAAAGCCCCGACTCGAGCGAGAATTTTTCTTGTTGCCGCTTCTATTGACAAACCATTCTATCCAGAGAAGATGCATGACCCTTCATTTCTGCTGAATATCTCTCGCTGTGCCGCTGCCCGGACTTCGCGACCCGACTACGTGGAAAGGCCACACGATTTCCGTAGGTCACGAGGTAATTAATTGAGGAGACAGTCATGCATTTTTTCGAACGTAACGTGAGAAACGGATTTTGTAGAATCGTACATTTTTATCTGATTCGAGAACCACAGGGGAGAGAATTGTTCGCATCAGAATTCACCACTCTGAATTATTGGATACAATCTAGCATAGAAGAAACACCCACCGAACAAACTTATAACCATCGTGATAGCATCTGCTTCTCCGAGGTGCGTTCTCCGAGCTGTATTTTAACTTTTGACCCGGAGGAAATCTGCTTATTGGTTTTCACTCGCTGGGACGCTCCTCAAGGTATCCGGCGAAATGAGCTCCCTCGAAGATCGCTGCTCTACAGAAAGTTCGGTTTCTAGTCGGGACATACGAATCAATAAAAGTGGGGAATTTCGACCCAAACTCATGTTACCTCTCCCGAAGCAGAGGTCTTCTCTGACTCGGGAAGTCTTCAAGATCATTGTCTCGAGCGAGTACAAAAAAAGACGCGTCTCTGTCGGATGAGAGCTGGTGTCCCTTCTCTTTTAGTGACTTGGAGCCGCGACCTGACTTGTTCTAGATTCTGAAGGACTGGCGTGCGTTTCGTTCCTCATTGCTCAGGGAACTGTGTTTCTGATTTTTGGGACGCTTCATTAGCCTTTCCATGGCAGAGCCTGGAGCAAATATCTCGGCGTCGAGGGAAGTTCATCGAGTTATCGTTGATCCCGCTAGCGGAATTCAGAGAGGCGGCTCCGTGGTAGTGATGACGCCGCACCGGTGTCTTTAGCGATATACCTGTTCTGGACCGTCGCACGAGTGGCGCGATACGATCTCTAAAGCGGATCGATTGAGAATTTTGAAAACTTGTATCACCTGCCAGATCGCCGACTCATTGGACGTTTTGCCATGTGCCCCTTTCGGGAGATCGAAGTATGATCCTCGACCATAAAGCATACGGTGTATCGATTTATCACATGAGAGGATCATTCATGATCATTTGTGGAATGCCATGATCTCCCTCACGTGGAGAAGCCGCAAGAATCACAGATAAACTTGTCGCTCTTTGTGCCTTCTTTTGGTCCGCTACTCCGTGCGTGTAGATTTTCCGGCTCTCCTCGGCGAGGGAATTTCCCCGAATGGCTGATGAGACAAATAGTCCACAGTATCTATTGGCATTTCACGGTGTCGGCTGCAGATTTCCGAGCGCCCAGGGAGCATTGACTGAGGATGATTTCGAGCAGGCCCGCCGCTCCCAATTAAGATGTAGCGTGATGAGCGAATATCAGAAAACCCCCGCGTCATCGGACGACACGACGTATACGTAAGGGGATAATCTTCGATAGCGTGTCGAAACACATCGGAGCCTGATCGAGAGGCCAGCTCAGTCAAGTCGGAGCGCTCAGTATATCGCACACAGAGGAAGATCGGGCAATACCTCCGCAATAGGCATGAGCGAGAACTCCTACATACCGTAAATATTCCAATACAAGCCCAGGCATCTATTATTCCAAACCCCTCCGCAAAGGGGGCTTCTGTCGGAGATGGACTTCTATTGGAGAGGGGCCCCTATCACAGGGGAGCTCCTCATGATTCTACAAGGTTGAGCAATAACGGTGATTAGGAAGAAGAGACCTCAGGAAGCTGGCTTTCCCGTGACTTTTGAAAGTCGAGATATGTTCTGGAACAGAGCTTCTCGGAAATTCGGTTCGATTCCCCTTAAGAGCCCCCTGTCCAAGACGGGCTTCTATTGGAGAGGGGCTCGTACTGGAATATTTACGCTAGCTGCCAAGGTCAACTTCTTGAGGCAGATTCCGGAATGGGCGCTCCGAACTAAATCTTCGATGGAATAGACAGCGTTGCATCTGGTTGAGAGCGTTGAATCAGGCTCAGAGCCACATGAGATTTCTTCATCTCCATACGATCAGCCGGAGCGGAATCCTTCCCTGGCCGTTTCCGGCTTTGACCACAGCCTTCGAGCGGTTCCTCGTCGCAGATTGGATGTCCGGAGACTCCGACACGTTTCACCAAAATCATCGGGTCGAGAGTTGATGGGCAATCGGGGCAATAATGCTCGATGGAGAGTCTTCACAACATTTCTCCGTGAGAATCCGGTCGGTCTGCATTTATTCAATCTCTGCAATTGAAATTTTCCCGGTCAAACTATAACATCCGACAACGGAACGGCGACCGCTCCATTCGCCTGCGTCTATTTATGCGTTGGGGTGGCTTCTTCGGCTCGATTTCACTCACAATCAGCGGGAGTACGCAACTGTAGATTCTTCAGCGTGTCAGACCCAGTTCCGAATACTGAGCGACCCCTCATATTTCCTCAGAACGGTGCCGGGCTCCTGGAGGGAAGGGGTTGAAACGTCGCTCCCAGAATAAAATTTAATAGCCCGTTCGAATGCCTGGAATCTTGCGTCGCCGGCTGCGGAAGGAGGACAAAAGGAACTCCGCGAATTTGTTCACGCTCAGCCAACCGTCGAGTCGATCTCGGGCGCTCAAACGAGTCGGAAGACTTCGAGCACCGAGCCATCCCGACGAAAGATCCTCCAACCGATCCGAGGAACGGGACTTCCTCACGGAGATCGACGCAAACTGTGACTGCCAAACTATCAAGGTGCTGCCAATTCGATCATAGACAAACAAAGCGGCGCGTTGAGCGGAGTCTTAACCCGGGCCTTAGCCAGACCACTCAGTGGGTCCGCCTCCGGGAAAGAGACAGAGCGGTTAAACAACAGCGCGCACCGCGCGACCGATTCGTTGCCGTTGCCGCTGTCGTGTCTTCATCTCCTTTCAAGCATCGTTCGTTCGTGCGTCCATCCGTCCACGCCGAAAATCATACATAGTTGCCGTGTGCTTGACGTCGGAAATCATCGTGCAGAGAGACGTCTCTCACACGCTCTCGTCGACGCATCGAGAGGCTTCCCTCCGTCGAAGAAGGTCCGTGATATTTGTGCTAAGTGCCTAAAACTCAAGTGTGAAAGTGAAGTGCTACTCACCTGTTCTTGATAGCTGCAAGCGCCGTGGTAGATAATCTACCTCTTCGGCGGAAACGTGCCCAGGCTCTCGTCCGGCAATGCCCAATTCAGCTTAGAAGGATTAGCTGCATACAGCGTGAGTTCTGATCTTCCAGAATTCGTCCTGGAACTGTTCCAATCATTGACTTCAACTATGAGATTTTAATCATGTTCTGAAATCCATCAATGAGATCTGTTCCTGAGCGAGCGGTCTAAGACACCCTATTAAAATGAATATGCATCACAGAATCGAATTGGAATAAATTAAGCATAAAATCGCTCGCGCTTGCTGTCATGCTCCGCTCGGGAGTCTCGAAGGCGGGTGGCCCTCAGGAGGGCCGGCTGCAGACCCCGACGAGGGCGCCGCGTCGGTGTCCGAGCGGATATGCACCGCAAGACATACGATTCCGTCCGTAACCCTGATTACAGATGAGAGATCACAAACTATTTCGGAGTGTCAAGATCTGTCTGCAACACGTCTGCATCCAGCTTGTACCCACCAGCAGTCACTCTGGCAGACTGCATACTTCGCTGGGCGATGCAACGGTCGCTGGTCCGTGCCAATCCGTTTCGAATCGATTTCTCCATTGTACTTATGGTGAATGTTTTACTTTTACCATGAAATCTGAATGGCGCTCTTTCTTCCGGATGCAGATTGATTTCGGATCTATCGAGTTCGCACGACTCCGCAAAGGTCACGTGGAAACGATGCCATTAGAGGATTTGTACTCGTTTAGCTCCGGAGAGAGAATTTCCAATCCGGCTCAATTTCCATGACTAACTAAGGACTTCCGACAGCGGTGGCACGTGTTGAGGATCACGGCAGACCCAATCTTTGCACGCATGATTTCATTGAGGTCTTAGCGAACTGATTGGTCCAGAAAGATATCCGAGGTAGTCTTGGCTCTTGTGACGAAAATTGAAGAGTTTCCCACGGGACGGCGAATCGGAGGGAAAAAACGAGCACCCGCGTTTCAAAGCGCTCGATCGGTTTCCGTTCGCACTGATTGGATTTGGAAATTCGTGAATCCGAGTGGGTTTACATTCCTCCGGGTCCCATGCGCCCGACTCGGCTTTTAGGTCGATGTAGATTATCTTATGGCAAAAAGCGGCCATCGATGCATTTCGCAAGGATATTCATGGAGAAAAGAAGAAAAAGACAAAAGACATCATTGCATCTCAAGCATTGTTCGACTTTTTTGTCACTGATTATAATCTACTTGCCGTATCTGCCCACACCACGGCAAGGATTCCGAGTCGATTCCCAACGCCATCGCTGAGAATTCGGGTGCGTTTTCGGTCTCATGAGACCCGGAAGACGTCAACAAATAACGAGTTTACCGTACCGGTACAAGCGTTCACCAACATCCATGGAGCCGTTGTTCGGACCTACAAATTCAAAATACGAAGAAGACAAAGACGGATCGGCGTTCTGTCCCATCGCTAGTTTAGTCTTCGTGGCGAGTCCATATGATCGGCAACGATGCAGAATCGCGTCGCATGTCCACAAAGTGCAACCTGGAGCGGTCAACAAGTCGGGTACCAAACGGGGACCGTAGGCGTCCGATCGGCTCGATTGTTTTAGAATCCCGACAGCCAATACAGAATAAGCTTTAAAATATCAGCAGGAGCATTCAATTCTCTGAGCCGAATGATGCGGCCAGCGAAATATGAATAACGACAGGTACATCAGAAGCCCATCACGAATTACGATAATTCAGCGGCATCGGTTTGATAAATGCGGGCAGACAAGCACTGGGCGGGAAGCACGGTGTGAATGGAGGAGGACTCGCGGCTTCCGACGATCACTCAGTTGGCGAGCTGGAATCGCCCAGACCGTCCGCTATTGAAGCCCCATCTTCGCACAGACTCGTCGCGGAGACTGCTCAAGTCTCATTGAGATTATCTTCGCTCATCGACGCGTCGCCGATCGATCATTTCTGGATAAATTCTATGTTCGGCCAGAGAGCCGGCGAAAACTCATCGCAGAAAACTGACCCCTGTCGAGCTGCATGTTCCGTCACGTTCGCACTAAGAACGCCCGTGCAAAGCAGATCATCGCGGGAAGTCGCTCAGAAAGCTGAATTCTGCATTGGATCATTACTCTGGTGATTATGGTTAATGTGCTCAGAACAAGACAGCCTGATGGGCTGATGATGACCCGCTGCCACTTTCTGCTCGCTCTGGCGGGCTGTCCCTTTTTCGTGGGAAGACGATGACGGCGACGACGGAACGAAGAGCATACATACATATGTACATGTGTACACCACGTCAAGTCCGGGATAATCGGCCCAGCTAATGGTCTCGGAAGCTTCTCCGAGCTTTGTTCTCCGAAAATTTTCAAGCATACATCCCTGGAATCAATTATTAAACACTCGAGCTTCTCATTCGGAGGTGACCCCGTTGAATAGCGGTTCGGTTAGCTCACGGGACCTGCTGTGAATTCCGAAATCGGAAACCTTTTGGAAAACCCTGGCAGGAGGGTACCGACCGATTGGAGCAGACCTCTACGAGAAGTCTCATAGATGTGAGTACCGTCGAAGCTGAACCCTTCTTCACGTCATTAGTCATTATCCTAACTGATAACTGCGATCAGAAGCAGAACACAGGAGACCCAAATATGTTTAAGCTCTCCAAATCCACTGAAAATCCTTTCGAAACTACAAGAAGTCCCCGGGTGTTGTGGGAATGCGCTTTTCTGATCCGTTTGGCTATCCTCCTTCCTCTTAATTGTCCCACTCACCACAGCGATTTTCGCCCGAAGTCGGAAATCGTTTTCAGTTTTCATCGATTGTTCTGCATGACAGAATAAGAGGTCATTCTCCGCTTGTGTCCAGCAGGCATCGAGGAGTGTCATTATGAACGAAGTAAGGTCACGAATATTCTTTTATAATGTCGCGGAATGTCATTTGTTTGTAGTATGCTCGAGTTCCGAACAGTCCGAGCGTCATGATCGCCCATCGATATCGGTTCTATACAATAACCGACTCATTGCGTCTCGATTCTTTCGCACGTTCTTCGTTGTTCCTTGTTGATCAGAGTACGGGAGGTCCGCAAGAGCTCATGTTGTGTGTACATCGCCCTTTGTCCAGTCGGAACCTGCAAATGTCCTGTGTCGACTCGTTTTGACAGCTCTACCGGATTCGTTTGCTAATGACGTAATGAAAGCGGATACAACGGAATCTTGACGGGAGCTCGACTTCCAATCCGCTGTGGCGTTATGCTGAATTTTCGCCACGAGCATCGTCCCGTATAAATGACACCGGGCTCATTTGAGCTATCATTGGAAACATACCATCAGAACGTCATCTTGGAGCGTCAGCAGTCACGCAATGACTTTTGCTCGCGTCTTCAGTACACAGCGACTCTCACGCGACCGATGTCACACTCGAGGAGCTATCCGTCAGCTCAGCTTCCATCCCTAGCACAGGATCGATGTGAGCTCGTGGAATTATGGCTCTAATCTCCATGACAATCGTCGTTGATCGGGCTGACCGGCCGATCGGTCATCGCGTCTGTTCGAGTGCAGAACTCCTATTTTCCTCCCAAGATTTCGCTCCATCTGGTGTCTGCCCCTCGTCAGAAGAACCCAAGTCATAGCTCGGGTGAGGGGACTCGTGAGCTTCCAATCCGCGATTTCGTACCCACTTCCATACCTTGCCCGTCAACAAACTCGGATCGCACTCAATTAGTCGAAATGAACTCAATTTTCACCTCCACTTGCATCGCCATCGATGATGGTTACCCGCTGAGCCTTCGCTTTGTTTTTAACTTTGAGCTCAAGGTAGAAAACGTTTCACGTAGGTCGTCGCTCCCAAACGATTGAAAATGAATCTAGTTTTTAGACGGGGACCCCGACCGAATAAATGTTGCCGGTCTGCTGTCGTCGCCCTAATATCGCGGGATGAGGCACGATACTCGCCCCACGTGTGGAAGCAAGTACCGCGAAAGCGGAACAATCCTTCGGCAGCATCCGAAACCATATGAAGTGTCACTGACATCAACTCGCGACCTCTCCCTCTGAATGGCATGCTGAAGCAGAGGAGCAAGCGTGACCTTGAGCTAGCTCATAGAATCCAAGGGACCTTCTGAAATGAGCCTCGACTTCTATGGCAGCCCGGCGAAGAGACCGGAAATATGGGAAGGACCGCGCAACAAGATCCATCACCGTCTCACAGAAGGAGCCGCTCACAGATTTAACCACCTGATATGCACATTAGAGGGCAGATATGAAGCAGTCAACCACTGCTTGAGCCAGCTCTGCAGAGAAGACACCACAGTATGTATCGATAGGATCGAGGGAAGGCTAAAGAATTTGACCGATACGGAGCTTACTCGATAGCCAGATATCCCCTTGTAAAAGCACATCTTGTTCAAACCCACATCTCATAACTCACCGAAACGGTGATAAAGCCCTCACATCGAATCGAAGGGTTGCTGATATCGTCGATCCCTGCGGTTTCATCTCCTGGGCGAATCCTCATTCTCTTTGACGTTCCTTCAGAGCTGAATTCCGACGCGGATCCCACGCCAAAAGCTGTATCGCCCCATGGGAATCTCGAATCAGGGATCCCCGCTCCAGGACGATTCCCAAGACCGGTCAGATTCAAGCAACGCGAGCGATCCCTGTCGTCGGATCGATGGAAACAGATCGATCAGGCTTTGAGAAGACCTTGGCGTTCCTCGTCGTAAAGCCATCACCCTAATCGCATCTCCCGAAAGCCCGCTTGTTGGTCCGCTTTCCTTTCGATGGAAACGCACCATAACTCGACACCGGAGCTCGCATAACAGTCTCGAAGAAATGCTCGTTTCGACGGCACCACGGAAGGACCCTCCAGAGAATGAGACTGGCAGTGCACCGATAGCATTATTATTTTTCTTTCGGATTTCCCATTTATTCTATCGAAAAGGGAACGATTGCTGTCTCCGAGCATACCGCTCCGGATGGCCACATCCTCTCCTGATAGCTTCCGGGTCCGCCGAGTCACCCTTCCCCGTCTCGTTTTCGTCCCGCTCGAGACCTTTTCGTGCCTGAACAGGCCGACAGGAGCGAACGGGCTAAGCAACAGCACTGGAAACAAGCGTGTAACAGTCGAATAGAAGGAGAGCTCATGTAATCCAGCGGAGTTCCCGTCGTACCGTTGACATGCGTTATCTAACGACGGAGATCGGAAGAAGAAGACAGCGAAGAACAGCTGTACAATGTTCCAATGGCATCTACTAGACAGAGAGGATTCCTCTGAGTTTCTTCCCCTCTGCCTTCACCATTGCGTGGAGGATCGCAGACAGTGGAAGATCCTGCAACAACAGTCGCAGGCAGCGCTGCGGCGCCGATGTCGGAAACTAATGCATCCCAGAGTGAAATGTTGTTCGTAGACGCTGCTTCAGTACCTGCGGAAAACACGGTCTTCCTCGTTCGGAACAGACTCAGCCACGTCCACGCCGAACACTTCCATTTCATGCGCCTGTATTTCTTCTTCTCCCCGATCCTCATTGTGACGCTCGGAGCTCACAGTGAGCGGGCCGTGTGACTGACTGAGACTCGAATCCTCGGACTCCGCGACCTCACTTCCATTTTTCTTCCTCAGGCAGCAATCGTTGTGTGATGGAGTCTTCTCTTCGAGGAGAATTTCCATCTCAGACAACCGAGACCTCGACGGCTCCCGGGAACCTCACAGCGGCACCTGACGGGAACAGTGATGTTTTCTTCTTTTACAAGGTACGTCTCAAAATAAAGCAGATCTCGTGATTCCGAAAGAATTATCGTCCGTGTTGGTGACTGAGAGTTTTTTTTTAATATTCATTCGTGGGCATGTAGCGCTGCATCATCAATCTATCACTCTGAACGAGCCGTATATAACGCAAGAGATCATCTCGGTCTCCGGCATTGTTCGGCGTTCCATCTAATGAAAGTTTCGACCTGGGGAAAATCACTGGAGAATGGAGGAAAAACTCCGAGCAGGAATCCCTGGTGATTATGGCTGCGTGTCAAACTCCGCCCCGTATTCGAGTGGGCCTCGTCGGCCGCGAATCGACACAGGATTTTTTCGACGAGCCGGAGAAGTGCAGGTCCCGAGCACAAGATCGAATACCGACTGGGGAGCTGGCAAGCTCGTTAATTTGTTCCATGCATGCGGCGATCTTCCACCTTGATAGGAGCTCGTACAGCCGGGGCAAGCAAGCGAGCGAGCAGATCCATCGTCACCGATTCCGATGGATCATTAAAAGCTGAAGAGTGATTATCACTCACAATTAGTATCGTCGTCGGTGCTGAAAATGGATGATATATTGTGTTTGATGACCCTAGTCCGATTCATCAGCGAGACACTCACTTGTGAGAATTATCCAGGTGTGTGTTGCTGTGGCGCTTAGCTATAGCGTGCGCTACCGGACGAGAACTCACCCTTTTCTTTACATAAGACTCGATGAGCAGCACACGGCTGCTGACGCTTCCGAAGAGTGATTCTGATTTGCCAGACTGCCGGGAAATGTCGGTGCCTCGATGCTTTGAATATTAATTCATTGAGCCGTCTTTCGGGACGAGCATCGTGGTGAGTTCCTCCGAAAATCATGGAATAGCCATAATAATTTGTGGGAAGCACGAGCAAGACATCTCCGCATATTATTTCTTACCAATAACAGGACTAATTTGGTTACAATTGTTGTCTCGATCGGTAAGAGCTAGCTTTCTGGTCCCTCGTCTGGTCAGTTGAGAGCTCGCTATCCGCGGAGTGCGCCTCGTGAATTACACAGACGGGCAGATGGAAGCTCATTCAGTGATTTTCTGAAGCGCGTGAGAAAGGTGAGACAGCATCGATGGCGATAAACTCGCCGCGCCGCGTAGACAAATGGACGGCACGCGACCAAACCGACGACGCAAAGCAGCGCCAGCGTACGGACTCACCGACCGATCGAATGAGTGAGCGCCAAGCGATCAATCCAACCAACGATCAGTTCACCGTTCAGACACTCGCCAAGCCAGGATTCGTCCAATTATTATTGGACGAATTCGCAGAGAAGAAATCGAGACAATGAGGGAAGATATCTTCCGCCTATTGACGGGATTCCAGAGCCGGACCCCTTGACACGCTGGTGAACTCTTCGTGGCATTGTTTTCACATTGAAGTCTTTCGGGGGAGTTCCGATCGACCCGGAAGTGAAAGAAAATAGAGAACGGGTCATCCCTCGCGATATGAGCCGGAGTATTTTTCCAACGCCGAGGCTCGAATGCTCCGGGCGAAGGACACAGCTGCAGAATTCATTTTTCTGTACGCGCTCCGAATATAATCATCTTCCGCGGAAACCCCCATGTCGTCGGCGGGAAGTCGAAGCGATGATGACTTCACCGACCAAAGAGCTCGAAAGCACATCAAGTAATTCGAATCAATGGAGCTTAAGTCGTCATTACACGCCATATTATCGGTGCCCGGCGGCGTCTTGACATTCATGCTCATTACTGCCGGCGGTAACATTTCGCCCCGGATTCCGTCGGCCGGTCTGAAATGACTTCAGCACCGATGACAGCAGAGACCATGAGAGAGAGGGAGAAAGATTGATTTATTCCTTCGCTATTAAAGAGATGCGCTTGTTTCCCGAACTAATCGCCTCGGGTGATGCTTCAAAATACGAAATACCTACCGCGAGACTGATTCAGGTAGCCATTTAGAGTGATTTTTTTCGGGCTCTTGTGGCGCTTTGCATTTCCTCAAAGATTTCAGAAAACCACAGCAGGGCAGTGGTCTGCCGTTGAGTATCACGGTCGGTGCGAGAAGCAACACTCTGATCCGCGATTGGTGAGCCCAACGCATTTTTGTCTCCATTCAAGACTTCCATCGGGACCCCATGTCCAGGCTTTTCCGGTTCATGTGCTAGCGCAGATTCCTCCCGTCATGGTCTCCGGCTCAGACAGGTGATCGCCGAAAATAGTCACGTATCGATTCGCTCCGCGTTCTCGTACTTGATCTCAATCGTCACTCACGCTCGTTTAGACGCGAATTTTTGGAGAATATTCATGAGCGCTTTTCATTCCATTCGGCGCTCTGTCTACGACGCCAACGTCGAATATCCCGGCCGCTGCCGCCTAGACTTTGACTTTTTGGAAAATGACGCCAGCAACCCATGAAATCAGTGCGCAGATCAAAGAAGCTCCCGAAATTCGTACGATGAGAACACCCAACGAGCACGAGCGCGCTTCGCTTGTTATTCGAAACGTCAGGAAACAGCGATTTTCGTTAATTGGAGAATGGGACTCAATGACGAGCTCACATCAATTTGCATTGCTTTCATGGTAAATGAGGAGATATTCTTTTCTGTTCTGGTACTCACGTACGGCCGCCGAGCAATTTCCAGCGAGCTAGTGGAAGATCCCAAGCAACATGGAGTCAAGAGTTCAAAAAGTTGAAAACCGCAGAACGGCTCATCTATTAGACGTTGTTCTCCGCGTCACCGTCGTCGGCGGAGCGGACCCCAATTTTCCCTGAAAATCGTCGCGCCATTTTTCACCTCAGGAGAAGGGGACGCTTGAATGTTTGAATCGCAACATTCAGCTTGGAAGCCTGTTGACAGGGGAATTCCGCGAAAATCGCGAGAAGCCACGGGCTCGAGCATCGCAAGTGTGCCCCGCAAGCTCCTTTATCCTACGACGGCATCGTATTTCTCGGTATGGAACCAATGAAGAACTTCCGCAGCCGCGTCGCTTCGGCCGAGATTCCTGTCACGGTCAGTAGGCGGGCTTTTCAACTTGGCTCTCCCATGAATCTTCGAGGACTAACCATCTCTAGAGAGACTCCGAAAGCGGGACGGAGGCGAAACGAGTTCGTGAGGCGGCTCGCTCAGACAGACAACGAGAACGGACACCGAGCCGCAGTTGCAGGAAGGCGACATTAGCATTTGGAGTTGATTCAACTTCTAAAATAGCTTCCCGAAGAGCGTTTGACACTCAAAACAATGGCTTATCCCTGTTGTTGTTTTCGGGAAACACTGTTATGTATGAAACAGTTACACCTCGTTGTAAGGCCGTTCGCACGGCTTTTATGAGAAAGCCGAGCCGCAGAACGGAGAGCACACATTGAAGCTTTGAAGACGGTTAGCCACACGAGAACAATCTAAGTAAGAAGCGTTCGGTACTAACTCCCTGAAAAGCAATCGCGCCAGTTTCAGAATTCAATTTCACCGGAAGCGCGCTCAGGGCCTCTATGTAGTATGCAAGAATGCTCGTGTACTCCGCGTGTACCCTCTTCCTTTCCACGGTAAAACAGGAGGCTTCGAAAGGCATCGGATTCGCTACCCCGGGAATAGGACATCCAGAGTCCCAGATAGTGGGTCTAGTTCCATCGGTCTGCTCAATGAACCTCGGAATTATCCTTGAGGCTCCTCTGGGGAGCTTACACTTGAAAAATCACATATGTAAGTTCTCGCCCTCGATTCTTCGCGAGTGGTGGACTGATTCATTTCGCCAACGATCCAGGGCTCGGAGTGGTCTGTCTTGGTACTCTTTCGATTCCGCCAGACTGTGCGACCCGGCCTCCATCCGGAGGAGGAAGGGAGCCGGAAAGCTGTCTTTGCTCCTTGCTCTCTGGCCGATGGTCTGTCTGCCCCCCTCGGCATGAGGGATCATCATCTCGTTCGACGGTTCCCGATCCGAAAAAAAATCCCTCATCGAGCGATGGAAAATGAAATCCTCCGGTCAGCGGAGCGGAATCGCTCGGACGAATAGAATAAAGAAATCCGAAATACTGAGTTTCTCCGAACCACCCGGCTTCGCTTCTATGCGCTCGAGCCCTGTAACCTTCTCTCCGGAATTTGCCTCGATCCTCCGTCGAAAACTCTTTAGAGTCCCTCTGGGAACGTTCCAAGAGGAATAGAAAGGTCAGACACGGAGGAAAACCGGACTGCTCGGGTAGTCCCACCATCGAATTTTCAAATTTCTGTAGTTATCTGAAACTGTTCGAAAAGTTGTTCCGAGGCTGACTCAGTTTTGACCATCGAAAGATCGACGCTTGTTCCACAAGCCAGATAGCTGAGCAATCGCTCCCCTATTCACTGAGATGGATGCCCTCATATCCATCACTGCCGAAAATCTTCCGGGAGAAACTCCCGCTTATATATTTTCCTAAGCGACCGACTTCTTGAATTATAAGCACGAACTCTCTCTTCGAGCATTCGTCATGTGAGAGCAGCCGAGCGGGCGCGATGAGAATCTTCGATCCTGAGAGTTTTCAGAGAAATCCTTCCTGAAACGACGGGGTAGAAGCTTCTATTCATCCGCTCTCGGATGCCTGCGAGGTCCACAGGAGAACACGAGTCGTGCGGATCATGATATAACTTCGCGACGCATCGAAACCTTGCGCATTTCTTTGGCGTTTCTCGAATGATGAAGATGGAGCTAAGCAAGGCTGGATGTGAAAATCATCATTGTTGACAGAGCGGATGTTGCTCGTTGAATGAGTCACGTCAGCTTCGAATCATCCCGAGCGGCCTTAATCTGTGCATCTGCTGTCATCAATTACTTATCCAGTAAAAATTCGCTCGATTTCTTATCGCCGCGGCATCTTCGGGATGCTGAGACATTTACGGGCTTCGCCCCTGGCAAGCATTGTCAGCTTGCGGTATAGCGCGCTTCAATCTCCTCGATTGAACTAGAATTTTAGTGTCTTCTTTTGAGCGATCCTATGCGGAGACATCCGCTACAAAAAAAGTCTAGTTCAGCCTGCCCTAGCAGACTCGCGTCGCGCTACTGAGCAGCGAAAATAGTTTGGATGTCGTCGCGTGCCCCTCAAAGCTCTGGGACATTAGCATAATACCACGCTTCGGCCGGATCGCGGCAAAGTGTCTCAGAGGACGCGTTAGGATCGACGACATGAAAATTGAGCTCTAAGGGACACTCCGAGAGTATCGTGGTCCGCGAGCAGCCCGGGCACGGGTGAGTGCGCGGTCGACTTCGATTCTAATAACTTTCTGGATAGTCTGGCGGATGGCGTAGTCAAGCGGAAATATTTGAGCTCTCTTTCGCCGTTGAAAGGATTAGAGTCGGGAGCGAAGAAGTGACGATCCTCGGCGACGATGGATTGTTGACCTCATTCCCGGTATTCTAATCCGTTCAGGATGACCCCATATGCGGAATTCTATCGGAATGGTGAAAAAACACGAATCGGATGCAGATGTGGAGACAGATTCACTCAGTGAGGCTCCCGTGGAGACTCATGCTCTATTCGAAGGGAATCGAGCTCGCATTTTCCCGAGAATCTTTCCTCACCGAGTCTCTGTCCCTTGGAGCAGGTTTTCGCAGGGAGTTTTGTTTCCTTCCCGCCCCCGCAGGAAACGCACGACGAATCGCGACTTTGCAAACTGCGAGCCTGTCTGTCAGGCGAGACTTCAAATTGGGCTGCCGAGCGAGAATAGACAGCAGCGTCTGCGGCAGACAAAATGGTAGACTGCCTGCTGGAAGAGAGTTTGAACCAGTGAACAGTCGGAAAGGGAGGAGAGCACGAGAGTGAGCTCGGAAGGGATTCGGGAAATTGAAGAGAGAATTCTTTCTCCGATTCTACCACTAATAACTCCACGGTCGAACTCTGCCGTCGATTTCCCTCTTAAGGCTACTCCTCCAATTCTGGAGCCCGGTCGACGAGCAGGGACCTTCCATTTTTTAGTCGAGTCCTCTCTTCTTTGTCGTCCGCTCGTTCGATTTTCGTAGAGGGAGACCGGGGACTAGACAATGCAATCGAAAGGACTGAATATCTCCGAATGGATTGGATCTTATTTGGGCTTGCTCCTTGCTCTCTCTTCGATGAACTAAACTCTAATGCGACGAGGATGCTCAGCACAGCAAAAACAGTGCCTGAGACGGGAGTACTCGCTTGCGATGAATCCCTTAGACCCAGAGTGTAATTAAGGCTCGCGAGCCCTATGGTTCTCATTCAAACTCTCGACTTCTTGACTGATCGGTCTCCGACCCTGGGGAGCAAATGACCCACTGGACAGAATGTTCTTGAATGAATGGGGGGAAAAAGTCGCTTCTGTCACTCAATTACCGAAAGGGCATCTCCTCCGCGATGGCGTGTAATTAGCTTATTTCACGGGGTCGGACGAAATTCCGCCGCGCGGTCCGTTTCCATGCGACAGAGAGAGGCATCATACAACGCAAGACCACTCTGCCGTAGCTCGGAACCGCTGATCCTTCCAGGGTGTGTTCGGCACCATTCAGAAAGAATTAGTCCGATTGCAGGAGAGACTTATTCTTGCTAATATTGCTTGTCATTCGTCCATACATTATTGACAAGAAGTCGTTAGGCCGTGGACACAGCGGGAGTCACAAGTTTGAACGATTATTTATTTAATGTCAAAAAGATGTTCTCCCTCGCTGACACGGTGCTTGTCGGCTGTTCCGGCGTGAACATGCATGCTTGTGAATTGCTGCGAGACTCTCTAAACCGACTGCCTGCGAAGCTGGCGCGGAGAAATATAAATACTCCGTGTTTGTTTTTGTGCATCGCAGCTTGCCCGTAGAAACTCTTTATACGGTGGCGGGCGAGTCTGGAATCCCGATCACTCAGGTCGCTTGATCTGAATCATCTCGTCTCAAATTTTACACTCGTACATCATCAACGAGGAGCTCGTCCATCATCTCATGGCTAGGAGAGGTTATGCATCCGAATGAGAGCGGGTGGTAACGCTGACCGACGTGATTCTTCGGCTCAGGTACCTGTTGGCAGAAAAGTCGGCACCCCATCGAAGTGGTCGTTTCCTCCGAAGAGGGAAGCGGAAACAATATCCATCTGGACGCTCCGAGATGCTATATGATCTAAATGACGAATCCAATCAGATCGGGACAGGAATGGGAACCAAGAGCGGCGTCAACAACCAGGATCGCTACTGCACCCGCAAACACAGAATGGAATTTCTGCTTAGAAAGAGTGATTGGCGAGATTCCGCGTCACCGTCGCTCCTTGACGGTCGGAATGACTGACCGACCGGCGACCGACCGAGCCACCGGCCGCGAGTCGAGTCGTCGAAAGATCGATGAAACATTCTGTTTTATGTACACATGGCCGCATAATGCAAATGACCGACACAGAGTTTCGCGGTCTCGACGCTTCGCCACTTTTCCGCTGACGAGCTCGCTTGATTGCATTTTTTTTCAATCAAAATCTCTACGAAGAGATGCCGGCCGGTCTGTCCCGGCAAACAATGCGAATAAATAAGGTTCCGCCCTCGGGAGAAAGTAGATTGTCCGGTGTAGAAGTCGTAATTCAACTGCGAGAGACATACATATATGCAGGCGCTGTGGAAATGGAATATCCGGTCTAGTGGACGAAGACTCGATGCTGGCTGCTGGATGGAAGCGTCATGAGCCTCCGCGTACATATCGATCAAACGAACGCTGAACTTCACGAGTTTCTACTTAGCGTAGCCGAACACTGTCCGAGGAGGATGCCGTTCGCGGGTCGAGGGTAATTGCTGGAGAGGCTTCAAGCACTGATCCATTGGAAGGAGCGTCAAAGTACACAGATGAGGAGAAGGAATGCCGAATTTTCAACGGCATCGTTCGGATACATCTCAGTCAGTCAGAAAATCGAGAAGTCTTGTTCTGATATATTATCTTTCGCGGAACGTCGGCTTCAATTTCTGTCGCTCGACCACGCGATTACTCTTATCGCCTAAAACTCAGGCGGCTTCCGAACGAGAGGTCGATTTAGTAAATCAGCTGCGAAGAACTGGTGCTCGTGTTCCCTTCGGTAGATAAAGATGGGGATGAGAGGGCAGGAGAACTCGCCTTGGCTCCGGTGCACCATCGGGGGAGCCTGACCAAATCGGATAAACTTTATTCTGGACATGAATAACAGAAGACCGAAAAACGAATTTTTCCACGGGTTCTCGAGCTCAACACCCGCAACCGCTCCAATGACCATACGAGGGCTGGTAGGGATGTCCGTAAGAGGGAGCGTGATATTGTCCGTAGGAGTATCCATATGAGACTTCGTAAGCGTAACCCCAGGCATATGTGTATGCGTAGGTCGGAGGAGGTTTGTGCCACTTACGCTTCCGTTTGAAACCTTTTTTCTTCCAAGCCGACACTTCACTGAGGAGAAGGGCCAGGACAACGAGCACCACGAATACTTTCACAAGAGAGCGATTCATCGGGCCTGAGACGGCCATAATGCGTCAGGCGGGGACGATGAAGGGATCACGTGTATGCGATGACTGCTCTTGAAGCAGGGTATATATTGACAGCAACCCCACAAGTGACCCAAGGCGGATGAGTCGTCGTGCATCTTGGTAGAGGGTAAAATTTTGAAACGATTGCTCAGGCATGAGTTGGGCGAGTCCAAGTAGATTTATTATATCTGAGAGGGCGAAAACACCATCTTCTTACATCGCGTCGACTCTATCGGACTGTCATCTTCTGGTGACCACGTCGACTGCGAGGATTTGGACGAGACCAACTTGACCAACATAAGAGGTCTTCGGACGAATTGCTCTTGAAGTCAGAGCACGAGGCACGCAGATATTAGCGAGCTCATTCAATTCGTTAATGCTTCGACACAGCAGTGTGGGAAACGATCCACCGAGCCTCCTCGACACTCCGAGGCCGACGTCACCTCGCCCTCTCTTATAGAGACGCAAATCGAAGGGACAGTCATCACGAATTTCCACGGCTCTTACGAAGAGCTCATTTGGCGGTCTGGAAAGCAAAAGGAGTCCGGGGTGCTCCGCTGGAAAAAGCTCGAGATGAGTTTTTCGGGTCACATCCTCATGTGAAGCCCGTACAATATGAAAGATGAATCCTCTTAGGCATAGCATCGGATATGCTGTATCCTCGGCTCTCGCTCATGATCAATTTGCTCGGGACCTTGTGAACTGCGTCCGGGTCACTGAAGCCAGATTCCGTTCGGGGAGACGGCGAAATGGAGAGCGATCGCTCATCGGACCACCGCATGAGTCGGAGCTTCCGCTGGATCGGGATCCGATGTGAGAGCACGGAATCGGATCGGAGCCCTTACAGGACCTTCCATGTGGGGAATTCCCCGAAAATCGAGACCAAAATCCCAGAAGTTTTGCTTTTCAATGATGACACAATAGAATTGCCGGCGAACGAGTTCGGATCGGCGCTGACCTTTCTCCGAACAGGAATCATCCTATCGGCGGTGAGTCTACTCGGTAATAATCGTTTTCTTTCCGAGGAAGCTCCAGAAAATAAAACTCATATCTCAAGATGGAGATACGCTTGCGCACCCGATGCGGCATTTACGTTCGTTAGGGAAGTTCCTGAATACATTATTCCCCGGAGAAACTGAAAAGAAAACGATTTTTTTTTTGAAAAATAGACCTTCATTCCATTATGACAATGACGAAATTGATAAGAATTCCACGAGGGCATGCCCTGTATGTGGATGAGGCAGGAATCAACAAAACTTCTGGGAGGGTAGAGGGAGGGGTGCGCATTGGGGCTAGAGACATGGTCTGAGGGAATGTTACAGCAGGGGGAGTACATTGTTTGGGATTCCCGAAGTCCCCTGACCAGAGCTATCTATATCCGATTGTCGCTTCTACGCTCGTCCTGTTCCGATCGTGAGCGCGATTATTCATCTGGGTGTGTTGGTCGGAGTGGTCGAGGAGAGATCCGGAGTCGCTGACTAAGTCGAGGAGCACTTAGATGATAATGACGGAATCAGTGTTGTGGTGGGACGGGCGAACCAATCGCTGGCTCATCGAGGCGACCACTCGGCAACCCCGAAGACAGAACACATTGATTGCTGAATGTTCGCATGGTCAGCACCCGCAGACGTGAGATGTTTCGCCTTAATTTCATTAATTGGGTCGGATCCCCAGAATCGTGGCTCGCTTCAGATCCCCGTCGATTACCTGATTCGAATCCTGACTCGAGCGAAATTCGCGGCAGGTGAGCCTTGATTCCAAAGTGCTTGTCGAGTTGAGCCGATGAAAACCGGTGCTGCCACCTCGTCGACAGAATTCGGAGTTGCGCTCACGTATGCTCCGAGAAGCGATTTTCAGCAGCATCTTCAGAAACATTTTATTTTGGCTCGAATCAGACTCTCCATGAGAATTCGCGTCCGATTTCGGGCTACTTGAACACTTGTTTCCGAAGATGTGATCGAAGGCTCCAAAGTGCATTTTCACGCGTTTCCGAAGCCGGTGCTGCAGACCGCGGACCTGTTTATACCAATGAGACAATTACCCATTTTGAATCCATCCAGATATCAATTCCATCTCGTAATAGATAATTCTGTCTCCTCATGCGATAACGAGAATACGTTTTCGTTCTTCGACAGAACAAGCTCTATTCTGGAATGTTGGGCCTCTCGGCAAAGTGGTCGGGACCAGTTTTTCTATGTGTGTTAAGTGCTTCAATCGAAA